>NC_057863.1:402098988-402705655 GCF_019393635.1 Dromiciops gliroides
CATAGCATTTAATATTTTCCAGACACTGTCCTAACTACTTTATAATTATTACCTCATTTGATCCTTGCAACAATCCTGAAAGGTAGGTGTTATTATTATCCTCATATTACAGTTGAGGAAATGGAGGCAAAGATTAAGTGACTTGTCCAGTGTCAGAGAATTCCTAAGTTTCTCAGGTCAGATTTGACTTGAGATCTTCCTGACACCATGTCTGGGATTCTATCCACTGTGCCACATGTTATTTAAAGCAAAGTAACAAAAAAATTTTTGTAAGAGATGACTAAATGTTATTTTTATAATTATTTAAAGCTTGTAAAATAACTTGCTTTTGAATAAAACAACTATAGCAATCTTTTTAAAATCATTGGTCATATCTTAAAAGTCTTTATACCCACTCCAGTAACTAGGTCAGATGCTTATACATAGTATGGATCTAAATAAATATGCATTTGAATTAATGAAGTTTTTCATTGGCTTTCAAAAAATAATACCTTATATTTATATTTCCAAAATACTTTCACACATTATTTTATTTATTAACCAAAGTAGCCCTTGAAGGTAGCCTGAGCAGGTACCATTATCCTGTTTTATAGATAAGGAAACCAGGACATAGAGAGGTCAAGCAATTATCCTGAAGTCCTATCATACAAAAGTGATGGAGCTAGGACCAAATCCCAGATTTCCTAATTCCTAAGGCCTTGTTCTTTCCTCTATACTACACAACTTTGCCTTAGAGTAATAACTCCATGTGTTGATGGAACCAAGTCCTCCAGTATGAGATTATATTGATAAAAGTACACAAAAGCAAAAGTTTCTCCATGCAGAAGATTCCCAGCTGCATATGGAAACATGCATTTTACTTAATAAATTCTTAGGAAGCTCTCTAAGCATCACATAGTTAAATGAGGGACTGATACAATTTTTGAGCCTATGCTTTCATGAAATCCTGGAGGAAAAACTGAAATATTCCAATCTCTATTTCTTTTCTCTATACCTTTTTCCTCTAAGATTTAATAAATCAAGAAGGCATCACAATATGTGTCAAAGTAAATATGATTTCCATAAAAAATATCTCTAACCATCCTGAAATTTAATTGTATGAATGATTATAAAGCTCCATATTTTTTAAAGCACTTAAGCTGGCTAGATATCTTCCATTGCTGCTCTAATGTGATATAGCTAATATTCAGATAGCTTCAAGAAGGTATTATATCCTTTCCCTAGGAAACAGATATTGCTACTAGGTCAATTTTTGTACACAGCCTCACATTTTACTGTTGTTATAATTCATTTATAAAATGTATGAAATCACTTCTGTAAAATGTCATGGTATTATTTGTACTGTGGAAAATCATTTTCTTTTCCTCACTCTTGGTAATAACCCCTAGAAGTTTGGAATTAATTTCTGTCCTCTTGCCATTTTCCCCCTGCTCACATCATGTCTGAGCCCTGGTTTATAAATGTTGGCATTTCTGAGGCTGGAGAACCTTTTGACTCTAACCATAGAGTGAATATTACCCCACACACTTTGATTCCAAAATCAAAGGTAGAGAATATTGACTTTTTTCTGAGAGATGATTGGCCTACAACACATCACAAATGCTTTATCTCAATTTCTCATAAGTAAAATAACACATTTGGACTAGATGATCTCCAACCTATATTGTTCTATATAGACCTATAGTCTATATGAATCTTCCTTAATTGATTGGTATGTATCAATAAACTCACCCCACAACCAAGCAGTTCACCAGTCCACTGAAAACTGGAGATAGCCTCATTGCTTCTGTGTGTAAAGGGTATCTGAAACAATCCTTGCCTCATATAGTTACTGGTTTTGAATGAAGACTCAGGATCCAATCATCACAAAAAATCAATGGAACATGAAGTGAATACAAAGTGAGGATAGTAACTACATTTTCTTGCTATGCAGGCTGGGCTAGATTACAGAATTTCCTGACAGTAAATTTACCTACCATTTGTGATGTCAGGGAACAGGGGTGATGGTGAAATTGAGTTTAACAAAAATAAAACCCAGTGGAACTGATACTTATCAGAAATGATCTAAATTATTATGGTCAGTATCAACAATGACTAGGAAGGTATCTCACTTATATGGGATTGAAAGGCCCCTGTGATTATTATATGTAATTCTCCCAAATTGCATGTTTGTATTTGCATGTTTATTTTCTTCAATAGTCAATAGGAGACATATATGTGAGTCCTGAGTTTGAAAGAGAACATTGTAATAATAATAATAATAATAATAATAATAATAATAATAATAATAATAATAATAATAATAATAATAATATTCCCACAGCAACATAGGATGTATTAGCAACTTTTACTCTAAAATATTTCTGCAGATCTGGATTTACCAAGATCGTGGCTGAGGTAAGCCAGCTCTTTAGAACTTCCTTTATTTGGGAAATTCATTGTGCTGCCTCAAAAGATCAATGACACTTTCAGAGCACAGAATTTAGGGATAAAGCAGTTATAATATGCTAGAAAGCAGAAAAACTATTGCAAGATTCTTTTTGTGTTGTTTTTGTTTTTATGGAAACAGAAACTTGCCATTATTATATGACCTCCACCTTTCATGGATTCCATTGATCCATTATGTGCTCCTATAGTCTCAATTTCCTCCTTCTAAAGCTGACATTTTGCTGATTTGTAAATAGCTGGATTTGGAGTAGGAACCAAAGCAATTAATAATGGTGGGTAGGTTCTCAGGAATAAAGTGCTATAACGTTGAGATTGAGAAACCTCTTGTCCTAATAGATAGCTGAATTGGCATAGAAACTAGGAAGAGAGAGGTTCAGGTTCTATTTGTGGTACATATTGGCTGCATGATCAGAGACAAAACTTCTCTGCTCCAGGCCAGAGGTGTCAAACTGGGTGCAAGAAGCCCCCAAAAAAATCCCGATGCTGTAGAACCACATTAAAATGTAATTGGGAAATATTTAACCAAATAAATAAAAATATATTACCACATAGATAATGTCAATTTATGATTTCCTAAATAAATATGTGGCCCTTAGAGATGTGTTTCCATTTGTGTGTCTTTACTAATCTAGGCAACTCCCTAAAATTATAATTTTCAGAAAAAGTATCAACCTGCATTTCTAGTAAGAGTTCCCTACATCAATTAAATGATGAGTAAATTCCCAATATTAACATTGAGATGAAATATCATCACTATCCCTGGCCTAGCAGTTCTTAAAATGTTGAATTTATAAAAATCAAAGGAACTTCCTGATCTTTGTACAGCCCAAAGAGCAATCCATGTTAGGTCTAGAAAACTATCTTCCATCTATCTAAACAGACCACATAATATGACCCCTAGACTTCCAAACAAGAAAATATCAATGCCCTTTACAATGTTCCTTAAGGTCAGAAATCAAAGATAACATGCACTGGACCCAGATAATTAGGGTATTCAGGGTTTGATATTAGAGCAAAGTCTACTCTTCCTAGTTTTGATTTTAACAAATGATACTAGAGCTTTGGTGATATTGGGAAAGTTTAGCAATAGATCTAATATATGGGATTGAAAGATAATAAAGAATGGAGGTTGTCTCCTGACAAGCTAGGAGGATTGTATTGGACTCTGTAGTAATAGGAAGATAAGGGAGATGGTTTAAGGGGAACAATATTCAGTTTTGTTTTGGAAATATTAAGTTTAAGATGTCTACTGAACATATAATTAGAGATATCTAAAAAGGAGTTGGAGATTAAAGATTAGATGTCAGTGAAGAGTTTGGAGTGGGATAGGTAGATTTGAGAATTATAATCATGGTAATTAAATTCATAGGAATTCACAATACCTCCTGTGGTAAAAAGTAAGCCAGTTTTTGAAGGACCACCCTTTCAGGGAGGAGACTGACGGCCGGCCGTGCATGGGCTATGCACGCCAGTCTGGCTGCTAAACACTCCTCTTCTGGGGTGCGAGCTTAAAAGGCAAGGAGAGAATGGAAGTGAGATCTCTTTTCGGCTCTCCTTGTTCAATGGCTGCGCTGCACACACAGACACTGACAGAGGTTGGACTCGGCCCGGCTCGCCGTAGCAGCACGTGCTTGATGCGGCTCTCCCCCTCAAAGGTGGCCTTGGGTTTTTGGTGAGTTTTATACAGAATATAGACTAAACTTAGACTTAAGACTATTTGTTTGTATTTCTAATTTCCTATCCCTCTAATCAACATCACCTTGTAATTTCCAAATAATAAAATCTCTAACTAGAGATCAGAAGTTTCTTCCATTTACTAGTCTGGGAGATAAATAAGGGAAACAGTTAAAAGGGGAGGTTAATGCTCTAGTATCCAATTTTAAATCTCACACTCCAAGTGAAGTAGTATAGAGGGACAAGAAAAGGGGGCTCAGAATCAAACTCTGAGGGACAGCTACAATTAAAGGGAATGAACTGGAATAGGATCCAATGAAGGAAACATAAAGGAGTGGTCGTGTATGTAGGAGGAGAACTGGAAGACAGTGGTATCCCAAAAAATTAGAGCTCATTTTTTTTTTTTGGTGAGGCAATTGGGGTTAAGTGACTTGCCCAGGGTCACACAGCCAGTAAGTGTTAAATGTCTGAGGCTGGATTTGAACTCAGGTCCTCCTGAATCCAGGGCTGGTGCTTTATCTACTGTGCCACCTAGCTGCCCCTAGAGCTCATTTTAATATGGATCACCCTCAAGTTACATCAGCCAATGGAATTGAATGATGCTAGCCAATTAGCTTTGATCAATGTAGCAAGACACCTCCATCAAAAAAGGATAAAAGTCAGGAACACATAAGATTCCTGGCCCACACCATCTTGGAACCCATTCTGGATCTGGACCCACTGTCAGTTGATGACTGCTCCTGTCTTAAGACAGAGTAAGCTGGTAGAACATGTGCTCTCTCTCTCTATCTATCTATCTTAGAAAAATGGCACTGGGGGCAGCTAGGTGGTGCAGTGGATAGGGTACCAGCCCTGGAGTCAGGAGGACCTGAGTTCAAATGTGACCTCAGACACCTGAAACTTACTAGCTGTGTGACCTTATGCAAGTCACTTAACCCCAATTGCCTCACCAAAAGAAAAAAGAAAAATGGCACTGGGGGGGAGGGCTGGCTTGTGTTACTGCATGGAGTCAACACTTTAATAATAAAAACCTACTAGCAGAAACTAGGCATAGACCAACATCTTACACTTATACTAAATAAGGTCAAAATGGGTACGTGATTTAGACATAAAAGTAAGACCACAGGTAAATTAGGAGAGGAAGAAATAATTTAACTCTCAGATCTATGGAGAGGGGAAAAATTTATAACCAAACAAGAGTTAGAGAATATAATGAAATGCAAAAAGGATGATTTTGATTACATTAAACTGAAGAGGTTTTATACAAACAGAAGCAAAGCAGCCAAAATTAGAAGGGAAGCAGAAAGCTGGGAAAACAATTTTTAGAGCCAGTGTTTCTGATAAAGGCCTCATTTCTAAAATATATAGTGAACTAAATCAAATTTATAAGAATGCAAGTCATTCCCCAATTGAGAAATGCTCAAAGGATATGAACAGGCAGTCTTCAGAAAAAAAAGCAAAGTTATCTATTGCCTATGAATAAATGCTCTAAAGTGCTATGGATTAGAGAAAGGCAAATATAACCAACTCTAATGTACCACCTCATACCTATTGTATTGTCTAATATGACAAAAAAGGAAAATAATAAATGCTGGAGAAGCTGTGGAAAAATTGAAACAGTAATGCATTGTTCATGGAGTTGTGAACTGATCCAACCATTCTGGAGAGCAATTTAGAACTATGCCCAAAGGGCTATGGGACTGTGCATACCCTCTGATGCAGTAACACCACTACTAGGTCTGTATCCAAAAGAGATTCTAAACAAAACAGAAAAGGATCCACATGTACAAAAATATTTATAGCAGCTCTCTTTGTGATGGCAAGAGGAATTAAGTGGCAGGGAATAGGAAATTGTGTTTAGAAAATTATCTATCGGAGTTTAGTTCTACTAGGATGTTAAGAGTATGACCAGGTGTAAAAATGTTCATCACAGTGATGGATCAATTGAATAGGTTAGGCACAGGAGATACAGTAGTAAATGACTATAGTAATCTACTGTTTGATAAACCCAAAGACTCCAGCTTCTGGGATAGGAACTTAGTATTTGACATAAACTGCTGGGAAAACTGGAAGATAATATGGCAGAAACTAGGCATAAGCCAACATCTTACATCTTATACAAAAATAATGTCAAAATGAGTTCAAGACTTAGACATAAAGGGTGATAACATAGATAAATTAGGAGAGGAAGGAATAATTTACCTGTCAGATCTATGGAGAGGAAAACAATTTATGTCCAAAGAAGAGAAAGAGAATATTATGAAATGCAAGATGGAAGACTTTGATTACATTAAATTAAAAAGGGTTTATACAAACAGAATCAAAGCAGCCAAAATTAGAAGGGAGGCAGAAAACTGGGCAAAAATTCTTATAGCCAGTACTTCTGATAAAGGCCTCATTTCTAAAATATAAAGGGAACTAAATCAAATTTATAAGAATGAAACTTATTATCCAATTGAGAAATGGTCAAAGGATATGAACTGGCAGTTTTCTGATGAAGAAATCAAAGCTATCAAATGCTCTAAATCAATATTGATCAGAGAAATGCAAATTAAAACAACTCTGAGGTACCACCTCATACCTATTAGATTGACTAATATGACAAAAAAAGAAAATAATAAATGTCCAAGAAACTGTGGAAAAATTAGAACACTAATGCATTGTTGGTGGAGCTGTAAACTGATTCAACCATTCTGGAGAGCCATTTTCAACTATGCCCAAAGGGCTATGGGACTGTTCATATCCTTTGACCAAGTGGTACCACTGCTAAGTCTGTATCCCAAAGAAATCATAGAAAAGGGAAAAGGACCCACATGTACAAAAATATTTATATCAGCCCTTTTTGTGGTGGCAAAGAATTGGAAATTGAGAGAATGACCATCAGTAGGGGAATGATTAAACAATACGTGGTTTACGAATGTAATAGAATATTATTGTTCTATAAGAAACAATGAGCAGGAGGAGTTCAGAGAAACCTGGAAGGACTTACATGAACTGATGCTGACTGAGATGAGCAGAACCAGGAAAACATTTTACACAGTAATAGGAACATTGTGTGATGAACAATGGTGATAGACTTAACTCTTCTTAGCAGTGCAATGATCCAAAAGAGTTTCAAAGAATTTATGATAGAAAATGTTCTCAACATCCAGACAAAAGAACTGTGGATTGTGAATGCAGATTGAATCATACTGTTTCTACATTTGGATTGGGGTTTTTTGCTTCTTTTTTGAGGTTTTTCCCCTTGTGCTCTGATTCTTCTTTCACAAGATGACAAATGCAGAAATATGTTTAATGTGATTTTATATATATATATATAAAACTTATACAAGATTGCTTTCCATCTTGGGGAGGAGGGAGAGAAGGGAGGGTGGGAGAAAAACTTGGGACTAAAAAATCGTATGAAAACAAGTGTTGAAAACTATCCTTATATGTAGCTGGAAAATAATAAAATACATTAAAAATGTTCACTGAGTAGAAGAAACCATTCCTCTACTCAAAAGAAAGGTGAAGCAGGAGATGGGAGGCCTTGTGTCAAAAGGACGGTTGCTGTTCTTTGTACCAGAGGTTCCCCACATCCCTGTTGGGAGATTAGCCTGACATCAGGATGTGGAAGTTGCCTTGTGCTGGCTGAATTGGAAGGAGTTGCTTTAGAGCAGATGGAAGACATATGGCACTGGCCCCTTACAGCCTTTCCTCAGTGGATATGCTGCATCCATCAGGAAACAGAAGACACAAGGTATTTGCATAAGGTGACCTTACCTGAGGAGGCTGGCTATGAGGGAGCAGCAGGAAGTAGTAGACTTCCTGCGCACAGGGAAATCTGTTGGGGTAGATGGAATACCTTCTGTCTCAGGAACTCATCCTCTTTACCCAGAAAGTTGGTTCTCCAAAATCTCAAAATTCAGGGTGCCAGTAAAGTAACTCCACAGCTAGAACCTCTACCTCCTCTATCAAGGAGGCTTGAGTACCCAAATTCTCAACAAACCTCCAAGAATTTGAAGTTCAGAAACTCTTATCACTCAGAATACATGGCTGAAAGCTGAGGTACTACCTCTCAAGGGCTAGGTCCAGGCACTAAAAGTTGAGGGACTTGGAGTGCAGGGGCTCTTCTCTAGGGACATATGGGCAAGAGCCACATGCAGCTCCAACATGTCAACATGCTCCAAGACAACCATTATAGGATCCTAGATGGAACTCCTGCATGGTCCTGGTCTAATTTTACCTCTGTTGCTTTCAGAAATTTGCAGACAAGGTGAAATGAATGAAAAAGTCTAAAAGAACCTAAGTCTGAAATAATTAATACATTTCTTAATTCATGAATATACCTTCCAGAGGGAAAATGTAATTGAAGTCCAAGTCAAATGCTTATAAACTTAATGAAATTTTGAGCTCATCAAATTTTTCAGAACACTCCTCCCCCCAAAAATTCACATTACACAAATATCAGAGGAAATTTATGGATGTTTTTGGTTAGGGTTAGATTAGCTAACCTCTAATTTACCTTTCTGGGACTTTGATTCCATAGTGTAGTAGTGCAGGTGTTATATTGCAAGACTATATACTAGACAAGAAATACCAGAAAAGGAAGAGATTTTGTGTACTAAATATTCTCTCAGTCCTCTTCCATCTCCAAATACATTATTATGATTGATTGACGAAGATGGAGCCAGTGCATCTAGGCAGAGAACTCTCTTATCTCTCTTTTTTTCTTAAGTCTTTCTAATGTTCAATTTCTTTCTTCTTCATCGTTTGACATTTTCAAAAAAGTTTTCTTTCTCAATTGCCTACTTACCACTATTTTATGATTCACTTTTTAGGTAGACTGTCTATATATTCATTTCTTTTGCTATATCATTTCTAACCTTGTACATCACCCTAGAAAATTGAAGGCCTTTGAAGTGTCTTGGCCTTGCTCAGTTTTCTATTCACAAAACTCTCCTGATAAAGGCAGCATTATCTTATGATCTTGCCTCTGATGCAATCCCTTCATCTTTAACATTGATGATCAGGAGGTTAAGCTGGGGATCAAGGTGCCTATGCTGCCTTTGGTGTCTGGTGTTCTGCCCCTGGCAATATACAAAGGATAATTGCCAAGGAGAAATGATCCTTTCAGAGGCATCTGAATAAAGCTTTTGATGTGGTAGACCAAGAGGTTTGGTTGACAAGTTGGAACATCCCATCAGGGATGGAAATAGCTACATCATTATAGCTCTTACATTTCCTCCCTAGAAAGGTCCCAAAAGAGTATTGTGAGGCAAATTCCCCTTTGCTGATTCCACAGGGTTTCATCTCTTTCCCCCTTGCTCAATATATAAATGATAACAAAGACCATTGTATAGCCATCTGTTGGGTGCAGCTGAAATCAAGCTGCTATTATGTTTCTTTCCAACAGACAGAAAAAATCATTTTGTTAGATTCCCAACCTAGAGGGTCATGCAGTTTCATCAGCATGACAGAGTATTTAGGTTAGTGTGTTTCAGAAAACATGTGAAATGAGTAGCTTGTCTACTTTTCCCTACATTTCTGTAAACTTAAACCGTGCTTGCACACTGAGCCCCACTTCAGGACCTTAAGAACAATTTAGTCCCCAGATAAAGGAAAGTCAGAAGACATAAGTATATAGCCCATATATCTCAGTATTTAGTTACAATTAAATTCAATTCAGTTATTGAGCTTCCACTATGTGCAGGTGGGAGAAAGGCAGGGAAACAAAACATTTAGCTAAGCAGTCTTTGCTCAAATTGACCTAACAATATATTAGGATCCTGAGTCCTCCCCTCACTCCCAAATAAGACCAGGGTTTTAACAATATTATTGGGAAATTTGGTTATAAGATCTTAATGATGTTACTATAAAATAGCTTTGATTGAGTCTTCTTTGACCTACCTATGCTCATAATAACATTCTTCTACCACTGAAAGTTGTACACATGATTACTGACAACCAAAAACATGTTAAGTTAACTAGGGCAGGGTGACTGGAGATTGGTCCTATGACTACTGCCAACATATGAATCATAAGGAAAGTCAACAAGTATTTATTAAGTGTCTACTACATACAAAATATTAGGAGCTAAAATTGAAGGATAAAAAAGACATTTCAAATGTTGTTCATAATTATTTATGTTCCTTACACTCTACTTTTTGGAATCAAAAAGTAATTCTATTGCTGTACTTATGTGAAGAGTTAGGAGGTGATATAACAACAAAACCAACAACAATAAAAATAGTGTGTACTGTTGGTAGAGATGAAATTGATCCAAACATTATACAGAACAATTTGAAATCATGAAAAAGGTAGGCAAGGGAGCAGATTAAAGTATTCATAATCTGACCTACATATTCCATTACTAGGCTCATAGCCCTAAAAAGTTAATGATAAAAAGAGATTTTATATGTACCAAATTATTTATAGTAGCATTTTTAGTGATAGAAAATAAATGGGGGCAGCTAGGTGGTGCAGTGGATGGAGCACTGGCCCTGGATTCAGGAGGACCTGAGTTCAAATCCGGCCTCAGACACTTTCCACACTTACTAGCTGTGTGACCCTGGGCAAGTCACTTAACCCCAATTGCCTCACCAAAATAAAAAATGGAAGCAAAGTAGATGCCATCCAAAGGGGAATGACAAAAAACTAATAGTGCATGAATATAATAGAGGATTGTTAGAGTGTAAAAAATAATGAATATGGTAGATACAAAGAAGCATGGTAAGGTATACATGAACTGATGCAAAGCGAAGTAAACATAGCCACAATGTAAATGGAAAAAAGAATAATAAAATAACATTTTAAAAAAATGCTGCAAGATATAATGACTGTTAGCCCCAAAGAAAAGCTATGAGAAGGCAACTCCCACTTCTTGGAAGAGGAATGCAACCAACAGTGTAGAAAACTGCATACAATAGCATGTATTTTCAATATGTCAATTCATTTCAATGAAACATTTGTATTCCTTTTTTATTCTTTGTTATAAGAGATATTTCTCTGGGAAGGGAAAGGACAAATTGCCAAATATAAAAGATAAAAACCATATGTGAGGGCCAAATTTAATATATGGAGAGTTAATTGAATGGCTCACCATAATATTGGGTCCCGGAAATAATAAAGGACCTCTAGATCCAAAGCTCCCTCCCCTCTCAACTGCCTTTTTAGATATATCTCCCAGGCCAATAAGAAAGGAGCCTAACAGCCTCTTTTCCACAAACAAATCAGATTTTATTAATGGTAATAAAATAAACGGCAAAGGTGAAATTAATAAAAACCAAAGATAAGGGAATAAGGAAAAAGAAATATGGATAATCCTCCTAACTCTAACCTAAGTCTATACAATTCCCAAACTTGCTTCCAGTTCAGCTAATTCAAAAGAAAGCAGGGCTTTTATGTTAACTCACCACCTGGGGCTTGTAGCTTCAATGGAAAAAACAGCTTATAGCCAGGGCCTGAAGGACTCATCTACTCCTGCTGCTGCTCATGCACCGGAAGGAAAGTGACTCTGGAAGAGAGCTAGCTCCCCTCACTGAGCATTTAATCTTCCTCCCCCAAAAGGGGAAGTCCTTCAAAACTGCCTGTGGAAAATGATTCTGACATCAGCAGCATACGTCATTTCAGGGCATTCCAGGTGTGGCTCATCCAGTCAGCCAAATTCCAATAATCTTACCACACATAATATAACAAAAAAGTTTTATTTAACCAAAACAAACCCAGTGAATGATGATGTGTTTGGGGAATAAATTATTTTGAAGTTATAACCAGAAGTACCTAAGTTATTGACTCATCCTAGCATATTGTCACCCTCAACTACTTATGTTCTGATTCTATGGCAGGTAATTGCACAGTGGAAAGACTATGGGGATTGCAATCAGGAAAATATGAATTCAAATCTGGCCTCAGAATCTTTATAGCTATATGGCCATAGCTAAGTCATTTAACTGTTGTTTGCCTCATTTTCCTCATCTGTAAAATGGAGGTAATAACAGTACCTACCTCTCAGGGTTATTGTGATGATCAAATGATATAATAATTATAAAGCAGTGCAAAGCATAGAATGTAGTAAGACTATATAAATGTCAGTTAATATTATTATTATTTTCACTCTCCTGCAAACTGAATATTAAGAATACCTGAAAAAATTGATAATACTTGATAATACTTGGAGGAGCTAACAAAGATTATTTGAAAACTAATTAATTTTTAAGCCAGTTGGTGAAGAGAGAGAAACTGAGTCATAAAAAGAGTGTTAGACCCTGGGAGATGAATATTTTGGCCATAGTAAGTTTTTTCTCTTGGGGGGTGGGGAGGATAAAAGTGGTTATGATCTATTTCAAGAAAGAGGATATTCACAAATCCTTGTAGTATATAGGTACATATACTTAGCTATATGGGCTTCATTTTCTCTACCCATCTTTGAAATAGGATTGTTAGACTTGATCCTTAAAATCACTTCTTGCTCTAACATTACATGATTCTTGTAGACATAGAATCATAGGATCATAGATGGAAAGCTGGAAGGAACCTTCTATGATATGGTATATAATAGTATAAAGATAAAAATAAATGCTTGCCAGTATTTACTTTTGAAATCATTTAAATATGAAAAGCTAGTATCATATGAATGCTTAACTAAATCCAAGTCTCTTAAAGTTCACCCATCCCAAATTTAAACACAAAGAATACAGCACAATGCAAATACTGCAACTTCAAAAAAAATTATTATTATGAGACAGATAACCCAGACCAAGAAGGTGGGAGAATCTAAAATGAATGAGTGAAATAATTTTACTTTCTCCTCCCTACATAGATAGAAATAGATAAATATAGAGATTATATATAGATATAGGTGGATAGAGAGATAATATAAATAGAGCTACAGTTACAGATTTTCCCTCTCAATTCCTTAGCCTATAATTTGGTTACACTACCAATAGGGATCAATATTTCTTACATGATTGCATATTTGCCTATATGATCCAGAGACAGATGCAACTGAATGAAATCTATATGAATATCCCAGTATTTTTAAAGGTCAAAATTTAATATTAAAAAGTAAATCCTGAAATCCAATTATATTATCTTTCAAAAAAATAGTATATAAAGTAATAATATAGTTATATATTTGCAGAGCATTTTATCCATATTATTTCAGTCTCATAACAACTCTATCAGATAAATGCTATCATTATCTCCATTTTATAGATGAGAAGACTGAGGATAACAGAAAGTGAATTCCCCAGGGTCACACATCTAGTAATTGACTAAAATATGAGTACAACTCACCTCTTAAATTTAAGTCCATAACTCTTTCTACTTATGAACTGACTCTGGAACAGCTACAATTCGCTACCATAGACACTTATTCTTAACTGTTATCTAGCAATTAATCCACAAATCTTTACTAAGGGTCTACTCTGGACAGAGCACTGTGCTAAATCCTAAGGGAGATACCAAGAGGTAGGTAGTACCTTTATGAATTTTATTGAGTTAAGGTTAAGGAGACACCAATATACATAAACATAATATGAAGTAGTACTTATAAATTTATTTAAAAGTTGCAAAACAAAATGCTATGTGAAATTTGAAGGAAAAATTTGTTCCCAAGCTAGAAGTATGGAAAGGTTTCCTGGAAGACCTGGCATTTAAATTGAACTTTAAAAAGTGGACCCAGGGGGCAACTAGGTGGTGCAGTAGATAAAGCACTGACACTGGATTCAGGAGGACCTGATTTCAAATCAAGCTTTAGACATTTGACACTTACTGGCTGTGTGACCCTGGGCAAGTTACTTAACCCTTATTTATCTGACCATAGCAAGAGTATTCTCTTTCTAACTCCAGTCTGCAGGTTCTGAATAGGATATGTGGATAGACTCAAATATGTCTAATGGGATATCATCATCTCACCAATAAATTTTCAGAGTATTGTCAGTGGATAAGGATTTAAACCCTGACTACTTACTGTTTTGTGAATTTGGTCAATTTTTTTAAACCTTTTGGGGCTCCAAAATCCTTGGTCACAAAGGAGCAGGGACCCTGAGGAGTAGTATTACTTTCTACTATAAGGAATTAGGGCTCTAAGGACCAGAGTGAAAAGTCAAAGGTGCATTGAACACAACTCTCACTGGATCACATCATTTTAGAAGCATCAAAAACTTCATCATAGAATTAATTCTGAAAATATCTGTGTGAAAAACCCTGAAGTCTGAGACAGTGTCCCCTATCCCTGCCTCAGGAAAAATACCAGAGACAATGAAATAATATCAATAGTAAACATATAGGCAATTTTATGAAGGTTATATACATGTAGCCAAGCAAAACATATTTCCATATTAGTCATGTTGTGAAAAAACACAGACAAAAAACAACAACAAAGAATAAAGAAAAAAAGTATCCTTTGGTCTGAATTCAGACACCATCAATTCTTTCTTTGCAAGTGGATAACACTTTTACTCATAAGGCATTCAGAATTGTCATATCATTGTACTATTGAGAATATTGAAGTCATTCACAGCTGATCATCTTACAATATTATTGTTACTGTGTACAATACTCTACTGGTTCTACTCATTTCACTTTGTATAAGTTCATGTAAGTACAGAGGGTTTTTTTTTCAAAACTTCCTGCTTATCATTTTTCTAAGACAACAGTATTTCATTATAATCATATATTACAATTTGTTCAGTCATTTCCCAATGGGTAAACATTCTCTCTGTTTCCAATTCTTTGCTACCACAAAAAGAGTTGCTATGGCTATTCTTGTACATATAGGTCTTTTTTCCCTTTTTTATTTCTTTGGGATGCACAACTAATAGTGTTATTGTCAGGTCAAAGAGTATGCAGAGTTCTAGAGCCCTTTGGACATGGTTTTAAATTTCTTTCCAGAATGTGTTGATCATTTCACTTCTACACCAATAGTACATTAGTTATATGACTATAGATAACTTTTATTTCTTCATCTGAAAATTTCCTATTTATATCCTTTTGAATTTGTTAATTGGAAAATTATTTGCTTTCCAAGTATTTTTAGATTTGTGAAATTATTCCTTTATCAGAGAAACTTTGTAAAAAATAGTTCCCAGGTTTCTCTTTTCCTTCTAATCTTGCCTACATTTATTTTGTTTGTGCAAAACCTTTTTTTTTTAAATTTAATGTCATCAACATTATCCATTGTACAGCCTGTAAAGCTTTATATCTCTTGTTTGGTCATAAATTCTTCCATTTTTCATAGATCTAACAGGAAACTATTCCATGCCCTCCTGATTTGATTGTGGTATCACCCTTTATGTCTAAATGTTGTAATCTACTCTTCTATCCACTTCTATTTTATGGGTGAGTGTGTCCCATTCACAATTATTATTACTGTATATTTCCCTCCATTCTACTTTCCCTCTCTCTGTCTCTCTGTCTCTCTGATTCTCTCTCCTTCTCTCTCTGTCTCTGTCTCTGTCTCTCTCTGTCTCTCTCTTTCTCTCTTTGTCTCTTCCCCTTATTTCACCCTGTCCCTCCTCAAAAGCATTTTTTTCTGACATTACCCCCACCCCATCCTCCTCTTGGCTCTTCTTCAGAATTCATTTTAAGATATTCTTTTAATGTTGTTTGGAAGGGAATTTGGAAAAGTTCATGCAAGTCCCTTCCTTTACTCTCCCAGCTTGGCTCTGCCCTTATAAAGGAAAAGTTAAATTAGTTACAGGAGGAAATAGAGTAAAACTATGCTATTTGGGAAATTCCAACTTTTCCTTCTCAGACCTAGATAAATCTAACCATCAGATAAAGAAGAATTAATTTAAGGAAATTATAAGAATTTTAGAAAAGTTAGATATGATAGACTTCTGGAGAAAATTGAATGGGAACAAAAAAGAAACACATTTTTCTCAGCTGTAAATGGCACCTTTACAAAAATGTACCATATATTAGGGTATAAAATCCTCACAACCAAATGTGGAAAAGAAGAAATATTAAATGTATCCTTTTAAAACCATAATACAATAAAAATTATGTTCCATAAGGGTCAAATGGAAGCATAGATTAAAAATTAAGTGAAAGCTAAATAACTTAATCTTAAAGAATGGGTAGGTCAAACAAATAGAAACTATCAATAAATTAATTTAAGAGGATGACAATGATGAGACAACAAACCAACTTTTGTGGGATGCAGCCAAAGTAGTACATAGGGAAAATTTTATATCTCTGAACACATACATGAATAAAAGATAGAAAGATCAGATAAATGAATTGGGCATGCAATTAACAAAATAGGAAAAGAACAAATTAAAATACTGAAACCCTAAGATGGAAATCCTGAAAATCAAATAAGATATTAACAAAATCTAAAGCTAAAGAATGAACTAATAAATAAAAGTAGGAGTGGGATTGATGAAAAAAAGATTAATTTTGATAGATTAAAATCGACTAATCTGTTCTTAAAAAGAAAAAATCCCTAAATTACCAGTATTAAAATGAAAAGGACAAATATACAATCAGTGAAGAGGAAATTAAAGCAATATTTTTTTTAGTTTTCAACATTCATTTTTGTAAGATTTTGAGTTCCAATTTTTTCTCTCTCATCCCTTTCCTCCCCCTCCCCAACACAGCAAACAATCTGATATAGGTTATACAGTATAATAATGTTATGCATATTTCCACATTAGTCATGTTGTGAAAAAAAAGAATCAGAACAAAGGGGAAAAGCACAAGAAAGGGCAAACAACAACAACAAAGTGAAAATAGTTTGCTTCAATCTGCATTCATTCCATAGTTCTTTTTCTGGATGTGGAGAGCATTTTACATGAGCCTTTTGGAATTGTCCTGTATCATGTATTGCTGAGAAGAGCTAAATCTACCACAGTTAATCATCACACAATGCTGTAAAGTAATTATTACATGCCAATAAGACTGGCAATCTAAATGAATTGGATGAATATTTACAAAAATATAAATTGTTCAGTTGACAAAAGAGGAAACAGAATATTTGAATAACTTCATCTTTGACAAAAAAATTAAATAAGTCATAAATGAATCCTCTAAGGGGAAAAAAGATGCCTGGACCAGACTGATTTATGAGTGGATTCTACCAAAATTTAAGGAACAATTGATATCAATACTATTTAAAATATATATATTTTTAAATAGATGAAGGAGGAGTTTTATAAAATTTCTTTTTTTGTCACAAGTAGGCTATTGTTACCTAAACCAGAAAGGGCAAAAAGATAAAGAAACTGATAGGCCAAACTTCTTAATAAATACTGAAGCGAAAATTTAAATAAAAATGATAATGAGATTATACCAATATATTCACAAATACCATCAACTATAATCAGGTAGGATTTACATCAGAAATTCAGGCTTTGTTCAATATTAAGAAAACTATCAGCATGATTGTCCATATCAATTATAAAAACAACAGAAAAAATCATATGATTACATCAATAGATAAAGAAAAAGCTTTGGACAAAATACAACATCAATTTCTATTTTAAAAAACCACTGGAAACCAAAAAAATTAATAAAATGGAGTCTTTAAAATGATAAATAGTACTTATCCAACACCATAAAGAAGCATTATCTTTGGCTAAATGTCTGGGTGTGAGATTTGAGCTATTCAAGACACCTATAACCATCACTTCTCCATCTTCCCCCACCATACACATACTTCTCTCCAGGAAAATGCAGTTCAAGAATTCATCATTATTTAGAAAAGATGAGATCCTAGATTCCAGACCTCCAATGACAGAAGCAAGTTCCTGAGTGGTTTCAGAAAAGTTAGTTATCCATCTTGGTGATAAGAGAATTGTATATATATCCCCCAAAAGTCAGGGAATATCGATTGGTCAAGAGCCCTGTTATGGGCAATTGGTAGTCTTGGCTTTGTTCTCTTCTATTACTATTGGTTATTTTGGGTGCTATAGAACTCATGGAAAAGAAGGTTTCCACTCTAGCAAACCCAAGTTCTTTTTCCTTATGGAGTATTTCACTCCCTCAGCATCGTACCATAAATTTGGATGCCTTCATGAGTTGAGATAAAAGAAAGATTCAACCAGATTTATTTTGGAGGGAGGTTGCTCCTTTAGAAATACCAAATTGAAAAAAGAGAAAAAAGAAAAAGAAAAAGAAATATAAAGTTGATTCTTTGTCTGAGGGAATTTCAAAACATAGGGTAGTGCTAAATGTTTAGAGAATTTTAGGGCCTTGGGGAAAGTCAAATTCACCAAAGAGGAATAATTGTATTAATCAGTTATGGGATATTTTTTTAACATTATCTGTGCTATATTGTATTTTTATTTATTTTGTGAAATGTTTCCAAATTACATTTTAATCTGGTTTCTGTAACATTCTGGAGTGTTGCTAGCAGCATTGTTTTGGGGAGGCCAAGTGTTTTATATCTCTAGGATAGAATACCTTATTTGGGGGGGGGGAGGGACAATGAGGGTTAAGTGACTTGCCCAAGGTCACACAGCTAGTAAGTGTCAGGTGCTTGAGAGTGGATTTGAACTCAGGTCGTCCTGAATCCAGAGCTGGTGCTTTATCCACTGCACCACCTACCTGGCCCTGAATATTTTAAATCATTTATGTTTTTTCTAAAATATTTATGGGCCACTGTGAGTCATTTTATATGTTATTTTGAACCATTTGTGGCATAAAGATTTTCTGATACTCAATATATACATGATGCAGCTCAGGAACTTGTTTCTCCCATTAGAAGTTTGTAATCTAGGACCATGAAACTTAGAGTTACTAGAAAGGCAATCCCAGAGACTAGCACTGTTCAGGAAATCCATTTTCTCTGACTAAGTGGCTGGATGCTAGTTTTGAGCTATTTGAGAAATCTATATCTATCCTCTCTGTCCTCAAACTCCCTCCCCTGCTCCACATATACACATGCATATTTCTCTCTAAGAGAATGGAGTTGAGAATTCATATTTTGTCTAGAAAACATGCAATCCAAGTACTTAAGATCATGTTCCTCATAGATTCCCTCATAGTGGATGCCACACAATTGAGAGGTCATCATGACTTTACTTCTCAATGGTTGGTGCCAGAACCTGAGAGTCCAAAAACTTTTTGCTCATACCACACACTACATTGGCAAATATGCACTAGGATACCATGTGCTTCTATCCTAAGGTAGCCATTCATGACTCTTCATCTAAAGACTCAGGCCCTCTTTTCCCTCTGCCCACCTTCCAGTCTTCCAAAATTAAATGGACAAAAATGGGTCCAAGAAGACTATCTACTTGCTTTTATAGGCCAATACAAAGGGGAAGGTTATTACGCCAAGAGTCCAAGACAATCAATTTATTACCCAAAAGTAATCATCAAGTTTACTTATTTCCCCCAATGAGATACCAGTGGATATGTCCACAACTTCCATAGGATGATAGTCTCAAAGTCCTAAAGATAAGCTCATTAAGTTTCTCAGGGATATCCCTTGATCAACCTCCCCCCCCCATATAGGTATAGGCAGAATTATTTCATATCTGAAGCCTTTTACATTTCTTGAAATTTTGCAACTGTAAGTTGGTGAGGAAGACATTAGACCACATCTTGAATAGTTGGTGATGCCTGTTCTTGTTCCAAGGTTTGGGATGAAGAGTATGCACTCTGAATATTCATTGACATCTTGAATCTAGACATGATGAGCATGAGTCTAGTGATTCTGGGCTCCATATCAATCATAAGTCATGTGACTTAGAGAAGGATTTAGAGATTAAAGACCTTCTCATTCCCTCATTTTTTAACAAATGAGGAAACTGGGGTTCAGAAAGGTTAAATGACTTACCCATGGCCACACAGGGAGGAAGGAATAGAGTCAAATCTTCCAACTCCAAATCTGGTGTTCTTTCCATCTTACTGTTTTCATAATGACTGCTCTCATTTATAGATGAATTCATAATTTCCATTGAAGGAAAGGAGGTTGCATCCTCCTTCCACTACAGTTACTGGTTGGCCTCAAGGATCTCAGAATACAGGGACCATCTCTTCTCTTCTCTTCTTCCCACCCATCCTCTTTTTTTGGCATTGTGATACTTAACATTTATGGCCTGGTCCTTCAGTGGTGGTTCTTAAGATTGTGGATTCTCTTAATTGTTTTAATATAGGTTGTTTCAAGTTGAATTTTAAAAGGGACATATGATTCCTTTTTTTTCTGAATGGAACAGTAACTAAGAAGATGCCTAATGATATAATTCATGAAGTTTTGAGGAGAGCAATTAGTTAATAAAAGTACATTGAAGATTCTAAAGACAGAAACAGAGATTCTATGTTCAAATCTTAGCCTCTGTGACCTTGGATAAATGACTAAAATTATGTATTAGGATTAGATAATTTCACAGATCCCCTGCAGTTCTAAATATGTGAATCTTTGAGAAAAAAAAAAGGTGATAACTGGGTCAGGTAGGTGGTGCAGTGGACAAAATACCATCCCTGGATTGAGGAGGACCTGAGACCTGGCCTCAGACACTGGACATTTACTAGCTGTGTGACCTTGCACAAGTCACTTAATGCTCATTGCCCATCCAAAAAAAAAAAAAGCTGATAACCTTGTTTTATCTTACCTTTTTTTTAAAAAAAAAATTCTGCTTTATTTCTTTTCTGAACAATGTGATATAGCTAATATTCTTATACCTACATATAAGTACTGATTTTAACCAAGTTCACAATTTCTCAGTTTTAGAGTATGAACCCCTAAATACAGAATCTTCTCTACATGTTATGTTCCCAACTTCAGATAACCACTTACGTTTAGAAAAGAAGTTACTCTTCTTTTATAGACTTCTCATATAGACAAGGTGGCTGTTGTGCAGGAAGCTGCATTCTGATAAGGTCTCTTTTCACATGGAACAGTGCTTTGTTAACCAAGGATAATGCATTTGGAATGCCTTCAGCTTACTTCCCTTCAGAGCTACATTCCTAAATGTCTACAAAATGTGAGCTTGTGTGGTGACATTTTGTGCATGCATGTAAAGCCCTTGATTTGCACGCAACTTACAATCATTTTAATAGTTAGTGGGAAACAACAAAAAGAACAGACTTTTCTGAAATTCTTATGAGAAACACCAGAGGAAATAACAGTGATGCATTCTTTTAAAAATTTGATGTAAAGTCATGCAAACCCACTCTTTGAGTGAACTGTTGCTTTAATGGACTAGTGGGCATTTGTTTCTTACAAGCAATCTTGAGGCACTTCATTCTCCAAATAATTTCATAACTATTTCAGCACCTTAGAGAAATTAAGCACACTTTCTAAGGGAAGTGGAAACAGTATGATTTCCATAGACTATACATTTATGTTGGAAATTATCTATCTCAAGGACACTTGTACATATTCTAGACTTCTTTAGGTCCCAGTTACTCCTTGACATCTTGAAGAAATTGTTACAATTCTTCTTGCCCCTGAAATAACTATATACTGTTAAGACTATAAATGAGGGGCAGCTAGGTGGCGCAGTGGATAGAGCACTGGCCCTGGAGTCAGGAGTACCTGAGTTCAAATCCGGCCTCAGACACATAACACTTACTAGCTGTGTGACCCTGGGCAAGTCACTTAACCCCAATTGCCTCACTAAAAAAAAAAAAAAAAAAGACTGTAAATGAAAAATTCTAAGTCAATGGACCACATGTTTTCTCCCTTTTTGTTTTAAGGCATCTGTAGATCTGTGTTCAAATCTTAGCCTATATGACCTCGAACAAGTCACCACCCGTTTTAGAGTTATCTCCTTGAAATGAATGTTATGTATAGTCACATATACTAATATTCAATTCATTTTCATTCAAAATATTTACTAAACAAGGCCTCCTACTAAGATCTGGAGATATGAATATGAAATAAGAAATAGTCTCTACCAATAAGGAGAAATAAAAGAGATAGAAAAATGATGTAAATAATCATGATGCAAGGTAAAATCGTGGTAATGGAAATTAAAGACAAAGTTCTCTTTTTTTGGTGGGGCAATGAGGGTTAACTGATTTGCCCAGGGTCACACAGCTAGTAAGTATCAAGTGTCTGAAGCTGGATTTGAATTCAGGTCTTCCTGAATCCAGGGCTGGTGCTTTATCCACTGTGCCACCTAGCTCCCCAACAAAATTCTCTACGAAATTTAGAAGTAGGTACAATTGTATAGGTGAATTTTCATTTGTATATCACTTAACACTTCACAAAATATAGTTTACAAAATATTTCACATGCCTTATTTTATTTAATCCTCATAATAGGCCATTCAAAATGGACATTCAAATGTCCTTTCAAATGTCACTTTACAAGTAAGGAAACTGAAATGTATAGGGCCTTTCTAAGGATCAAGTAGGTAGAAGTGACAGAATGAAACTTAACCCCAGATCTTTCTGCATCTAAATCAAGTACTGTTTTGATTACAGATGGCTCAGAAACACTAAAAATAAGTCCAGCGTCATTCTTAAATTAATTAAATCCAACATATAGTTATTAAGTACCTCCTATATGCTCAGCACTACAATAAGACTCTGCAAGGCATACAAAAGCATGGTTGCTATTCTTAATAAAGCATATAATTTAGATTGAGAGAGAAGGCAAATCCTTATAAGGCAAATTAAAAATCATCAAGATAATATAGAATTTTCTTCCTCTAAATAACTCCCTAAAATCTAGAAGTATATAGCCCACTACAAAGATATGCATAATGGTAAATAAAGCACTGGCCCTAGATTTAGAAGGATCTGAGTTCAAATTCAGCTTCAGATGCTTGATACTTACTAGTTTTGTGACCCTGCGCAAGTCACTTAACCTTCATTGCCCTGGAAAAAAAAAAGATATGTATAATGTAGCAAGGATAGATTGAGGCAATACCCCATGAAAAATAAGTGGGGGAGGTGGATAGAATGATGACTTATAAAGATACTATTCTGTTTCCCAGTTTAAATCATGCATAGACATTGTGGAGCTGGTTCTGGTATGCTAAGCATGCTATGAGAAAAAGATCTGCTGACATAGTCAGAAATGTGTTGTATTCAAAGAGTATGCCTCCTGGTGCTAGCTCTTTCTGGACCAGTTGGTATTGGATAGGATAAATGAATGGTTTTGAGGCACCAGGTAGAGAAGGAAAACTTAAGTCCTCTTTTGTGCAGAACCAGCACGTAGAGCCCAGCACTATGCTGTTGCTTTTTGTCTATGTTGGATCTATTCTTTACTAGTTTTTAGATAAAAGACTTTCTAGATGGCTATCACCTTGTGAGTTTTGAAGGGTCAGGAGAGTGAGCCACCAGGAAACATAGGAGTATAATCCATGCTAGGTTTTAGAGCCAGACCAACTGGAAACTAAACCCTGACAAATTATTTTCAAGACCTATCCCTATAATAGCTAGTGTGAACACTCATCCATTGGTAATGCTGAATTTGGAAGTGAACTGGTAAGTGAAAGTGTGAAGACTATGTTAATTTTAATTCTGCACTTCTACAAAGAGATTTAAGTGGCTGGCCCCAGATATTGACATGGACAGGTGGGGAGGAGGTGGGGGGGGAGAGAAGAGGGGAGTTAATTATTCTAGTCTTCCTCTAATTTAAAAGTAAATATTCGGGGCAGCTAGGTGGCACAGTGGATAAAGCACCGGCCTTGGATTCAGGAGTGCCTGAGTTCAAATCCGGCCTCAGACACTTGACACTTACTAGCTGTGTGACCATGGGCAAGTCACTTAACCCCCATTGCCCTGCAAAAAAAAAAAAAAAAGTAAATATTCACTTGTAAAATCTAACTAGTTTTAAATGGCTAATGGAAATGGAGTAATTATCACTGAAAGCAACCGGTAGGAGAAACACGCAAGAATGGGAATTTGAGCATCTAGTTTTGGAGAAAGTCCATTTACAGTCCTTCAAAGGTACCTCAGAATCCTGAGGAATAATCAGATTTGCTGTGGGATAGTGAATACAGAGATCATCCATATATGAATATTACAATTTTTACTGGGAGAATATCTCTGGAAACACACATGTTAAGGACATTGATCACTACCTGTTAAGGACTCTGAGAGATAAAGGTATTAATAGGACTTTTCTTTGTCTTCAGGAAGCCTATAATCAAGTGATGGATATAAATCTAACCCACAACAAATGATTGCCAACAATACAGAACAGTATATAATTGTGTTCAGATGTGTGCTTTTATAGGTTGTCAGAGAAAGGGAATATGAATGAGTGTTGCATTAAATAAAGGAATGCTTTATGGAGAAAATGGTACTTGAGTTAGGCTTTGAAAGAGTGTTAGAATGTGGGTAGCTGGATAAGAGGAGGTGGTTATTTCAGACTGAAGTTAAAAAAAAAGGAGCTATTGGCTACTATGTGCCAAGAACATATATTAAACATATTTAATAAATGGAGAGGTAGGAATGACTTTTGCATGCCCCCACAGTGATAGAGCCTAGCCTCATTAGATTTAAAGTATAAGTTGCAGAACAATAGTGGGAGATAAGGTTGGATCAGTAATCAGAAACACAGAACTACAGTTTTAGAACTAAAAGAGACCTTAGAGAATATCTGGTTGGGCAAAATGTACCCAGATAACAAAACCAGGAGCAGGACTTTAGATGGATTGTTTTTGAAAATATGAAGTCATTAATACAATTGCAAGATAAGGAGGAAGCTGAGAGATCATGGCATAGTGGAAAGAGGACTGGCCCTGGAATCAAATTCAGTATCTGATGTTTACTACTTGAGTGATGTTAGGTAAGTAATTTACTTTCCCTGGCCCTCTATTTGCCTCATCTATAAAATTAGAATTTTGTACTATATGATCTACAATGTACTGTCTAACTGTAAATCAGTAATCCAGAAATGCTCATTAATCCAACTGTTACCCAAAACTTGAATCCAGTCTCTAACCTCTATTTCAATGTCATCTAACCTCCAATGGAATGCTCATTGGTAGGAAATTCAATACAGTCTTGAAGTCACCCATTCCATTTTCAGATCATTATAAGTATTAAGAATTGTCACATATTATTGTTGTGATGTAGTGGTGGTGGTGGTGGTGGTGGTGCTGGCAGTGGTAATAATAATACTAGGAGTAGTTGTTGCTATTTAATTTTATTTTGTTTTATACTAAAGCTCATTACAGATCCTGCTATTTGTCCCTAGTTCTACCCTCAAGTGCTGAGCAAAGCAAATCTATTTTCTCTTTTGCATGACAACTCATAAACTATATATCAGACATTTATATGTGTGTTTTATACAAAATAAATATATCCTCTTCCAGCAACATATTACTGGACAGCATGGTTTTAAGTCCCTTAACAATTTTAACAAGTTTCCCTTGGATATGCTCAGATTTGCCAATATCCTCTCCAAAATAGAGGTGAGTCCTAAATAGAGGTGGACCTAAGAAAATGGATAAGCAGCTAGAGTATTACACTGGTAATCATGACACATGAAAAATAGCAAAGGAAGGCATTCAGCATGATAGATAATTACCCTATATAATATTTGTATAAATGTATTAGTAAGGGGGGGGGCAGAACCAAGATGGCAGAGGAAAGACTATGACTCCCCCATCTCCCAACAAACCCATCCACACTCCAGGAATAATGCCATAGGAAAACTCCCAGAGCATCCTAACTCACATAACAACAGAGTGAAGCTATTTTCCAGCCAAAGACAGCTTAATTGGGTGCCTGGGATTACCTGCTGTTCCACTGAGAGAGGAGCTCAGCATGCAGTACAGTCCTGGCCTGGGATAGACAGTGACTCTAGAGCCTCAGAGTCTTTGGTGCCAGAAGCTTCTTCTGAGGCTCTGCTCATGGACCAGTGAGGGGGTTCAGTGGTTGGCCAGGCTGAAGTGGCTGTGGTCTCTGCTGGGGTTGGGGTGAAGTGCCCAATTTCTGAACCAGTGGGCTGACTTGAGTCATGGTAGCCCAGTGGGGAAGGAACACAAGCATGCCAAGCTTCCTACCATAGAGAATCAGATTTCAATCAGACATCTGCTTCTTGGTTAAGACAAGTAGGCAAAGAAAACAACAGATAATAGAAAGCTTCTTTGGGGGAAAGGTAGACCAGAATACACCCTCAGAAGAAGATAATAACAAAATCAAAGCTACAACATCCAATGATTCCAAAGAAAATATGAATTGGTCTCAGGCCATGGAAGTGCTCAAAATGGACTTTGAAGAGAAAATGGGAGAGATGGAGGGAAGCTTTAGAGAGGTGGAGGAAAGAATGGAAAAAGAAATGAGAGCAATGAAGGAGAGCTATGAGAAAAAAGTCAACAGCTTGAAAGGCCAAATGGAAAAGGAGATAGAAAAGCTCTCTGAAGAAAATAATTGCCTAAGAATTAGGATTGAACAAATGGAAGCTAGTGACTTTATGAGAAAACAAGACACAGTAAAATAAATCCTAAAGGAATAAAAAAATAGAGGGCAATATGAAATATCTCCTTGGAAAAACAGCTGACCTGGAAAGTAGATCCAGGAGAGGTAATTTAAAAATCGTTGCACTACCTGAAAACCACGAACAAAATAAGAGTTTAGACATCATCTTTCAAGAAAAATTGCCCTGATATTCTAAAAGGAGAAGGTAAAATAGAAATTGAAAGAATCCACCAATCACATCCTGAAAGAGATCCCAAAAGAAAAACTTCCAGGAATATCATAGCCAAATTTCAGAGATCCCAGGTCAAGGAGAAAATATTGCAAGCAGCTAGAAAAAAGGAATTCAAATACTGTGGAGCTACAGTAAGTATAACACAAGATCTAGCAGCATCTACATTAAAAGGCCAGAGGGCATGCAATATGACATTCTAGAGGGCAAATAAACTGGAGCTACAACCAAAAATCACCTACACAAGAAAACTGAATATAATCTTCCAGGGGAAAAATGGGATTTCAATGAAAAAGAGGACTTTCAAATACAAGACTCTAGAGAATCTAGGTAAATAGGAAAAAGAAATAATGAGGGATATTAAAATGTTAAACTGTTTACATTCCTACATGAGAAGATAATACTTCTAATTCATCAGAACTTTCTCAGTATTGGGGCAACTAAAGGAATATACTTAGAAGGCACAGTTGTGAATTCAATATGAAACGATGATACCTTTAAAGGAAGGGCAGATTGGGGGAGGGACCAATATAAAGCAAACCACTTTCAAGGAGGGATAGTGTGAAGGAATATAGGAAATAGAGCAAATATCAAGGGGAGGAAATAAGATGGAGGGTAATACAGTTAACAATAGTAACTGTGAAAGAAATGATGAGCAGGATGATATCAGAAGGACATATGAAAAATGCAAACCATCAACAGAGGAAGAATTGATGATATCTGAATACAGATTGAAGTATAATTTTATTTCTTAGCTAATCTTTCTAAAGTTATTTTGACTATTTTCTTTCACAACCTGACTAATCTGAAGATGTTTTGCATAACTGTACATGTATGACATATTTAATTGTTGGATTTTATAGGGAGGGTTGAGGAGGGAGGGAGGAAGAAAATTTAGAACACAAAGTTTTAAAAAATCAATGTGAAATTTTTTTATATGTATCTTGGGGGGAAAATTCTAAATAAAATGAAAATTTAGTTTAAAACCTTTTAAAAAAAAAGAATTTCAGGGACCTGAAAATGGGTAGCTGTCCTCATATCTGACAGAAACCACAGACCCATTCATTACCAAATTTCTATGGTGAATTTCCTTTCACCAATTCTTAGTAATTTATATAAAGTCATATTTGCTTCTAAAATTAATATCTTCAGCTCAGTTATTATATTACCTATACTTTGCACATTGTTGCATGGATATCTGAGACAGAAAGACTATTTCTGAATTGCTTCAGTTTTTTACTATCACTATCTCCAGGGATTGAGGAAAGAATTATACTACTGTTCTTCCAATGTCTTCCTTGCTACCTTGCCTATATCTGCTTTAGCAAATATGGCTGGGTTAATTTTTCTTCTCCTCTCCCTTCTCCTAATCAGAAATGTCAAAGGTTTTCTTTTCCAGTCCATATAGTTACACTCTTTAACAAGAACCTGTCATTCATATTTCTTATACTTTGGACCAAAAAGCCAAATGGCTTATAAAGGCATCATATGTTTACCAATTATTTACCACTCACATCAGAGGATCATTGATCATTGATTATTAAACATTGTATTATTTATTTATTTATTTTAGACATTATTTTTACATTTTAGTTCTAAATTCTCTACTTCTGTCTCAAACCCTCCCCCACCAACTGAAAAGGAATGGAATTATATCAATTATACACATGAAATCATACAAAACATATTTCCACAATAGCCATATGTCAGAAAAAGAAAGAAAAATATTGTAGGTAAGAAAGTTACATTTCAATTTATACCTAGAGTTCATTAGATCTCACTCTGAAGGTGATTGCACTTTTTTTTTCACTATGAGGCCTTCGGAATTGTCTTAGATCATTGCATTGTTCAGAGTAAGCAAGTCTTTCACCCTTGATCATCATTACAACATTGCTGTTATTATGCACAATGGTCTCCTGGATCTTCTCACTTCACTTTGGATCAGTTCATATAGGTTTTGATGTGTTGGTGTTTTTTTTTTTCCTGAAACCACCCTTGTCATCACTTCCCAAAGCCCAATTATACTCCATCAAAATTACATACCACAACTTGTTCAGTCATTCCCCAATTGATGGGCATTATCTCAATTTCCAATTCTTTGCCACCATAGAAATATTTGCATAAACATAGATTCATTTCCTTTTTATTAGACCTCTTTGGGATAAAGACCTAATATTAGTAGTGCTAGGTCAAAAGGGTATGCACAATTTTATAGCTCTTTGGGACTAGTTCTAAAATGTTCTCTACGATGGTTGGACCAGTTCACTGCTCCACTAACAGTTCATTACTGTACATATTCTTCCCACTTCCCCTCTAGCATTTTGTATTTCTGATAGGTGTGCATTGGTTTAATTTTCCCTCCTCTAATCAATATGACTTAGAGCATTTTTCATATGACTAGTTTGATTTCTTCTTCTGAAAACTGCCTGATTATATCCTTTGACTGGGGAAATGGCTCTTATCTTTATAAATTTGACTCAGTTCTATTCTCAGCATATATTTGAAAAACAAAGACTGTATCAGAGAAACTTGCAGTAAAAAAAAATATATTATTTCATTGTCTACTGTACCTTTTAGCAAAGTGTAATTTCCCTGTTTCTCCATTTTATTTAGGCTTTGGTTTTGTTTTTGCTTTGTCTGAGATCATGATAGATACCCCCTGTCTTTTATTATTTCAGCTGAAGCATATTAGAATCTTCTTCTAAACTTTGTTTTAACTCTATGTGTGCCTTTCTCCCTCAAGTGTTTCTCTTTAAAAAAAAAAAACAAACTTTTGTTGTATTCTGGTTTCTAATCCATTCTATCTGCTTACATTTTATAGCTGAGCTCATAATTTACATTCACAGTTATGTTTACTAAATATATTTCTTGCAATCCAATTTTCTTCTGTTTGTTCTTCTTTTTCTTCTTTATGCTGTGCCTCTTCAAAAGTATGTTTTGCTTCTAATCAATGCCTCCCTTTAATCTGTCCTTCCTTTTATCATTTCTTCCCCTTTTTTTATCCCCTTCCCATCTGATAGCCCTTTTAAGTAATTTACAATTCTATATAAAACTCTGATGAGAGTGAAGTTCAAGCATTGCCTGACACTACCACCATTTTCCTCTCCACTATAAAAGCTCTTCTTTACATGCCCATTTTATGTAAGAAAACTTTCCCCTTTCCACCTCTCCCTTCTCCTAGTGCACCCCTATTTCTCACTCCATTTTTGGGGAGATCATTTCAACACAATTGAGTCACACTCATGCCCTCTGCCTTATGTATAATTGTTTGAACTGTCCTAATGATGTTGAGTGACATATATCATCTTCCCTTATAGTAATGTAAACAATTTACCTTTACTGAGACACTTATAATTACTCTTTCCTATTTACCTTTATATATTTCTTTGATTCTTGTGTTTAAATATAAAATTTTCTATTCATCTATGGTCTTTTCATAAGGAATGATTGAAAGTCCACTATTTCATTAAATATCCATTTTCTCCCTGTGGGGTAGGTTATTCTTGGTTGCAATCATAGTTCCTTTGCATTCTGGAATATCATATTTCAAGCCATCCCCTCCTTTAATGTGGAAGCTGCTAAATATTGTTTGACTCGTGTATATCTCTGCTTCAAATGTGTTTCTTGTAAATAACATATTGTAGGATTCTAGTTTTTAATCCATTCTGCTTTCAGTTTTCATTTTATGGGTGAGTTCATTCCATTAACACTTATAATTATGATAATTGTTTATTTTCCTTCCTACTATTTTTCCTTGTTTATCCCCTTTCATTCCTACCCTTTCCCTTCTCACATGTGTTTTACTTCTGATCACTGCCTTAACCAGTGTACACTCCCTTTTATGCATCTCCTTTCCCTTTTCTATTATTACCACCTCTTTTTACTTCATTATAATGTAAGATAGATTTCTTTTTTCTTTTTCTTTTTTTTTCTTTTTCTTTTTTTCAGGACAATTAGGGTTAAGTTACTTGCTCAGGATCACACTGGTCATAAGTATCAAGTGTCTGGGGTCGGATTTGAACTCATGTCCTCCTGAATCCAGAGTCAGTGCTCTACCCACTGTGCCACCTAGCTACCCCCCCCAAAGATAAGATGGATTTCTACATCCAACTAAGTGTGTATGCTATTTCCTACTTGTATCTCTTTCTGACAAGGTGTTCAGTCCCTTTTCTGTCATCAGGCACTATTGGTTTCCCACAGATTATAGTCAGTTTCAGTTCCACCATCTTGCAACCTATTCCTGGACAATCTCTACCCCAGCATCTGCTTACCTCTCTTTCTATTTCCCTAAGCTTCCCTGGGCTAGGAAAAAATGGCTCACTATCACTTTTTGTTTGTTTTCCCACTAATTTTGATTTGATATTCTTTTTTTTTTTTTTTTAGTGAGGCAATTGGGGTTAAGTGACTTGCCCAGGGTCACACAGCTAGTAAGTGTTAAGTGTCTGAGGCCGGACTTGAACTCAGGTACTCCTGAATCCAGGGCCGGTGCTTTATCCACTGCGCCACCTAGCCGCCCCGATTTGATATTCTTTTTAAAGTTATTGTAGAGAGGTGTGTTGGAAGAACTCAGAAAAAAATGCTGACTTGATGCTGTCATCTTGTTTTGTTTTTTTTTTAATTTTTTTTTTTTTTAGTAAGGCAATTGGAGTTAAGTGACTTGCCCAGGGTCACACAGCTAGTAAGTGTTAAGTGTCTGAGGCCAGATTTGAACTCAGGTACTCCTGACTCCAGGGCCGGTGCTCTATCCACTGTGCCACCTAGCTGGCCCGCCATCTTGGTTTTAACCCCAATGGCAGTTTCTCAGTACTCATTCTCCTTTACCTCTGCAGAATATGAAATTGTTAACCATTTTATCCTCCTGGATATTTTCTGTTCTTTAGCTTTTTGTGACATTGTTCTTTCCTGGTTCCTTTACTATTTGTTGTTTATTTCTCAGTCTCATTGCTTGTTATTTATCTGTATTGCCCCATCTAACTGTGAGCACATTATAAGGTTCTTTCCTGGGCCCTCTATTTTCCATCTCATTTGATGATTCCATCTACTCCCATGAGTTCAATTATCATTTCTATGTAGATGACTCCCAGATCTACGTATCCTTCCTTATTCTCCCTCATGAATGCCAATGTCATATCACAAACTACTTTTAGGAGATCTCAAACTGGATGTCCTTTACATATATCAAACTCAGCACATTCAAATCTAAACTCATTACCTTTCTACCCCATTTATCCCTACTTGCCTAATACTATTGAGGGCACTACCATCCTCTTAGTCACCAAGGTTCACAACTTCTGTTTCATTTATGAATCCTTATATTCACTCTCCTCACAATTCTAAATTATCACTAAACCTTATGATTTCTAATATCATAACATTTCCGATATGAATTCATACCTATCCACTTACACAACCATCATCCTGGTAAATGTCTGAATCACCTCTTACCTGACATATCAATAACTTAGTTTTTAAAAAATTTTATTATCCTTTCACATAGTCTAAATATGTCCCTATATTCTTCTTCCTCTCATCTCCTGAAAAGCCATTTCACCTACAAAAACTTTTTTAAAAAAGGAAGAAGAGAAAAAATAAGCAAAGCAGTTGGAGGAGTTTCCTTACATCTCTTATTTGAGACCAAGCTTATGATATAAAAATTGACAACATTAATTTTCAAATAATTTTTTGCATTTGCATTTTATAATTCTTGTGCGTATTGTTTCTTGGCTATTCTTTCTTCATTTTTGTAAGTTTGTGCAAGTATTTCCATGTTTCTATATGTTCATCACATTTATCATTTTTTACATTGAAGTAATATGTATTACATTAATGTACCACAATTTATTTAGCCTTTCTCCAATGCAATTATATCTACTTTGTTTAAAATTCATTACTGTCACAAAAAGGGCTACTACAAATATTTTATGTGTATAGGAACTTTCCTTTTATGCATGACCTTTTTGGGGTTGTTTTTGTTGTTTGTCCTTCATTCTTGAAGAGGACATGATGTCAGGTTGATGTCATGACTTTCACTGAATTTGCTTTAAGCAAGGTCACCAAACTCAGTCTCTCCTTCAGAGTCATCTAGGTCCAGTGGCTATATATATATATACACACATATATATACATATATACACATACATATACATATATACATATACATATACATATATCAGGATTACTGGAGATGACCCCATGTTAGGGGCTAACAAAAGTTCCTTTTTAACTGGTGGAGCAAAGCTCACAGACAGAACTCCCCCTTCCAGAAAATATGCGGTGATTCTTAGTTAGCCCTTGATAAGAGGGCTATTAAACCACAATGATCCTTCCCAGATGCAGATGCATTTGCTGGGCACCAAGGATGATGCATTTGCATAGGTGCCAGGGAAACTTCAGAGGACAGAAACATGCTCCTCATCACAGATAAGGCCAACATGGCCCAGGGTCTACGAACCAATCCCTCATCCTATTCTTTTGGCATGAACTTCACACAAAGACATTCCTTTTGCTCATCTCATGTATAAAAATGTCAGACTGTCCGAATAAACTTTTCCTTTTGCCTCCACCTGAGTGCATGGGGCCCTTCTAATCCCATCCTATGTCTCTGTGTCTTTTTTCCTTAACATCTTACCTGTAGCAGCGCGAAACCTGTTCTAGCAGCCCCCTGGACCCGAAACTGTCAACCCCAAATATTTTAAGGCAATTGGGGTTAAGTGACTTTCCTAGGGTCACACAGCTAGTAAGTATATGAGGTGAAATTTGAACTCAGGTCCTCCTGACTCCAGGGCCAGTGCTTTATCCTCTGTACTACCTAGTTGCCCTAACCTTTTGGGGGTATATATATATATATCAGTGGAATTCTTGGGTCAAAGCTTATGGATATTTAATAACTATATAAATAATTCAAAATTGCTTTCAAAAATGGTCATACTGTGCCAGCTAGGTGGCACAGTAGATAGAGCACTGGCCCTGGACTCAGGAGTACCTGAGTTCAAATCCGGCCTCAGACACTTAACACTTACTAGCTATGTGACCCTGGGCAAGTCACTTAACCCCAGTTGCCTCACTAAAAAAAAAATGTTCATACTGATTCACAGCTTTATTAAAAATACATTAGGATTCTTATTTTCCCACAACCTTTATAACATTGACTATTCTAACCTTTTGTAATCTTTATCAATTTTCTGAATGTTAGGTGAATCCTCAGAAGTAGTTTTGTTTTGCATTTCTCTTATTATGGTCATTGATAGTTTTCAATTCTTTTGGGAACTGTTCATTCATTCATATCCTTTGGCCATTTATTTCTTGAAAAATTACTTACAACAGACTTTGAGGCTGACAAAGTCATTTTCCTAAAGGACAGTTCTAAAAATATCACCCTATCTTACTCAATAAACTCTAGTTATTCACTCTTTTCTCAAAGATCAAAGACAAAGTCTCTTATTTGACACTGAAATTAGTTTTTCACAATTGACCTCTTCTTATCCTTCTAAGTTTCTTACACTTTACTCTACTTCATGCCCTTTGCAATCCAACTACATTTGCCTACTTTCTATTACTCAAGCAGGACACTTCATCTCCAGGTTTCATGCCTTTGCATTTATTTTTCCCCATTCCTATAATGGCCTCCTTTCTCATTGCCCCCTTTTAGTTTTCCCAGATTTCTTCAGGACTCAGCTCAGGTCCTATCTTCAGTAGGAAGATTTGTTTGCTTGTTTGTTTGTTTGTTTGTTGCAATCCTCTAAGCTACTAATTCCTAGCACTTCCATCTACTATGTAATTATCTTGTGTTTACCCAGTCATTTACACTACATTTCCTGAATTTGAATGTGAGATCCTTGAGGGAATGGACTGTTTTTGCTTTTCTTCATATTCTCTGGCACATGTTGTTCAGTCAGTCAATAATGTCTGACTCTTCTTGACCCTATGGACCATATCATGGCAATACTGTCCATGGGTTTTTCTTGGCAAAAATTCCAGAGTGGTTTTCCATTTTATTCTCCAATGGTCTAAAGCAAACAGAGACTAAGTGATTTGCCCAGGGTCACATAATGATAAAGTATCTAAGGTCAAATTTGAACTCAGGTCCTCCTAGCGTGAGAAAGCCATATCCAGTGAGCCATCCAGCTGCCTCTGGCACATGGTAAGTGCTTATAAATGCTTATTGACTAAGAGGCTTAGTTGTAATTCTGAGGTACTGCAGTTGTTTCTATATTTCCAGTACTTGGAACAGTGCCTTACACATAATAAGTACTTAATAAATATTTGGTGGATTATTTAAATATACATTTATATATCCATTATATATGCATGTGGATATACTTATTTATATAAACATATCCAAATATATGTGTATAAATATATACATATATATACATTTATTGTATAATATATTGATGTATTATAGTACTGATATAGGATGATTACTCTGTTGGTAATATTAGGGATATAAGCTGCATTCCCCTTCCAAGAGCTGATTAATTTGCTGAAATGAAAGTTTCCAGGAGAGGTAGTAAATTGCTCCTGAATGATTTGGCTGAATATGCCAATTTGCACAATTGTCTGTTTCCTGGACCACCTTTGTTGATAGACATGATTCCACCAATTGGCAAAACAAATTATAAACTTATCAAATTTGAAATTGCTTGGAATTCTTCCTCTTATAACCAAGTAGCAACTGGAAGACAGCTTTGTCTAACAGGAAAGATGCTGAATTACAACATGGAGTACCAAGATTCTCCTTTTGGTTCTACGGACTTACATGAGACAAGTGATTAAATCTGTCTTCTTCATAACAGTATCTTGTACATGGAGTTTAGGCCTGGGATTAAATAATGTAGAGAACTTCAAGGGAGGAAATATCTTCTACCCATACAGATAAACAACTGTTCTCCACCTTATTACTTCAGAGAATTGACTGAGCATGCTGAGAAGATATCATTTTCTTGCAAATTCTCATGTATCTGAGGTACCACTTGAACTCAAGTGTTCTTTTTCTTCCTAAGTCTGAAGCCAACTCTCTCTCTAGTTTTCTCTCTGTCTCTCTGTCTTTCTGTCTGTCTCTGTCTCTGTCTCTATATTTCTCTATCTCTGTATGTGTCTCTCTCTGTTTCTGTCTGTCTCTCTTTCTCATCTCTCTCTCTTCCTTTTCTTAGTCATGCTTCTCCAAATTAATCTGGATCTAGATCTTTGATTCCATTTCTATATATCACTCCTGTTGGGGAAACTTCCCCTAACAAAACAGATAAACCATTCTTCAATTTATATTGGGACCTGAGGCACTGAGAAGAAGACTTGCTCAGTGTCACACTGCTAGTAATGTGTCAGAGACTGAATTTGAACTCAGACCTTCCTTAATCAAAGTCTGGCTTGCTAACTATACTATATGTCAATATCTCTGAAGTGTACAGAAAAAATACCTGATACATATTTTTATTTCACATTTAAAGGAGAATAATGATATCTAACCCATGACCTCATAGGATTGTTGTTAAGATCAAATGAGATCACTTTATACTAAAATAAAGTCAAAATGGGTATATGATTTAGACATAAGAGGTGATAACGTAAGTAAATTAGGAGAGGAAGGAATAGTCTACCTTTCAGATCTTTGGAAAGGGAACAGTTTATGACCAAACAAGAGATAGAGAATATTATGAAATGCAAAATGGATGATTTTGATTACATTAAATTAAAAAGTTTTTGTACAAACAGAAGCAATGCATCCAAAATTAGAGGCAGAAAGCTGGGAAACAATTTTTATGGCCAGTACTTCTGATAAAGGCCTCATTTCTAAAATATATAGGGAACTAAATCAAATTTATAAGAATCCAAGTCATTCCCCAATTGGGAAATGGTCAGAGGATATAAACAGGCAGTTTTCTGATGAAGAAATCAAACCTATCAATTCCCATAAGAAAAAAATGCTCTAAATCACTATGGATTAGAGAGATGCAAATTAAACAACTCTGAGGTACCACATGACACCTATCAGATAGGATAATATGACAAAAAAGGAAAATAATAAAGGTTGGAGAAACTGTGGGAAATTGGAACACCAATGCATTGTTGGTGGAACTGTGAACTAATCCAACTATCCTGGAGAGCAATCTGGAATTATGCCCAAAGGGCTATAAAGTTGTGCATCTCCTTTAACCCAGCAATACCACTTTTGGGTCTTTTTCCCAAAGAGATCATAAAAAAGGGGAAAGGACCCACATGTACAAAATATTTATAGCTGCTCTTTCTGTGGTGGCAAGGAATTGGAAATTGAGGGGTTGTCCATCAATTGGGGAATGGCTGAACAAGTTGTGGTTTATGAATGTAGTGGAATTCTACTGTGCTGTAAGAAACAATGAGCAGGAAGATTTCAGAGAAACCTGGAAGGACTTGCATGAACTGATGATGAGTGAGATGAGCAGAACCAGGAGAATATTGTACACAGTATCATCAACATTATGTGTTGATCAACTGTAATAGACTAGCTTCTTCTCAGCAATACAACAGTACAAGAAAGTTCCAAAGGACTCATGATGGAAAAGGCTCTCCAAATCCAGAAAACAAAAGGAACTGTGGAATATGGATGCTGATTGGACCATACTATTTCTTTTGTTTTTGGTGCTGTTGTTTTTCTTTTTTGAGGTTTTTCCTTTTTGCTCTAATTCTTCTCTTATAACATGAGTAATGCAGAAATATGTTTAATGTTATATATATATATATATAACCTATATCAGATTACCTGTTGTCTAAGGGAGGGAGGGGAGGGAGGGAGAAAAATTTGAAATTGGAAATCTTATATAAACAAATGTTGAAAACTATCTCAACATGTAACTGGAAAATAAAATACTTTTATTAAAAAAGATGAAATGAGATAATGTATATAGAAGTGCTTTAAAGGGTGGCAAGCACTATATAAATCTAATGGGTTATTAATGTTTCCCCATTTCCTAGTACTAATCTCATTTTCATTGAGAAGCTACTCTTTTGTTCCAAGGCTACTAAAACTGATTTTCTTTTCTCCTCAAAGACATTCTGCTTTAAGGTAATAGATTGATTAGACAGGCACTTTTTCCTGTTCATCTCATTTCCTTCCTTCTTTGCCATTCACCAGTTGTGAAGGTCAGCACCAAGGGAGATAACACTAGTTGGAAATGAACTGTTATTGCCTTGAGGGCTAGTTAAAAAGGTTGCAGTGGATGTATGGATAAAGAAGGTAGCTCCTTCTTCATTTGGCTAAGTTGAGCTGGTCGACTCTCCTACTGTTTATGGCATCTCAAGTTAATTAACAAATCATGACCTCTCGCCCCCCTACTCTGCAAGACAGGAATACAAGGAAAAAAAAGGTAATTTCTTTCTTTAATGGACTCAATGCTATAAGCATTAATGAAGAACCCTGAACTATAGTCCAGAATTATGGCTGTCCTCATGCAACCTGTTAGCAACCCATATATTTCACTACCATTCTCAACCCCAGGTACTTTCCTGATCCCCTCATATATATGGGAACATCCTTTTGGCCCACTCTATTATTGAGACAGATCTTATTCTAGGGGGAAAATAGTGAATTCATTTCTGAGATTTAAGATGTAGAAGTACTAAGATTGATTCTATCAATGACTGTCATTCATATTCTCTGTACCACTGAAGTTCCATCTTTAAATATGGATACATATTATCTGGCTACCTGGAGGTTATTGAGAGGGACTTGACATTTCATGAAAAGCAAAAATCTAGAAAATTTCAAGTTAAAATCATAGTGATCATGATTTTTAGTCGGGCAAAAATATACACTTATATGCCAGATATCATACATTGGACTTACTACAGTTTTGGTGTGCAATGTTAAGTGCTAAAATTCTAGCTAGTCTGTCTAAAATATCTAATGAATGGTTGCCAATAAATTATAAGCTTTAGCAAGAGTTAGACTTTTAAGCATTTATTAAGGAGAATAAGAATTTGGTAAAGAGATAGAGAAAGGCCTACATTCATCTATCTATTAAAGGGAGAGCACATTTCTAGCTCCCTTCTCCACTAGAGTCCTCAGGAAAGAGAGCGAGACAGAGCACCAGTCTCTTCCTTCTTCCTCCCACTAGCCAACGTCACTTCCTGACGCCAAAGAAAAGACGCATGTTCTTGCCCTCAAAGACATTCCTTTCATGGCGGAACTTTTCTACAGTAAGTCTCCAGCAGGTGGCATCATTCCAATCGTTATAGCAATAAGATTAAAATATGGCTATGAGCATAATGAAGTATTGGGGAACATTTTCCCACTTGAGAGATTCCTGGCATAGACCCCATGTACAAGTCCCATCCCCCCAAAACATATTTTATGTGGCCCTAGCTATGTCTGTGGTCTTCTTTATACATAATTCTAACTAAGGTTCTAGCATCTTTTGTGAATCATAAGGACTCATTTCATTTTATCCCTTGTGACCATACAGTATCTCTCAACACTCAACAACAACAACAAAATCTTTTCCCCATCAGTTCTCCCTTGGTTTTTTGTTTGTATATCTCATACATTTAAATTATATCCTCATAGAAATATAGCTTTAGACTTGAATGGACCATAGCAGTTAATTTATCAAACCATCTCATTTTCTCAAAGAGAAACTGAGGCCTAGAAAGATACAATGCCTTGCTGAAGATGACACAGGTAAGAAATAGCAGAGGTGAGGCCTAACATTAGACCTCCTCACTTCAAATGCAGCATTTTCCCCTAAAGCCTCACTGCCAGCCCAGTATTACTTTCCACATGACAGCCTGGCCTAAATCACTTTTAAACCAATCCCCACAAAACCCACTCTTCTCTTAATAATAGCTAGACCACATCAAGCTCAAACTTCTATTCAGACTGTGATTCTTGTTCTGAGGAACATCTTAAGTCAACACCTGCATTGATCCAGGAAACTGAGTAAGCACTCAACTTTATCTTAAGGCAGGGAAACTTTAATCCATCTCTGCCACATTCCATTACCTCAGTGGTGCAATGCAGCTGGGACACCTAAAATCTCATCCAATAAAGGAATTGGCACAGCCTTCCCCACAGAAATCACAGAAATAATAGGCCTGTGTACAGGAAAACAAAGTTCTCCCCAACTGATACATTAGAGCAGGGATTCTTAATCTGAGTTCCATGAACACACACACACGTATATGTGTATTATATAAAGTTTCATTATAACTGGAAACTACTGTAATTCTATATATTTCATCCTATGCATTGAAAAATAGTTTTCTGAGGGGGCAACTAGGTGGCACAGTGGATAAAGCACTGGCCCTTGATTGAGAAGGACCTGAGTTCAAATCTAGCCTCAGCCACTTACTAGCTGTACGACCCTGGGCAGGTGATGTTACCCCCATTTCCCCATAAGAAAAAAGAAAAAAAATATTTTTTCTGAGAAAGAATCCATAGGCTTCACCAAATTGGTAATGAAGTACCTGACACACACAAAATTTAAGAACTACTACTTCAGAGAGAGCTGAGGTCATTGCTTGGGGGACACTAAGCAAATGTACCCATGTTCTATGTCTGACTGCACAGCAGCAAAAACAATCTTTTCAGTGTTTTTTTTACCCTGTCTCAGCTCAATGTGTGTTTTTGTTTTGTTTTGTTGTTTTTTTGCGGGGGGACCTCTTGTCAGAAGTTCCACTGAAAGCCAAGGAAATAAAGAGTGGAGCACTCTGATAAATGTGTGCTTGTACCAGTCTCTTAGTTTCCTCAAGTCTCTTCACAAACTTGGTCCTCCTGGAAGTCTTAAAGAGTCAAATCAAGTCAAATTAACAAATATTTATTAAGTATATTCCATGCATGTGCCAGCCACTAGACTAAGCACTGGAAGGATAAAGGAAAGCAAAAAACGGTTCATTCACTCAAGGATCTCACAGTGTAATGGGGGAGATGACATACAACTATATTCAAACAGGAAATATAAAGGATAAAGTAGAGATAATCTCAGAGAGAAAACACAAACTTTAAGGAGAACCTGCTTCTGGCAGGAGGTAGGATTTTAAATGGAACTTAAAGGATGCCAAGAGGGAGAAGTGAGGAAGAAAAGGATTCCAAGCATTGGGGTCAGACAATAAAATACCTGATTTAAATATGAACTGTAGTGTATAAGAGACAGCATGGAGGCCAGTATCCCTCCCTGGATTATATTATACAGGGAGGGGAGTAGGAAATCAGAGCATAACAAGAATTTTTAATAACATGCTTCAAGTTATTCCCCTTCTTTGTCCCTTCCACCCTGTAGACCCTAAAGAACTAGGTTGGGAACAGTCTTAAAGCCAAAGAAGTAATAAAGTGCAGGTATCAACAGATTATTAACTCCTTGAGGGCTAGGCTTTTCCTCTCCTCCTTATGCTTAGCACAGTACTGGGCGTCTATCAGCTTCTTAATTAGTGTTTCCTCAGAGAATGAACGAATAAGCACAAACATTCCAACACTTCTCTTACAAAAGCCTCTATTTCAGTCTGCCATACCATTACCTTGTGAGCAGCACTCAGAACGCAAGGATTCACATCATGATTGTAAGCTGTGGAAGTGGCCAGACCAAGGATATAAATAACCCTGGTGGTGCATCTAGCAATCATGCCTGTTTACTAAAGAATTAAACTCATCACATAAACTGGGCTATCGATCTCACAGTGGAAATTATTTATCCTGTTAAACTTGATCATTATCTACCCACTCAAATGCCTGCATTATTTATTCTGGTACTTTCCAGGCTCACAGGCAGGGACAAGGCACCGTGATTTTATTTAATGACTGTTAATATCTTCTTTCCAATGAAATCTTGCCTGGTGCTTGTCCAATGCCTGCCTCAGCACTTCTATGAACACTCTCCTGAGATGCCTCTGTCAACAGGACATAGTTTGCCTTCTTTAAGCATCCTCTGGAGAAAAACAAAAAAGGGGTCAGAAGAATGAAACCATTGTTATCAATTGTCAGGATATAGAGTAATTATTACTTATTTTCCCATGAAGTTGTCAAAAAGATGGAGGCCCCCAGGATTTTGCATGTTCTGCTTGTTCTTTTCCAACCTCATTTGAAAAGTGTGTGTGTAAGTCTCTGTGTGTATATATACACATACATACATACACACAAATAGACACACATACACATTTATGTATGTATATATGTGTGTATATATATATATTACATATGTGTGTAAGTGTGGTTGTGTGTGTGTATACACACAAGATTAGTTGAAAATAGTTAACAGAGAAAAGACACTAACTGTAAAGGAGATCAGAAAAAGCATTCTTGTAGAAGGTGTAATTTTAACAAAGGCTTGAAGAAAACCAGGAAAGTCAGGAACTGGAGATGAGGAGGAAGAACCTTCTACATTTGTGGGAAAATAGGTCAAAATGCATGAAGCTGGCAAATGGAATGCCTTTTGCAAGGGACAGGAAGGAAGCCAAAGTCACTGAATTCCAGACTATATGAGAGAGAGTAAGTTTTAAGAAGATTGGCAAGGTAGGAGGAAGCTAGGTAATGAAGGGTTTTGAACACCAGAGGTTTTGGTTTTTTTATATTTGATTCAATGGAAGAAAGCCACTGACATTTATTTATTGAATATAGAGAAGGGATGACATGGTCAGACACATTTTAGGAACGTTGATTTGATAACTGAATAGAGGATAGAATGGTGTGGGGAGAGCCTTGAGGCAGGGAGATCAGCCAATAAACTACTGCAATAGTCCAGGCATGAGGTGATGAGAACCTGACCCAAGAGAGTGACAGTGTCAGAGGAGGAAAGAGGGCATATGTGCAAAACATTAGGGAGGTAAAATCTATAGGAATTGGCAACATTTTGGATATGGGAATTAAGAAAGAGTGAGGAGTTATAGATGATGCCCAGGTTATGAGTCTGGTAGAATGATGTTCACTGGCAGGATGGTGGGACCCTCAAAAGAAATGGGAAACAGGAATAGGAGAGAGATTGGGGAGAGCATATAATGAGTTTTGTTTTAGGTATGTTGAGTTTAAAATGTCTATGGGACATACAGTTCAGAATGTTCAATAGGCAATTGGAGATGTAAAACTAGATGTCAGAAGAATAGGTAGTACTGGATAAGTAGACCTGAGAATGAAAGCATAGAGATGATAACAGAACCAAAGGAAGCTTATGAGATCATCAAGTGAAATAATATGGAGTGAAGAGATGAGAGCCCAGGATAGAGCCCTGGGGATACCATGTTTAGTGGGCATGACCTAGAAGATGATCCACCAAAGGAGACTGAAAAGGAAGAATCAGATTACTATAAAAAGATCCAGGATAGAATTGTGTCATGGAAATTTAAAAACAGTAAAGTATCAAGGAGAAGAGGGTAATACACAGTGTCAAGGGCTATAGAGGATGAAGATTGAAACAAACAAATGTTACATTTGACATTTAAGAAATCATTGTTAACTTTGGAGGAAAAAAAACAGTTTCAGCTTATAAAGTAAAAAACCAGACTGCTGACAGTTAAGAGAGTAAAAGGAAGTTTCTATTATAGACAACCCCAGCTTTCTCATACATTTAGCCAAAAAGGGGGAGAAAAGATACAGGAGAATAGCTAGTAGACAAGGATAGATTAAGTGAGAGTTTTTTCAAAGATGGGGGAGACATGGTCATGTTTGTAGATAGTAAGGAAGGGGCCTGTAAAAAAGGAAGAGTGAAGATAAGTGAGAAAGATAGAAGAGTCAATCTAATGGTTAAGACAGGATGGAATGGAATCACTTATCCATGTAGGGGGTTTAACTTTGGGAATGAGAATTACCACCTCTTCATTTGATATAGAAGTAAAGAAGAAGCTATCAGAAGGCATCTGAGTGATATGAGATGAGGAATATGGAGGAGAAAAGGGGACTCTTGGTGAATGGCCTCACTTTTTTAGTGAAAAATGAGCAAAAGGGGGCAGCTGTGTGGCACAGTAGATAAAGAACTGGCCCTGAATTCAGGAGGACCTGAGTTCAAATACAGCCTCAAACACTTGACACTAGCTGTGTGACCCTGGGCAAGTCACTTAACCCTCATTGCTCCACACAAAAAAAATGAGCAAAAGAAAGAAAGAAGCATCTATCATATTGTGAAGGTTAGGGACAATGTATGGATAATTGGAGTGCTCCACGTGTATCCCTAAAATGTCAGGAGAAATTGAGAGAGTTTCTTAAGCACATTAAGGAAACTCTTGCAGCCAGTTTATGGGAGAACATAGACAATAGTCATATAGGCTTGGTGGTTTATTTGCATTCTGAAAGATACCTACATTAGTGGCTTTACACATGCTGAACACATTAAAATATCCATTGGTTTCTAAATGACTTGAGAGAGTCTTCTCAATTTGGGCATGGCAAGAGTATGGGGGGGGTTTATAGGGGCAATAACTCATTGGGGCAAAAATAAACATCAATCCATTACTTTACAATTTTATGGGTTTTAGCATTATTCATTTTCCCTATTTTAGCTGAAGTGCTAAAAGAAGAGCTGAAGTGGGTGCACTGTAAATAAAGAATCAACTCTTTCACTTCCATAAAATCTAGGTACCATAGAACTCAAAGTCTAAAATATATTGGTGGGATTTCAATTCCCCAGTTCTGCACAATATCTTTCTGAAATAGAATTAATCTATTAAGCCATAATGTGCAACTATAGGATTTATCCAAGACCATAAATCCCAGGAAATTAACTTCCCCCCAAGCCTTTACTTGAGGTAGCTTCCAGCAATGAAAGGCTGTCTATTTAATTGCTATTTAAATATTTTCTGCAGTCTTTTTTTTCTCCCTTCCATCCAATTTGGTCAGAAATTTCTCAGGAGGGAAATGTTTGCTTTTATTTTACAAGAAGAAAGGTAGATCTTTATTTGTCCTCTGGGTAAGAAGTATCTAGTGATACTTTCTGTTGCAGGGCATAAAATACAAGGGACCGTTCCCTCATAGGGTAACTGGTTGATTATCCCATTACAGTTTTTTTGTTTGTTTTTGTTTGTTTGTTTGTTTTTTTGTTTTTTGGCAGGGCAATGGGGGTTAAGTGACTTGCCCAGGGTCACACAGCTAGTAAGTGTCAAGTGTCGAGGTCAGATCTGAACTCAGGTACTCCTGAATCCAGGGCCGGTGCTTTATCCACTGTGCCACCTAGCTGCCCCCATCCCATTACAGTTTAAGCACTAAGTAAACCTATCAGTGGACTTGCTATACAGCTATATGATGACAAGTTAATGCACAGGGATTTGGTCATTCACATTTGTTATTCTCATTCATCAGAGTAATTTGTGGGACCACATATGAAACATGATACTAAAATCTTTTGATGATGATTACCAACTAAGTGGCAGGTAAAGTATCAGGCACAATGATATTCCAGCCAAATTGCTGTACTTCCTCTTCTTCATATCGGAAATCCCATCTCTGCCTTCCATGCTTGTTCTCATGCTAAGAATACTGTCCCTCCTTATCTTGATTTTTTGGCATTCCTAGCTCCCTTCCAATTTCAAATCAAGTACCCCTTCCTACTTTCTGATACCTCAGCTGACACTGCTATCCCTGCTTAAAGTTATTTTCCCTGACTGAATAAATTTTATATTTATCTATGTACATTTTGTTTCTCTCCATCTCCAGTAAAAATACAACCCCCTAGAGAGAAAGCATTTTCACTTTTTATTTGTATCTTAATTGCCTAGCAGGGACCCTGGGGAACAACAATAATAATAATAATAGCAATAATAAAAATATCTAGCATTTGTATAGCACTTATCCTATGCCAGGTACTGTGGCAAGAGCTTTTAAAAAATATATTATCAGGGGCAGGTAGATGGCACAGTGGATAGAGCACTGGCCCTGGATTCAGGAGGACTTGAGTTCAAATCTGGCCTCAGATACTTGACACTTACTAGCTGTGTGACCCTGGGCAAGTCACTTAACCCTAATTGCCTCACCAAAAAAAAAAATTATCTCATTATCTTACAAAAATCCTGGGAGATAGGTGCTATTATTATTATTATTATTCCCATTTTACAGTAGAGAAAATGGAAGCAAACAAGTTAAGTGAATTGCCCAGAATTACACAGTTAGTAAGTGTTTGAGTCCAAATTTGAACTCAGTGCTTCCAGATTTCAGGTCCAGCTGTATCTACTGAGCCGCCTAGCTGCTAATTGTTCAATAAATATCTACTAAATCAAATTAAATTTAATGACAGTAGGATAGAGGGCAGAGATAATCATCTGAAAAATGTGGATATTATGAGAAAGTTTCTTTACTTTTTATTGAAAAAATAATGAGTAAGTTTACTCTTTCCAATATATACTTCAAGAAATAGGGTCAGGAAAAATATATGAATGGCTCAAGAACATTTATGTACTAAATGTGAGAGCCAAGATTTGAATCCAGGTATCCTGATTCCAGGTCCTGTACTCATTTTAATATACTGTCACTTATGACAGAGAGAAGATGAAGTACCTCCATTCTAATATTTTTTCTAGCTAAAAAAGATGAACATTGCATTGAAAAAGATTGAACAAAAAATGGTTACAAGGGAATTAAAAACCTAAACTATTTGAAGAAATGCTCAGAGAAGGCCTAGTTACCTATGGGTTCAAGTCACTTGACCTTCTTTGTGATTCACATCTCTGCGTTCTGAAAGAAGTGGAAAACTCAACTACTGAGCCCTATCAGTGATTATCATTATTAAGATTAAGATAGGGGCAGCTAGGTGGCACAGTGGATAGAGCACGGGCCCTGGATTCAGGAGTACCTGAGTTCAAATCCGGCCTCAGACACTTAACACTTACTAGCTGTGTGACCCTGGGCAAGTCACTTAACCCCAATTGCCTCACTAAAAAAAAAAAAAAAAGATTAAGATACAAAGATCATGAAAAATTCTCAAGGACTAGAGCAGGTTATGTCTCCTGATTTTCAAAAATTCAAAGAAGATGGTTTTTTGAAAACAATAGGCTGATATACTTGATTTTGATTCTTAGGGGTGGTGTGTGAGCTTATAAAAAGTACTCATGGGAAAAGCCAAGATGGTGGAAGAGAATCTGTGACTCCTGCAAGCTCCAAATAAGCCCATCCACTTATGCCCAAATAATGACATAAAACACCCCCAGAGTAGCCTAACTCACATAAAAAGAGAGTGAGCGTATTTCCCAGCCAAAGACAGCAATTGGGATCATCTGCTGATCTGGCTGAGATGGTCCAGACCCAGTCAGGAAGAGACCATGCCTCCAGTGCCTCAGAGTCTTTGGTGCCAGCAGCTTCTTCTGAGGCTCATCTCATGAACCAGTGAGAGGGTTTGGTAGTTGGCCATGGTGAAATGGCTGTGGTCTCTGCTGGAGTTGGGGTAAAGTGCCCTAGTTCTGAACCAGTGGGGTGAATCAAGTGGTGGTGGCCCATTGGCAGAGGGGCACAAGCACACCAAGCTTCCTACCATAGAGAATCAGATTTCAATGAGACATCTGCTTTTGGATTAATACAAGTAGGCAAAGAAAACAGCAGATAATAGGAAGCTTCTTTGGGGGAAAGGTAGACCAGAATACACCCTCAGAAGAAGATAATAACAAAGTCAAAGCTCCAACATGCAAAGATTCCAAGAAAAATATGGATTGGTCTCAGGCCATAGAAGTGTTCAAAATGGACTTTGAAGATAAAGTAGGAGAGATGGAAGGAAGATTTAGAGAAATGGAGGAAAGAATGGAAAGAGAAATGAAGGCAATGCAGGAGAGTCGTGAGAAAAAAGTCAACAGCTTGAAAAGCCAATTGAAAAGGAGATACAAAAGCTCTCTGAAAATAATTTCCTCAGAATTAGAATTGAACAAACAGACGCTAGTGACATTATGAAAAATCAAGACACAGTAAAGCAAATCCAATTGAATAAAAAATTAGATGGCAATATGAAATATCTTTTTGGAAAAGCAGCTGACCTGGCAAATAGAACATGAACAAAATAAGAGTTTAGACATCATCTTCCAAGACATTATCAGGGACAGTTGCCCTGATATTCTAGAAGAAGAAGATAAAATAGAAATTGTAAGATTCCATCAATAGCCTGAAAGAGATCCCAAAATAAAAAAAATAAAAAACTTCCAGGAATATTATAGCCAAATTCCAGAGATCCCAGGTCAAGGAGAAAATATTGCAAGCAGCCAGAAAAAAGGAATTCAAATACTAAGGAATGATAATTAGGCTAACACAAGATCTAGCAGCTTCTACATTAAAGGACAAGAGGGCATGGAATATGACTACAGCCAAAAATCACCTACCCAGCAAAACTCAGTATAAGTTTTCAGAGGAAATAATGGAACTTCAATGAAAAAGAGCACTTTCAGGCATTCATGATGAAAAGACCTAAACTGAATAGAAAATTTGACTTTCAAATACAAGACCCTAGAGAAGCATAAAAATATAAACAGGAAAAAGAAATCATGAGGGATAATAAAAGATTAAACTGTTTATATTCCTACATGGGAAGATAATACTTCTAACTCATAAGATTTTTCTCAGTATTAAGGCAGCTGAAAGGAATGTACTTCAACAGATGGCAGAGGTGTGAATTGAATATGAAGGAATGATATTTGTAAATAATTTTTTTTGTTTATCCTTGTTTTTTGTGGGGTGGGCAGGATGGGATGGCTTATGTCTAGAGCCAGATATGGGCTTGGGACATCCTGGGTCCAGGGCTGGTGCTTTTTCGGCTGTGTCACCTAGCTCACTCATGATGACATCTTTAAAATAAAGTTAAGTGGTAAGAGGAAAGCACTGGAAGAAAGGGAAAGGAATAGATGGACTGGGGAAAAGGAGCTCAAATGAAAGAAACAAGAAAAAGCTTATGTAGTGGAGGCAAAGATGGGAAAGGAACACAGGAGTGAGTAAACCTTATTGTCATCAGAATTGGCTCAAAAAGGGAATAACATGCATACTCAAGTGGGTATAGTAATAAATATATTGTGCCCTGAGGGAAAGTGGGAGGGGAAGGAGATGGGGGATGGAGAGGTGAAGGAAGGAAGGGCAGATTGGAGGAGGGACCAGTAAAAAGCAAAACACTTTCAAGGAGGAATGGGGTGAAGGAAGATAAAAAATAGAGTACATATCAATGGGAGGGAATAAGATAAAGGGCGATACAGCTAGCAATAGTAACTGTGAAAGAAATGATAAGGAGGATGATATCAGAAGGATATGAAAAATGCATACCATTAACAGAGAAAGAACTGATGATATCTGAATACAGATTGAAGTATAATTTTGTTAGCTCCTCTTTCTAAAGGTATTTTATCTATTTTCTTTTACAATCTGACTAATGAGCAGATGTTTTGCATAACTGCACATGTATGACTTATGTTGAATTGCTGGATTTCAAAGGGAGGGACAAGGAGGGAGGGAGGAAGAAAATTGAGAACACAAAGTTTTTAAAAATCAATGTGAAAAGTAATGATGAGCAGAAGGAAATCAGAGAAACATGGAAGGACTTACATGAACTGATGCTGACTGAGAGGAGCAGAACCAGGAGAACATCGTACATAGTAACAGCAACATTGTGTGATGAACAATGGTGATAGACTTGACTCTTTTTAGCAATGCCATGGTCCAAAACAATTTCAAAGAACTTCATGATAGAAAATGTTCTCAACATCCAGAAAAAAACAACTGTGGTTTATGAGTATAGAGTGAACCATACTGTTTCTACTTAGGGGCTATTTTTTTTTCTTTTTTGAGGTTTTCCCCTTGTGCTCTGACTCTTCTTTCACAATATGACCAATGCAGAAATATGTTTAATGTGATTGTACATATATAACTTATATTATATTGTTTTCCATCTGGTGGGAGAAAAATTCGGAACTAAAAATCCTATGAAAACAAATGTTTAAAATATCCTTATATGTAACTGGAAAATAATAAAATAATAAACTTCCAAAAAAAAAGTACTATCAGGTCTTCATCAAGATGGGTACTTGCGGGGGCGGCTAGGTGGCCCAGTGGATAAAGAACCGGCCCTGGATTCAGGAGTACCTGAGTTCAAATCCGGCCTCAGACACTTGACACATACTAGCTGTGTGGTGTGAGCCTGGGCAAGTCACATTGCCCTGCAAAAAAAAAAAAAAAAAAAAAAAAAGATGGGTACTTGCCAAATGCTGGAAGGAATGTAAAAAAAAATGGGTCAAGTGCACTGTTAATTGAGTTGTGAACTTTTCCAACCATTCTGGAGAGCAATTTGGAACTATGCCCAAAGGGCTATGAAACTATGTGAAAACTTTTACACAGCAATACCAAACCTAGATCTATATTACAAAGAGATCGAAGGAAAAGGAAAATGACCTATTTGAACAACAACAACAACAACAAATTTATAGCAGCTCTTTTTGTGATGGCAAAGAATTGGAAATCATGTGATACCCATCAATTCATGAATGCCTGAAAAAGTTATGGTTTGTGATTGTGATAGAATACTATTGTGCTATAGGAAATGAATGATGAGCAAGAGGGTTTCAGAAAAACCTGGGAAGTTTTATATGAACTGATGCAAACTGAAGTGAGTATAATCAGGAGAACATTGTACATGATGACAGCAATATTGTAAGGATGATCAACTGTAAAAGACTTGTCTATTTTAATGAAGACAATGATCCAAAATAATTCCAAAGGACCCATGAGGGAAAAACCTACCCACTTCCAGAGAGAGAACTGGTAAATGATGAATATAAATTGAAGTATACTTTTAAAAATTTCTTTATTGTTTTATTTTCTTTCTGTTTTCTTTTGTAATATGTCTAATATATGGTTTGCGTGACCTCACATGTATAATAAAAATTAAAATGCTTGATACCATTGCTTTGTCTATATCCTAAAGACATTTAAAAAAGGAAAAAGACCTATTTTTACAAAAATATTAAAAGCAGCTCTTTTTCTGGTGGCTAAAAATTGGAAATCATAAGGATGCCTATCAATTAGAAAATGGTTAAAAAACCTGTGGGTATCTAATTGCAATGGAATATTATTGTGCTGTAAGAAATGACAAGCAGAATGATTTCAGAAAAACCTGGAAAGATTTATATGAACTGATGTATAGTGAAGTGAATAGAACCAGAACACTGTGCATAATAACAGCAATAATTTCCAGTGAAGAACTGTGGATGACTTAACTATTCTCAGAAATGCAATTACCCAAGACAATTCCAAAGGAATAATGATAAATCATACTATTTGCCTCCAGAGTAGGAACTGATATTATTTGAATACAGACTGAAGCACACTATTTTTTCCCTTTCTTTCATTTTTTTCTTTCATTCTAGTCTTCTTTTACAAAATGACTAATATGGAAATGTTTTGCACAATTTCACATGCATAACCTATATCTTATTGCTTACCATTTCAGGCAGGTAGTGAGGAGAGTGGAAAGAGTGATAGAATTTGGAACTCAGAATTTAAATATTTTTTTTTAATTAGAGAAAATTTTTTAAAATTAAATCACTTGGCTTCTCAAGGAGGAGAGATAGTAGGGAGGGAGGGAGAGAATTTGAAACTCAAAATTTTTAAAAATGATCATTAAAAATTTTACATGTATTTAGGAAACATTTAATGAAATGAATAAAAATAATTTTAAAATATCAAGTCATGCCTTGTTTTCACATAAAGTCCTTTTTTGATAGTATTGGCAGACTGGTAACAATCAGTGGAAAGTAAAAAAAACCTGGTATGCCTAAATTTCAAAAAGGAATTCATCAGAGTCCCATGATCTTCTTCTGGACAAAATGGAGAGACAAAGGCTAGATGATAGTATAGTTCATTTAATTGGTAACTGATTCAATGATCAAACCCATATAGAAGTCACTAATAGTTTAATATCAAATTGTAGGGAGGCAATAGAATAATAGAATAGCAACAGGAACTTTCCATGGATTTTTGCTATTTATTAATATTTATATCAATGATTTGGATACTAGTGTAGATCTCATGCTTGTCAAATGAAAATATAATGTAAATATTAATAATTATTAATATAATTATAATAGCTGGAATGTATACACTACCTTAAAGTTTCCAAAGAACTTTGTATACATTCTCTCATTTGAATCTCACAACTCTGTGACTTTTTTTATCTTTACTTTATAGGTGAGAAACTAAAGTTGAGAGGTTAAGTGGCTTTAACACTTTGATAACTGTATTTAACATAATTGGTTTCTTTTGTAATGCTAAGTATTTTTATGCATTTAAAAGCATTATTTAAAGAAAGAGTCTATAAGCATCTGTGAATTTCCCCAAACTGCCAAAGGGTTCAATGGAACCAAAAAAAAAAAAAGGGGGAAGAAAAAACAAAGAAAATGAAATGGTTAAGAACCCCTGATCAAAATGTCAAACAAAATTGAAGTTCCTCCTGAAAGTCACAAATGGCTTCAACTTACATCTAGCCTGATGCCTAGCTATCTTTTCCATATTTATAGATTTCTTACTTAGTGACTGTCTTCTTGACCTATAAATTCATCAATTATCCAATCCTTTAACTTCAGTTAGTGTTTTTTTTTTGTTTCTGAACTCTAATGTAACCCCTGTCTCCAGCTCAAATTCATAACTACCTTAACTTAGTATGTTTGTTTTGTATTAAAATTGCGAACTTCCTTCAATGTACAGCTCAAGTGCCCTGTTTTGTGATGGCTTTACAGATCTATGTGGTTACTAGCTCTCTATCTCTCTTGAGAGATCTTTCTATTATTTTTCATACAAAAGATAGTGTAATATAATGGATAAAGAAGAGAATTTGAAGTTAGGAAGACCTAGGTTTAAGGTTTGCCTTTGGAACGGATTGGTTCTGAGACCTTGAATAACCTAATCTCCTTCTACTTACCCACATTTAACCTCTTACCAATTTAGGCAATTCTAAGACTATAAGTTATAGAGCAGGTGCCAATTGGGGAAGAAGGAAGGAAAAATAAGAATTTATTAAGTATCTACTATGCATCAGGTATTGTGCTAAATATTTAACAATTATTATCTCATTTAATACTCACAACAACCCTGGAAAGTAGATGCTATTATTATCCTCATTTTATAGTTGAGGAAACTGAAGCAGATTCCAGTTAACTTTATACTTTTAATATGTTTATTAAATTAAAATGAATTTCACATTCCATCCTAACATCTTGATAACAAAAAATAAGTCATTCATTTCTGTATCTCTTCCAGCTTACCATTGTTCTTTGTACTGCATAATTTAAAATTCTAAATGTGGGTTCTAATCTGTCCTCCTCCCAGTTTTGGGGGGAAACTGACTAAAATCACTGATAAACGAGTTTAGAATTTTTTAAGGGTTTATTGAAAGATAGTAAAAGAAAGAGAAAGATTGAGAAGAGATTTCTTATAACCTGGCAATCCTAGCCTTCCTAATCTCCCACGTCTGAAGTTCCCTTCCACCATGCTGATGTCTCACAGACAAAGAGGAAGCACAGTCCTACCAGCATCTGCTTCCTCCTTCATGTCCTCCTCCCAGAAATGGGAGGCTCCTTAAGTTGATTGTCTGGTAGCCTTGATAGACAGTACCCACGAGCAAATGTCACTTCCTGACTCCACGGACCTTGACCACATGACTTGCCCTCAGAGGCCTTCTCCTCATGGTGGAGTTTTCTACAGTAAGTCTCCAGCAGGTAGCATCATTCCAATCATTACAGTATGGAGTAAGTATCTAATTTTAAATGTTGATTTGAATTCCCAAGCCTGAAGTAACAGGCCTGCCTTGATGGCCTACAAGTAAAAGCACTAGAAAACAACTGTCCAAGAAAGCATTTAGGAAGAAGAGAGGAAGTTTCTTACAACCTGAACCACAGTATCTCTCAGGTTTTCTTTGTCTCTTTCTCATAAAGAAAAAGTAGAGAACGAAGTAACATATCTGCCCCCCAAAAAAACATAAATAAATTCCTGGCAAAATCCAATCCTATTTGTTATGCATTCCAACCTGCTTCAGTCCTTTGTATTAAACACATGCACACACAAACACACACATAGATCCTTGGCTGAATTGTATTAAAGGCCATTGTTTAATATTGATTTTGTTCTGTAATGAATTGACTATAGGGAGAGAGCAAGGAAGAAAGTCACATATAAAACCAAGTTATATGTAATGAAATTGGGTTTTTCCCAATAATACTGTTTTAAAATACATGGTTTATGTAAACAGAATTCCCATTAGGGAGGCTGTATTTCTTAGTTCAGTAATGCCACATCAACTTTAAATGAAAGCTAAGAAATATCTTTTTAAAATTGAATACATTAACAATTGACCATTTCCACAAATCATCTCAAAGTCTTTTAAATTTATCCTGAGTAACCTCTTAAATTCAGCTTTAAAGAGATTTTATTTTTTAAAAAAATTCACCCACATAGACCTTGCATTGAGTAAAATATAGTATAAGTTTAAAAAATAATTGGAACATTCCAACATCCCTTTTTTGACCCTTCTCTCACTCATAGTCATTGAAACTCCATACCCTGAAGCATATGCAGGGCCCTTCTGCTAGTATCTGGCTATTCATTATACACCACTGTATCATTAATATCCAAGACTGCTTTTCTTCCACAGCATCCATGTTTCAAAATTATCATTACACTCTCTCCCAAAAAAATTTCCAACACTTAATGGTTGATTTCAGGAGCTGTTAAGAGGAAATCAGTCTTTTAAAAGCCATTAACACTAAAAGATAGATGACTAATGGCCACTCCATGGGTATTTCAATTCCCTATTAAAGCAGACCATGTGTTAATGTTATTCCCAGACCCATACTTTCTCTAATTTCCCAGTGATCTAATAAAAACAATTCACAATGAGTTTGTTTATTAATAAATCTCTAATGGGATTTTAAACAGTATAACAATGAGAAGGATTTAAAACTTTTGAGACAGATCTTTATGGGGAAAGGAATCATTCTAAGAAATAATTGAAGCCCACAATTTAAGAAAAGTACAAATTATAGCTCACATTGACATGGCACTTTACAGTTTACAAAGCATTTTCCTCCAACCCCTTCAAGATAAGTAACATAAATAATGTTATCTTTATTTTATAGATGAATAAACTGAGGCCATAAAAGTAGACTTGCCCAAGGTCATGTGATCAGTGAGTGAATGAGCAATGAGTTTTACCCAGGTCTCTTAACTCTGAATTCTAAGTTCTTTCCACTTAATCATACCTGTCAACACATCTGCTTCTACCATGTAAATGGAATTGCCTATAGGGGCACATGTCCAAAAAATTTCCAATTGAAAGAGACTTTTGAGATCATATAGCTTAGCCATTTATCTAGCAGAGGAATATTCAAAATTAGATAAATAGTGATATTTGGCTGCTATTCAAATGTTTCCAGTGAGAAAAAAACACTGTGCCTTGCAAAATGGTCATTCCTTTCAATTTTGGGGGGTAGGGATGGAAATTTTAGACCTGTGAATTCATCAGTATGAAAGCTCTGAGGTTGGAAACTCTTTTTCAAGTAGAACACAGAAATTGTTCAGCAATGCTGAAGTTTAAAAAAGTTATATGGGGGGGGGCGGCATTGAGGTGGTGCAGTGGATAAAGCACCAGCCTTGGAATCAGGAGGACCTGAGTTCAAATCTAGCCTCAGACACTTGACACTTACTAGCTGTGTGACCCTATGCAAGTCACTTAACCCTCACTGTCCTACCCCCCACCCCCCAAAAAAAATTTATGAGGAAGCACTGAGAATTTAAGTAATTGTTCCAGGATTATACAAACATATGCCACAGAAATTACTTGAATTCATGTCTTCTTGACTCTTAGGGTAGTTATCCAATAATCCTCACTTCCTCTCATTCTGTCCCCAGACAACTCCAACTTTTATAAAATTCTTCATTATATTAAGCTGAAATCTGCATCATAGAATTTTGAAAAATATGTTATTTTGTCAGAATTTAACAAAAACCAAATAAAACAAGTATATGCTCATATATGTGTGTATACACACATATAGATAGATGTATATAGGGATAGAACTAAAGATAAAAAAGAGGATTGTACATTATATACAGTTTGGTTTGTTAAAATACATAAGATGAACTGTAGCTTTCTTCCTCATCTGGAACTTTTTCCCTCTCCATTTCTGAGATCAATGTCTTCCTTCCTTCCTTCTGTACTTCTTACCTTCTTTTCTTCCTTCCTTCCTTCCTTCCTTCCTTCCTTCCTTCCTTCCTTCCTTCCTTCCTTCCTTCCTTCCTTCCTTCCTTCCTTTTTTCCTTCCTCTCTGTCTCTCCCTCTTCCTCTCCATTTCTCTCTCTGTCTCTCTCCCTGATTCTGTCTCTCTCCCCTACCCTTTTATCTTCATTCCCCTTCAATTTTGTTCCCTCCATGTTGGAAAAGAAAAAAGAAAATATACTCAAGCAAAATGAATTCTGTCTCACTTATTATTAAAATTGGAAGGGGTTTCAGAGGCTATTAAGTCCACCCCATCATTTTATATAGATGAGTAAATGAAGTCCCAGAGAGCTGAAATAGATTTGCCAAAGTCATATAGTGGATGAGTGGCAGTGCCAGTGTTTCCTCTTTGTATCACACTACCTATAGGTTGTCAGCCTGGACTATATACAAATCCCGATGCCACCACACATTCAAAGTCCAGTCACAAAGTACAAATAGCTGGTGGAAGGTAAAGGGGACACCCTACAAATACTCCCACTGGAGCTCCTCAGGGTATTTACTCAAAAGGTCAGCATAGTACACACAAAACGCCTATGTAAAGAATGTATATTTCTTTCAATGATTTTGTGACTCTTCATCATTTTATTCATATGCCTTGTAACAAGCCAAAATTTGTTTTTATTCCTCCAGAAGAGCCTTACTCTGCCTCACCATGGATGGCATGGAGATGGACCCAGGTTTTCTCTGAAAAAGAAAACATGGTGTAAGGGAGGACCATTAAAACATTAAATTGCAAGCTCTCTGATGGCAGGGACTATAGCTTACTTTTTGTTGTTTTTATTTTCATTTTTGTGTCCTTAAAGTTAAGCACTTTGCTTTGCTTATACATGGTAAGTCCTAGCTTGAGGGTCTTGCACCAGTTTTAAAGTCCCAGATTGGCAACTCTCTAGCTATTGACTTTGGAGAGTCATTTAACCTCTGATGTTATTTACACATCTGTAAAATCATGCAGTTAGATTAGAATAGTCACTCAGTTTCACTCCAGCTCTAAGAGTTGGAATTGCAGGGCACTTGGGTGTTAGATATATGACATCCCAGTCTCTAGATATGATTTGGTTCTAAATAGCATTACAAATTATTGATTTAAGTATCACATTAGTGTTTTACAGATTTAGTGTTCTGAGCACTTTAAAGACTAGTATTTTTTTGAGAGGAAGGATAGGTACTCCCAGCAATCACAGGTCCTCTATGGCTTAGTATATGGTCGTTGACAGTAGCTATGGCCAAAAAATTATTCACCATGTGGCCAAATGGTGATAAGCTTCTCCATAAGGAGAAGTTAGTCTGGTCCTTCAATGGCAGACATACCATCTGTTCCTAGATCCAGACCCAGAGCTTTTCCAGTTGAGTGGGACCTGCCAAAGCCTGTCCTCTGCTTGCCTATCATCTGGGAATGCAGGTTCTCCTCAAGGCTACAATGAAACATTAGGGGAAGATGTTAATGGAAGTTTCACCATTCCCTTATTGGAATGCAGTCATGTCCATCATCTGATCTGATATGGCCTGTTTCCCTGAGTAGTGACTATGTTGGAAAATGTTTCTGGCTGAGGGGTGTAAAACTGTAATATGTTCAGGTCCACTGCAAAAAATGAGGATTATTTGTTCTTACTTAAAGCTGTGTGTTCAATCATACAAGGGATAACTGAAATGAAAGTAAATAAGGCAAGAGTGGGAAGCAAGGATATTTCTGCCTCCTCTGTTCCAAGATGACACTAAACATTAATGATCCAAAAAGGCATTAAAGGGACAATATAAAACATGTTTGCATTTAATGCTTACCCTTCTCTTCATCTGACTGCACTACCAGGTATCTTAGAAATGATGGATGAGATATTGAGATAATGCACCCTGTGGGTCATTATCAACTGAAATGAAATCAATCAGATTGACAATACTTATGAAAGAAAAGAACTGAAAAAAATGTATACCCATTCTTCTTTTGTCCCTTAATCCCATCATGATACCATCATCTGCCATGCAAAAGGGAACTTGTTAAAAAAAAAAAAACATGGAGAGAGGGGAAGCTAGATGGCACAGTGGATAAAGCACCAGCCCTAGATTCAGGAGGACCTGAGTTCAAATCCAGCTTTAGACACTTGACACTTACTAGCTGTGTGACCCTGGACAAGTCATTTAACCCTCATTGCCCTGCAAAAAAAATAGATAAATGTGGACAATCACATTTCTTAAAAGCATTTGCAATTAGTTCTGCCTCCAGTTTGTTTCCTAGACCTGATTCCAAGCTAGAGCAAAAACAGTGTGGTGTTTTATAAAGAGCTATCGTTAAAAAGGAATAGACATATTTAAGTCTCAGCTCTGACACTTACTGACCGTGTGACCCTTGTAAAGTTACCCAACTTCTATAAACTGAATTTTCTTTATTTAGAAAAGAGTAATAATAACAATCTCATATAATTGTTAAGGAGAAAGCACTATAAGATGTGAAATATTATGTTTTTTTCAACCCAATACTGGAATGTCAAGCTATATCTCTCCTTAAAAGGAAACCTTGAATGTATCTCAGCTAATCTAACTAATTACCACATAGTGCAATCAATAGAACACTTGGAGCCAAAGATACCTGTATTTAAATCTCACATCAGGTACTTCCTAGCTATGTTATCTTGAGCAAGTAACTTAATCCCTCTGAGCCCCAGTTTCCCCATCTGCAAAGTAGGGCTACCATAGTACCTATCTCATAGTGATGATGTGAGAAGCAAATGAAACAATAAATGCAAAATCATTTTTCAAAATTCAATGAGCAATCTAAACATGGGCTGTTATTAACTCAGCAACCCCTTAGCATTTATATTTCCTTAACTTGTTCTTATGATTTTAAAAGAATAATTATCTTCCATTTAGAATAGAAACTCTAGGTAGGCAAAATAATCTTCCTCTATGTCTTGCCACATAATGGGACTCTAGGGAATGTTGTTGTTTTTTTTGATGAACTAAACTGATTTCCATACCTTTAGGCATCGACTTTATTTTCATTACAAAGTAACCATATGATTAGATAGCAGTGAAATTATTTTAGGATAATCACACACATATACACACAGAGAGACACACACACACATTCCTATTATTCCACTTAAGAGGCTTTTACAATGGTCTAGAAAACAGATGATAAGAGCTTGGACCAAGAGAGTGACTGGGTGCTAGGAGAGAAAGAGAGAGATGTTGAAAACCAGTGTCCAATTGGTAGAATCATATACTTGGAGTGGGAAAGGATCTTAAAATGAACCAAATTCAATCCCTTCATTTTACAAGTGAAGAAATGGAGACTAAGAAGTTAACTAAGTTGAACAGAGTCTCATAAACTACACTTCTGAACTCAGATATTCCTAACTCCAGGTACAATGCTCTAACCATAAGTCCATGTTGCCTCCATTTAAATTTAAGTACCCACTACTTACTAGGAACCTTAAGTCCTGGATCTCAGGATACAAAAACAAAGCAACTCCTTTCCAGGAGCTTGAGGCTGGGGAGAAAGGATGCTTATAGCATGCACAGATAAGAAAACACAAAGTATCTACAAAGTAATACAAAGTAATTTCAAGATGGAGATCTCAGTAATAACTAGGGAGATAAGAAAAGGTTTCCTAATAGAAGAAAACCTATAAATATGTTTTGAATAAAGTCAGGGGTCTTATGAAACCGAGGATTAGAGAAAATGCATTCCAGAAATGGCAGAATGCCTGTACAAGTGGACTGGTGGGGGGCCGGGTAGCTAGGTGGCACAGTGGATAAAGCACTGGCCCTGGATTCAGGAGAACCTGAGTTCAAATCCAGCCTCAATCACTTGATACTTACTAGCTGTGTGACCCTGGGCAAGTCATTAAACTCTCATTGCCCTGGGGGAAAAGGTGGACTGGGGAGATGGAATGTTATAATAAGTAAACTTGAAAGAATATTGAATTTGAAAGGAAAGATAATATATGAGATCTGAGATTTCTAAGCACCCATCCATGACTGTTCATCTCATGTGATTCCCCCTATTTCACCCATATATGAAAGGGGAAGATAACTCATTCATGAGTATAATTATTACCCTCTAAGAGACAGGGGTCCTTGCTAGCTGATGCCATGACTACCTGGGGAAATGTTATGGTTATGACTGCCCTAGATTATTTTATATCTGCTTTTGGTTTTGTCATTGTTTTTTACTATTAGTTCTGTGACTATTTCCAACACTAGTCTCAGAAGGGGGAATGCTAATTGGGGAGAGAGGAGTCAGAGAGTACTGGGGATGAGTAGGTGTGGTTGTGTTGGAGACAAGTCCAACAATGTGGAGAACAGAGGAGAGAGTGGGATGCGGCACATCTTCACACCCTCCAATTGGAGGGTCCAGATTTATTTACAAGAGACTTGTACAGGAATAGTATGGTCTTATCTAGCTCTATGGTCCTCTTGTAATAATCTAATTAAGAGTCAAAAAGAAAGTTAAAACTGTGCTCCTCAGATAGAATCACTTGTAGTCACAAAGGAGCCCTGAAAAAAATAGTTTTATTTTATGTCATTACAGAGTGCAGGCACTGTGGAACAGTAAGATTGTTGGTCCCAAGGGACTAGGGAGCTTCAGAAGCAGTATCACTAGTGGCTGCAAAATATCAGGGGGCTTTGCCAGATAAGGACCAGAACACAGACCAAGGGAGAAGTGAAGGATAAACATAAGAATATCAGATGAACAAAAATATATGGTTAGTAATCATAACTGTGAATGTGAATGGGATGAATTCACCCATAAAAAGAAGTGGATAGCAGAATGGATAAGAAAGCAAAATTAACACTCTATTGTTTACAAGAAATACAATTGAAACTGAGAGATATAAACACAGTTAAAATAAAAGGATAGGGCAGGATTTATCGTGCTTCAGAATCTTAAGTAAAAAAAAGGCAGGGGTAGCATGCATGATCTCAGATTAAAAGCATAAACATGCCTAATTATGAGATAATCAGGGAAAATTCATCTTGCTTAAAGAGATTACAATGAATTAATATCAGTACTAAACATATATGCACCAAATGGCAGCACCCAAATACACAAAAGAAAAGTTAAATGAGTTATTGAAGGGAATAGATAGTAAAACTATACTATTGGGGGACCTTAACTTCCCCCTTGTCATACATAGATAAATCTAGCTATAAAAGAAAGAGAAAAGTTAAGATGAATGGAATTTTAGAAAAGTTACATATGATAGACCTTTGAAGAAAAATGAATAGGAATAGAAAGGAGTATACCTTTTTCTTAGCTGTACATGGAACTTTAAAAAAATGGATCATATATAGGGCATTAAAAACTTCACAAAAATGCAGAAATAATAAATTCAGCCTTTTCAGCCTTTATAATGCTATAAAGGGGTTTGGAAGCATAGTTTTGAAATTGAATCAAAACTATATAATAGAGGGGCAGCTGTGTGGTACAGTGGATAGAGCACTGGCACTGCATTCAAGAGGATCTGAGTTCAAATCAAGTCTCAGACACTTGACACTTACTAGCTGTGTGACCTTGTGTAAGTCACTTAGCACTCATTGCCCAACCAAATATATATATTCCAATCATAAAGAATGAGTCAAATAACAAATCATAGAAACAAATGATAATTTCACTAAAGATAATGACAAAAATAAGACAGCATACCAACATTTATGGGATTCAGCCAAAGAAGTACTTAGGGGATAATTTCTATCTCTAAACACATTCATCAGTGGGAGAGAGAGAGAGAGAGAGAGAGAGAGAGAGAGACAGAGACAGAGAGAGAGAGACAGAGAGAGAGAGAGAGAAAAGAAGGAGGAGGAGAAGGAGGAGGAGGAGGAGGAGGAGGAGGAAGAAGAAGAAGAAGAAGAAGAAGAAGAAGAAGAAGAAGAAGAGATAGATCAAATGGTCATATAATTTAAAAAACTAGAAAAAAAGTTTTAAAAATTCCTAATTAAACACCAATATGAGATCCTAAAAACCAAAGGAGTGACCAGGAGAATTGAAAGGAAAAAAGGCTCATTGAACTAATAGATGAAACTAGGAGTTGCTTTTATGAAAAAATTAAATAAATAAATTATTAATTTTATTAAAACAAAAAATAAAATAGAAAAGCAATTACCAGTATCAAAAATGGAAAGTGTGAAAGTACCACCAGTGAAGATAGAATTAAAGCAATTTTTGGAAGCCATTTTGCCTAATTATATGAAAATAAAACTGACAAGCTAGGTAAAAATGAATGAGTATTTGCAAAAATATAAATTGCCAAATTAAAGGAAGAGAAAATAGAATGTTTAAATAACCATCTCTTAGAAAAAGAAACTAAAGAAATCATAAATAATCTCCCTAAGAAAAAAATCTCCATTACCAGATATTTAGAAGTAAATTCTACCAAATATTTAAAGAATAATTAATCCCAATACTAGATAAACCATTTGAAAAAAATAAGTAAAATAGTTATACCAAATTCCTTCTATGACACATATACTGTTTTAACATTGACACCAGGGAAAGAAAAAAAGGGAAAAAACTCTAAAACTATTGGTCAATTTTCCTAGTGAATACTGATGTAAAATTTTAAATAAAATACTGCCAATGAGATCACAGACATATATCACAATGATCATACACCATAACCAGTTGGGATTCATATTAAGAATGCAGTATTGGTTCAATGTTAAGAAAACTATAAGCATAATTGACCATATAAATAACAAAACCAACAAAACTCAAATGATTGTATCAATAGATGCAGAAACAGCTTTTGACAAAATGCAAAATGCCTTCCTATTAAAATAAAGAATGCAAATGAATAAATGAAACCTATTTTAAATAATTAGTATCCAAAACCAAGAGCAAGCATTATTTGGTTTGGGGTTTTTGTGCGGGGATATTATTTTAATCATAAAAGTATTTTATTATTTTCAAATTACCTGTAGAGATAGTTTTCAATATTTGTTTTTATGAGATTTCTAGTTCCAAATTTTTCTCCCTCCCTCCCTTCCCTCCCCCCTCCCCAAGACAGCAAGTAATCTGATATGTTATATATGTACAATCACATTAAACATATTTTTGCATTAGTCATGCTGTAATAGAAGAATTAGAGCAAAAGGGAAAAACCTCAAAAAAGAAAAACAAAAAAATATCTAGAAATAACATGGTTCAATTGGCATCTAGATGTCACAGTTTGTTTTTTTAATGGATTTGGAGAGCATTTTCCATCATGAGTTCTTTGGAACTATCTTGGACCCTTGTATTACTGAGAAGAGTAAAGTCTATCACAGTTGATCAACACACAATGTTGTTGATACTGTGTACAATGTTCTCCTGGTTCTGCTCATCTCACTCATCATCAGTTCATTCAAGTCTTTTCAGCTTTCTCTGAAATCCACCTGCTGTTTGTTTCTTAGAGCACAATAGTTTTCCATTACATTCATATATCACAACTTGTTCAGCCATTCCCCAATTGACGAGCATGCCTTCAATTTCCAATTCCTTGCCACCACAAAAAGAGCAGCTATAAATATTTTTGTACAAGTGGGTCCTTTTCCCTTTTTCATGATCTCTTTGGGGAAAAAATCCTAATAGTGGTATTACTGGGTCAAAGGGTATGCACAGCTTTATAGCCCTTTGGGCATACTTCCAAATTGTTCTACGGAACAATTGGATCAATTCACAGCTCCAACAACAATGCATTAGTGTTCCAATATTTCCACAGCTTCTCCAACATTTATTATTTTACTTTTTTATCATATTAGCCAATCTTACAGGTGTCAGCTGGTACCTCAGAGTTGTTTTAATTTGCATATCTCTAATCAATAGTGATTTAGAGCATGTTTTCATATGGCAATAGACAACTTTGATTTCTTCAACAAAAAAACTGCCTGTTCATATATTTTGACCATTTTTCAATTAGGGAATGACTTGGATTCTTATAAATTTTATTTAGTTCCTGATATATTTTAGAAATGAGGCCTTTATCAGAAATTCTTGCCATAAAAATTGTTTCCCAGCTTTCTGCCTCCTATATAGAATTAATTGTTATTTGAGGTTTTTATGACCCCATCTTTTAGCTAGAATTTAAAAAAACCCACCATGTGCACTGGCTTGGGGCTCAGGCCAGTGATTCCACAAATGGCATGGTGCTCCACCCACTGGTTGTAGCCGTCACCATGGTGCTGGCACGTCATGTCATCACCACTTGCTGATGCCTACATGGGCCTGGCAAAATTATAATGACTGGAAGCCCAGTGAGGGCAGTCATGTGACTATCAGTCAGACCTGCCAGCCAATTGGCTTGGGGCTGTGTGTGGTCAGCCTGAGGTCTGCTGAAAAGGGAGGTTTTTCGCCATTCTAACTTGAAGCTGGAAGGTGACAGGATGCTGCTGTGTGTTCTCAGCTGATTGCTGGGCGGTGGTATTATTAAGGTTATATTATTGCCCTTTCCCCATTTTATTTCCTTTCCCTTAATCCTACTGATCCCGTGTGTGTTTGTTTAAGTTCATTCTTGTTAAATAAATCCTGCTCTGTTTTGAGAGAGGCTGTCGGTCTCCTTCCTTGCCCCAATATTGTGGCGAGCTGCCTAGCTAACACTCCCCAATTAAAAATTGGTTCCTACACTCCCTTCTAATTTTGGATGCATTGCTTCTGTTTGTACAAGACCTTTTTAATTTAATAGAATCAAAATCATCCATTTTGCATTTCATAATATTCTCGATCTCTTGTTTGGTCATAAACTGTTCTCCTTTCCAAAGATCTGAAAGTTAAACTAGTCCTTCCTCTCCTAATTTTTCTATGGGATCACTTTTTATGTCTAAATCATGTACCCATTTTGACCTTATTTTAGTATAAGGTGTAAGATGTTGCCCTATGCCTAGTTTCTGCCATATTATCTTCCAGTTTTCCCAGCAGTTCTTGTTAAATATTGAGTTCCTATCACAGAAGCTGGAGTCTTTGGGTTTATCAAACAGCACATTACTAAAGTCATTTACTATTGTGTCTCCTGTGTCTAACCTATTCCATTGATCCACCACTCTATTTCTTTCTTTTTTTTTAATGTATAAGGTATTTTATTTTTTCTGTTACATGTAAAGATAGTTCTCAACTTTTGTTTATACAAGCTTTACAATTTCAGATTTTTCTCCCTCCATCCCTTCCCTCCCCCCTCCCCTAGACAGCAGGTAATCTGATATAGGTTATGTCTATATATCTCTATACATATACATATAGATATAGATATATATATACACACACATATATATACACATAATAACATTAATCCTATTTCTGCATTAATCCTGTTACAAGAGAAAAAATCAGAGCAGTGATGCAAAACCTCAAAATAGAAAAAAACAACAACAGCACCCAAAACAAAAGAAATAGTATGGTTCAATCAGCATCTATACTCCACAGTTCTTTCTTTCTTTTTTTTTCTTGGATTTGGAGATCCTCTTCTATCATGAGTTCCCTGGAACTCTTCTGTACCATTGCATTGGTGAGAAGAATTTAGTCCATCACAGTAGGTCAACACTCAATGTTGATGATACTGTGTACAATGTTCTTCTGGTTCTGCTCATCTCACTCATCATCAGCTCATGTAAGACCCTCCAGGTTTCTCTGAACTCCTCCTGCTCATCATTTCTTACAGCACAATAGTATTCCATTGTATTCATATACCACAACTTGTCCAGCCTTTCCCCAATTGATGGACACCCCCTCAACTTCCAATTCCTTGCTACCACGTAAAGAGCAGCTATAAATATTTTTGTACATGCACCACTCTATTTCTTAACTAGTACCAATAATAACCAATAATTTTGATGACTGCTGCTTTATAGTAAAGCTTCAGATTTGGTATAGTTAGCCCACCTTCCTATGCATTTTTTTTATTAGTTCCCTTGATATTCTTGACCTTTTGTTTTTCTGGGTGAATTTTGTTATAATTTTTTATTATCACCATTATTATTCAATAGTTTATTAGAAATGCTATGGACAGCTAGGTGGTACAGTGGATAAAGCATCGGCCCTGAATTTAGGAGGATCTGAGTTCAAATCCAGCCTAAGACACTTGACATTTAACTAGCTGTTTGACTCTGGGCAAGTCACTTAACCCTCATTGCCCTGCAAAAAAATAAATGCTAACTATAGCAATGAGACAGAAAAAAAAAGAAATTGGAGAATAAAAATAGGATATGAAGAAACAAAACTATCTTCCAGAACAGATGATGTTATGGTATACTTAGAGAACCCCAGACAATCAACTAAAAAAAATGAGTTTAAAAAGTTAGCAACTTTAGCAAAGGTCCAAGATATAAAATAAATCCATATACATCCTTGGCATTTCTCTATATTGGTAATAAAATACAGCAAAAAGAGAAAGTGAAGTTCAATTTAAAATAACCATAGACAATATAAAATATTGGAAGTCTACCTGCCAAGACATACCCAGGAACTATATGAATATAATTATAAAACACTATTCACACATATAAAGATAGATCTAAATAACTGCAGAAATATTCATTGTTTATGGGTAGACCAAACCAATATAACATAAAATGACAATACTATCTAAATAAAGGGTGTTAACATTAGTAAATTGGCAAACCATGGAAAATTTTTATGTTAGTTCTATGGATAGGGGAAGAATTTATGACTACACAAGATAGAAAGGATCATTTGTTATAAAATGAATAATTTTGATTACATGAAGTTTTAAAATGTTTTATACAAACAAAACTAATGTAGCAAAAATTAAAAGGAAATCAGAAAAGTGAGGGACATTTTTACAGCAAATTTCTCTAGTAAAGGCCTCATTTTTTCAAATATATCAGGAACTGAGCCAAATTTATAAAAACAAGAGCCATTTCCCAACTGTTAAATGTTCAAATTGTATGAATGAGCAATTTTCAAAATAAATCACAGCTCTCAAATTGTCATATGAAAAATGCTCTAAATCACTACTGATTAAAGAAATGCAAGCTAAAACAACTCTGAGATATCAACTCATATATATCAGATTGGCTAACATGACAGAAAAGGATAAATGCTAGAGGAAATATGGAAAAATAGGTTCAATAATGCACTGTTGATAGAGGTTTGAATTGGTCTAAACATTCTGGAAAATAATTGGAATTGTGCATTCCCTTTGACTCAGGAACACCACTAGATGCAAAAGATCTATATCCAAAAGAAAAGAAAGAAAAAGGGAAAAGACCTATATGTGTAGAAATAATTATAGCAATTCTTTGTGTGATTCCAAAGAATTGGACATGGAAAAAATTCTCATCAATTTTGAAATGAGTTCCTGTAAAGTAAAGTGAGTAGAATCAGAACATTATACATATTAATAGCAATGTTATAAAGATGATCAACTGTGAAAGACTTAACCACTCTGAGTAATACAATAATCTAAGATAATTCCAAATGAGCCAAGATGAAAAATGCTATCTACCTCTAGAAAGGAATCTGATAAACTCTGAATGTAAAGTGAAGAATATTTTTTTCATTTTCTTTGTTTCATATTTTTTATTGTTGTTGTTTTGCCTAATATATTTTGTCTGACTACACACGTATAATTGATATTATATGGCTTGCCTTCTCTGCATTTTGGGGAGTGATAAGAGGGAGAAAGGGAATTTTGGATTCAATTTTAAAAAAATAATAATAACTAAAAAGAAAGAAAAAGAAACTGTGTGCCTAAAGGCAGGGAACTTGGCTGAGAACTCTTGTTTTCTCAGATCAAATGCGAAGTCTCTGAAGCATTTGTTTGCTGTTGCTATACTGATCAAGTAGAGTTGGGCGTATGGAAACATTTGGTGTCATACTCTTAGACAAAAGTTAAACCAGTCTAGCCTAAGGATAATTCTCAGAAACTGCAACTGCAGTTCCTAATCTAACAGAGATCAACACCACAATTCCATCTTGCTATTCCCAAAGAAACTTAACTAGAGATTCCAGCTCTTCCAAGAAAAAATGTGATGTGACTCCTAACAAACTATATGGAGAGAAGTATCTCTGATTTTCAGGCACAAAGATCTCTGGTTTGTAAGGCCCTTTAATGGCTCCTCTTGGGGTATTCATCATATTCCTAATTAATAATTGGTCCCAACCTTCTCAGCCAAGCCTTAGCCACTGTTGTTGTTTATCAGCTATGAGCTTGATGCAAAGGAGTATCCTGCCAGCTGATGAGAATCCTTTGCAGATGTGTAATTCCCACTACTGCTCTCCTCATAACATCCCCATCTGTGCCTGAATGTTCCTCCTTTCCTTGTCCTAGTGTGTTTTTAATAGACTCAAAGAATCTTTGAGTTGGCAGGGGTCTAACATAATCCCCTGCCTAAAACATGTCTCCTGCTAGGAGAATAAATAACTTGATAAGTGGTCTTTCCAGCTTCTGCTTGAAGACTTCTGAGAATTATGAATTTAAAACCTCTCAATATGGATTCATTCCTTTGGGGAGATGTTTTAATTAACAGGAAGTGTTTCCTTATGTTGAACTAATATTTGCCTTCTTTCTGGAATGACCTGAAATAGCAGTTGCATTTTGTTGCACTGAATAGGGAGGCATGACTAATATTTCAAAGGATGACAACAGGTGCCAGTCAGGGGAAGTGCAATGCCTAAGAATTTCAAACTTAATCCTATACTCTGCCTAGTTCCTTACCTATTGTTTCAGACAAGAACCTGGTTTTGCCTAAATTTTTCTTAGATATGATTTGCTGTCTCTTGACTGAACTCTCAGTTGTTGTTCATCCTTTGTTTTTGAAGAACACCTATGACATCACGGAGGGATGTCTTGAATTATGTGTGAATTGGATTTAAGTGGGGCTGAGTTACACACATTGTCACCCTCCCGCTCTTCCAGAGTCATCAAAGTCCAGAGGCAAGACAAAAGTCAGGACAACAGGGGGTGGCCTGGGATGCAGTGGATGCCCTTGATGTTGTTGATGTATGACCAAGCTCTAAGTGCTTCAGAGTGCCTGCTTCAGCTGCCTTCATGACCATTAGAATAAATTGTTCTCATCTACCCATTCCATCAGGGGAAGTCTTCAGATCCTTGGGCTTGGCATCCCTCTAACTCACTGATTGCATTTAAGACTGTCAGTTACCCTCAACCTGCTTTAGCCCATCTGCTTAGACAGTTTTACTGGGGTATGACTGCTGCACATGCTACAACTTCATAGAGCCACAGGTTAGAGTTGGGTGATAGGTGGATAACAAAGGTTGATGGATGAGCAGCCCTGAAAAGGGCTCAGAAAGCCCTCACACCAGAGGTTCTAGTCCTCCCTAAAGATTTCATGTTTCCCTGTTATACATAATCATCTGTTATACATAGGGAAACATGGTAGGTCCTGAGAGGAGATACACAGTATAAAATGCAGTTCCTGCCCTCAAGGAGCTAACAGTCTAGTAGAGGGATAGGTCAGAAAAACTGAAAATTATAATAGAAAATAATGCACAAAGGCATAAGAAAATTGCGAAATAAAATGCTATTTGATATTCAGAATGGGAAAAGGAGTGTTTCTGAATGAAGGGATAGGGTGAGATTTCTTGGATGATTTGGTATTTGGAATCTAATTCAATAGACAAAGGGAGAATTTGGACATTGTAAGTATGGGGAATAGTGTGAACAAAGATATTCAAAGAATGGAAACTAGGACAATTTGGAGGACATCTAGTGTAAATGTGTCAAATATACAGCAAGTAGACTCCATGAAACCTACAGTGCTCCTGAGTGTGGCCTGAGCTGGATTAAAGTCTTTGTTGGAAAATGTTTAACAAAATAAATAAAGATATAATAAAAACAGATAATGTTGTTGTATGTTAATTAAGAGTTGATTTATTGTTTTGTTGATTATCTAGTCTTTCAAAAGTGGTGGGGAAATATTAATCATGCAGATTAAACTGAAAAGTGTATTGTATACACTGTTTTAAATGGGGAGTCAGTTGTTAAACATTTATTAGATCAAAGCTGGATAGGATGTTCTAATTGGGAAGATTATATGTGTATGTGCACGTATGTATATGCATGTGTACATGTGTGTATATGTTCATATATTCATATACATTTGTATCATATGTATATGATAAGTGTAACTATGAGGTGCAAAGAAATTGTGGTGACAAATTTAAGGAAAAGAAGATTTGTTCTACTTGAAAGAATTAGGGAGGAGGCAAAAACTGAGTCCTTGAAAGAAAGGAATAATTTCAAGAGGTGGGAGTGTCCATCCAAGGCATCAGGGACAAAGGAAGCAAATGTAAGGAGATAATTCAGTTATTAGTATTTGTGTGTATGGTCTTCTTCAGTTGATTGTAAGCAAAAGGGCAAAGATCTAACCTCCTCCTCTTTTTAAATATACCAGTGGTGTCTGGGAAAGGGCTTTATACACAGTAATAACAGCTGACATTTATTTAGCACTGTGCATTTGGCAAGTACTTTATATACGTTATTTCATTTGACTCTGACAAAAAAAAAAACACCCTGTGAGATATGGACAGTAAGGTTTGTTTTTTGCTGGATCTGTGATTTCATTGATATAGGGATTTTCAAAGAGAACACTCCCTCAACCAATGCAGATCTTCACCTACTCTATACCATATGGTCCTAAAAAGTTTCCTTGAGACCTAAGAATTTAAGTATTTTGTCCAAGGTTACACAGTTATGATATGTAAGAGGTAACACTTGAACCCAGGTCTTTCTGTTTCAAGAAACAAGCTATTACCCCCAAGATGCCTCTTTTTGTAGTATGCTTATAGCTCTTTCAACATCATTATCCTCTTCTAAGTTTGGGTCTTGATCTTCCTTGTAACTATCATAGATTTTTATATTTGTGTTCATTTTTTGTTTTTGCTTACTTATTTTTCCACCTTCAATCCCAAGTCCTAGTGCTCCTCTTGGCCCTGAAATCCAGTTCTCTGTTCCCTAGTAAATCACCACAATGACTCTTCTCTCCCCAAAACTGTGACCAGGGCCTCTGCAACCCTCTTGCCACAAGCACTATTGTTCCTCTTTTCCTCAGAAATGCAATCCAGAACTGTTTATGGGAAAGGCAATAGGGTCCTGCCAGTAAAGGGTCCCCTTACTATCTTTGGGCTGAAAGCTTTCAAAGTTTCCACTAGCACCATCACAAGAATTTCCAAGGCTTACTGCTGCTGTTGCAAAGCTGGTATTGGCATGACCTGTGCTTCAATCCAGGCTGACCACCACCCCAGTGTGACAGACCTTACCTGCCAATCTCCTAAATTGTTTTGGACTGGAAAAAAATGTCTTACCATAACCTTTGGTTGCTTCTGTCACTCCAGAATTCAATTTAAGGTATTATTTTTAAATTGTATGGAGGAGAATGTGGGAAAAATTCAGCTGAGTTTCTGCCTGTGCTCTGCCATCTTGGCTTCACCCCTGTCCCCATTCATTTTGACCTCTCTATAGGATTTGATGCTGTTGAAAAGCTACTTCTTTTGTACATTCTATTCTCCCAGGTCTGTTAGCATTGTTCTGCTACTGTTCCCTTACCTACCTGAATCAGTCAGTCATTAAATAACCATTTATTAAACACCTACTATGTGTCAAGCATTGTCCTAATTGATTGGGGATGCACAGAAAGGCAAAATTCACTTCCTGCCTTAAGGAGTTCATGGTCTAAAGGGGGAGATGATAAGCAAACAGAACTGTACAAATAAGCTACATGAAAGATAAATAAGAAATAATTAAGAGAGAAGACACTATAATTAAGAAGGATTAGGAAAGGCATCCTATAAAAGAAGGGATTTTATTTGTGACTTGAAGGAAGCCAGAGAAGCCAGAAGGTAAGGATGTAGAAGGAGAACATTCCAGTCAGGGAAAATGCCCAGCATTGAAAGACAGATTGTCTGACTCATAGAATAACAAGGAGGCCAGTTTCATTGGATCAGACGATATGGACGGGTGAAAGATATAAGAAGACTGGAAAGGTATGAGGGTAGCTTATAAAGGGGGTTAAATAAAAATAGCATTTTGTGTTTGATCTTGGAAATAATAGGGAAACACTGGATTTCATTGAGTATGAGGTTAAGTAACATGGTTGAAACTGAATTATCATTCTGAGTTTCTTTTGTAGGATCTATGTCCCACTTTCTGTGTTTTCAGTTTATCCCTGCATTCCATCCTAGGTCCTCTCCTTTGTTTCTCCACATACCTTCTATTGGTGATCTCATTGACTTCCATGGGTCCAATTATTATCTCCGTGGAAATAACTTGCAAATCTATGTACCTGTCCCCTGATCTCTTGCCATACATCTCCAATTGCCTGATGGACCCTTCCACCACATTGTTCCATAGGCTTCTCAAACTCGTTATGTCCCAAGTGGAACCATCACCTTTCCCCCCAAAGCCACTCTTCCCCTCTTCCTGTTTCTGGCTAGGAAACCAGTATTCTATTGACCCAGTTTAAAATGTTTACTCTTCCCACTCACCAATCCATTTCCATTTCTAATTAGTTGCCAAGTCTTTTCTATTCATTCTCCATATTGCATGTCCAATCCTTTCCTCTTCTTCCATCCTAACCATGCTAATTCCATACCTCGGGACTTCTTACCTAGATCATTGATTTCTATGTATCTATTCTCTCCCAATCACTACTTCAAAGAGTCACCAAAGTGATATTTCTAAATCGTACATCAGATCATATCATTGTAGATGGTGAAAGATGAAATGACTTAGGAAATAAAGGTTCAAGATTCTGAGCATATTGATTTATTAAGCAATGAATGCCAAGGGCAAAAGAAATTGGGATCAGTTGCCTTCTTCAACTTTGGCACTGGACCCAAAACACAAGGGGAAATAGATTTTTAAACGTTAAAAACAATTAATCAAATAAGACCGAAGGAAAACAATTAACCAGGATAAAAATTAGGCAATCTGATTTCTAATTGGATAAAAGATTAGGGACTTTCCAGTTTGGGAGGGGCAGAGTGAATAAGTAAAATTCCCTGAAATTAGAAAAGAGGTGTCACACTTCCATCAAGTGTTTGTATCAAAGGAACATGGAAACAATACCTGATTAAACAGTACAGGGACAGTTTTCAGAGAAGACATGGGTTTCATGTAATGTCTAATTGTGAGAAAACTCCTTGCATCAATCTTTGAATTTGACTGAGTTTCTGATCAGCATAACCTAGGTCCTTAGTTAATGGTTTCTAAGCAACAGGTAGAGATGTTTCAGTTTCGCAGCCACATGATACTAGGTTCAAACAATGAAACAAAGTTCTTTTACATTTCCAACAACTGAATAATTTCACACACACACACACACACACACACACACAAGACATAAATTGAACTAGACCCATAATTGAATAGAAAAGGAACTAGGATAGCTCCAAAACTGGGTCACAAGATGGAGTCAGTGTGCTTCACTCAATTCACATTACCACTTGCTATTCTAATCCCCTCAATTCCCTCATCACCCTTTTGGTCAAGAATTTTCAGTGCATCTAGAATAAAATATACTTTTCTTGTTGACATTTAAAGTCCTTTGTGATCAGTCTCTAAACTATCCTTCCAGACTGTTATACATTGCTCTCCCTCAGACGTTCTATGGTCCAACCAAACATATCTACCAGCTCTTCCTCACAAGCAAGTTAACCTTTCATCTCCAGCTTCTGTGCCATTGTGCAGGCTGTCTCACTTCCCTCCTCCCTTCCATCCTTTGGTATCCTCCATCTCCTTTCAAGCTTCAACTCCAGGGCAACTTCCTACAGGAAGTCTTTTATTAACTCTCAGATGTTTTTACTCTGTCCAAAATTATTTATTAGTTACTAGATTATTTTATTTTATTTTGTAATGTATTTTGTGCTGAGCTATCTATGTACACATTTTTTCCAACCATTAGAGTGTAAACTCCTTGAGTATAAATATTTTTTCCATCTTGTTTTGCTGGTATATCACAAAATGCCTAGAAGGAAGTTAATCTTTAATGAATGCTTATTAAATTGAAGGAAAAAAAAAACTAGAAGCAACCTAAATGTTCATCATGGAATGGCCATGAATGCTCCGATACAATTATGCCTGATACATATGAGAAATTCAAAGAAATCTAAAGACATTTATATAATAATGCAAGGTGAAACATGTAGAAACAAAAGAACTTAAATAATGATTAGCTAGCAGTAGATGAAAGGAAAAGTAAAGGAAAACGAATAGGCCAACACTCCTGATGGCTTAAAGGGAGTCAATATTTCTTTAACGTTTTGTATTGAAATTGACTCAAAATTCAGTGGTTCTTTTTTTTTTTAAATGTGTTTGGTTGTATTGACATTCAATATTACATTCTTAATAAAACACTTAATATTTTTTTAAAAAGAAAAGAATCCTAGGGTCTTTTCCCTGTGTCTTGTTCTCTCATTTCTTCTAGTGATCTAATGGAAGAGAGTGACCCAAATAGTTTAAGAGAAATAATAATAACTTTAAAAATAAGGTTGTGTCTTATATTTTAGGTTTCTTGTCAAGAATTTTCTTTTAATTACATAGGAGTCATTTTGAGATACTTATATGTGCATTGAGCTAGGAGTTTTACCTTGTATATCATGTGGTTTATATTTCTTAGTGAACATCCCTCTTTCTCAATTAAATTTTTGTCTTTGATTTGCAGTATTCAGATTTCAAACAGTCTCCTTTTCCAAATACCTAGAAATCTCTAGGAGTATTGATCCTTGAAAGATTAGGGGTTAAAAGCAAACTCAGAGTTAGTGAAGGATATGGAAAACATCTCTCCCCAATGTTTCTCTTCCTAGTAGGCTCGATCACATATTACTTCTCAGCCTTCATTATTTTCATCTGCTTGATCAAGTCAAAATGTTTAAGAGGGTTCATGGCTTGGATGCAGCAGGTAGGGTGCAGTATTTGAAGTTAGGAATACCTGAGTTTGAATCATACTTCAGACAGTTACTAGTTATATGACACTTGGTGAGTCACCTTACCTCTCTATGTCTCATTTTTCTTATATCTAAAGAGAAGAATAAATAACACCTATCCCAGTGTTATTGTGATGATCAAATGAAATAATATATCCCAAACTGTGCAAATCTTAAAGCTCTTTATAAATGCTAGCTGTCATCACCATCATATCTAAATAGACTAGTTATTAATAAAGCAAACTCTCCCATAACCATAGTCTATACCCCTGCTATCTTGAAAACATATACTTTTACACAAGGAGGACTAAGCAAGTTAATGTCAGCTATTATTTCCTTCTAAAAACTCTATGTTCTAGTTGTATGGGAAGGTAGTCACCCAAAGACATCCTTAGGCATGTCCTAATCAGCAAAGCCAGGGGTCCAATATTAATAGAGGTAATTTCTTCGGTGATCATAATTGCTCACTTCACATTCCCATCTCAATTCCACACTCATAAACAAATAAATCCATCAAGAGCTCGCCAGAGACCTTCACTCTTCCAAGAAATATTTAGATAGGCCAACTAACTATCTGTTGTTCAGATACCTTGGATAGAACCCACACAACTCACACAAACAGACACACAAAGAAAGATAAAGGACTGCAATACTCTGACAGTAGAGTCTACATTGAATCTTTAACCCAGTCCTAATTTGTTATTCCATTCAGATATTCACATATTTGGTTTGCTTCAGTCAATTAATGTGACTGATGCTGCATTCACTAATAGGAGTATGATGTTGATGCTGTCTTTTCTATGTTTCCCCCTGTATCACCCAAGGGTTCCCCTCTCTGAGCCCACAGTTAGCTACCTAAGGTTCTAGTTATTTTTTATGTTTGAATTCTTGGTACATTTTACCTTTACCAGTTAATTATAGGACACAGTTAATGACAAAGGTACAAAAGTATTTAATTAAAGTGTAATATTGTAAATTAATTATAGAAGATTTCCCCAAAAAAACCTCAATTCTACCCACACATTCACATATAGACTTATTGGAAAGAATGTATCATTTTAGGGGATCATGTGTAGGCAGAGCATCTGCATATAGAAGTGCACTTTCCGGGAACAAATGTGAACAGAACATCTAAAAGGAAGGACAATTCATGCTTCTGATACTGCAAAGGTGCTAATATTTTCTAGTGATGTCATTATCTTCATTACCTCCTATCCCTGTTTCCCACCACGAATTGCTTCTCTGCTACCATTGGCCTGTTAATCACCTCTTTTAGCCATCACTGTTATCTAAGGGGATTGGGAGGGAGGATGTTTTCTCATTATTAAAAGGAAGGCTTCAGCTCTTTTAGACAGCTGTCAGCCTCCCTCTGTGCCTCAGCTGTAAGCCTTAATTGAGGTACTATCTTCAGAGCTCCTTGAATAGTAAACTTATCTCCTTCAGCAAAGGCTAAAACTATTTTATTCAGTATTCTAAGCCAGTATCTATGAAGCTTTCTTCTGCTTGTTACACTTAATAACTGCAAAGCTTTTAATTCAATTAAATAAATGTTATATTAAGCACCAAAACTCAATGAAACTCTGTACTAGGCACTAGGAATTTTTGCAAGATTTCATCCACATAGGGAGCTCCCCATAATTCTTTCTCTGCCAATGAAAACTGGCACTTTCTCTGCAACTTATCATCTTAGAAAGGTATCCCATTTAGATGACTTGCTCAGAGTCACAAAATGAGTACTTAAAATAGACTGCAACTGTACTCAGGTCCTCCTGGATTCTCTTTCCAACTCTCTCTCCACTATGACAAATTGTCTCCTGGCCTTAGGGAGACAAAAGCAAAATAAAAATATCCCTGTTCTAGAAAGCTTTATATTCCATGGGGGGATACACATAAGTAAATAAAAATAATAAAAATTTAGAAAAAAATAACTAGGGAATCAGAAAAAGTTTCCTTTTTTCAAGTCTAACCTTTGTCCAAGATCACATCATTTCACACATCCCTTGGAGTTTGGTCTCCCATATTTTTCTATTTAATCCCTCTCCTTTTAAATACATAAAAACCATACTCTATCTTGAAAAGCCATCACATAATTTTGGCACTCCCTCTATCATCCTATTTCTTCTTCCTTTTACTGATTAATTTTTAAATTTTTAAATTGTATTTATATATTTTGTTTATAAATTGCCTTCATTTCCAAATATATTTCTCCCCCAACCCAAATCCAGCTAACTATCCCTGGTTAATAAAAAAATGGGAAAGAGAGGAAATCAGTTCAGCAAAACTAGCTAACATATTAACCAGATCTGACAGTGTAAGCAATGTTTGCACCCAAAGCCCCTAACTTTACTAAAGAAGGGAGGTATGACTTTTTATCTTCTCTCCTTTTCTCATCTCTCCTCTTTTCTTCTCTTCTTTTCTCTTCTATTCTTTTCTCTTCACTTTTCTCCTCTTACATCGTATTCTCAGTAATCCCTAATGATAAAGTGTCAGACTGGAGAACAGGTGTTCTAGACTGGGTTCTTAACATGTGTATCAATAAAGATATTCCACTAAACTCTGCATTTTATTATGTAGGGGAAGAATTTTTTGGTGAGTGTGGGTTTGTTTTCTTGCTAGTTGTCTTTTTCTCTTTGTTGTTCAGATCTTATTGCTCTTGTTTATTAGAAAGCAGAGTTTTGTTTGCACAAAGTTATATACACAATGGGGGGCACAAGATGAAGTCTTGAAAGGCCATTTGGATGACTTCCTGGGGCAAAAGTTACCAGCTAGAATTGATTGGCTGCTGAGGCTTCTACACCTGCCAGTAATTAAACAGATATGATAGTTTCTGCTTACCAACACTTTTCTCATTTAACTAGATGATTTTACTGCTGAACACACCAAAAAAAACCAAAAACCCAATCCCTACAGTTGCTGATAGAATATTTATTTTTTTAAGCAAGCTAACATCTGTTTTCCTTAGTTTATTTCAATATGTTCTTTTATTCATAGTTTCATAGGGTAGATTTTGATGAGTACTAAGAGTGGTATCTATGTTACATCAGGGCAGTTAGGGCAGGCCCAGGGTGAAGAGAGGTACTGATGGGTCCATTAGTAAAGAAAAGAAGGAGGATGACTTTTCTGGAGCCTTTTACATTTGACCATATGCTTAGCCTACCTAGTATCGCTATCCTTCAAGTAAGGTGCTCCATGACAATTTTATATTGAAGAAGGAAACTAACATTTTAGAATGTCCTAGAGGGGATATAAAAACATCTTCAAAGAGCCCAATTCCTTCTGTTAGGCCAATAGGGTGCTTTTCCATAAGCCTTAATGTGCTGTACTGAAAATAGTCTTTTCAGTATTATGTAGCATACCATAAAATTCATTCTCTAAAATTTAAAAACAACATCTCTAAATGGTGCCAACCAGACTCCCTTGCTCCTACTCTCTTAAATCTTTCTAATCCTGACATCTGAATAAATCTATATAAGCAACCCCCACCTGTTGGTTTAGCCCCACCTTGGACAGTATTGACTAATCTCCTTAGATGTAGAGATGTAAAAAGCCCTAGGTTAGAAGGCCTTTGGCTCATTTTAGTGCCCAGAGACTTGAATCTAGATTCATTCTTTAGAATGCCTCTTTTCAGAGAAGTTTTGTTTTTTATTTAGCCATTTGTTAGTAATATTTGTACCCACCTCTCTTTTTTCTTCACTATTGGAATAATTTTCCAGTTGTAGATCTACTTTCTGGATACATATTTGCATGTCTACCTGAAGGATGTCTGAATCACTGAAATTCCTTTCCCCTTACAGGTCTACCTGGATTGCAGGAACTGACCAACCTGACCTATTCTTCAACATTCTTCTAAGTAGGAACCCCAAATTGAACCCCAAATCACAGGCCCACAATCAAGGATGTAGACAGTTACCATGCAAATCTGCTACCCACTATTGGCCACCCACCTACAAAAACACAAATAAACTGAAGTCCAAGAAGGTTAAATGTCTTCCCCCAAGAACTAAACCAGTAGTATGTGGCTGGCTTTTGTACACAGATCCTCTGACTTCAAATTTAGTAGTGTTTTGTTTGGATTTTTTCCCCACTATCCTACTGTTGCCTCCCAATCTGGTGCTCAACACAGGGATTAAGGAATTCATGTTGTAGCAACTGAGTTAGATGGGTAGCCTTGCCAATACAATGCCTTACACTAGATACAAGGAAACTCTTTGTCCCAAGTGTTTAACAGCCAGAAGAAGTATTATACTTTAGTTCTAAGAATAGTAACTACTACTCTTAAATACAACTAGCTACTATATGGTAGTTATTGGGAATTCCTGATTTTGCCATTGTTGACCTTATTGACAACCTTCAGACCTAGAAGATTCCCCTTCTATGAACTCTAAGGCCCAGTATATACATACATACATGTATACATATATATATGTGTGTGTGTGTGTATGTATAAATTAACAGGATGCCTGAAGCCAGTTTTCATTGGCTCCCCTGTCCCTCTAAGAATGGATTCAGCTACATTATCTTGAATATGAGACAGCAAGCCCATCATTTTCCCCTAAAGTCAGGGAAATTAATACCAGACTTAGTGTAATTCATAACTTTGCCTAGGGCAACCCTAGCATCCACACAGACACACAGGGACATTATACATAGAATGATACCATTATCAAGGCTGATGTAAGATAGTAATAGATTGTTTTCTGGATGCTTTTCATGTTAAAGAATTTCAGAGAAAAGAGGGTTCAGAATTGATTGGAGTATAACTTTGGTGTAATAGAAAGAATACTGAATTTGGAATCAAAAGAACTGGGTTTGAGTCCTAAGCTCTGCTGCTCACTAGCTATGGAATTCTAGGTAAATCACTTAAACTCTCTGCCTCATATTCACCAGTCAAATTGGGATGTAATACTTGCAACACATACTAACAAATTATTTGAATTATAAAATAAAGTACTGTATGTAAAGTACAACATGAATAAGACTTCATAGAAGAAGTGAGATATTCAGTTGATCCCTGAAGGATGAGTAGAATCAGACAGGACAGGGGAATATCATAAGTAACAGCCCAGTGTTTCCCCAAGTTATGTGCAGCTGGTTATCACAGAAACAGCTATTTGTTCTTATGGTAGTATCACTCACAATCACAAGGCACATTTCTTTCTAGCAGTGTCTCACACCCTAAGGTAGACTTTCCAGGAGTTAAATATTTGACAAATTGAACTGAAAATCAGGTCCAAGGGAATTGAGAGAAGGCTGAAAATAAAGGTTAGAAAGCCAGGGATCAAGATGAGCAGTGAATGTAACATCAGACCATGAGATATAGATCCTACTTGAAGGTTGAAGAAGGCAAAGCAAAGTGTGACATTGTGGCATCATATATTTAGAGAAGGAACTTTGTAGGGCAATTCCATCATTTTAAAATGTTTTAAAATAAGTTTTAATTTAATTAAGTTTATGGTTAAAAGTAAATATCAAATATAAACAAGTAAAATTATTTAGTAGTTACTTGCATATAGATTAATTATCTTAAATGTATAAAGTATCATGCTAATTTGTCAGTCACTCCCTCTAAGCTCTCATCAGAAATTTTTCCAGGCCATTCATTCCACAGAGAAGGAAATTGAGGCTCAGAGAATTTAAATGATTTGCCTAAAGTAACACTGGTAATAAATAGAAAAATTAGGATTCAAACCTTGGTCCAAGGGATCTTGAAACAGAGATTTGCTTCAGGTCAAGGGTTTGAATGCTTATTGTATCATGAACCATGTGGTAAAAATTATTTGTGGTAAAAAAATTATTGGAGTTTTAGCTGACTCATTTGGGAAGGGCCACACCTGGCCCACCCTAAAGTTATGTATGCTACTGAGGTCAGAAGGAGAACTCTCCATAGGCAGTTTTTGAAGGACCTCCCCTTTTGGGGGAGGAAGATTGAACATTCCCTGAGGGGAGGCTGGGGCACTTCCAGAACACTAGCTCTCTCTGTGGCTTCTCCCCTTCTGGTGGCACGAGGTACTGTAGACTTTCCAGGTTTTGGTGAATGAACATAGAAAACCCTAAATTCCTTTGAATTAGCTTAATTGGAAATTATCTGGGGATTGCATAGGCTAAGTTTTGATTTTTATTAGTTTCACCTTTGTTGTTTAATTAATTCCCAAGTAATAAAATCTGATCCTTCTGTGAATTAAAGCTGTAAGGCTCCTTTCTTATTGGCCTTGGAGAAATATCTAAAAAGACAATTCAGAGGGGAGGGTGAACCTAAAGGTCCCTCATATTTCTGGGACCCCAATATTTTGGCGAGTCACCCAATTAACACTCCACATATCAAATTTTGGCCCTCACAACCACTTTAGGTAACTGGTGAAGTTTATGGACTCCTCAGAATGATGTCTTTAAGTACATAAAACAAAGCATTATAAATCAAACACATTATATTGAAATACAACTGTCAAAATATCTTTTAAAATGAGTTCATGGACCCCAAGTTAAAAGTCCCTGATTTAGTTTAAACCCCTTTTTACAATATAGTCTTTTAGTTTGAGCAGGTATCAGTGATTGACTTCCTCATGGATTATCAGTCTTGGGTCTTTGGTGCAACAATGGGCCACAAATGGAAGTTGCACACATGTGAAAATGAGGATAATTATGATAATGGTTTGTATGTGTATTTTGCAGGGAGGGGAAGGCATTGAGAAGAGATGAGCTTGGTTCAAATAGAAGGATTCTATAGGGAAGAAATGGAAGATAAAATTTGATATATAGGGTAAGGCCAGATTGCAAGGGCTATGAAACTCAGATGGCAGTTTGAACTTAAGGGCAAAGAAGTCCGAATTCTGAGTACTCATTTACTACCAACTCATTGTGAAATCAGAAAGTAACACTAACATAGTACTAAATGAATTTACTCAAAATAAATGGACCTGCTTCCCTTTCAAACCATTTTAAGAGATTTTTCATTTCAGTAATCGGATCCTATCTCCACTTGCAAGGCAAGAGAACAGCTGCTGCCCCATTTTCAGTGTCAGAGAAAGCCTGCCAGCCCAGCGCCATAGTATCTAGGGGCCAGGACTTTCTTACAGGAGCTCATTAAACCTTCCTCAATTTCATTCATACTTAATAACACCCTATTGATAAAAAAAAACTATTATGAGGAAAGAATGTTTCATTTAAGCATATTTCTTCAGGAGGTGTCCTGGCCCTTACTAGCTTTGTGGCTTTAAAGGTTACCTGATGCTGAGAAAAAAAAAAATGGAAGCTCTGATATGGCTGTGAACCAAGGTGCTCTGGAACAAATACCAAGATTCAAGTTCTGAAAACATTGTGTCTTTGTGCTGGGGAGAGGAAGGTGCTTTGTGAAGGTGAGGATGATTTAGAACAGGCTGAGACTTTTTTTTCCCAAAGAGTCACTGGGCAAGAGCCCCTTAAGGTTAAGGTCATCTTCCAACAAAAGCAATGCCTGGCTTCTGCAGTCATTCTATCCTTTCTAAAAATTTTCCTCCTCTCAATGTACCCTCACTTCCCCTCAGCTATCACTGACCCCAGGCCTAGGTACCTATCTCTCCAATCCTGAAGGAAGATACAGTAGATAAACTCAATCAACTATCTTGTCCAACCCCACCTAAAGTTATTTACATTTCACCTGAAGAGAACAAAAAGAACAAAGTTCCCAAAGCAAAGAACTGGAAGATATATTTGGAGGGAAAAGGAGGCTGCCTATTGTGACTAAAATCAAACCACATAGCCAGTCATTTAGTTACAGAAAGGACATGTCCTTTCTCAGTCCATGTATCTCTCCTATTTCTCATTTCTAAAGCTGTTTTAATAGGGAACCACTCTTTAGGCCATAGTTAATATTAAGACTTAAGTACAAATAAATACTCCCTAAGAGATGGAAATCAATTATTGAAGTTCAGACTAAAGCATATATGACTAATTGTAGTCATGATAATAACAATTATAAAAGCTGAATTCATATAGACTTGACTGTTTACAAAATGTTTTCCTATATATTATTTCATTCTATTCCTATAACGGCCCTAGGAATAGAGAAAGCAGTTATTTTAAATCCATTTTAGATAAGAGTTTGCATCTCAAATCCATGAGGAAACCAATGCTCAGCTTCCTGAGTGTTTTTTTTGATAGGGAGAGATCAAAAAAGCATGAGGGGTGTTTTCACGAGTAGACACTAGGCATAGAAGAAAATCAGATAGGAAAGGGAGGCTGGTATCTCCAAAGTGGAATATCACCTATATTACTTCACATTTGGACTTGCTTCAGACTAGTTTAATAGATTCACAGTAATGACTCATGACTGATTTTTTTTTGCCTTGCTTTGCCTTGCCTTAGCATATTGCTACCTAGTAGGGACTACTGCCTGTAGTTAAGAAAGCCTACACATGCCAGAGAGTTGACATCATTGGTGGAGGTTCCAGAAAAGAGCCATAAAATCATCTATGTCATTGGGTGACATTAAAATTATTTTTATTGATGTCTTTTATCTCTATATCATAGTCATTAGTGGCTATAATTATCATTTTTGTTGTTTTTCAGTCATTTCAATCATGTCTGACTCTTTATGACCCCATTTTGGGGTTTTCTTGGCAAAAATACAGAAGTGGTTTGCCATTTCTTTCTCTAGCTTATTTTACAGATGAAAAACTGAGGAAAACAAAGTTAGGTAACTTGCCCAGGATCACATAACTAGTAAGTATTTGAGGCTAGTTTTGAACTCAGGTCTTTCTAACTCCTGGCCCAGTGCTCAATCCACTGCTCTATTAGCTGTTCTTATAATAATACCATGCATGTATGTGTGTGTGTGTATGTATGTATGAACACATGCATGTATGCATATACATATATCTACACATCCATGCTGTTGTGTTATGTTATGATATGTTGTGTTATGCTATGTTCTATATTAGGTTATGCTGTTATGCTATGCTACATTATATAATATATGCCATACATATGTATATATATGTGTGTGTACACACACACACACACACACACACACAATACTTAACATACATTCTTGAACTTGATTCATAGAACAACCCTGTGAATGAGGTGCTATTATTATCCCCATTTGACAGATAATGAAATGGAAGCAAAGAGAAGTTTAATTGACTTGCCTAGGGTAACATAGCTAATAAGTATTTGAAGTTTGAACTCAGGTCTTCCTCATCACAAGTTAGCACCCTATCCATGGTGCCACCTAGCTTTCTTCCTCCTATCTTCTACCTTGCACTAAACCTTTCCTTCTTGAAAAACAAAAAAGGTGGGGGAGCCAAAAAAAAAAGGTGGGGGGACTTTTTAACTCCATAAACAAGATTTCATACCCATAGTCCTCTACCTCTCCTATGACATTTAGCGTGGCTCATTTTAAAAAAAATGTCTTCTCTAGGACCAAGATTTATCATTTATGATTCATGCAGTACTTGGTTTCATGTTTTTTGTTCTTTTCATTTACACAGTAATAACCATTATGTGTATTGTTTTCATGCCTCTGCTTACTTTGCTCTGCATCAGTTCATATGACTGCATATTTCTTTCAGGATTTCTTATACTTTTTAATAGTACAATAATATTTCATTACATTATTTTTTTGTGAGGCAATTGGGTTTAAGTGACTTTCCCAGGGTCACACAGCTAGTAAGTGGCAAGTGTCTGAGGCTGGATTTGAACTCAGGTCCTCCTGAATCTAGGGCCAGTGCTCTATCCACTGCGCCACCTCGCTGCCCCCATTACATTCTAATATCACAATTTATTTATCATCCTCCAAACAATTGAGACCCACTTGGTACTTTTGTAGTTCTTTATAACCTCAAAAAGTGCTTCTGGGAATATTTAGGTACATGTGAAACCTCTTCCTGTCTTTGACCTTGTTGAAATATTTATCCAGTTTGCTGCATGACATTTTAAAAATAACTGCCCGTCAGGAAGTCTAGGAGAGAGTTCCAGATGAGTCTGGAGAAGCTTTGTTAGACATTTTGCTTTGGAAACCACCTAGCCTAGATGGTAGGGCAGCTGGAGGGATCAATGTTTAGAAGGGTGGACCTAGTATCAGAAAGATTTGTCTTTCTGAATTCAAATCTGACCTCAAACACTTACAAACCATGTGACACTGGGAAAGTTACTTAACCACTTTTGCCTCAATTTCTCTGTAAAATGATCTGGAGAAGGAAAAGGTGAACCACTCCAGTATCTGTGCCAAGAAATTCTTAAATAGTGACATGAAGATCTAGACATGACTGAAAATAACTGGACAATGACAAGAGCAAACCAGTTCACCATGCCTCATTAACACTTTTCACAGGAAAGATAATGAGAATATGCTATATCTCATCCTTAGAATTATAGTGAATTCCCCCAGTATTCCATATTAGTTTAAATCAAGTACTAAATAGAAAATGTAGCATACTATTACATGTCAAAGGAACCCTAGCTACAAATAAACTACCTACTCCTTCCCCCAAACTGCTCCCTAGTCCCATTTGATATTTAGAGAATTTTGTTTGTTGTTCTGAAATGGTTAAGCAGAGAGATAGAAATAGAGATAGTAATTCAGAGACAAAGAAGAAAAATAAGTTGTGAGAGGTAGAGGGAATTAGAGTGTGTGAGAGAGGGAGAGGGAAAGAGAAAGAATGATGGAGTGAATAAGAGACAGACAGAAAAAGACAGAATTTATATGCCAGGCACTATGCTTAAGAAAAGAGCCCTAGATTTGTAGACAGGAAACATGAACGTTAGTTCCACTTCTGCCATTTATTTGCCTATTTGAATATATTCATTTACCTCTCTGAGCCTAGGTCTCTTTATCTGGAAAGAGATTGGAATATATGATCTGTAAGGTTGCTTTACAGTTCTAATATGCTGTGCTTCCAAAGGTAAGGCATTCATAGAGATGGAAGGATGTCAACAGATCATCTAATTTAACTACCTACTTTCAGGAAGGTAAGGTACCACTAAATTTGTGAGAAAATAATTATTAATAATGAATTTCTTAGGGGAAACCCAGACTTGTTAGTGTTAGCTGCTCTCTCCCCTTCCCTGGAAACCAACCTGGGATGAGTCTTCAGCTTAACAAAAGGAATGCAGATTGACCTTTCTCATTGGCTAGGGGAAGAAGCACACTTGGATGGAATCTGATCTCTAGACCAACCCCCAAACCATGTCAATCAATAGACCTAAATGATGCTAACCAATTAGCTTTGATCAATGTGTGGTGACCCACCTCTAGCAAAAAGAGGATAAAATCCCTGGGGACACAAGGGTCATTCTCTTACTCTCTTACCCTGGGCTCTCTCTCCCCAGCCCCCTTCCTGGGACTCTTACTCTCTCCAAACTGGGTATGTAATTAATGGGGAAGTCAGACAGACAAATGGTCAATACTTTATTAATATGTGATCTTAATAATAAATGATTACTGCTAAAACTGGTACAATAGTCTTTAATGTATAAGTAGCAATATTTTAGAAATCCTAGCTAGTCAAAAATATTTTAAATAACAGTTTCAACTTATGGATGTAGCCGAAGTGTCAGTGACTTAGGAGGCCATGAAGCTAGATAGTAGTACAGAGAGGAACAAAAGACAGATCTCCTACCTTCCAATGCTACAAAGGTCCTCTGCAAGTAGAATTTCTTCTTGTCATGGTCGATTCCAGACATCTGCATCCCTCCCTCAAAAGAAAATAGTTCTTGGGATCATAGATAGCAAACTGAAAAGGATCTTTGAATTCATCTTGTAAAACATACTTACTTTACAAATGAGGAAGTTGAAGCTCAGTGACATTAAAGTAATCTAAGTAGTAAAATGGCACAGAGTAGTCAAACTTGGCCACTCATACTTTAAATCTTGCTCTCTTTTCAATGGCTCATTCTTTTGGTGTTACGTTTATTCAGTGATATTCCCCCCCCCCTCACCTATAGTCCTTCTCACTCTCTCTCTTTCCCTTTGACTCCAATCTAATAAACTTCTTTTTTGTTGTTTGCCTTTTGTTTTATTGTTCCCTTTTGTTTATAATATGATACTTATTTTGCAGCTCAGTGGCAAAGAAGACAGACAAATCAAAGATCTGAGTTCAAAAATGACTTCAGACACTAGCTAGCTAAGTGACCTTGAGGAAGTCCCTTAGCCCATGTTTGCCTCAATTTCCTCATCTGTAAAATGAAGATAACAATAGCCCCCTACCTACCAGGGTTGTTGTGGGGATCAAATGAGATAAGAGCTATATAGGGGGCAGCTAGGTGACCCAGTGGATAAAGCATTGACCCTGGATTCAGGAGGACCTGAGTTCAAATCTGACCTCAGACACTTGACACTTACTAGCTGTGTGACTTTAAGCAAGTCACTTAACCCCTCATTGCCCAGCAAAAAGAAAAATATGTAATTGAGATAAGAGCTATATAAATATTATAGTATTATTATTATTAGTGTTAGTATTAGTATTACTATCCTTAACAATATTCCACCATTGAACATTTCCTTATAACAAAGAAAAATATTTCAGCAAAACTGTCATGGCCACCATATCTGACAATGTATACTGAATTTTTTTCTACAAAGTCTCCTCTCTTCTTCCCTATTGAGAAGAGGTTAGTGTTTCATTATCAGTTTCCTAGGACTAGCTCCTTTTCTTTTCATTATTCTGGAGAGAGAGAACTGGTCTCATTCACTATCTTCTAACTGAGTCACCTTGTAACAGAAGTTCCAGCCTGTGAAGTTATACTAAACTGAAAGCACATTTGAATTTCAATAAAATTGGAAATTATGATTCCTAGAATTACTACTGGACTTCTTTATGTCACTGCTGCTTGATGCCATAGAATTACCATGAGTGTGGCCCTTGATATTGTTAAGGGCTAAAATTCTAGCTAAACTGTCTAAAATATCTAATGAGTGGTCGCCAATAAATTATAAGCTTTAGCAAGAGTTAGACTTTTAAGCATTTATTAAGGAGAATAAGAATTTGATAAAGAGAGAGAGAAAGGCCTAGATTTCTATCTATTAAAGGGAGAGCACATTTCTAGCTCCCTTCTCTGCCAGTGTCCTCAGGAAAAAGCCCCAGAGTGAGCGCCAGTCTCTTCCTTCCTCCTCCCACTAGCCCGCGTCACTTCCTGATGCCAAAGAAAAGACTCCTGGTCTTGCCCTCAAAGACCTTCGCTTCATGGGCAGAACTCTTCTACAGTAAGTCTCCAGCAGGTGGCGTCATTCCAATCGTTACAATATCATTTGGGAATAGTAAAACCTTCTTGCAAACTAAAAACAGTTTTTGGACCCTCCTTGGTCCAGAAGTTATGAATTAAAATCTATTCTCTAGCACCTACCTTTTGGCTAAGTGCTACAAAGAAATAATGAAACACATGTTCTCTGACCTCCTGTGATTCTGATTGGGGTTAGGGATGCTGAGTGTGGATATGGAATAGGCCAAAACTAACTAGCCTCATGGGGACTATACTAACGACCTTGGCCTTATTAGCAATAGCCAAGGTGATGGATTCAATTCCCTGGTGTACCAGTTAGCTTTGCTCTTTGCCACAATCACAGACTGCATTCCTAATCCTAGCCAGAAGTCTAACAAATATGTGACCTTAGTTCACAAGCAGATCCAGATGAGCAAGAGTCAATCCATTCACATGGAGCAACACAAATCTTTGCACTCCACTAGGAAAAACAAAAAGAACTCAAAGACACATCCTCTTTGATGGTGGGTTCAGTACCATCATTTCTGTGCACAAGAAGAGTTCAGATGAAACATAAACTCCTTTATCATTGAAAGCCTTCATTAACTGGTTTCACCCAAACTTTCCAAATTCATTTCACATTCTTCTTCTTCTTCATAAATTTCATGTTGCGACCAAAATGGCTTATTTGTTTCTCTTCATTGGTGATATTCTACATCAAATCTGTGCCTTTATGCAGGTCGTCCACCCTGACTTAAATGCTCTCAATCCTTACCTCTGCCTCTTGGAATCAGAACTTCATTCAAGAATCATCTTAGGTGCCTTCTCCAATACAAGACCTTCCCTACTGCCTTCAGTTACTAGAGTTCTATCTTCTCTCAAAATGTCAATATATTTACTTTGTATATTCTTAGTATTGGTCTATCTATGTATATGTGATATCCTGCAAATAATATATAGGCTCCTTGAGGTCAGAACCTGTATATTGTTGTCTTTGTATCTCCACCTAACATAAAACTATACGTACAACAGATATTTAATGCATGTTACTCAGTTGAACTGAAACATGAGTTATAACCATCAAGTAATGAAGCTAACTACTTAACCAAATGTACCACAATGTACAACCAAATGAGGCGTGCCCCTCAAAATAGCCACCTGGAGAATCTCTACCATCTACACCAATGTGGCATTGCTGTCATTGCTGAAAATTACTCTATTAAATGTACCTTCCCAGAAATCTCCTTAGTGAAAGAAAATAATCATCAGTTTATATTCAATCTTTATTTTGATCAAAGACAAAGTTCCCTAACTTGGTCATCAGCCTTATGCATGATATTTCATTACAAATGACTTTTAGCTCTCACCAAAACCCAATGACAACCACTGCAGATGAAACCAGTGATGACACTGCTAGGAGCAGAACCTCTGATGCGAGGCCCTGGGCTTCGAGGTCCTGGGTCTCAGGCACTAAGCCTAACATAGAACTGAGGGAATGTTCCATTCCTGAAGTGTCTTCTGGGTTTGCCTCATCCCTGACTATCTGGTAAGGAAGCTACATCGATAACACCAAGTGAGAGTTCAACAAGCCTTCTGATGTTTATTGAGCCAGATAACCCTACCTCCTTCACCCCCAGTTCCTCAAGTTTGGGGAAGAATAAGGTTGGCAATGTAGACACCACTGGGCCACTGACCTCCTGAAAAAAAGAGATCCTTTCTCATCAAAAGACCCTGGAGAGTGCCAAATTCCACAAATTCATCTCATCCTACAGTTAGTGTTTTCCCAATTCTAGATCCTCTGGCTTCTGGGATTGAGAGTTTCCAGAAGTTTAGGCCAAAAAAACAAAGCGATCCTTCCCCTATTAGCTTTATTTTCTCTTTTATTCCTTTCATTTTAGTCCAGCTCTACTGTGCTTGACTTACTACCCTTCACCTGGACCTTCCTTTCTATCACTAATATGCCTCCCTTTATGTTAGATCTCCTTCTTTCACATTTATTCCTTCTTATGCTCAAGTTAAGCAATTTCTCTACAGACAATCTTGCCACCATCTCTGGTACTTGTTGCCCTTTTTCTCATTCCATCACCACCACCATTATCAATATTATCATTATCATATAATGTTACCCAAATCACCTCATTTTATCCTCACAAGAACCATAAACATGTGTTGTGTTGTCTTCATTTTGTAAATGAAGAAATTGAGGCAGATACACTGAAGAAATATGGCCAGTTATTAAATGTCTGAAGTTATATTTGAACTCAGATTTTCCTGACACCAGTTCTAGGAAAAGGACTTGGAAAGTTACGTGTTCCTTTCTGTCTCTTCCATCTCCTATCATCATAGCCTGTCCTTTTTTGAGGTCCTCTCCAGCCATCTATGTTACTCAGTCCAGATTCTAGTTGTTGCAATATACTAGTCTTCAGATTATTCTTCCTACTTTCTAAAGGGGTTCAATACCTGGTTCATAGTCTTCTTTTCTACCCCAACATTTTTCTTAAAGGAGACATTGTTGTCCTCTTAAACACCTTGGCCTCTCAGTTCCTCCTTCTCTTGAGGTATCAGAAATTATGTCTTCACTTTACTTCAGTCACTAACAGGGATAGTTTTTGTCTTTGATTTCATCATCAGATAAAATATCTAAAGAAATAGCTGAAATTCTAATCTTTTATTATAAGCTCTTGTCATTCTGTCTCTCCTTCTGTCTAACTCCTATTAAACCTGATCTTTGCTCTCAAGACAAAGTCCAGGTCTTGAAAATGTCCTTGTTTTCTCTTTCTTTCAACCCTACTCTGGTTTCATTTTGTTACCTTTCTTCTACTAATAGTCTTAACCCTAGTAGTAGTAGGCTTCCACCAGTCATGGACAACCATGGATCAGCGCCTTGAAGAGCCACAGGCCACAGTGTGACTGTGTAGTCCCATACGGGAGCTGCAGCTCCTGACGCAACAAGGACATCAGAAAACTGCACTCTCTGTTGCCTGTGGGTTCCTGAATCTCATTCATTTTTCTTCCTCCCGAACTTGAAGGCCCATCTCAGCTGCACTCAAGCTGCTCCTGAGTCCTGAACTCCATCAGGCGCGGTTCTTGGCCATCTCCTCCCAGCTGCCGATGTCTATTCCCAGAGTCCTCAAGTCTCCTATACATCTCTGAAGCGAAGCCGGGGGTGTCCAGCAGGTCTTTGGCCTGAGGCTAACTCACCATAGAGTAGGTCTTTAGGAATGCATCCATCTTATATGTGGTGCACATGACTGAGCCAGCAGCTGTCTTTGTTTCAGTAGTGTGTAGATGCTTGGAAGTTGTGTCATTGGAGCACTTCTGTGTTGGTGATCCTATCTGACCAAGATATAGTCTTAACCCTAGAGTTAAACAAATGGACTACTTAATCTTCTTTTGAGAATTCCTTAATTTCTTATCTTATCTCTGTATTCATATTGTGACAATGCTTCATCTACCCACTCCTACCACCCACTTACAACTTGAAAGTTGTTTGACTACCAAAGGAGAAAAATTCATGATATCCAATTTCAACTACTGCCTTACTATGACATAGCAATACTTTTACTACTCTGGCTTGACCCTTTATCATCTTGTTCAAATGCTGTTCAATACTCTTCCTTTTATCCTTATCATCCCCAACCTACTCATTTTCTCTCTTCACAAAGTTGCTTCTTACTTTACTGAGAAAATTGAGAACATCCATCAAAAGCTTCCTTGTCTCCTCTGTTCCACACTGCACACTTTACTGAAATCGCTATCTCCAAAATTACTAACAAATGGTATCAGCTATTAAATCTGATTTCTTAATTCTCAAATTTACTGCAGATTTTAATGCTACAGACCACCCCCTCTCTGCTATGGATATTCTGTCCATACTCAGCTTCCATGAAAATAATATTGCTTCAGTCTTCTCCCAGATGCCTGATGGCATTCCAATCTCTTTTTCTGTATCATCATGCATCTCCCTTTTCTTTGGCATGAATGTCCCCAACTGTCTATCCTGGGCCCATTTTTCTTTATCTTTCTATAATCTCAAAGGCAATACAACAGTATAGTAAATCAGATAAAGCATTAGAGTCAGGCAGATTTCAATTCAAATCCTACATCATATACTTACTGTGTGACTATAGGCAAGTCAAACACCCCAAGTCCCAATTTCCTCATCTAAAAAAAAATAGCAGCTATCTTGCAGGTTTGTTGTGATATATGTAATATATGTAAATCAAAGGAAATTTTAAACATTACATAAATGTAAGCTATTATTATATCTTCCTTCATGATCTTATTAGAACTTGTGGGTTTAGTTATCATTTCTAGGTTGATAACTTACAAATCTACATATTCAGCCCTACTATCTATTGTGAATTTATTTTCCATTGTCAATTGCCTGCTAGACTTCTTTACCTAGAGGCAGGTATCTTGAACTCAACACGCCTAAAACAAAATTGATTATTCTCCTATCCCCTACAACCCAACTATCTTTTAAACATTGTTTATTTGTTTAGAGCACCTCCATATTCTCAGACACCCAGGTTCATAATCATAGAATCTTTTTTTGCCCCTTCTTTTCCCCTTTCCCTTCTTCCTACATAATCATTTGACAATCTTGTGAATTCTTCCTCCACAATATTTATCTCACCCCACCCCCTTTCTTCCACCCACGTGGCTAATACTCTAGAATTACAGAATCATAAATATGGTGCTATAAGGGACCACAGATATCATCTCCCAAATCTTTCATTTTACAGATGAGGAAAACAAGGCCCAGGTCATTGCCTAAGGTCATTGAAGCAGTAAGCATCATAGATGGAATTTGAACCCAAGGCCTCTGACTCCAGAGCCAATCTCTTCTTTTCACTGTATTCCCCTCCCTCCTCATGTTACAGATTTATAACCTCTATTTTAACAGTATTTTAATTAGTCCTTAATTATCCCTACTCTCTCTTCCTCTCCACCCCCTATTGCACAAAGCAACCAAAATAATCTTCCTAAGGTACAAGTCTAACCATGTCACTTGCCTCCTCAGAAACACTGACAGGCTCCCTACTGCCTCCACAATAATACATAAAAGCTTGGGGCAGCTAAGTGGCACAGTGGATAGACCATTGGCCCTAGAGTCATAAGGACCCAAGTTCAAATCCAACCTCAGACACTTGACACTGCTAGCTGTGTGACCCTGGGCAAGTTATTTAACCCAATTTCTTCAAACACCCCAGGTCATCTCCAGTTGTCCTGATGTATTTCTTGCCACTGGATCCAGCTGGCTCTGAAGGAGAGAATGAGGCTGGTGACTTTGCACCACCCTGCCTCACTTAAATCCAATTCATTATAAGTCAAGACATTTGTCATGGTACTCTTTTAAAACAAAGAACAAAAAGAACAACATAAAACCCTAGAATTTAAAACCCTCTAAAAGCTGTTCCCAACCCACATTCCTAGCCTGATTGCATGTTGTTTCCCTCCAAGTACTCAGTCTTTCAGCTAAACTGGACCATTAACTACTATCCCATCATTTGAGATCCTACCTTCACCCATGTCCAGGCCATCATCTCCTTTTATAATCCCTACATTCCTTCTGTCCTTAGGTCAATACCACCTCCTCCATGCAACTTTTCTTGGTTTCTACAGTTGTTGGTGCCCTCTCCTACCACAATTTACTTTGTATTTCTAATTCTGTATATGTTTCTTTATACCCTTAGTCTACTATAAATTCCTTGTATAAAGATTCTTCTGTTTTTCTCTGTGGATCTATCCCAGTGCCTAGAAAAAAAGCATTGTGTATTACATGTTTGTTGATCTGAACTAAAAGAATGGAGACCTGTCACCAATGAGAAGATACAGGAGAATATGCTGTAGCACAGGACATGGTATAAAGTAAGGGCTTAACAAATATTTATCTACAGGCCCTCAGGACCATTCTCAACATGGAGTTCCATAAATCCTTTTTTTTTTTTTTTTGCATTGGCAGCATTATCAGAGCAAGTACCTAGCCATTGAAAGAGATATTGAAATGGTTGGGGGGTACAGAGGAACAGGGAAGAGGCAACATACACTGGTTATGAATTCTGGAGTCTTTGTTTAAAAAAAATAGTTTCATTACCTCATATGCAAACCTCATACAGACAGCCCAAACTGAAACACTGGGCAGGATGGTACAGAACTATAACCTCCCAAAAATATCCCCTTAGAAGAAAAGTGACTAAGAAAGTAATAATTCTGTGGCTGAAAATGTGGAGGTGCAACTGAGCCAAACAGTTAAAGGGCCAGTTCTATAAATTCTACTCCTACACTAAGTGAGTACAGATGGGACTGGAGTTTCCATTAGCAATGCAAAGACAGTATTTGGAGTTATTTTGGAAAACACCCCTGAATCAGAAGCAAGATGTTCTGTTTCCCTTTTACTCATTGCATTGCCACTCTCCTTATAGACTCATCAAAGTGTCCTGTGGCCATACAGCACCCCAGCAACACGAAGGACTGAAGCAGCTTCTGGGAAACTCCTGGATTTATATGACAGTGGGTGGTACTAATTAATATTCATTGAGTTTTTAGTTAACAAGTATGAATATAATTTGAAGTCATAGCTCATGAGAAGCATCTGTTTCTAAAAATGGCTATTTAAATTCTAAGCAACTACCGATTGCTTTTTATAGCTGTCTTTTTGGAAAATCCATTTCTCTTGGTCCTTTTGATTAGAGAAATGACCACTAGAACTATCTGAGAAAGTCAAAACCCATTCCAAATAATTTCAGTCATTATGGGTTTATTAGAACTCAGTCATTAATTTGTTCAAAATTTAATAACTATTTAACCTACTACCGCATGCAAAATATGCCAATAAATGCTAGGAAAAAGCAAAAGATAAATGAGACAAGGTCTCTATCCTGATAGAACTTAATAACATTTTTTTAAATAATGACAGTTCAAATAAACTTGCCTTCTGTTAACATATGTGCCATACAAATGACAATGAGAAAGGGAGGGTGGCTTGATGGGGAGAGTGTTTGACCTGGAATCAGGTAGGCTAGATTCAATTCCCACTTCAGATACAAAGTAACTATGTCAGAAACCACTTAACTGGGGGCAGAGCCAAGATGGCAGAAGAAAGACTGTGACTCTCCCAGCTCCCAACAAACCATCCATATACCTCCAAAAATAATGCCATAAAACAACTCTTGGAACAGCATAACTGACATAAGAACAGAGTAAGACTCTTTCCCAGCCAAAGAGGGCTTAATTAAGGTGACTGAGATCACCTGCTCTTTGGGCTGAGAGAGGAATGCAGCTCACAAAGCAGGACCAACCTTGAGCAGGTAGTGCCTCCAGAGCCTCAGAATCTTCAGTTGTTTCTTCTGAAGCTATTTTTATTAAAGGTACTACCATGAGAAGATAATACTTCAAACTCATAAGAACTTTCTTAGTATTAGGGCAGCTGAAAGGAATATACTTAGACAGAGGGCACAGGTGTGAAAATATAAAAAAAAGAAAAGGAAAAAAAGAAACAACATAATTTCTAAGCTCTGGTTTGTTTCCTCCCTTGTAAAATGGAAACATTAACACATATTTAGCTTTTAGGGTTGTAGTGATAACTAAGATAGATAAGGTATGTTAAGTGCTTTGCAAACTTTAAGACATATATACATGCCCACTAATGGTATTTAATGATGATTTGGTAGATGATTCAATGCCACCAATTTGATTGAATCTAGAGAAAATAAAAATAAATAAATACAATTAGGGGGATATCTTTTTTTTTTGCTCCATCTCCTCACAAATAGAAATTTCATATTGTAAGTGCTCTGCTTTGAACAGAGAATAACCTAGTCATTATGGCCAGAATGTCAAGTAAATCTCTCCTGCCCCTTATGTCTTGGTCTACCTTCTGGGAATAGAGATGAAATATGAGACTCTTTCCCCACTATCTTCCATTAATGGGGAAATATGAAGTTATTTCCCCACTATTTACCATTGAGATTATCTTCTCTAGTCAGGCCATATACTGAAATCAATTATCTTTAAAGAAAATTAATTCTCCAATTATTCTACTGGAATTCCAGCAGCAAAATGATGTCTACAGAAAAACCCCTTCAAATACTTGATTTATTCAAGTGATATGGTTCTATTCTGGGTCCACAAATAAAGGTTCAGTGAATGACATTAAATTTAAAAAAGAATCTAGTCACCACAAACATTACCCTAAGGAAAAGCCAACACCCAAAAAGCCTTCAGTGTACTTTCTTCTTTACTGAGTCCCTAACTCAGTATAGTATAATAGAAAGTGCTGGATTAAGTTGGATGATCTGAGTCTCAGTTTGAGTTTTGCAGTTACTACTGAGTGAGCTTTGACAATAACAATCTCTCTGAGCCTCACTTAGAAAATTGAAAACATGATACTAAGTGACCAATAAGATCTAATATCCAAATACTCAAGCATTTCTAAGATCTTTAACTCTAAGTCTATGATACTATTATCTGTTTGACCTTGGGCAAGGTCACAACCTTTCTGGGTCTCAGTTTCCTCACCAATAAAATCAATTGTTGGATTAAGTGAACACTGAAGTTCCTTCTAGCTTTAATTCTCCAATATTGTAGGGGAAACTTGAAGAGTACCTACTATAGTAATTTAAAGCAAGAATAAATTGATAATTTACACCCTTGATCCCATTAAAGTCAATGAGTTATTCAGACATTCAAAAACTATTAATTGGCTAATTCCTATGTGAAAGACCCTTTGGTTGGCACCCTATTGAGATAAGTACAAATAAGATATAATCCCTGCTCCTGGAAGATTATTGCCCTTGTGCCATACGTCAGAGTAAAAGTCTAAGTGACTATATTAGCAACCAGAAAGAAGATGGCACTCCACTCCAGAAATAGGTTTTGGCTAATAAGAAAATAAACAAAGTGGCTTTTAGGAGCCATGTGAAGAGATGTTTCTTTCAATTCAGGAAGTATTTGGTGCAACAAAGTTGCTAAAGGATGGATGGTCATCACAGAAAAAGAAAAATATAAAATTGGAAAGAAAGGCAACATTGAATAATGAATAGAAATCTTAGAGCTTCCTTAGGCCAGAAAGATGTTGATAAAATCCAATCTCGAACATCTTGGTTGTATGACCCTAGACAAATCACTTAAACTCTCAGTGGCCTAGCCAACTAAGACTCTTAAGTTTTAAGGAAAATGCTGGTCTACTTTGATAGAGGGAGTTTCAAAACCCAAAAGATATTCCAATCAATGAAATTCCAGGTGCAGTCCTTATCCCTTTATAAATGCATAATGAATATTCTTCCTTGTTTTAAGTTGAATACCTAAAAAAGAACACTACATATGTGTCCTTTTTGTCATGGCTACTGCCTCTACCCAATTCATCCTGCCACCCTGACACAATTTTCATGAGGTTCTTTGGGTGTTTTGTGGTTTTTAGACCTGGTTTATTTTTCTTTTTTTCCATTTATTTAGAATTTTATTTTTCCCCAATTGCATGTAAAAGCAATTTTAACATCCATTTTTAATCTTTGTGTTCCAAATCTCTTCCTCAGCCCACTGTTATATGTGTGTAGTCATGAAAAAACATTTCCATATTAGTCAGCTTGTGAAATAAAACAGACCAAAAAAACTTAAGAAAAAGAAACTAAAAAAAAGATATGCTTCAATCTGTATTCAGACACCATCAGTTCTTTCTCTGGAGATGGATTGCATTTTTCATAAGTCTTTCAGAGTTGTCTTGAATCATTGTGTTGCTGAGAATAGCTAAATCATTCAAAAAGGATCATCTTTCAATATTGCTGTTACTTTGTATACAGTAGATTTCACTTTCCATCAGCTCATGTAAGTCTTTCCTGGTTTTTCTGAGAACATCCTGCTCATCACTTCTGATAGCACAATAGTATTCCATTATAATCTCATCACACAATTTGTTTAGCCATTCCCCAATTAATGGGCATCTCTTCAATTTCAAATCTTTGCACCAGAAAAGGGCTGCTATAAATACTTTCTGTACATATATGTCCTTTAACTTTTTTTTAATCTCTTTTTAGACACCAATCTAGTAATGGTATTCCTAGGTCAAAGAGTATCCATGGTTTTATAGCCCTTTGGCCATAGTTCCAAATTGCTCTACAGAATGATAGAAGCATTTTACAACTCCACTAATTGTTCATTAATGTCTCCTTTCCCCCTGCTGTCCTATGATCCAATCCAAAAGGTATGTGGTAGTAACCCGGAATTGTTTTGACTTGTATCTCTCCAATCAATAGTGAGTGATAGCATTTTTTATATGGCTATGATAGTTTTGATTATTTCATCTGAAAACTCATCATATCTACTGGGGAATGGATCTTATTTTAAGAAATTTGACTCAGTTCTCTATGTGTTTAAAAAATGAGACTTTTGTCAGACAAACTTGCTTCAAAATGTTTTCACAATTACTATTGCTAACTGTATTTCCCTCTATCCTATTCCCTTCCCATGTCATTTATTCTATTCTCTATGTCCTTTCTCCCTGTCCCTCCTCAAAAGTGTTTTGCTTCTGGATACTTTCCCCCTTCTATCACTGCCCTTCCCCTTCCCCTCCTACTTTCCTGAAGGGTAAGGTAGATTACTATATCCATTTGAGTTCCCTCTTTGAGCCAATTCTAATGAGAATAAGGTTCACTCACTCCCCAGCACCTCACCGATCTTCCCCTCCACTAGATAAGCTTTTCCTTGCTTCCTTTATGTGAGATACTTTACCCAATTCCACTTCTCCCTTTCCCTTTCTCTCAATTCATTCCTCTTTCACCCCTTAATTTTATTTTTTAAATATCATCCTTTCATATTCAACTCACGCCTGTGCCCTCTCTCTAAAGATATTGCATCTAGCTGCCCTAATAATGAGAAAGTTCTTATGATTTATGCACATATTCTTCATATATAGGAATATAAACAGTTTAACCTTTTAATATTGCTTATGATTTCTTTTTCCTGATTACCTATTTATGCTTCTCTAGGGTCTTTTATTTGAAAATCGAATTTTCTATTAGCTCAAGTCTTTTCATCAAGAATGCCTGAAAGTCCTCTCTTTCATTGGATTCCCATATAATCCCATGAAGGATTATACTCAGTTTTGTTGGGTAGGTGATTCCTGGTTGTAATCCCAGTTCGTTTTCCCTCTGGAATATCATATTCCAAGCCCTCTGATCCTTTAAGGTAGCAGCTGCTAAATTGTGTGTGTTCCTGACTGTAGCTCCACAATACTTGAATTGTTCTTTCTGGCTACTTGTAATACTTTCTCCTTAAACTGGGAGCTCTGGAATTTGGCTATAATATTCCTGGGAGTTTTCATTTTAGGATCACTTTCAGGAGGTGATTGGTGGATTCTTTCAATTTCTCTTTTACCTTATGGTTCTAGAATATCAGGGCAATTTCCCCCCACAATTTCTTAGACAATGATGTCTAGGTTCTTTTTTAAACCATGGTTTTCAGGTAGTACAATAATTTTCAAATAATCTCTCCTGGATTTATTTTCCAAGTCAGTTGTTTTTCCAGTGATATATTTCACATTGCCTTCTATGTTTTCATTCTTTTGGTTTTGCTTTATTGTTTCTTGAATTCTAATCAAGTTATTAGCTTCCATTTGCTCAGTCCTAATTCTTAAGGAGTTATTTTCTTCAAAGAGATTTTGTACTTCTCTTTCCATTTGGCCAATGCAGCTTTTCAAGGCATTCTTTTCCTCATTGGCTTTTTGTACCTCTTTTATCTTTTGGCCTAGTTTGTTTTTTAAGGTGTTATTTTCTTCAGTATTTTTGTGTCTCCTTTATCAAGCTGTTTACTCTGTTTTTCATGATTTTATTGTATCTCTCTCATTTCTCTTTCAATTTTCCTTGTACCTGTCTTACTTTATTTTCAAAGTCTTTTTTGAAAGCTTCTATGGCTTGAGACCAATTTATATTTTTTCTTGGAAGCTTTGGATGTAGGAGCTTTGACTTTGTTATCTTCTCTTGAGGGTGTATTTTGATCTTTATTGTCACCATAGATACTTTCTATGGTCTGATTTTTTTCTGTTTGCTCATTTTCCCAGTCTATTTCTTGACTTTTATCTCTTCTTAAAGTAGGATAATGCTTCCAGGGTGGAGGGTGCACTGGCCCATGCTTCAGGGGATTTTACAGGTGTTTTCAGAGATACTTCTAGGAATTTGTAAGTTTTTAATTCCTCCAAGGAGGTATGATTTAAGGAAATGTATGTTTACTATTCTCCTGGCCTGTGCTCTGGTCTAAAAGCAACCACAGACCTGCTTTTCTGCCCTGGAACTATGAACAGTATCCCACTTCACCATGGCCAAGAGCTCCAGGATGTTTGTGCTCTTGCCCCACCTGGGATTGCCACCCAAGACTGTGTCCTGGATTTGAGTATGGGCAACACAATACAGTCCTGCCTCAGTGATGGAGATCCCTGTAATCTCTTTCTCACCAATTGTTCAATCACCTTACCTTCTGTGGGCTGAGTTCCCAGAAGCAATTGTTGCCACTGCTGATTAAGAAGCTCCCAAGGCCTGCTCCTGTTTTGCTGTGAGTGGGGCTGCAGTGGCCAGCCTGTACTGAACTGTGTTCCATTCTCAGCTAAGTACAACAGACCTTTCTTACCAACCTTCTAAGTTGTCTTTGGCCAGAAAATTATTTTACCCTGACTTTTTGTAGGTTCTTCTGCTCCATGAATTGTATTATGCCATTATTTGAAGGTATTTGGAAGGGTCTTGGTGAGAGCTCAGGCAAGTCACTGCCTTTCCTCCACCATGTTGGCTCCACCCCCTTATGAGGTTCTTTGGACAGAGATAACATTCACTTGGTAGTCAACTCTCTAGTAATGACCCTCCCTATATTTAAATAAGTCCTCAGAGAAAGACCATCATCTGAATTGGGTCTGTCTTCAAAGAATTTCCTGGTGTACTTAGGATACATTGCTCTCAGGAATCCAGTCACCTACACTTCACAATGAAGCCTTAGAAGACTTTAGAGGAAGCATCTTCCATTATTTAAAATATTATTTAATAAAATATTTTAAAATAAATTTAAAATGTTCAACAAATGGTGGAGCAACAGTGAGCAGAATGCCATTTTAGTACAATAATATTTTTCTCTAATAAGAGTAATAATAATAATAGCACTTTCAAGTTTGCAAATCACCTTGTATATTTTCATATTTGGATCTCATGACAACCCTATGAGCTAGGTGTTATTAATACTCCCATTTTACAGATGAGGAAACTGAGGCTGAGAGGGCAAGGACATGGATTATTATGCTACAAAAGACACTCATCAGTATAGGCTAGAAAGATAGAAAGAAAACACTAGAGTTGTGTCACAAAAAACTAGGAAGAAGTTAATATCTAGAAGAATTGGGTTGTCAATAGTGTCCAAAATTCCTATTTTTAAAGATAAAACAACTGAGGGCCAAAAGTGAATAAAGGGAGTTGAACATTTTCCTAAGACCACCCAAGATCAATCACATAGCTGTAAGTGGCTACATCAGCAGTTCAAGTTTCCTTACCCTTTTTCCAATTCTCTTTCTACTCTACCAGGCTTCTTTACTCCACAATTTCCATATGGAAAGTTTTACTCTTGAAATTTATGGGATACTGAAGTCCCACTTATACAGTAGGTCTCACTCATTTAACCTAATCATAATTCTGGTTTTTTCCTGATTCCCTCAGAAAACAATTGCTAGTTACAAAATCACTCATCCATTTTTCACTCCACTACTTGGTTGATGAAACACAAAGCTATTGAGGAAGACTGTTGTGAATTTGGCAGGGGATATTAGGATTAACAGAGGCACATGACTCTTATAGCAGTGATAAATGTAGTAGTCTATTTTTTGCCCTACTACAATCAACTCTAGGAGGATAGCGTCGGGGAACTGATCTGTAAAACTTCCTTCCTAGAAGAATCTAGGTAGCACCTTGGACAGTGCTAGGCCTGGAATGAGAAAGACCTGAGTGCCGCCCTGAACAAGTCACTTAACCTCTGTCTACCCCCAATTTCCTCAACTGTAAAATATGAATAATAATAGTAACTACTTCAAAGGGTTGTTGTGTGGAACAAATGGGATAATATGTCAAAAGCATTTATCAGAGTAGGTGGTTAATAAAGGTTTGCTCCATTCCTCTTTAACCTCTTCTCCTCTCCACTCAACTGAGGGTACTCCACCTAGGAAATATCAAACAAAAGCACTGACATATTAACATTCTAATTAGGACTTGGAGCATAGTTTATTGTATGCTTGTCTACCTATTTGGAAGTCCCCCTGCCTCATGAACAATAATCTTTCCCCAAACATAAGTCCTTAACCAACTCAGTCTTATGCTTGTCCGTTGCCTATCTTCCACTTCCAAAACATATCTATTGTTAACAACTCCAAACTCCTTATCATCCTGGATCTTTTTCTTTCACACTCATATCTCCTTAGATCACTAAAACTTGGATTTCTTCTAAAAACATTTCATTGCTTGCAACCCTCTCCAATACCGGCTGCTCCTTCCTCAGTTGTTTCAGGCACCCCCCACAAAAGATGTACAGTGCCAAGAGGAGGAATCAGTGTATTCCTTCCTCCCTTGCCACAGTGCCTTTTAGTGTAGCCTTCTGCCACAATCACTAATATCACTATTGGTGATATAAGCAGCCTTTCCTTTAAAGGTCACACCATGTGCCTGTATCACCCTGTTCAGATCCATTTTCTGTTCACCACTGACTTTCAGGTTACTGTCCCTCTTTCCTCAAGAATTCATTCAGTACCCAGTTCACATAGTCTTCCTTTCCAAGATAACTTTTGTCTTCACTCAGTGACTTCAGTATTTACTTTAATGACCCTTCAAATACTCTGGTCTTCCAGTTCTGCAACTTCTTTAACTCTTCAGTACTCTATCTCCATCCTAGTTTGGTCATGGATAGGTCACATTTCAGAACTCACTATCTATCCCAAACTGTTCTATTTCTAGGATTGTATACTCTGAAATCTGCTTCTTTAATAAGTCTCTTGTTCTTCTACCTTTCCCACTGCCTAAACCTGTTCCCCTTAACTCTGGTCTCCCTCATTCTGGCCTTCATTTTCATTTCAAACCTCAGTTCATCAGTCCTTCACTGTTCTCCCTGTCCATTACTTTGGTTTTAGATTTTTAACCTAATAGTTAATCAGTTCAAAATGGCACTGTATTACTTCTCTGAATTTCTTGTCCCTTCATTTTTCTGCTATTTGTGGGCCGCTCAAACTTGTCTTGGTTTCCCTATCCATTCACATTTTCTAATCTTACTCTGGAAGATGCTAAATGTTGTTGAAAAGCAATGAGAACAACTCACATTTGTATAATACTCTGAGACTCACAATATACTTTTCCATAACTACACTCTGAGGTAAGGAAAAATAAATCGGAAGAAGTAAAGAATTATAGACTAGATCCACTATGAATATAATTTCAACTGGGCCCTCACTAGCATGAGACAATCCTATTAATGATCTCTGATCAACTCTCTATCATATTCCCAACACTGTCTACTCCAAACATTCTCTCTGCTTACATCGTTATATGTCTCTTTTTCTCTCAGTGGGTGATCTTCTAATCTCACCTTATTGACTAGATTGAGAAATTAGTAAACTGTCTGTACAAACTGCCTCCACTTTTCCTTCAACAACTTATTCTTCAGTTCTTTGCCATTCAGCTTCCAACCAGATGGTTCAATCGAAATGACCCTCTCAAATATGACCTCTTAATGGCCTTCTCTTAATCTTCATCCTTTTGGACATTTATGCAGCATTCAATCTATCAATTATTAAGCTCTGATGTGATAAGCACATGTTGGGTGCTGGGCACATGAAGACAAAAACCAAATGTCCCATGCCTTCATTTTGCTAAGGGAAAATTCCATTCAATGAAACATCCCTTCCTCCTGGATACAACTTTGGATATAATGTCATTTCTTTCTTCTGTTCTCCTAGCTGTCTGGCCATTCCCTTGCCATCCCTTCCTTGATTTATTTTCTCTTGCCCCTTAAATGTGGATGTGTCTCTCAGATCTGTCTTGGGACTTCTCCTCTTATATCTTTTCACTTTTTCCAGGTATCATATATTTAATTATTAATTATCTTTAGATAAATGTCTCTGAAATCTATATGGAGTTCTAATTTCTCTGCATTCTCTTCATACTTTCCAACTATCTACAATATAACTCCATCTGGAAATCCTGCCAGTTCCTCAAATTTAGTATGTTCCAAATGAAGTTAATCACATTCCCTGATAAAAATATCATTCTTTAAAAATTTACTCCTTTTATTAAAGATACTACCATCCTTCTAGTCATCTAATCTCAAAAGCTTAGCATTATATTTTATATTCTTTCCTATACTTTGTCACCACTACATGTAATCAGTTGCTAAGTCCAGTGCATTTTACTATAGAATATGTTTCATTTGTTGGTTTGTCTACATTCAGAGTGATACCACCTAATTCAATGTCTTCTTGCCCCATTTTATATATTATAATAGACTCCCTGCCTCTTGTCTTTTCCCTTTCCCATCCATAGACCACATAAGTGCCAAAATAATCTCCCTAAGGCAAAGGTCTGACCAATTTACTACCCACCTTAAAGGACTTCAGGAACTTCCTGTTGCTTCTAGTATGAAATTTAACTTTCTTAGCCTGGCATTCAAAGCTCTCTACAATCAAAATCTGACTGACCTTTTTAGCATTATTTCACTTACGTCCTTTTCATACATGAAGTACACTCTCTGTTTAACCTGGACTTTATTACTAGCTCCTCCATGAGCTTTCCTTGCCATCTTCCACCTCCATTTTTTTTTGCACATACCTAGAAATATACTGTCCCTTCATCTCTTTTTTGCAGAATTTTCCTTCATCTAGGTTCATACTAGGTAATACCTCTTCCATGAAGTTTTCTTTGATTCTCCCAACTAGAAATGTTCTATTTTTCCTCAAATTTCCCTAGGGAACTTTGTCAGTATGTCTCCATTGCACCATGTCTTTTATTATATGTATTTCCCTCAGTATAATTAAAGTTCCTTGAATGCAGGGACAATTCATTTTTAGCCTTGTTTTAATCAAAAATATTATTAAGTGCCTAAAATTTCCCAGTTGGGACAGTTAGGTGGCACAGTGGATAGAGCACTGAGCCTGGAGTCAGGATGACCTTAGTTCAAATCCAGCCTATGACATGTACTAGTGACCCTGAACAAGTCACTTAACCCTGTTTGCCTTAGTTTCTTCATCTGTAAAATGAGCTGAAGAAGAAAATGGCAAAAACATTCCAATATCTTTGCTAAGAAAACCCCAAATGTAGTAAAAAAGAATCAGATGTGACTAACAATAACTACATGGAAACAAAACAACAACAGTGCCAAGCACTGAGCTAAGCATCAGTCTTATTATCTAGCAAAGTATCTTACATATATCAGATGCTTACTAAATTTGTTTATTGTATTGAATTGAAAAGGACAATATATGTCATTTCTAGGGCTCATTCTAATTCTGAGGCTATCATTCCCTGCCTATACAAATCTGAACAATATCAAAGTCCTATCTCAAGTGCTCCCTCTTCCTTGAAGACTTCCCTTATTATCCTCAAAACATAGTGATCTCCTCTTTTTTCTGAACTGCCCCAGAATTTAATTCTTCTCTCTCCCATTTGATCCTTATTCACTGTATCCCTTCATTCACCACTCACTCTAAGATTCTAGGATCAAGTATGTCGCCACACTAAATTCCATTTTGTTCCTCTTTGCAACAATTGAATTAGCCTTCCCACGCTTCACCAGTTAATGAACTCCCAAGCTTTAAACAGAATAAGGCACACAAAATGCACTCTCCATATTTCATCACATTCAGGTCATTTTTAGTCAATGAAACAATCAACATGACCCTACTATATATTTCTTGGTAACCTTGAACCCTGGGTTGTCATAAGTGGCTATCTACCGCCTTGCAGCCCCAGGCATATAGCTATTCTTATTTCCCATTATCCTTAACATCTGAAATGGCACAAGCTGAGAGAAGAAACTATTTATTCAGAGTTTTAAAATAGGAAATATATATTTTTAAAAAAACTTCTAGAACACATAGAAGAACCACTTGAGTTAACACATCAAAAGTAAAAAAGCAATGATGTTATTAATAATAATACAAAAATCTCACTGTTGCCACAATCAATGTGTTCATTTGGAAAGGATTAATTTCCTGGTCTTTAAATCCTGAGATAAAATTTTCTCCACATTTGAGCAAGAGCCATCTGCCAGCCATATTGTAGATGGGCTGATTTTTCTCACTTGGACTACTTCGGACAGACTTGGACCCTGATTGGAGTTGTCAATCCTCCACTTTCACACTTTAAAAAGAAGGGAAAAAACAACTCCGGTACATTTTACTGAAATTATACATTGAATATTAGAATATGTAATGTCAGCATGCATTTTCGAAATGTGTTCTGATTTTTCTTTTTAGTTCTATTCAGTGATAACCTCCAACAGAGTTATAGTAAATGCCCCAAGCTACTAAAAACTTCTGAAGCTTCAGGCTGCTGTCAGGTGGCATTAGCAACAATAAAACACTCATTTTATTCTTAATCAGCATGAGATTGTCACTTTTCTCCTGGGGCATTGCTGGCCGCAGAGGCAATCAGTGTAATGGGCTGTTACTGTAGTACATAGTGCCATCTAGGGACCAGGATGGATGGGAGCAATCCATGCAAACAAAGGATCTGAAATTACTCCTTAGGAACAAGTTTCTGGTGCAGTGTTTGCCAAGGCAACATCAAAACTTGCTGATCATTAACAAATAGCCAGGGCCAGAAGAGATCATAGGCATTCATGTCTGTACTTAAGAAGAGGTAGAGACTAGTGAGTTTATTATCATAGAAAGAGTAGGGAGCTAAAAAGCAACATGGAACTTTGGAGTGTTGGATTTATAACCAAAAAATCTGGACTTGAACATTCATTTTGTCACTCCCTAACTATGAGACTTTCATCAATTGCCTGTTTCTCTGAACATCAATTTCCTCCTCTGCAGAATGAGAAGATTGGATTAGATGGCTTCTGATGTTTCTTCTAGTCTAAAACTATGATCCTTTTTGAATGAATATAAGAGTAGAATGAGAGATGTGGTAGGGGATAGAGTTAGTTGTAGAGTCAGGAAGACATGTTTTCAACTACTGTCTCTGATACATACTAGCCTTGTGACCAAGAAGAAGTTATTCAACCTCTCACTGTCCCCAGGTAACTAAGACTATAAGTCACAGAGGAGATACTGAACTGTATCAGTGATGGAGTTTTCATAATTCCTACCCAAATGGAATCATAGGTCCATCCCCCAAAAAAATGTTTTAGAGAAATGGATAAGGAGGATATAGTGTGATAGTAGTAGGAGGAAGATGCAAAAGGAAAGAAAAAATCACAGTTAAAAATTGAATGTTGGTGATTCAGAGGAATTCCCTAAAATTAAGTTAAATGTCAGAAATTTCTATTCCTGAACCAATTTGCAACCTACTCAGGTACATAGTTACTGAAGGATTTCTATCCAACATACCTGATGTATAAGTCCACACATTCTCCTTCCACAAAATGAGGAGCTATAAATGAAATCTAGTCGACAAGCTGCTAATCACATCCCCAGCTCTGTATGTGGAGATTCACAGGAGGCTGAATGGTTCACAGCTGTATAAATGAACATGTGTTGTGGCTTCTGGAGAGCACTTGCAAAGCTTTTCCTGCAGTAGGTGCCAAAAAATCAGTGAGTATTTCAGGTAATGTTAAGCATTATTAGTCAACTTATAGGAAAAACAGGAATTATCACCTGCAGAGATTCTTACCTTATTTCATATGACAAGCTAACATCTGATTTTACTTTGTGATCAGAGAAAGGGTATGGGTCTATGGTGCACTGTTGATAGGACATGGAAGATTGCTGGATGATCAGATGACAAATGTTCTTTGTGATCGACTATGTAGAATTACCTCAAGAATCTGATTCTCACCGTTCCACCTGGGGATGGGAGACACTAGAGAAGCAACATTCTTTTATGAAACCATGATTGCATTGGTGTAGGTAATTACTGATGAGGAAACTCCCTCCACCAATTTAAATCAGCACATGCTTTGCAACTTACAGTCTCAGAGAGAATCAAAGTCACTGAGTAATTTTCTCAGGGCCACACTGGTGGTATATGTCAGAGATGAGACTTGAACCAATGGCATCCTGACTCTGAGGCTAGTTCTCTATCCATTATTCAACACTGCCTCTCCAGAGAAACAACACTGTATAGCAAAAAAAAAAAAAAAAAGGCATTGAGCTGAAATCAGAAGGCCTGGATTCCCTACATACTACTTGTGTGACCTTGAGAAACTCAATTCTCCTCTCTGAGTCTCAGTTCCTCATCTTATAGCTAAATCCAATGATTTTTATTTCACTGTTGTTAAAGTAGCTTTCAGGGGGCAGCTAGGTGAGTTCAGATCCGGCCTCAGACACTTGACACTTACTAGCTGTGTGACCTTGGGCAAGTCATTTGACTCTCATTGTCCTGCAAAAATAAAAAGAGTGACATGCTGATAAAATGTAACAATTGGTCTCTGGGAGATGGGGGGAAAATGCACATATGACACACTTCAGTTTCATGCACATTATTATTTTCTCCAATACTTTCTTAAATATTGATAAAGGGAAGGGACTATCTCCAGTTATCCTGATGAATATCTTTCCATAGGACATAGATGGCTCTGGAGGAGAGAGTAAGGTTGGTGATTTTACACAGTCCTCCCTCACTTAAGTCCAATTTAGTTCAAGTCATGACATCACCTCCTAATGTCATGGTCCTCTTCAAGAGATCAAGGGTCACCAAAGCACAGCCAATCCAGCCCACTGACTTTTTTTGCACACCCTATGAGCTAAAAATGCTTTGATTGTATATACCACATCTTGGATTCGGCTGTGAACATAAGAATTATAGCTCATGCCAATTTTATTGTTTTGACCCTTGTGGTTTATGACCTGGCCTTCCAAGGCCTTGCCATTTATAAAAAGGGAAAGGCTTCTTACAAACCTGTACATAATTGGGCATGTGTCCCCTGATTCCCTGAAAATGCAGCATTGATAGATCCAAGATCCTGGGAATGTATTGAACCCTGACCTTGATCCTCGATGCTTCTCAGTCAATGATAAACTGAAAGAGAAATTGACTCAAGCTTCTTCCTAGGACTTGTTCCTTGCATCTCTCTCCAAAGTTTCACTGATTTATCACCCTAAACTCAAAGCCCTGAATTCAAAATCCAGATCTCTACTGTTTTTGATCTGTGTGACCTGGACAAATCCCTTCTCTCCTTCCCTCTCTGATGCCTGTTTCCACTTCTGTAAAATAAGGGAATGGAAGTTTTGTACTTAAAAATGTAAAGACCATTCTTAGCCTGAGGGCCCTATGGAAAGAGATGAGGCTGTCATATTTTACCCTCAGGTATGGTCCCCCCCCCCATCTCTACAGTAAATTAACAATAAGTCAGACTCTAATTTTTTAGGGTTTTCCTGTTTCAGAGTTGTAAATGATCACACTACAAATTTAACAATAGGCTCCACAATGATCTGGCACTATGACACCATTGCTCAAGGTTCCAAATAATTTGGCATACAATACCTATTTAATCTTAGTTTTCATATATCCTTGTATATAATCAAATGCAGTTGGGATTATCTTCTTGCTCTATCACACAAGCTATTGTCATTGGTACCTCTGGGCACTGCCTCATGCTGTTCCCCTTTGCATGAGATATGTACCTCACTTCCCTCTACCTAAAAAAGTCCTGCTTATCCTTCAGGCCCTGCTTATGTTGCACTTCTACCTCCTAGTCATAAGATTATAGGATCACAAAGGTAGAGCTGGATGAGACCTTAGAGTTGCCTGGTACAGCACCTTTATCTTACAGATGAGGAAATAGAGATCCAGAAAAATTAAGAGATTTGTCCAAGGCCATCCAGGAAGCAACTGACAGAGGTGAGATCTTAATTCAGGTCCTCTGATTTCAAACCCAACATTACTTCCACTACTGCCACCCCAAGCTCAAGTGATATGTACTTACCTTAAAACACTAGGGAATTTAAGGTCAATCTGTACCATTCACTTACTTATTCACTTGGAAATATTTGCTAGTTGCTCCTTCATGTGGCTATATTATGTAGTTGCAATTGGATGGGAACCTCTGTTTGGTCAAGTTACTATACTGTTGCTGAAGGCAAATATTCCAGGTTTATAAGTCAAGATGAGTTCAGGGACAACCCTGAAAAATAATCTTCATGATATGTAAGCTTCATGACAGCAATGATTGTTTGGCTTTTGTGTTTATTTCCCCAGTGCTTAAGTACAGTGTCTGGCACATAGGAGGCACTTGATAAATGTTGATTAATTTAGTAATTGAAAAAAATGAATAAAAAAGGTTTTATGTATGAAGAATTGCACAATGCTAGAGTTTAAAGGGATCACAGAGAATACCTAGGCCAGGCCACCTCAGTCTTCAGATGAGGCAACTGAAATCATGAGGAGTTGAGTGACTTGTCCAAAATCACAATCTGGAAAAAAGTGATAGAGCCAGGATGTCCCAATGCCAAGTCCAGTGGTCTCTTAATACCACATCAATTGATCCCTTAATCAGAATCTTTCTACTCTTAAATTCAACTTTTGAAATAATAAAACCAGGGGCTAGGTAGCACAATGGATAAAGCATCAGCCCTGGATTCAGGAGGACCAGAGTTCAAATCTGGCCTCAGACACTTGACACTTTCTAGCTCTGTGACCCTGAGCAAGTCACTTAACCCTCATTGGCCCCACAAAAGAAAAGAAAAAAAAGAAATAATAAAACCAGAAATGTTTCTGAGATAAAATGTATGTGTTTCAAAAAATGCTTACCATGTAGTTATCCCATTGTAGTAAAATGGATGAATAAAGATATCAAGGTTGTTCATGAAGTAGTCAGGAGAGCATGCATAGATTCTTCTGGTTTAAAAATCATGTTCATAGAGTAGAATAATAGGAGATAAATTTAGAAAGATGCATTGGTGGCAAACTGTAGAGAGTTTGAATGCCAAGCTAAGGATCTTCCAGAATCTGATCATGTCACACCATTCCACAAGGAGCTTTAACAACTCCCTATTGTTTCAGGGGAAAATACACTCTTCTATATGGCATATAAAGCCCTTCATAAACTTCTTTTACTTTTCTTTCTAAACCGATTAGACAATATTTTATCATTATTTTATCATATTTTATCATAGCCAATCTAATGTACTTACTTGCTATATCTTCTAACACAATATTCTCTCTCCTTCCTTTGCACAGTCCCAAGGAATGAAATGCTCTCCCATTTCTCCTCAGTCTCAGGGAATTCTTAGCTTCCTTCAATTCAAAAGTGACTTCCTCAAGAGTCCTTTCCTGTTTCCCCAGTTGTTAGTACTCTACTATGGCCTCCCTTCTCCCCCAAACTCCCCTCACTAATTATTACTTGTTTTTATTATCCACATAAGTGGAGGCTCTTTTCCCAGTAGCATGTAAGGTCCTTGAGAAAGGACTACCTTTTTGTTTTTCTTTGTAATCCAAGAACCCAGTATAGCACTTTGTATATAGTACATGCTTAATATAAAAAATACACATTTAAAATTCAAAGGGGCCTTAGAAGGTAAACTCTTCATTTTACAGATGAGAAAATTAAAAGAAGTTAAGTATCTTGCCCATATTCACCCAGGTAATAAATAAGGCAGAATTTGAACTCAGATTTTATTGATTTCAATCACAATATTCTGCAGAATGAGTCACAAAAGGGTCTCATTAAAGAGAGCTTGTAGATCTGAAGTGATTTAGATTGAATTGATTCTATAATAAGTTCCATTATAATTCATTAAGAGCTACTAAGCAAGGAACAGAATAAAAGCACTAATTTAGCAAGATCAATATGACAATGTAACATAAGAGCAATAACCATCGAAGATCCCTTTATTCTATAGGAATTTGGCTAATGATATCTGCTGTAACTTGTACACACCCTTCAATTTTTTAGTATCTTCATTCTTTCCAAAGATGTTTAACATATGTTATCTCCTTATGAAATAGGTATGGGATGTATTGCTATCTCCATTTAACAGATGAGGAACAGGAACCTTGAAGAAGTTAGGACTTCAATGAAGCCCCATGAATATTTAAGAGAGGAGCCAGGACTAGAGTCAAGCTTTCCTGACTCCTAAATCAGGAACCTTCCTACAACTTAGCAACCTTTACAACAAAATCTCGTCCAGAACAAGGGTCACAGATGTGCCCAGATTTCCCTTGGCTAGTCAAAGTGCCTATCTGTTCCCAAATAAGATTACTGCCCAGGCATACCTTTCAGTTTGGTCAAGAAAATTCATGTTCACCAAAGTGAATTTAGTTCCATTTGTTGTTCTCTGCTAGGATGTGGTCATTCCTGATGAGGTGTGATAAAAATGAGCATTTATTCCTAATGGGTGTTCAAATAGCAAAACAGCAAATAAAAAGATGCCCACACTAAATGCAAGCTGGATATTTAATGACTAAATGTGAGTGTGGCTAAAGAAATTAGATGAAATTATGGAAAAAAGATACTGTTCTGACAAATGGTATTACTTAAAAGTGGAGTGAGCCTAATTATAGTGCTTAACATGGGCTGTTTATTATTCCTTGAGCACTGTTTTATAGATAGAGACACAATGTATACCCATCAATGTTGAGGGTAAAAGCTAACTCCACTGATAATCTTTAAGAATCTCTTCTTTACACCAAAGGTGAAATTAGATCTATGGACACAAATTTGTCTGCTGCAGGGGCGAAAGAAATAGTATTTACATTAAAAAAAAAAAAGAACGCAAATTTATTCAATAAACACACATAGATGCCTTTTTTGGCTTCCTAGCATTTTTCCTTATGACTTGCATTTAATTCTGACTACCGTAATAACATGCTGGGTCCTCTAAAATAAATTGAGTTCTTTCTTTTCATCCAATGAAATTATCCCTTTACAATAATAAGTTTAGCCATTGCTTATTGACATGTAGAATGTTCTCTGTGTTACAATTCTAGCGAAGGAGTCAGTTCTCTAAGTCTTATTACCCTAAGTACACATCTGTATTCAAAATAATTGTAACTAAGGGGTGTGAAGAGCAGAAATACCCAATTTTTCCTGCTATGAGAAATCAGCAAACAAGCAAAGATCATCCATCTTTACACATATGAATGCACAAGAGCCAAAATTATGGGGGAAATGTATAACAGGGAGGTTAAGTTGGTGATTAAAGTGCTAAAAAATTATACAGAAGATATCTATGGGAGGGGGTAGATTTAGGTTTGAGTTCAAGTCGTATGTTCTAAATATTGCTTTAATTAAGCAGCTGGCATGCAGATGCACCTGATCTCTGTTAAGCTATTTGCACTTGTAAATGTTAAAGTTTGACTGTATTAGTAAAATTATATTCATTAATGTAAATTGCATGCAGTGAAAACTAAGTCTTTACTATATTTGTGTAAATAGTGTTTTCCTGCATTCACATGGCATGCGGTTATTATGGGTAAATTCAGACTTTGAAACTGAATGTACCCTTTTCTGTAAGCCTTTTAAGTGAGTTTCCTCTGCAAGCTTTATTGTCAAAGAGCTAAATGCAAACAAACAGAAATTTAGCATCTCCAACATTAAAAAGCCCTTTAGCCTTTAGAGTTGCTCCTAGCCCATGCCTTCAGATGATACTATTATTCATGGCCAGATTCCCTGGAGTGCAGAGAAGCTACTGAAGTAGAGTGGTCCAAAGAAGGGCAAACCTTTGGCAAGTTCAGCATGGGTAGTTTGTCTTTGGGGCCTTCACAACTACTTGTCTGCATTTATCTTCCTGCTTTAATGAAACCTTTCCCTGGGGACCTATTCAGAAAGTCATTACTAACAAGACTCATGGAATAGTTATGAATCATCAAAAAATGCAAGAAAATTAGAGACAAGTCAGAATTGGAGCCAGGGTATTCCCCAATGAGGCAGCACCCCCAAATCAATTCAACATTTATTAAGCACCTATTCTGGACAGAGAACTTGGATAAGTGTTGGGAGACATACAAAGATATGATCTCTGCTTTTCTCTACCATACAGTCTAACTTAATAAATAAACACAGATGAACATAACATGTACTTGTCTCTCCCCCAAACATATCTGTTGCTGTTGTTGAGTCATTTCAATCATGTCTGACTTTGTGTCCCCAATTGGATTTTTCTTAGCAATAACACTTGAAGGGGTTTGCTATTTAATTTTCCAGCCCATTTTAAAGAAGATGAACTGATGCAAACAGGGTGATTTTCCCAGGGTCACATAGCTGATAAGTGTTTGAAACCAGGTTTGTACTCATGAAGATAAGTCTTCCTGATTCCAAGCCCAGAGCTCTATCCACTGTCCTAGCTTGTTGCTCTTATTGGAACAGAACCTCCCTGCAAATAGAGATTGTTTCATTCTTTTAATTTGTATCCCCAGTGTGGAGCACAATACCTGGCACAGTAGCAGTTGCTAAATAAAGGCTTATTGATTGATCATCATGCCTAATACATGTTCAATGATTGATAGGCAAGACAAAATAATGAAGTTAGAGATTTGAAGAACCAAGTACCATGTGAATTGAGAAAAGAACAAAATGGTGGGGATAAAGTTGCTTGGAGGAAGGCTTCACAAAGAAGGTTAAATTGACTTAAGCTCTAATATAACTGTAGGAATTCAAGAGGCAAAAAGGTAGACTCAGGGCATTATAGATCCAAGGATGAGATTGAGCAAAAAGAGGCAGACAAGGATAGCGCATGTTAGAGGGGCTAAAAATAGTATATTCTGATGAGAGCATCAAGTTTATAAAGAGAAGAAATATGAGATATGAGCAGAAAAATATGGTAGTCCTTTGAATACCATATATGGTTTGATTATCATATAATTGTTCAACCTCTTCCTCTTCCCACCCTAAACTGCCCTCCTGCAAAATGCAGTTTTCCCCTTAAAACATTCATTTCTCTTTTTTAATAAAGTATTTTATTTTTTCCCCATTACATGTAAAGATAGTTCTCAACTTTTGTTTATACAAGCTTTACAATTTCATATTTTTCTCCCTCCCTCCCCCCTCCCCTAGACAGCAGGTAATCTGATATAGGTTATATATATACATATATAATAACATTAAATATATTTCTGCATTAGTCATGTTATCAGAGCAATGACGAAAAACCTCAAAATAGAAAAACAACAGCACCAAAAACAAAAGAAATAGTATGGTTCATTCAGCATCTATACTCCATAGTTTTTTTTTCCTGGATTTGGAGATCCTCTTCTATCTTGAGTTCCCTGGAACTCTTCTGTGCCATTGCATTGGTGAGAAGAATATAGTCCATCACAGTAGATCAACACACAATGTTGATGATACTGTGTACAGTGTTCTTCTGGTTCTGCTCATCTCACTCATCATCAGCCCACGCAAGACCCTCCAGGTTTCTTTGAATTCCTCCTGCTCATCATTTCTTACAGCACAATAGTATTCCATTGCATTCATATACCACAACTTGTCCAGCCATTCCCCAATTGATGGGCATCCCCTCAACTTCCAATTCCTTGCCACCACGTACAGAGCAGCTATAAATATTTTTTGTACATGTGGGTCCCTCTCCCCTTTCCATGATCTCTTTGGGAAAAAGACCCAAAAGTGGTATTGCTGGGTCAAAGGGTATGCATAGCTTTATAGTCCTTTGGGCATAATTCCAAATTGCTCTCCAGAATGGTTGGATCAGTTCAAAGCTCCACCAACAATGAATTAGTGTTCCAATTTTTCCACAGCTTCTCCAACATTTATTATTTTCCCTTTTTGTCATTTAACCAATCTGATAGGTGTCAGGTGGTACCTCAGAGTTGTTTTAATTTGCATCTCTCTAATCATTAGAGATTTAGAGCATTTTTTCATATGGGAATAGATAGCTTTGGTTTCTTCATCAGAAAACTGCCTGTTCATATCCTTTGACCATTTCTCAGTTAGGGAATGACTTGGATTCTTATAATTTTGATTTAGTTCCCTATATATTTTAGAAATGAGGCCTTTATCAGAAGTACTGGCCATAAAAATTGTTTCCCAGCTTTCTGCCTCCCTTCTAATTTTGGATGCATTGTTTCTGTTTGTACAATTTTTTTTTAATTTAACGTAATCAAAATCATCCATTTTGCATTTTATAATATTCTCTATCTCTTATTTTGTCATAAATTGTTTTCCTTTCCAAAGATCTGAAAGGTAGACTATTCCTATCTCTCCTAATTTACCTATGATATTGCCTCTTATGTCTAAATCATATATCCATTTTGACCTTATTTTAGTATAAGGTGTAAGATGTTGGTCTATGCCTAATTTCTGCCATACTATCTTCCAGTTTTCCCAGCAGTTTCTGTCAAATACTGAGTTCCTATCCCAGAAGCTGGAGTCTTTGGGTTTATCAAACACTACATTACTAGTGTCATTTATTACTGCATTTCCTGTGCCTAGCCTATTCCATTGATCTACCACTCTATTTCTTAGCCAGTACCAGATAGTTTTGATGACTGCCACTTTATAGTACAGCTCCAGGTTTGGTACTGCTAACCCACCTTCCTGTGAATTTTTTTTCATTATTTCCCTGGATATTCTTGATTTTTTGTTTTTCCAGATAAATTTTGTTATTATTTTTTCTAGCTCTATAAAATAAACATTCATTTCTTCAACATGTTTATTTCAGGTTGCCTTGGGGAAAATATCAGTCCCTGGACATAATATTTTCATGATTTTTGTCTTTATATCCTCAGACCTTAGCAGAATACCTGCCATGTGGTGGTGGTGGTGGTGGTGGTGGTGGTGGTAGTTTTTTGTTCAGTTGTTTCAGTCATGTCTACTTTTTGTGACTCCATTTACATCATGGGGCTCTTTGGCAAAGGTACTGAAGTTTCCTTCTTAAGCTCATTTTACAGATGAGGAAATGAGGCAAACAGTTTTAAGGGACTTTCCCAGTGTCACACATTTGGATCTGAATTTGTGAAGATGAGTCTTCCTGATTCCAAGCCCAATGCTCTATCCACTGTACCACCTACTTGTCCTGCCATATAGTAGATGCCTCATAAATGCTGTTTGATTAATGAATTGATTGGTGAGCAATATAAAAATAGCTTATTCTAAGAGTAGAATAAAGTTGACCTAAGTCATATTTTAAATAGTTAAATTTCAAACAAAATCAAAATTCTCAGGGAATATGGGAAAGGCATATCCTACTTGATGACTCAATTCGGTGTGACCTTGTATTATCAAAGGTTATGTTTGCTGAGACTTGGCTTCATTAGAAAGAACCAAACAGCAAAGTTTGAGTATGGTTTATGTCTGTTATCTAAGAACCAACCCAGCTTATTTCAATAGTAGAAGTTGACCAACAAATTATGGGATTTTGTTTTCTGTTTTCTTTCTTCTTTTTTTTTTTTTGGTTTAGAACAACTTATGAAACTTTTCTACTAGAGAACAGAGTGGATACTATCTACATTAGTGAAGGTATTACCCCTGCTTATGAAATAACAGATCTTCTGAAGTACCATAATGTGCCATAGTGCTTTACCAAGGGGAGACTTCCCTGGCCTCTCATAATTTTTTCAGGTGATTGTTTGTTGTCACTGCATATAATTTAAGGAGACATAGATATTTTTCTCTGCTTCCCCACCATCTCCCTGCAATCTGGGCCAGAGAACAGGAGGGCCCTCCAATGACAATTTAATCATTTCTAAAACCTGACTGAAAATTTTTCTTCTTAAAATGTAAAAAAAAGTCATTAAAATATTTTATAATTTCATGAAAACAGGTGTTCTGGTCCAGAATGTGCTCTGAAAACTACATGTCAACTTTTAGCTCATGTGTTACTTCTAACAACCTTACTTACAAAAACCTGCATGATGTGTGCACTGTTAACAAAAATAGAAAAGAAGCAATCTCAGTATGCTACATTTGCAATTTGCCATGAGGAGTTGACCTATGTCATATCTACTACCTCTTATCTTCAGGACGAGAATTCAAAAGAGAGCCACAAATATGATTAAAGAGCTAGAGATTAAGATCTAAGAATTAATGGATCTAGGAGAATCGAGGCATTGGGAGTAAGAGAGTTCTCTTTGTTTTTGTAGTATTATTATATAAGACAATATGGGAGCAAAAAACTAGGAATAAAGTGAGTCATGGCTACCAATTGGGGTAAGACTTAACAAATATTAGTATTTTATTGTAATATAATATACTTAAATATGTTTAAACTTTTCCAATGATGAGGGTGGGATTCATTGTTCTGTGAAGCACCTTTGGAATTTTCAGGTTATTAAACATTCCTTTCTTCTATTGAAATGAACTACCAATAACTTGCACTGGTCTTTGTTCTGCCATCTCTATCCTCTCTTTTGTATGATAGCACTTCAGATATTTAAAGACAGATAACTTTCTCTCATCTCCCAAATAGTCTTATTCATGCTAAGTATCATCATTTCCATGAATTATGTCTCATATGAAATGGTTTCTAGACCCCTCACCGTCCCATTTATCCTTATTGATTATAACTTTAGTTTATTGATGTTCCCCATAGGCATTTTTCTCTAACTCTTCAATGTTTTCAATTGAGTAGTACAAATTTTGTATGTGATAATATATTTTAGAATTTTGTGGGACATTGACATCAGTTTTACTGATCCTTAGTTCTGAAAATTATTTTCCTCTTTCTGAAAATTGGAACATTTTTCTTTTCTTGTATCCTAGTATTTTTCTCCATGTTTTCCCCCAAAGATTAAGATAGTTGTTCTTTAATCACATCTGCAAGTTCTATCAGTGCCATAGAATATAAAAATATGTTGGTCCCAAAGCTCTGAACTCAATTAGAGTGAGTAGGTGCTTTCTTAACATCATCTTGCCTATATCAGACTTCAGCTCTTCTTTATAATATTTCATTTAATGCAGTCTAGTAAGTAACTGTTAAGTTCCTGCTATATTAAAAACATTGTACTATTGTCTGAGGATACAAAAATAAAGCAAAAACAAATAGTCCTCACACTCAGAAAATTTACATTACTCTGGGGAAAATATAACCTACAGATAGAAAGAGAGAGAGAGAGAGAGAGAGAGAGAGAGATACAGACATATGAACACACATACATATGCAATTATACATATATGTTAGTAATTAACCAAGAAGGAAATTATTATTGATAACTAGGGGAAAATAATTTCAGCTTGGCTACCAATATTTTGTAAATGTTAAAGAGGGGGAAAATTCTATAAAGAACTGGATAAGACTATTCAAATAAAATAACTACATATGTATATAATTTAGTTTTTCATAGTTCAAATGCAAAGATAGAAATAGTATAAGATAGCATAACATATGCTGGATATCATGGTTCAAGAGCAGGAAAGAAAAGAAGCCAAAAACTTTCTCTAAAATATGGTGCATAAATCATCAAAACTATCTGATACTGTCTAGGAAACAGTGGTGGATCAGTGAAATGCATTAAGTACACGAGACACAGTAATAAATGACTATAGTAGTCTACTGTTTCATAAACCCAAAGACTCCAACTTCTGGGATAAAACTATTTGACAAAAGCTTCTGGAAAACTGGAGAATAGTATATCAGAAACTTGGTATAGACCAACATCTCTCACTGGATACCAAGATATGGGTACATGATTTAGACATAAAAAGGTAATACCATAAGCAAATTAAGAGAGCAAGGAATAGTTTGGCACAAATGAAACCAATGCAACCAATATTATAAGGAAATCAGAAAGCTGAGAAACAATTTTTACAGCCACTGTTTCTGATAAAGGACTCATTTCTAAAATATATGGAAAACTGGGTCAATTTTATAAGAATGCAAGTTGATTTCCAGGGTGAACAAAGATGGTGGAGGAAAGGCAGTAAGCTCTCAGAACTCATAACACGATCACTCCAAAGAACCTCCAAATAATGCCATAGGACAATTCCTGGAGCAGCAGAACATAAAAAACAATGGGCTCACATAATTTTCCAGCCAAAGGTGGCTTAGTAGGTCGGCAGGAGTGGGGTGCTGTGCCGTGGCAGGAGTGGAGCCCACTGATCACCTCGGGAAAGAGATCTCAAAACAAAAACTCCCAGGAATATTATAGCCAAATTCCACAGCTCCCAGGTCAAGGAGAAAATATTGCAAACAGCCAGAAAGAAATAATTTAAGTACTGTGGAAGCATAGTCAGGATAGCACAAGATCTAGCAGCTTCTACATTAAAGGATTGGAGGGCACCAAATATGCTATTCCATAGGGCAATTGAACTGGAATTACAACCAAGAATCACCTACCCAGCAAAATTTATATAATCTTTCAGGGGAAAAATGGGACTTCAGTGAAAAAGAGGACTTTCAGATATTCATGATGAAAAGGCCTGAGCTGAATAGAAAATTTGACTTTCAAATACAACACCCTAGAGAAACAGAAAAAGGTAAACAGGAAAAATAAATTAAGAGGGATGTTAAAAGGTTAAACTGCTTACATTTCTACATGGGAAAATGATACATTTAACTCATAAGAACTTTTGCAGTATTAGGGCAGATGATAGAAATAAACTTAGAGGGCACAGGTGGATATTGATTATGAAGAGATGATATCTGTAAAGCATTTATTTTTATCTTTTTTGTGCAGTGGTCAGAGTTGGGTGACATGCCCAGGGTTGAGCAGTTGGTGAGTGTCCTGTGACTGGGGGCTGGATTTGGGCTTTGGTCCTCCTGGGTCCAGGGTAGGTGCTTTGTCCACTGTGTCATCTAGCTGCACCATGATGGCATCTTTAGGGTAAAATTGAGGGGTGCGAGGATTGTACTGGGGGAGGGAGAAAGAGAGAGTTAGAATGGGGGTGAAATCCCACATGAAAGAAACAGGAAAGGGCTTATGGAATGGGACACTCATCAGAATTGACTCAAAGACCTCAATCTCATCAGAGTTGGCTCAAGGAGGGATTAACATACATGCTTAATTGCATGGAGTAATCTATCTAACCCTGCAGGAAAGTAGGAGGGGAAGGGGATAAGGAGGGAAGGGTGAAAGAAGGGAGGACAAATTGGGTGAGAGGGCAGTCAGAATAAAATTCCTTTTGAGGAGGGATATGGTGAAAGAAGATAGATAATAGAGTAAATATCATGGGGAAGGCAATAGGATGGAGGGAAACAGTTAACAGTAGTAACTGTGAAAAATAGAAAAGAAAAAAATTGTACCAAAATATTTATAGCAACTCATTGTGGAGGCTAAGAATTGGAAATTGGAGGAATGCACATCAATTGGGGAATGACTAAACAAGCTGTGGTATATGATTGTAATGGAATATTATTGTTCTATAAGAAAAGACAAGCACGATGATTTCAGAAAAACCTGGAAAGACTCCTATGAACTGCTGTATAGTGAAGTGGGAAGAACCAGGAGAACATTGTGTTCAGTGACAGCATTATTGTTCTATGAGTAATTATGAATGACTTAACTACTCTCAGCAATACAATGATCCAAGACAATCCCAAAGGACTAATGATGAAGCATACTAACTGCCTCTAGAGGAAGAACTGATGTGGATTCAGCACAGACTGAAGCATGCTATTTTGTTCTTTCTTTCTTTTTACTTGAGTCTTTTTTAATAAAATTACTAATATGGTAATGTTTTATATAATTGCACATGTATAACCTATATCTGGTTACTTACTGTCTCAAGAAGGTGGAAGGGTAGTCAGGGAGGGAATGAGAGAGGAAATAAAAAAAATTATGAGAATGCAAGTCATTCCCCAATTGATAAATGGTCAAAGGATATTGAACAAGCAATTTTCAGATTAAAAAATTAAAGCTATCAATAGTCATATAAAAATGGTCTTTATAACTATTGATTAAAGAAATTCACATCAAAACAACACTGAGGTAACACCTCCCACCTATCAGATTGGCTAATATGACAGAAAAGGAAAATAATAAATGTCATAGAAGATGTGGGAAAATTGGAACACCAGTACATTGTTTGTGGAGTTGTAAACTGATCTAACCATTCTGGAGAAAAATTTGGAAATATGTCCAAAGAGTGTGCTTACCTTTGACCCAGAAATACCACTGCTAGACCTGTTTTTCAAAGATATCATAAAAAAGTGAAAATGACCCACATGTACAAAAATATTTATAGCAGCTTTCTTTGTGGTGGCAAAAAATTGGAAATTGAGGGAACACCCATCAATTGGGGAATGACTGAACAAGTTGTGGTATGTGAATGTAATGGAATACTATTATGCTATAAGAAATGATGAGCAGGTGGACTTCAGAAAAACGTGTAGAGACTTACATGAACTGATTCTGAGTGAACAGAACCAGGAGACCATTGTGAACAATAACAGCAATATTATGTGATCATCAACTATGAAAGACTTAGCTCTTCTCAGCCTATGATCCAAGAAAGCCCCAAAAGACTAATGGTGGAAAATGCTATCCATATCCAGAGAAAGAACTATGGAATCAGAATGCAGACCAAAGCATACTATTTTGTTTTATGGGTTTTTTTCCTCATGTTTTTTTTCCTTTTGTTATGATTCTTCTTTCATATGACTAATGTGCAAATATTTTTAATATGATTGTACATGTACAACCTATATCAGATTGTTTACTAACTTGTGGAGGGGAGAGGAAGAAAAAATTGAAAATCAAAATCTTATGAAAATTAATTTTGAAAATTATCTGTACATGTAATTGGAAAAAATACTATTAAGTAAAACATAAAATAAAAGGATAAGCATTTTTTTAAAAAAAGTTACTGAATAAAATAAGCTTTGAAAGAGCCTGTAATTGATAAGAAGAGATAATAGATTCAGGCAAGGGGAACATCCTATTCATGGCTGCACTGAAGCAGAAAAACATAATTCAGAAAACCATAAGCAAAATCATTTAAAATATGACATGTTCAAGAGAGAGTAATGTTAAATAACCCTGGAATAGAAAAAGAAATGAAATATTTAAATATACAATTTTAGAAAAAAAAAAAACATGAACAAGCTATCAATGAACTACCTAAGAAAAAATCGCCAGGACCAAATTTATTCACAAGTAAATTCTAACAAACATTAAAAAAACAATTAATTCCAATACTATATAAGTTATTTGAGAAAATAAGTAAAGGAATCCTACCAATTTCCTTTTATGAGACAAATATGGTGCTGATATCTAAATCAGGAAGAGGCAAAACAGAGAAAGAAAATTATAGACCAATCTCCTTATTGCATATTTATGCAAAAATGTTAAATAAACTACTTGCAAAAAGATTACCACAATGCATCACAAGGATCATATACTATGACTGTGTGATTTATACCAGTTATGCAGGGCTGGTTCAAAATTAGGAAAACCATCAACATAAGTGACCATTATCAATAACAAAACCAACAGAAATCACATGACTATCTCAATAGATGCAGAAAAAAAGCCTGTGACAAAATACAGCGCTTATTCCCATTAAAAACACTGAAGAGCATAAGAATAAATGGAGCTTACCTTAAAATGATAAATAATATTTATCTAAAGCCATCAGCCTTCCCAGTACAATCAGGGGTGAATCAAAAATGCCCATTATCACTTCTATTATTTAACTAGAAGTGTTAGCTATAGCAATAAGAGAAGCAAAAGAAATTAAAAGAGGCAATGAGGAAACAAAACTACCACTCTTTGCAGATGATATAATGTCATACTTAGAAAATCCTAGAGAAACAACTAAAACACTGCTTGAAATTATTAACAACTTTAACAAAATTGCAGGATACAAAATAAACCCACATAAATCATCAGCATTTCTATATATTAGCAAAAATGTCCAGCAACAACTGCTAGAAAGAGAAATTCCATTTAAAATAACTGTAGACAAAATAAAATGCTCGGGAGTCTACCTGCCAAGACAAACTGAGGAACTATATGACCAGAACTATAAAACATTTTTCACACAAATAAAGTCAGATCTAAACAAATAGAAAAATATTAATTGCTCATGGGAAGGCCAAGGCAATATAATAAAAATGATGATTCTACCTAAGTTAATTTATTTGCTTAATGCTATACCAAACTATCAAAAATATTTTCTAGATCTAGAAAAAATAACAAAATTCATCTAGAAGAACAAATGCTCAAAGATATCAAGTGAATAAATGAAAAAAAAATGTGAAAGAAGGTGGTCTAACACTACCAGATCTCAAAGTGTATTATAAAGTGGTAATTATCAAAACAATCTGGTACTGATTAAGAAATAGAGAGGTGGATCAGTGGAATAGAATAGGTACAAATTATGCTATAGTAAATGAGTTTAGTAATCTAGTATATGATAAACCTAAGATCCAAGCTTTTGGAACAAAAACTCATTATTTGACAAAAACTGCTTGGAAAATTGGAAAATAGTATGACAGGAACTAGGTATAGACCACCGTCTCATACTATATACTAAAATAAGTTCAAAATGGGTACATGATTTACATATAATGGGTGATACCAAAAACAAATTAAGAGAGCATGAAATAGTTTATATATCAGGTTTATGAACAGAGGAAGAATTCATGACCAAAGAAGATATAGAGAACAATACAAAATTTAAAATACATAATTTTAATTACATAATATTAAAAAGTTTTTACACAAACAAAAGTAATGTATCCAAGCTTATAAGGGAAGCAGAAGACTAAGAAAGAATTTTTTAAACAAGTATCTCTGAAAAGGCCTCATTTCTCAAATATATAGAGAACTAACTCAAATTTATAAAAGTATGCCATTCCCCAATTGAAAAATGGTCAAAAGATATGAATAGGCAGTTTTCAGACACAGAAATCAAAGCTATCAATAGTCATATAAAAAAATGCTGTCAATCGCTGTTGATGAGAGAAATGCAAATTAAAACAACTCTGATATAATCATCCAAGACAATCCCAAAAGACTAATGATGAAGCATACTATCCACCTCCAAAGAAAGAACTCATATTGATTGAACACAGACTATTGAACACAAAATGCTATTTTTCACTTTCTTTCATTTTTAAATTTTTTTTGTTTTCTTATACAAAAAGACTAATATGGTAATGATTTAGATATTTGCACATGTATAACCTTTATCTGATTGCTTACTGCCTCAGGGAGGGGGTACAAGAGTGGGAAGAAGGAATAAAATTTGGAATTCAAAACTTTAAATAAAAATGTTTATTATTAAAAATAAATAAGTAAATGAATAAATGAATAACCCTAGAAAGGTAGACTACAAATAGTTAAGGACTGGACAAACAAAGGAATTTGTGTTTTATCCTAGAAGTCAGAGAAAACTAGTTCAGGATCTTAGGCATGGGAGTAACATCATCAAACTCATGCTTTAGAAAGATAATAGTGTTAGTTGCTTGGAAGATGGGTGCATTTTAAGGAAAGACTAGGAAAAGTGAGTCCATCTGGGAGCTGGTTGCAATAGTCTAGGTCAAAGGTGATTCAAGCCTGAATTAGGTAACAGGGAAAAGGGAGAACAAAGTAACATATGTCATAGAAGTAGAACCAAAGCAACAACAACAACAAAAACAAACAAACAAACAAAAAAGCTTGGCAACTTATTGGGAATGTCAGTTTAAAGAAAACCCTTGATTGAAAGATGGCAGGGAAATAGGAGTCAAGTAATACTACTCTTTCTCTTCCATTTAACATCATTTCATCTTGCCAAAACAATGGGTCTATCCCTCCATCCTTATTTGCCATGCCATACTTTACAATGAGTGTTTTGTAATCAGAAAATTGGGTAGCAAACATGAAAGCCTACTTTAGAAGAGGGAAAAATTCAAGGTATTTTAATAGGGAAAATATGACAGATTCAGTATATTCATTCAAGACTAAAAAAAATAAATAGGGGAATGACCAAAATAATTGTCAAGTATACAAATCAATCATTTGAATTTATTCACTACTTTTTAAAGGATGTCATTTATTCATAGCCTGTATAGGAGAATATGTAGTCATTGTTTTCTCTATTCCAAAAATAACTTCTGTGGTTTAACTAGTTAAATCGTAGTTGCAATATCACCTTTCCATCTACACAATAATAGGTACACCTTCAGAACACAATTTAGTTCAAGAAGATATGCTTCTGGTTATCAGCATAGGTGTAGCCTCTTGATTCTCCTCTCCAAGGGCTAATCCTACTCATCTATGGAATGAGTGGCTACATGGTGTGATTTGCAGGGTACCAAAAATCCTTCACTGACGAAAAATGCATCATTTCTATATCTGACAAAGCACCTAAAATTCTCACTCTAAAAATCATCCCTTAGAGAATTACATGGAGAAAACCTTTACTAATATTATTCCAGGTTATCTGGAAAGAGTAAATACTCCAGGAAGATTTTAGAATCCATTAAAAAATAAAAATACAAAAGAGTTTTCAGTCTAATGAAGCCTCCTTTTATTTCAGCAGCAATGATGGTGAGAGTGGCTGAAAAGTGGTCAGAGAGAGCTCGGAACCATAGACTGTTTAGACTATATATATATATATATATATATATATATATATATATATATATATATATATATATATATATATGACATTAACTTAACAGTTGATGGTCTTAGTGTGAGATCCTCTTCCAGTCAACAAGAAGTGGATAGACTGGAAGAAGAACTGACTCATATAAATCCAAATATTCTCACCATAAGTAAAAATAAAAGACAAAAAGAAGTTGTAGATAAGCAAAAGGATGAATCACAGATTCTCCTTAAAAAGGAAAAGGATGTAGTTAGTAAAGCTGATTTTATTGGCGATACAAGGAAAACATGAATTATAATTTCAAGGGACATTAAATATTATCTAATATGGCAGTGCTAATGATAAGTACCTGTAAAAAGCACAATCATGAAGGTAATTAATTTCAGTTTACATGCAAACATCTTTTAAAGATGATGAAGAGATAAAAAATATAGGAAGAATTTTGTAAGAGCATCTAAATTAAACCATCATCTTGTAGTTTGGCATTTCATATTTTTGATGCAAAGAGATCATTGAGGATACCACAAAATATATTGGATAACAGTTCAGGAGTAAAAAAACAAAAGAAACCATAGGCCTATGGAATATATGGAAGCTTTAAAACTATACACTCTGAAAATATTTTTCAAGAGAAATTTGGAGAATGTTGCACAAGACTGGAACCAAATAAGACAAAAATGAAATTGATTATGATTAAATGAACAGGCATGACTAGTTATCCAATATGAGAGTCATTTCTGATTCAGTTGCCAGTATATAGTCAAGTGATTGATTTCTTCAGGCAAATATCAAAATCATTACTAAATTAGAAGAACTTATGGTCTATAACAAAGGCAATTTCAACCTGACCTAAATAGGATCTTTAACCCCCAAAGTGCATGGATAAAAGAAGAGACAAAAATACAGACTATAAAAATTCCTAATTAAGTTTAAGAAAGGTAAGTAAATTACATGATGAGGGAACTAAAACATCATAGAAACCTTCTCAGAAAGCAATAATTAATTTCCTTGTCAGTCACAGAGGTATGGAAGAGCAGGGCATTGCTAATTATAAGCCCATTTTAAAAACTGTACAGAGAAAGATGATAGAATATTATGAACAGTATAACCAAATAAAACATTAAGAAGTAATGAGGGGAAAAACTTACCTATAAAGGGCAGAAAGTGTCTAACTTTTGTATTTTACCCCTACCATTGGTCACAGTGCTTGGCACATGCTGGTGATACTAATTGTTCATTTATTCATTCATTTATTCTCTTCTTATAAAATATACTCCCTGTATTTTTAAAAGTGATACAAAATCCCTTTAAATATTCAATGGAGATAACTTTGTTTGACAACTCTCAGATAATTTATATCAGCCAATATATAAAATAAAGAGATTTGTGTTTACCAAAATTGTTTATATGTTTGACACTATTATGAAGATCCAACATGGAGTTGAAATGCACAAGAAGGTCTTTATAGTTGGGATGGTCCCTAAAATATTCCTATTTGTGGATGACATTGTACTGCTTTCATAAGTTCTCAGAACATTTTGGCACCTCCTAAATGAGATTCAGAAACATTCAAAACAATTCTCACAGGAAATGCCAAGTGAATGAAGAATATCTACTCTCTAAACTATGAAGCACAATTTCATGGAAACCCAGTAGATTTGATCCATCAGTGCATATATCTTAGAAACATATCTCACAAGGACAATTAACTGGGTGAAGGTGTGAATAAGAAATAGCTGTATTACCTTTGGGAAACTGCTTGATGTTTTTAATAAGTTCAAATTTCTCCTTGAATCAATAATCCATATAATTAATGTCAATATTCTTCCCATTGTAACATATAACTATGAAGTACATAATACCACTATCTCTGATGAATTAGTTCCCTAAACTTGAGGACAAACATTACAACCATGGAACAACTCATGGTATGTATGAATAGCTTGCCTCATATTAACAATGAAGAACTCTACCTCAGAAGCAACTTAAAGAGAGGTTAAAGGAGATAAACCTGGGGCGGGGGAGAGAGAGAGAGAGAGAGAGAGAGAGAGAGAGAGAGAGAGAGAGAGAGAGAGAGAGAGAGAGAAACACCAATTGGAACCCATTGGAAGCCATGAAATAACAGAACACCCAGACAAATATCCTCAGCATATTAGTGAATCTCTTGTGTATATGTGTGTTGGGGGCGGGGGTGGGGGTTATAGAAGAATATGAACAAGTTCTGTGTTTAATGAGGATAGATATAATTTTGATCAGAATGAGAGGGCATGGATAGGTTGTAATCTATACAGATGGTGGAAGCCAAATCAGTTTCATCACTGATCACTAAAAGTTTCAAACACATTAGCAAAATAACTTAGCATGTCAGCTATCTGTTAACTACTACAATGCAGCGTCCCAGGGTTCACCTGGTAGGTAGTGCATAAGTAATGAAGACACTCTGAACAACCCTAGGGAAAGAACTCTTTTATGGAAAAGAGTGTCTGATGAGATAATGTCTTATCTTATAACTACTTCCCCTGAAATCTATGGCATCTCTCCTCTCTGTTGAGTTGGTGTAGCCTTGGGATCAGATGTAAAGTCTTTGTTGCTATGTAGGAAGGCAAATATAGGCAGGAAGTAACAGTATGTGACAATCTGGGCAACCAAGGGGAAGGAAATACAAGGCCATTGAGGGTATTAATCCCCAAGGGTGGAGTAAGGAAAAAGATAGCAAAAGGGAAAGTAGAATGTTATGAGGTATTACAAGTGTATTCTAAAGTCAAACTTGGACTACCATGGCCAAATCATTTATGATAGAATCTACCATGTGGCTAAGAGTATGTTTGGTGATGTGGGAAATGCAGAATCCAGTTTTGTTTTGTTTTGTTTTGTTTGAAGGATGGAGTAGGGAGAGAGCACTGAAGAACAAGAAAAACACACATGAAACAACAAGCAACAATATAAGACAGTCTTTAATTAAGTGCTAAAATGTGTGGTTGAGACTGCACATTTCAGAAAGAAAAGCAGATGGTTTAGGACTGAGCCTGTAGAAATCATTTAGTGGCCAAGAAGAAAAAGAAGAGAAGTCATGGAAAAAAATAGAAAAGGAGTTGACAATGAAAAAGAAAATTTCAACAAAGATGATATAGAGGGTATGGGGATGAAGTTATCAACACTGTTACAACTCTAGGGTGGTCAAGTGAATGGGTCTGAAAAGGTATTAGATTTAGCCAGAAGGATGTCACTACAAACTTTAACAAGAAAAAAATTCATTAGAATGCTTGGACTGAAAGTTATTATTTTTTGTTTAATTAGGACTGCTTTAGGTTCTGGTGAGGGCCTAATTGTTGCACCCAAATATTCTATAAGAATGGGCCAGCAGGTGTTGTCATTTTCTAAGAGCTATTATCAACTCCAAGCTATTGATCAGAAAAGGTCAAAAGTCTAAAGATAACTGTAAAGAATTAAAATGTTTCCAGACCATAAAGGAATCATTCCACATAGAGTTGTACCATATCTCTGCCTAATATAAAATGATTTTATTACCTCAATAAATGATTACTGCGTGCTCCTTTTGGCAGTGGTTATGTCCCCATATGTTACTCCCAAGGAACTTAGAGCCCATTTTTAACCTACAGCGTTTATTTTTGAAGCATCTTCCTTCTCCCCCAACAGACTTGATTTTGCAGCTGACTCATGCACAAACTGTTCCTTGATGGCTACTGTAAATATACAGCTCTTACTTCATTTCTTATCCTAGCATGAACCCAAAGTAGTAACAGTCAATGGGAATAACAAATGAAAGTATTAATCAGTGAGTACTGACCAATTTTCATGTATGGGCAATGGGAATAAGATTCATCTAAATATATAAATGAATTAATTTTGTAATTGGTAATAATTAACTTTTGCATTTGTAAAGTATTATAATCTCTCTTAAGGTATTTTCACACTCATCTTTTCCTCAAAATAGCCTTGTGAAGCAGGTACTATGAATATTAACCTCAACTTTTCATACAGTCTATTAAAGCACAGAGAGATGAATTGGCCTGCCCAAATTAACACAGCTAGTTTTTAGAAAAGCTGGAATTATAATCTAGTTTTGCACAACTGCCAGTCTTATCCTTTTTTAAGAAGTGAATCACAATGGAATTCCATCTTTTGAAAAATGATTGGGCGGGGGGCAGTTAGGTGGCACAATGGATAAAGCATTGGACCTGGATTCAGAAGGACCTGAGTTAAAATCCAGCCTCAGACACTTGACACTTACTAGTTGTGTGACCCTGGGCAAGTCACTTAACCATCATTGCACTGTGCAAACAAACAAACAAAAACCAGAAAACTGGGAAATAATTCAAAAAAAAAGAAAGAAAAAATTATTGCAAAGGTCTAGAACTTGGACAATAACGATTAAATTCATTCAAGTTCTCCTAGACTTCAAGAATTTTTTTTCTTTGCAACAAATATTTATTTTATTTTTCTAGTTACATGTAAGGGTAGTTTTCAACATTCATTTTCATAAGATTTAGAGTTACCAATTTTTCTCTCTCCCTCCCTTTCCTCCCCTTTGCACAAGACATTAACCAGGTTATCTATGTACAATCCACCAGTGCTCTTTTTATCAGTTCTTTCTATGGGGGTGGATAGTATGCTTCATTATTATTCCCTTGGAATTGTCTCGGATCAATGTATTGCTGAGAGTAGTTAAGAAGTCATTTACAATTGATCATAGAACAATAATGCTGTCACTACGCACAATGTTATCCCAGTTCTGCTCATTTCACTATACAGCAGATCATATGAGTCTTTCCAGTTTTTTCTGGGATCATCCTGTTTGTCATTTCCTATAGCACAATACCATTCCACTACAATCATATACCACAGCTTCTTCAGTCATTCCTCTATTGATGGACATTCCCTTGATTCCCAATTCTTAGCCACCACAAAGAGTTGCTATAAATATTTTTTGTACAATTTTCCCCCTTTTCTCTTTTTCATGATTACTATTGTTAACTGTTTCCCTCAATCCTATTCCCTTCCCCATGATATTTACTCTATTATCTATCTTCTTTCACCCTATCCCTCTTCAAAAGGGATTTTTCAGGGACAGCTAGGTAGCACAGTGGAAAAAGCACCGGCCCTGGATTCAGGAGGACCTAAGTTCAAATCCAGCCTCAGACACTTGACGCTTACTATCTGTGTGACCCTGGGCAAGTCATTTAACCCTTATTGCCCCACAAAATGAAACAAAAACAAGCAAACAAAAAAAGGGATTTGCTTCTGTCTGTCCCCTCCCCCAATTTTACATGAATTGATGCTGAGTGAAATGAGCAGAACATTCTACACAGTACCAACAATACTGTGATATACTTACCACTCCTCAGGAATACAATGATCCAAGACAATGCCAAAAGATTGATGATGAAAAATGCTTTCCACATTCTTTGTTGTTGTTTATTCTCACTTGCATTTTTTGTCATTTTTTTCTGATTCTTCTCTTATGACATAACTAATGTGGAAATATTTTTAACATGATTATAATACATAACCTATATCAGATTGCTTGCAGACTGAAGGACTAGGGGAAGGAAGGGAGGAGGGAGAAAAATTTGGAACTCAAAAAATATCTTTACATATAATTGAAAAAAATTAAATTAAATTAAAAGAAACAAATATATGCCATAAAGTCCAGGTCATCTGTTTAAGAATACCATCCTCTTCTCTTTTGCAAGGAAACAGAATTCTAACCTTACCATTACTGTCATACCTGAACAATAAAATGGAAAGGAGCACACCTTGGGATAAAGGTATAACTAGAGTAAAGAAACTGAACTTTGTCCTAGGATTCCAATAAGTGAAAGTTATGTTTCATATGAACTCTATGGAATGCCAGTCTATGCCACAAAGGGCAAATGCCCCTCTGCCCTGTGTCCCAACAGAAGCTAACAAGAGCATTCCTTTTTTCTGAAACTGTGGCACCATCACAATCATCCAACTGCTGTGGACTTGAAGTATAGTGTGCTTTACTGGAAATAACTGTTGGGTTTTTGTGTGTGCAATAGGAATATGGGTCATACATTCCCAACGATCAGCCATCCATCCCTCTTCCAACGTGCCTGTACCTGAGTAAGACTGTCTCCTGTATCACTTCCTCACATTATGATATTTTTCCTGGACACATACAAAATTAGTTATGGCTCTGTCTCCCTGTCTTGGCTTTTATATATTGCATTATTTCTTAAGTGTGCTGAGGCAGAAAAGAAAGAATAAATAATTATTTTTAAATCTATGACTTTTTATTATGTAGTTATGCCCATTGTTGGTAGCTGTTAATTCTTGGTCTCATAGGAGTTTTTTGGTATATAGACTGAAGTTTTTCTCCAGTCCATTAGTCAGGTTTCTTTTTTGAACATGCCTCAGCTCTGGAACAGATATATCCATTCATAAGGAAATCACCCTGCACTATTGGCTTCCAGCCTGTTTTTGCAAAACCCAGTTGTTTCCTCTAACTAATTCTTACTGTCACTAAAGCAATGATGTTACTCTTCACATACACCTGCTGTTTGATGATTCATGGCTGTGAAATCTGCAAATTAGCACTTCTGGCAGGAAAGTTGAAAAAAAGCTTACAGTTTGGGAATAAATGTATGTTTCTGTTAGCCTGTGTTGGGACACACTTTCTCCATTATAGATAGAAGCCTAGAAATAGACGTATCTTAATAAATAAATAAACACAGAAAAGGAAAAAAAAAACCTTCCTAGTGCTATGTTTCCTGTCAACCTGCTGCCTTGTGTTCAGGAAGTACAAGTGGTGTAATAGGAAGAGTGAAAAGACTGAAAACCAGCATCTCTCAATCCTGTCCCTGGTTCTTCCACTAACCTGCTATGGAATATTTGACAACCTCTACCCTTTGGTTTGTCATTTGCTGTTCATAAAAATAAACCTTTAAGAAGGAGATAGTTATTACTTACATACATACATATAAACATGGTCATTTGCATCAAAATAGGCAATGTATATGAAAGCTATTTGTAAAGGATAAAGTGCTATGCAAATATGTTATCATTATGTATAAATGCTATAGATCAGAAGAGATCTAGACAACTAATTGTATCCCCTTATCAGGCTTATTTCATAAATAACAGGAAAGAGCATAAGCACCTAATGCTCTGAAGTCCCCAGAGAATATACTTCTAAGGTATAAGCTTAAAATCCAAATTGAGGGGTGGAAGGTGACTAATGAGGGGAGAGAGAGAAATGGGGGAAAGTGGAAGGGCAAATGGGTAGAATGAAGCTTAGGGATTGTTCTATAAGAAATTATTATCTCTTTCTTTCTTCCATTTTGAAGAAGCCCGTATTAACTAAAAATCCTAGTGGTTAGGGTAATTGAAGAGAGGTTGGTTGGTGGGAAAAATGAGAGTTAGAGAGACAGAGAGAAATAGAGACACAAAGAGACAAACAAAAACAGAGACAGAAAAGAGGGAGAAAAATAAAGACATAAAGTGAGGCAGCGTAAGAGGGAGAGGGAGACAGATACAAAGACAAAAAGGATATAAGGGATAAAGAAGGGGAAGTGGAAAAGGAAGGAGAAAGGAACAAGAGTAAAAATGAAGCATAGAGATTACTATATTACCAAATTGTCTATTTTCTCCAATTTGAGGAAGACCAGAGAAGTGAGATTTATACCCAGAAATAATTAGAACTTCAGAAGCAGAAACAAAAATAGAGGCTAATACTATTCCAAATCCTATATCATCAAATCCAGATTGCAACACAAAGTGAATATTTCATTTCTAAATAACATAGACAATTTGGGATACAAACAATTCTTATGACAAAATGCCACTAAGCACACATAAACTTTAGAACAAATTACTTGACCAAGTAGTGACTTACTTTCTTCATACTATTCGCTATTCCTACATCCAAGTGTTAGCTAGAAAAAAAATATCTTTCTGTGGGAATCTTGTTTTCTACAACTCCCATTCTCTGTTTTCTAGTCTAGTTATTCAAATGGAGCTTGATGCTGATTTTTTCCATAGGCTATTGGTTTCACAGATCTATTTGTCTTCATGATAGCCTTTCTGAATCAATAAAGTGAGGTCTCAGAGAGTCAAGGAGCTTTCACATGACAGCAAAGCCATTCACAGTATTATAGAATCACAGTTTTAGAATTGGAGAGGCCCTTAGAAATTATCTATTTCGCTGCTCTTTATGTGGTAGCAAGGAATTGGAAGTTGAGGGGGTGCCCATCAATTGGGGAATGGCTGGACAAGTTGTGGTATATGAATACAATGGAATACTATTGTGCTGTAAGAAATGATGAGCAGGAAGAGTTCAGAGAAACCTGGAGGGTCTTACGTGAGCTGATGATGAGTGAGATGAGCAGAACCAGAAGAACATTGTACACAGTATCATCAACATTGAGTGTTGACCTACTGTGATGGACTATATTCTTCTCACCAATGCAGTGGTACAGAAGAGTTCCAGGGAACTCATGATAGAAGAGGATCTCCAAATCCAAGAAAAAAAAAGAAAGAAAGAACTGTGGAGTATGGATGCTGATTGAACCATACTATTTCTTTTGTTTTGGGTGCTGTTGTTTTTTTTTTCTATTTTGGGGTTTTGCATCACTGCTCTGATTTTTTCTCTTGTAACAGGATTAATGCAGAAATAGGATTAATGTTATTATGTGTATATATATGTGTGTGTATATATCTATATGTATAGAGATATATAGATATAACCTATATCAGATTACCTGCTGTCTAGGGGAGGGGGGAGGGAGGGAGAAAAATCTGAAATTGTAAAGCTTGTATAAACAAAAGTTGAGAACTATCTTTACATGTAACGGAAAAAATAAAATACCTTATACATTAAAAAAAAAAGAAATTATCTATTTCATTTTACAGATGAGGAAACTGAGTCCCAATATGGTTTTATGGTAAAAAAAAATGAAAGTTTTTAACTAAAATTTAAGAGTTGGCTAACATACTACTGAAGGACCGCCAGTTTTTGAAGGACCGCCCTTTCAGAGAGGAGACCGTGATGAACAGCCGTGCACCTGCTGCTGTTTGGGAGAGCGTGGCCAAGCACGCGAGACTTCTGGGACTCAAGCTTAAAGATGAGGAGAGAACAGAAGTGGGCTCTCTCACCCTGCTCACACACACTGGCTCAGGTTTGATGGCATGTTCAGGTGATCAGCCCTGGTCCTCGGTGGCAGCACGTGCTTGACGCTGGTTCTCAGCCTGAGAGGTAGCTTTGGGATTCGGTAAGTTTTATAAAAGAATATAGACTAAGCTTAGATCTAAGACTATTTATTTGTATTTCTACTTTCCTATTTCTTTAATCAGTATCACCTGTTTGTTGGCTAAGTAATTCCCAAACAATAAAAGCTAAGTAATCCATCTCTAATTAAAGCTCAGAGGTTTCTTTCTCTTACTGGTCCGGGAGATATATAAGGGAAAGGTTAAAGGGAAGTTTAATGTTCTTATATCCAATTTTAAATCTCACAGTTTAAGTGATTTTCCCATGGTCACTGGGGTAGGTATTAAAACTAGGATTTGAAATCTGTATTACTGGCTCCAAATCTGGCACACTTTCCACACCCAAGAAACCACCCAATTCTGGACCATAACTTCTCAGAGGTCAAAGAACAAAGATGCTGAGCTCATATAGGAGTACGATCTAAAAAGCACTATGAACATATGGGTACTTAGGATATTAGATTTGAAAAGTACTTAGAGATCATCTAATACAACCCCCTCCTTTTACAGATAAGGAAATCAATACAAAGGGCAAAATTAATTAAAAACTTATAATAGGTAGAAAGTGAATGAGCTGGGATTTAAATACAAGTCCTCTGATCCTAAATCTGGAATTCATTCTACTGTACCATAATAATTCTTTTCATCAATTCAAAACCAATCAAGTCTTCACAAACTACTTTCTAAATGATTTGCTTGGAATTCTGGGGCCACAAAATAAGTTTTTGACATATGAACTCTGTTTAGAAAGAGCTTCCTATCTAGTAAGATGCAAACTCCTAACCCCCATGAAAGACTTATAGCAATAAAAAAGTGTCTAGCCAAATGTTTCATTAAGCATTATAGATAGCTTATGGAACTTCCAAAAAAAGAAAGATAACAATGAGCAGTAGTATGGGAATTCTTTATTCATTGCATGGGCCTTGAATTGTGTTAAATGATAAATAAAGTTTAGATATACAAAGAATAAGGGGTAGAGCTCTCAAAAAATCTTCTAATTGTCTCTGAATTCCTCTATTACATTCAGTTAGACAAATATTTTTATTAACTACAAACGTCATGGAAGGCACTGTTCTATATGGTGGGTATACTAAAATAGATCTTCAACTCATTCAATGTGGATAATCCTTTCAATAGTGTAATACCATGGTATCACAGTTTTAGAATTGAAAAATCCCTAAAGGGTCATCTAATTCAGATCTTTCATCTTACAGATAAAGAAACTAAGGCCCAAATGGTTATGTGATTCACCCAGGGTCACTGAGGCAGATAGCAAAGATGGGATTTGAAATCATTTCTGCTGGCTCAAAATCTAGCATTTTTTCTATTTACATTGAAAGAATTCTTTGATAATGTATTTTATGCTACTTCTATTGATTCATACTTTACGGGTAATATTATGAAAACTACCCACCATGTGTTTGTCTATTGCCATTTTATGGTCCTTGAAACTTCAATTCTTCAAAAACAATATTATTTATATGGTACAATCAGGGGAAGTGTTGATGTTCAAGAAGAAACTTGGGCTCATAAAAAGCACTACACATTTTCCCAGTGGAATTCTAGACTGTTTTCTTCCTCTTATTCAATTCTTGGCCAAAGTCATTGTCTTTATACAAAGTCTGTCCAAGACATGGAGCACATGCTGATGAACCAGTCCTAAGGACTGTCTATGAAAGTGAATATCCTAGTCTGCACAATAGGCATTCATCCACTTTTTTTTTCTGAGTGTATAGTCATGGCAAAGTCTTTCTGGATATGGTCAGCATGATGCCATATTGAAATAAGAACATTCGGAAGACTTTGTACTGTGTAAAGACTTCCTCTTCCATTTGAAAACCATGTGAGACTTCCACATGTTCAAAAATGACAGTGGCAAATACCTTTGTCATGCCTATATCTACCTTTTATACATTGATTGATAATAATAGAGGATTGTTGAACAAAGCTATCTCTTGTTGAATCTTTCAAGGGTTTTATGTACTTTTTATATATTCACTAGATACACTACGTGCAAGAAGAATTATTAAGTAAATATTTTGTTCTACTAAATCAAATGCTTTCTTGTAGTTAACAAACAATAAACACTGTGGAATTTGGTATTCTCTGCATCTTTCAGTCAATTGTGTGAATCTAAAGATATAGTCTGCCATGGAAAATCTCTAGGGAAAGCCTGCCTATTTCTATTTCATACCTTCATCAAGAACATCCTTGATACTTATATGGATTATTCTCATAAAGATTGTAAAGAGCTGGGAAACTAGGCATATAGTCAGTAGTTAATGATCCAGTCACCTTTTGGGGAGCAATGATAACATTGATGACTTTTTCCAAGTCTTTGATATCCTTCTCTTTATGTATGATGAAAATCAATCCTCTGATGCTATCAGAATTGTGTGTTTTCAAGCACAAATTTTCTGTTTCCTGGGTTTAGTCTAACTGTATTCCTATTTTTTATTTTATCAGTGTTATATGTAATTTCTTAAGTAAAAATAAATGACCAGGTGTTAAATTATAAGCTTTGGGGTATAATTATAACTATTAAATTAAAAGTATAACTTGGAGAATCTCACTGAATTCTTCATAGAATTTTGTTGCACCCTCATCCTCTGCAAAAGATGTAAGCATGGGATTCCTCAGAGGGATATTTTTTCCTAATAACAAATGATAACCATGGGTGTTGCAATGTGAGGTGATCAAACATTTGAAAAAAATTGTTTCCAGACTCTGTTGAAGGGTAGATGCAAGATAGCAAAGTAAATGCTGTGAATCTATGTGCTCCTGACAAATTCGTCCACATACTACCAAAAAAAAAATGCCATAAAACAACTCTTGGAGCAGCAAACCCACAAAAGAATAGTGAAACTCTTTTCTAGCCAAAGACAGTTTAAATAGGCAGCAGGGATATTTGTTGTTCAAGGTGAGAGAGGAGCTCAGCACACAGTGCAGATCCAGCTCCAGGCAGACCACACCTCCAGAATCTCAGAATCTTCACTATCAGCCACTTCTTCTGAAACTTGACTCATAGACTGGTGAGGGACTCCAACAGTTGCCCAGGGGGAAATAGTGGGGGGTCTCTTTGGAAGCAGAGGCAGAGCACATTGCCAGGAAGCACATTTAAGTGCCAGAGGCCCAGTGGGAGAGGGGCACAGGCACCCCAAGTTTTCAGCCATAGAGAATCAGATTTCAATCAGATTTCTGCTTCCACATTAAAGAAAAAGTAGGCCATAGTAACTTACAGGCAAGGTGTGCTAAGAACAAGCCCAATAGTACTACCTAGGATCCCCTGTAGCTTGGGACAGTGCATCTTGGAAGCAGTGCTACATGTTAAGAAGGAGATAAAAGTCAAGAAATAGGCAGCCAAGATGAGCAAGCAGAGAAATCAGCAGACCATCAAAAGTTTCTTTGATGGCAAGGTAGATAAAAATACACCCTTATAAGAAGATAATAACAAAGTCAAAGCTCCTACATCCAAAGCTTCCAAGAAAAATATGAATTGGTCTCAGACCATGGAAGAGCTCATAAAGGACTTTGAAGATAAAGTAAGAGAGGTAGTAAGAAAAGTAAGTGAGGTAGAGGAAAAAATGGAAAGAGTAATGAGAGTGATACGGGAAGGTCATAAAAAAGTCAAATTGGCCAAATGGAAAAGGAGCTACATAAACCCTCTAAAGAAAATAATTGAATCATTGTTTAAGAATTAGGATAGTGCAAATAGAATCTAATGACTTTATGAGAAATCAAGACCCAATAAAGCAAATCCAAATGAATAAAAAATAGAGGGCAATATGAAATATCTCCTTGGAAAAACAGCTGACCTGGAAAATAGATCCAGGTGAGATAATTTCAAAATCATTGGACTACCTAGAAACCATTATCAAAATAAGAGTTTAGACAACATCTTCCAAAAAAATTGTTGGGGAAAATTGCCCTGATATTCTAGAAGCAAAGTGTAAAATAGAAATTGAAAGAATTGACTAATCACTTTCTGAAATAAATCTCAAAAGGAAAAGTTCCAGGAATATTATAGCCAAATTCCAGAGATCCCAGGTCAAGGAGGAAATATTGCAAGCAGGTAGAAAAAAAAAGAATTCAAATACTGCGGAGCTTCAGTTAAGCTAACACAAGATCTAGCAACTTCTACATTAAAGGACCAGAGGGCATGGAATTTGATATTCCAGAAGGCAAAGGAACTGAAACAACAACCAAAAATCACTTACCCAGAAAAATTGAGTATAGTCTTTTGTGGGAAAAATGATACTTCAATGAAAAAGAGGACTTTCAGGCATTTGTGATGAAAAAACCTAAACTGAATAGAAAATTTGAATTTCAAATATGAAACCCTAGAGAAACATAAAAAGATAAACAGGAAAAAGAAATCATGAGGAATATTAAAAAGTTAAACTGTTTGTATTCCTACGTGGGAAAATACTTCCAACTCATAAGAACATTTTCAGTATTAGGGAAGCTGAAAGGAATTTGCTTAGATTAGAGGGCACAGGTGTGAATTGAATATGAAGGGATGATATCTGTAAAGTATTTATTTTTTGTTTGTCCTTGTGTTTTGTGGGGCAGGCAGGGTGGGTGGCTTATGTCTGGGTCTCCATTTGGGCTCAGGGCCTCCTGAGTCCAGGGCTGGTGCTTTGCCCACTGTGTCACCTAGCTGATGCATGATGATATCTTTAAAATAAAGTTAAGGGGTAAGAGGAATACATTGGGTGAAAGGGAAGGGGAGAGGTGGAAGGTCATAAAGTAGCTCACACAAAAGAAACAAGAAAAAGCTTATGGAGTAGAAGGGAAGATGGGGAAGGAGCAAGGGAGTGAGTGAGCCTTAGTCTCATCAAAATTGGCTTAAAGAGGGGCAGCTAGGTGGCACAGTGGATAGAGCACCAGCCCTGGATTCAGGAGGACCTGAGTTCAAATCCAGCCTCAGACATTTGACACTTATTAGCTGTGTGACCCTGGGCAAGACACTTAACCCCAATTTCCTAACCAAAAAAATGGCTTAAAGAGGGAATAACATACACACTCAAGTAGGTATAGTAATATATTTTACCCTGAGGGGAAGTGGGAGGAGAAGGGGAAAAGGAGGAAGAGGTGAAGGAAGGGAGGGCAGGTTGAGAGAGGGGGCAGTAAAAAGCAAAACACTTTTGTGGAGGGATAGGGTAAAAGAAGATAGAAAATAGAGTAAATATTCAGAGGAATGAATAGGATGGAGGGTAATACAGTTAGCAATAGTAACTGTGAAAGAAATGATGAGCAGGATAATATGAGAAGGACATATGAAAAATGCAAACCACCAAAAGAGAAAGAACTGATGGTATCTGAATACAGATTGAAATATAATTTTATCTTTACTTCCTCTTTCTAAAGTTATTTTGTCTGTTTACTTTCACAACCTGACTAATGTGAAGATGTTTTCCATGACTACATATGTATGACTTATATTGAATTGCTTGATTTCTTAGGGAGGGGTGAGAAGGGAAGGAGGAAGAAAATTTGGAACACAAACTTTTTAAAAAATCAATGTGAAAAAATTTGTTTCTTTTTTTTTACATCTAATTTGGGGAAAATTCTAAATTAATTAATTAATTAAAAACCAAAAAATAATGTTTCTAGTTGCATCTTTTGATGCATAACAAAACTAACCACTGTTTCCTTTATTTCGAGTCCAAGTCGGATCTATGATACATCTTTCCATTTAGCTCCAATTTCTCTTTGTCCTCTGATTATAATTATAATATCAATAATAATAATCAATATCATACATAATATCAATATCATACATATGTAATAATATCAATGCCATAAATAATAATATCAATATCATGCATAATAAACAAAACTAATAACCAATATTAATATGATTAACATTTTCCAGTATGATGGTCAGTAGAGGAAATGTTAAGGTCATTTTGTAGAAGGGCTCAGGACGGTAAGTCTTAATTCCTCTTCAAGTGCCAGTTATATTTATGACTTTCTAGACCACCACCATGCCTCAGCTTCCTTCTCACCATGGAAGTTCCCTCAACTTCTTAGCTAATGAGATCCCTTTGCTATTGAGGGTGAGTTCTTCCCAGAACCTCAATTTCAAGTAATACTCCAGACAAACTTGACAACTGAACATCCACCCTTTGGTTTAATAGCTTCAGTAATATGGAATTTGTTACTTAGAACAGCACCACATTAAATTTTAGATTCCTCATATTAAGAAATTTTACTTTCTATAGAACTGGTAGTATTTCTGCAGTTTCTACACTTTACCCTTATTCTTCTCTTTGGAGCCAACCTAAACAAGTCTCATCCCTCTTTCATGTGACAACCATTCAAATGCTTCATTCCCATTATTATCAAATTTTACAGAAAAGGAAACTGAGGTGCAGTGAGGATAAGTTTTGCTCATAGTCACACAGCTAGTCAGATTCTGAAGCAGAATTTGAACTCTTCCTGACTCCACTCTACCACCTTGCCACCTACCTGCAGCGTGGCAGCTACAATGGAGCACAGTACTTGAGATGTAATCTAACCAGAACCCAATACATGAGAATTAGAACCTGCCTTATTTAGACACTTTGCATCTGTTAATACAGCCCCAAATTCCATTAGCTTTTTTAGCTATTATGATCTATTGCAAACTCATTTTCAGGCCCATTAAACACCCACACACACCCCCCAAAGTCTTTTCACATGAATTTTCTAGTTATTTCTTTGTTGTCATTCAAATACTTGATATCATTTGCCATATGTAGACCATCTTCTTTCCTTCAGGAAAACATCCTAAATCCCTCATATATTACCTTCTATATCATGGTATCTAGTTTCTTCACTATCCTGGTCACCCTCCTCTTGATGTGTAGTAGCTTGCCAGTGTAATAATAGTAATAGTAACAACAATACTAACAACAACACCTTTAAATGTTGTTGTAATACTAACAAAAACAACAATCATAAAATAGCATAAAATAACCTTTAAGGTTAGCCAAGTTCTTTGTATATGCTACCATGATTGATCCTTACAACCAATCAAAAAGAACTTTCTATTTTTCTTGTATTCTGGTTAACCACATTTTTACTGTATCTTCTGATGAGCTCATGCTTTTGTTTCCCTATGTTAGTTTAAGCATGAGGTGAATTGACATTTGTATCACTAATAGTGTTCTTTCAACATGTGTTGACATTTCGATTGGTTTTCCATGATCTAAAAATTATTTTCCTGTGCTTGGGCAGCACAATCTGGCCATTCCAGATAAATATATTTATTGGCAAGTGGGTAGGTTCCACATATGGGCTATAACATTTACATATATGCTTATGTGCAAGTGTACATTTAATGGGTACCATCTGTTGGATCATTGCTTAGCACTTCTTAAACATAGCTCTCCTCATAACCACTCACTTCTTATTTCTCTCCCTTGAACTATCACCTTTTCATAATCATCACCACATTTTGTTCTGCAGTTGTATATGACCTTCCTTATGTCTCTATGCCAGCCTCTCATTTATAGAAAGAAAATTAGTTTGACACTTGAGAAACACTGGGCATTGATTGATGTAGCATTTGCAATAGCATGGAGGAAGGAATAAGCATGGAACATATGAGGGATCAGTCTGACTAAAGTGGAGGAATTGTGTTCAAATCTAGTACAGATAATAATATTGGGCAAGTAGGGTAGGGTTAAATTGAAGGCAGAGACTGGACAAAACAGGCAGTTAGCAGTTGAAAAACCATTATAAGTTCTATAAAAAGAGAATGATATGATATAAAGTAGTCTTTTAGGGAAATGACTGAGTAAAATGTCATAGATAGACTGAAGACAGAGGAGACTTGGGTCTGGGAAACCTATTTGGAGGATGTTGCAACATTCCACATATGAGGTGATGAGGACCCAGACTGGAGTATGGGCAATGGCGATGGAGGTAAAGGGAAAATAGATTTAATAAATATGACTGAGAATCTAGAAGCTGTGGCAATCTGAGCTATATGGAATCTAAGGCCTAGAGAAAATGAGCCCCAGATCACATATGCTGTAAGAAGTAAGGTGAAAATGATCCAGAACATGGAGGTAGGGTGGTATTCAGGAAGGTAGGTCTAAAAGAAGCACTACCTTGGAGTAGGAGGTCACACAGGAAAAGGGACTTTTCCTCCTGCATAATTCTATTGAGTGCTAGTGTTGAGGGAATAGATCACAGCTATCAGTACATTCTGGGCATCTTCTCCTAAGGGAATTTATTTGAAAGTAAAAAGAAAGAAAGTTTAGAAAAATTATGCATGAGAAAAATAATTGATAAGATATCAAAACAGTTGTTAGTCACCTAAGCCTGGATACAACAATCTCATGAAATAAGGTAGGAGATGTAGAAGAGGGCTTCCAGCTAATACTGAGAGTCAGTCTTTTGTGTATGTAGAGCAGCAAAAGGCCTTCCTACAACTCTAAAAGTACCTCCCTATCAGATCATTTGTTGCTATAAATTCAGTCCTTTAAATGATATTTCTTTATCCTAAAATAGAAATATTCATGGAAAGAGTAAAATATTAAACCACCTCACTTATTCCCTCAGTGTGAATGAGTTTATTTTATCCTTTTTCTATAGTGATAATAGAGGAAGGAGGATACACTCAGTTTACTGGGAGCTGGGTAAAGAATTACAGAGGGAGGGAGAGACACACACAGAGACAGAGAAAGAGAGAGACAGAGGGAGTATATATAACAGGGACCAGAAGACATGGGAGGTGAATATTTTCCCAGTTCATAATTTTGCCAAAGATGGGACCCAACAACTCTAAACAGAAAATAGAATCACAGAATATCAAAACAGATATCTCAATACATTTAATTTAATTCCATCATTTTTCAATTTCTAAAACTGAGGTACAGAGAGGTTACAAGTTTAGATCAAGTTCACACAGCAATTAGTAGCCAAGTCAAGGCTAGTTCTCAGGTGTTTGAACTCCAAGTCTTAAGCTCTTTGCCCTGCACTTTTCTGCCTTCAGAAGGGAGCAAATCCTAACTTCGAGAACAGAGTTAGAGTAAAAGAAGAGACAGATATGTTGGCTTGTTAAGGTGATGAATAGTCATGGTGATACTTCTCAAGTTTTCAATGAATAGAAAGAATGTGAGGGCAAAATATGGTACAACTTAACTATCTGCATCAATCTTGATTTTGCTTGCTTCAGAGAATCTTCTTACATTAATTGCCTTCTTGTCATTGGTGGAGGACCATTGACTGAACACTTGTCCTTGGCTAGTGAACACTGGTTCTTGGAAATCTAAGATATGTTCTAGTGTCAGCAAGCTGAATCCTTGCCAGTGAGGGTTATGTCACCTTCTCTTTGGTTACTGAGCATTACAAATGCAAAGTAAGGAAATATGAAAGGTGCCATTAAAGGGAAATGACATCATTGGATTCAGACCTGAAAATGGCTTTTCTTTCCTTCAGAGCTTGACTCAAACGCCAACTAAAATAGGTGATCTTTACTCACCTAGTTATTATAAAGTCCTTCCCCCAAAATAGACCTTGTATTTTATTTTGTACTTGCTTTATGTTTACACTATTCCTAAAAGCAGAATGTAAACTTCTCGAGGGCAAAAACTATTGATAAATTTGCCTAGTAGACTGAATTGTACTTGGTTAATAGTAGACATATTTAATAAAAGCTTGTTGAATGAATGGAATTCAATCCACTCATTTTATAAATGATGAAATAGAGTCCCAGAAGGGTTTATTGATTACCCCAAGGCCAGACATATAATGGATAGCAAAGTCATTATGTTGTGGACTAGAAAATAGAAATAAAATCAGAGGATGTCTCTGGGAAACAAAAACTTTAGAACAATTCCATGGGCTGACAATGAATCCATATGAAAATAGGACTTAGGAAAAAAGAAACTAGGGCAAGAGAAAGTAGAGACTGGTAGCAGGGAGATCAGTTAAGTTATTGCAAGATTTGAAAAGTGATGCATGTTCATAGGATCAGAAATAAAGGAACCTTAACAATCACCTTTCCAAACTCCCTTTATTTTACAGATGAAGAAATTATAATAAGGGTCTATGCTAGTTTAATGCGGTGGGAATGGAAAGGAAGAAACAAATATAAGAATCCTTACAAAGAAAGAATTATTACAACTTGATGGCTGATTGAAATCATTAAAGATACTTGAATTTTGAGCTTGGATGACTGTGAAAATGTTAGGTCCATTTGAAAAAACAAGAAAAATTGGGAGAATGTGCCAGTTGGGTAGAGAAGATGATGCCCTGTCATAAGCTCTGGCCCTATACTCCTCCCTAAAACTGTGTTGACTCTTCCTGTGAACTTAGTCAGAATTGAAGTTTCTGTTAGCCATATCATGAAACTGCCTCCTTGACCACTAGGGGGCTCATAAAAGTTTACATGATGAGACAGTAACCCAAGTTTCAAGGCTTTCTTGTCACTGGTAACATTTATCTATTGATCTTTTTTCTTGTCTACTTTCTGATCCACTGCTCCTTCAATACCTGAGTATAGTCTGAAACTCTTGAGTCCCAGTTATAGTCCCTAGCCTGGCTTCCAACACCTTATCTCTATCTTGACCACCAAGAGCACTTGAGTTGGGCTTGATGGATTCCAACTGATAGTGGATTGTGGAGGGTGTGAAATCAAGACTGAGAACAGAAGCAAGATGGGAAATCCAAGGTGTAGGATTAGGATTAATTAGCTAAAGACCCGGGTCTGAATTTTACAACAGAGGGAAACTACTATTTCACTCAAGACCTAAAATTCACAGTGCTCTTATTTGGAAGCAACTCAAGTACACTTGACTAACTCTGCTCCAGAAAGACTTTTTTCAACCTTACAGAATCTTAGCTTGTTAAAGCAAGCTGCTATCCTCTTGGCAGAGAATCTGTATTTATCCTCTTGATTACATCTGTGCCTGTGGGTTAGAGTTAGGATAGATTCTGGAAAGATTTAGAATTCCCCTGAAAGCTGCAGATCCCCCTTTGTCTCTAAGGAAACTGACTCATTAAGATACTTAGGATCTACTCCAACAACTACTCTCCCACACACATTTATTTAGCACTTTACAATTTTAAAAGCACTTTTTATAAGATGATCTCATCTCCTAACAAAATGGAACCCTACAAGGTAAACAGAGAAAATACCATCCCATTTTCCAAGTGATAGAACTAAGGGTCAGAGAACTTAAGCAATTCTCTCAAGTTGTAATGGAAAATGTGCTTCATTTGGAGTCAGAGGAAACTGGTTTTGAATTGGAACTTTGCACTTGTTATCCATATGACCTTTGGCCAGTCACTTAATTTCCTTTGGCTTCAGTTTAAATGCCTTTGGAAGTAGTTAATCTAGATGATACCCGAGGACTCTTCCAATTCTATATCTGTGTATATCAATCAGCATGCATTTATTATGTACCTACTATATTCCTGGTACTGTTGCTATGAGTTAACAATTCAAATATAGGAAGTAACTTAGTAAGTGGCAGGCTTGAAACTTAAAGTGGTATTCCTATGGATACTGCATTTACTATCATCATATATCCTCCTCCAGGTAGTCTTCCACTTCCTGGGACCAGAATAAGGGTAATTACTAGGGACCTTCTGGTGGTAGCCTGGACAGGGACATCAGAATATCTTAGTGAAGTGGTCCAACAAGCTAGAAACTGGAGCGTGGGCAAGAGGTCAGGGATGGTTGGGGGCAATCTTCATAGAAGTGGTAGTTGATTGTACATATGGATTAGATCTCTGAGGCAGCTACTATACAGGAAGAAGCTGAGAAAAACTAGGATTGAATGTAGAAGAACACCCAAACCCAGCAGAGTATTACAATTCCACTCAGATAATGAAATCTGTAGTTTTCAATTATACATGTCATCCTAAATAAATCCATCACTCTGAAAACAATTTTTCCTTTTCCTTCATTGAACTGCAGATTGTAATATGGCTTCTGGAAAGTATGACACCTGGGAATGGTTCAGAAGACCTGGGTTCAAATCGTAATCCTTAGGAATCTCGAGATATTGTCTGAGGGAGTGGGTGAAGTATAACACAAAAGGAGTCTGCTATTTGAAGAGACAGAATGTGTGCATAAAAATGTGACAAGGTAGCTTTGTTGTTTGATGCTGAAAATCCATTTAACCCATTGGTGCCTGTAATGGACTTTCTTTTTGATTCTTAAGTTCCTGGAGAACATTGACAAATAAGATGTATTTGGAATCTAAGTCAGTAGTGAGACTATACTCCCAAGCCTGTGTAGCCCTTAACAAATTTTAAATTTAGGGGTTTGTCTACAGTCATCCATACTGCGGTAAAAAGTGAAAGCTTTTAACAGTTGGTTAGCGATAACTGAAGGACGCCAGTTTTTGAAGGACCACCCTTTCGGGGAGGAGACCCTGACGAACCACCCGTGAGTCTGCTAAGCACTCCACTTCTGGGGTGTGAGCTTAAAGGCAAGGAGAGAACAGAAGTGGCGCCTTCTCTCTCCTCACTCACTTGCTCTGCACACACACACTGACTCAAGTTCGACAGCATGGTCCTTGGTGATCGGCCTGGTCCTCCATAACAGCATGTGCTTGACGCGGTTCTCAGCCTCAGAGGTGGGTTTTGGAATTTGGTGAGTTCTATATGGAATATAGACTAAGCTTAGACCTAAGACTATTTATTTGTATTTCTACTTTCCTATTTCTCTAATAAACATCACCTCGTTTGGTGGCTAATTAATTCCCAAACAATAAAAGCTAAGTAATCCATCTCTAACTAAAGCTCAGAGGTTTCTTTCTCTTACTGGTCTGGGATATATATATATATATATATATATATATATATATATATATATATATATATATATATATATATATATATATATATAAGGGAAAGGTTAAAGGGGAGTTTAATGCTCTTGTATCCAATTTTAAATCTCACAATACTAAAGTCCTACCTGAATCATATGGAATTGGTCCTAAATTTTTAAAAGACAGTCTAAGGGAGTACAAGCTCTAGTAGATCCAACAGTACTAGAAATGATCTAGGAGACATCTAATTCTTGGATGATTTGCTTCCAAGTGATATGCATAAATATTGACCACTGGAATGCAAGACTATGAGCCTATTACCATCTAATAAGTATAGAAAAGTTGCAATGTGTATCAATAGAGACAGTTTTCTCCCAAGAAATAATGCATACTTCAAATATTGCAAAATTGGAATCAATAATTCAAATCACATCCTGTGCTTCTCTTCTCCTTCAAATGAGAAACAGATGAAATTGGGCCAAAGCAAACATAGTATGTCATCTTAAAGGAGAAAAAAGTCATTAAGTGGAGTCCATGAAAGGACATTTCAATGTAGATACATAATCTTCAAGTTTGTTTCATACCTGGGATAGAAACACTTTCTTCCATGTTTGCTGCCTTATTGAATCAATGTTGTAACAATACAGCTGAGCCCCAAAGTTCAAACCCTAGGACAATTACATTGTTTACTTCAACACTACCAGGTCTCTGGGACACCTCTCAAAGTCTCTTTCTGTACATTTTTTTCTCTCTCAGCAAAGTTCCGCCCAGGAAACTAGGATAATTGGGCTGTATATATCTGTGCATGGCCTATCCTACAACATTTCATACAGGTATGACTTCTCATAGTGTTTCATGCTGCAAAATCACCTACTCTTATGCCTATCCCATTAAAAATCTCTTTCTCCTATGGTCCTGATCATTAATAGATGATGAATAATAAGGAAATTTGCTAAACTGATTCATGCAAGTAAGACTAGTAACAAAATGTTCAGTACATCAGTCCTCCCAGGATCTTTGTGTTTTTAAAAGCAGTAGAAAACGTGATTTGGGCCAAAGGTACAGCATAGAGAACACTGTGTGTAGGGGTGCCTGGCAAAGAAAAAAAACACAACTAAGGAGGAAACGGTTTGTTTGTTTGTTTGTTTTTGCTAAAGAGAGTGAATAGAAGAAATTTCCATGGGAAATAGGTCTATCTCTACACAAGTGTCAGGGACCCCTAAAGTAAGCCCAAAAGACCTACAGGAATAAGGTTGTAATGATTTCAGGAGTAGTATCAATGAACTGAAGTGCCTGAGGCAATTGACAACTTCAGAATAAAAGCCAGAGTTAAAGGTACTATCTCTGAATAGGCATCACTATTGGCAAATGGAACTGTAGAATTTATATCTGGGAAGGAGAACAGCTACTGAGACTTTCCCAGTTGGCATCATGAGTCTTTGGAACATGATTGAAATCAAACCATTCTGGGAGAGGAGGAGCAGGAAACCAAATTATCTTAAAGGTGGATGATAATTATTTACTGATTACAAGACTATTCACTCCTTCCTAGTCGATCTCTTTTTTTATTTTGGTATGGACCTGTGATTTTGTTGTTGTTGAGTATTCACACTGAGTAAATTACCTCTACTGATAGACTGGTAACTGCTCCACAACTTGTAGGTTAGAGAGTTGCTTAAGGCATTGAGAGGCTTGAACCTTTGGCCTCCTCAATAAGAAGTTCCACCAACTAGAATATGCTATTTCTTAGATTATTTCTTTTTCATATAAATATTGTATGTTCAGCTTGGTTATTGCTAGCTGGTGTATGAGTTAATGCAAATATTGTAGAAATAAGGGAAATTCAGTGGTTCCTAGATTTATTATCTGGATTGGAGCAAAATGAGCTATGTAAAGATGTTATTATTGATGTGTCCTCAGGTTATATACTCATTATATTAGTGAATTGGAAACCCCTTAATGTGCAGAAATAAATCTTTAATGGTAGAATTTGAGGCAGAATAAGCATAAATTTTTGGCAGGGAAGACTTCTGGGTTCCCCTTATATCACAGTCTACAGGACATGACCTATTCTGCTTATACATATGGTAAGCAGAAGAGATATAATATTGTAAGAAGGAGTGGACACTTACCTTCTAATGGTTGTTGCTAAGAGCTACTCTTCAGGAAGACCACGTAGGTTAGTAGATGAGAAAAGAATAGTGCTAGCTGAACCTGCAGCTCCTTAGGCTGACTGGGGATATATGAGGAATATGCCTCTGCCATAAATTTTCTCTTCCTTGCAAATAATTATTATACAAAGTGTCTGCTCCTCCCTCCACATTTTTCTCTTGACTCAGCCCTGTCTAGACAACACTTTTTGACTATAAACCCATATATTTAAACTCAAATTAGATTTCCTACCTATAAGCCCAAGTCTGATACCTCCTAAAATTTTAGTTTTAGCCTCAAAACTGGCTTATTGGATATTGGCTGTCACTATACATTTCCCGGGCAGCTAGGTGACACAGTGGATGGAGCACCCAGCCTGGAGTCAGGAAGATCTTAGTTCAAATCCAGCCTCAGATACTTACTAACTATGTGACCCTGGCCAAGTCACTTAATCCACTTTGCCTCAGTTTCTTCATCTGTAAAATGAACTGGAGGGGGAAATGGAAAACCACTTCAGTATCTTTGCCAAGAAAACCTCAAATGGAATCACAGGGTAAGACATGACTGAAATAACTGAACAATAACAGTACAATTCCTACTTTGTTTATTCTCTACTGCTCTATTACTCTCCAATATATGCACTGTATCCTCTCCTAATACTATAGGATAGAGTAGAAGCAAGCAAGAGCAACTAAAAAGGACTGGGTTTTTTTTTCAAATGTCTTGTTAACAAGATCACAATTAGTTAGGAAAGAAGACCCAACCCTTTTCTTCTACTTTGATTTTTAATTAAGAGCAATCCCTGACAAATTTAAAGTTGAGTAGAAATTAGCAACTAGGAAACTCTAGAATGGTCACACATTTTTCAGATGTATATGAAGAAAAAAACATTGAAAAAGCATCAGGGGTTTTCTCATATATGCAGTAGTCAATCTTTTGGAAGTCATCTAAAATTGGTTATGCTAACTGTGGTTTTGGCTGAGCACATGAGAAAAAGCTGCCACTGAAATATTCAGTGTCCATGTAGTTTCCACACAAATGCAGCTGTTCTGAGGGATTTTTTGTCACCTCCTTTACACATTTGACACATCAAAACCCCCAGTTGCCTTAGATTTCTGACATTTCACATGTTGCAAGGAGACTGTCATTTGGGACTGTCAGACTGCAATTTGCAGGCTCAGAAGAGAAGAAAGAACTGCCTGGTTTCCTTCTCCACAGTAAGGGGCTATTAGTCAGAGCTCAGAGTGAGTTCTTAGGGTCCATGTCATCCATTTCATCCCCAAGGATTTTGTAGAGGTGACAAGAGAGGGGAGAATTACAAATATTTTTTAATGTTGGACTTCAAGTTGTGCTACAGTACTCAAATGCTGAACCAAGTAAGGGAAAGAAAATGAATCAGGCAGGAAGGGAAAGACAGAGAAAGGGAAAAATGATTCCAGAAGTTAACAAAAGAGATAGTCATACCTAACATATATACGGCCAGTTTGAATAGAACTGAGAAATCTGGTCCATCAGATTCTCTGATTGGGATAACCTCTTGATTCATGGGACTAGGTTTTCCAGTTCCCCATCTTTTTAATCAGTCTTAGGCTCTAAGGAGGCAGTATGATCGTTCTTGTTGTTTGCCCTTCATTCTCAAAAAGGAACACAACATCTGGGTGATGTTGTGATTTGCAGTGAATTGGATTTTCTAAGTGGGGGAGGGCTGCGCAAAGTCACCAACCTCACTCTCTTCTCCAAAGCCATCTGGGTCAAGCAGTAGGATGACTGGAGATGGCCATGGATGTTTAAGGTAATTGGAGTTAGGTGACTTGCCCAGAATCACACACCTAGTAAGTGTCTGAGGTGAGATTTTAACTCAGGGCCAGTGCTCTGTCCACTGCAGCACCTAGCTGGTTGGGAGTGTGCTACAGTGGAAAGATATCTGCATTTGGATCCAGAGAACCTGGTTTAAGTTTTGTCTCTGTTATTTACCTGTGTGCCTTTGGGTCAAGTCTTTTAATCTCTTTAGACTGAAGTTTTTGGTTTTTTTTTAATATGTAGACATGGAAAGGTGGAATAGATGACCTTTAAATCCCAGTTTTAAGTACTAAGTAATATGGGATAAAGAATTATTTCCTCTCCCCCACTCAGAATGCTGCAGAATGTCAGTCACCTGACTGGTCCCAGGATACTATCCCCATGATTTTGTGGTCATCACATTGCTCTCCCTTCTTCCAGGACAACACTCCCAATAGGGCAGATTCTCCTCTTTAAACTGGAAGTACCTGCAACACCCGACATCATCCAAGAATCAGTAGATATATCAGTGGCCAAGCCCTGCACATATACTGTTACTTGTTCCCCTGGAATATCAATAGTTTAAGAACATAGATGATTATCACAGCTCTCCCATGGTCTTCCTAGCACCATGGACAGTACTCTTCATAGAGTCAGCATTCGATGTTTGTCGAGAATTATTGTAAATGTTGATATTTTGTCTGTCAAAGAATCTACTATCCTCCTCCACTGTAATCAGCTGAAGAGGCTTCATCTCAGAGTTAGTCTCTGCAGAGGCCCTTGAACACTGTTCTAATTAGAACCTATCACTGATTTAGTTTCTCTATATTTTGTTAATTTCATATACTATGGCTAGCAAATTACTACCTCCTGCTCCTCCAGCCTCTATAATTTTGAAACAGAAAATGTCTTTTGAAAGAGGGAATCAGAAGATTCCTTTATTTCTCTACCTCTCCAAAAAAATCTCATCCCTATCCATGTCATCTCTATGCCTCCCAGTCATTTCTTCTGCCTTCTTTCTACTGTGCTCCCTGGAACCTTCTTCTATGATTAACAAAATTCCCCCATTGTAGATCACTTCTCACAATCCTTTATTTTTCTAGTGATTCCTAAAGCCAGACTTTCTCCTAAAGATCCTATAGTATGTGATACATTCTCCAAGGCGGGTGCTCTTTCTCTCATATAGCATGACTCAGATTCAAAATAAAGTGACATATCCCTTGATCATCATTGACATTTTTGATCTTTCCTTCTGCTAACAACCACATCTGCTCCTTTAAAGTTGATTTCACCCTATCTGGATCTTTGTTGCTATGATCTATGGTTTCCCAGGTCACTCAACCTCCTCCTCCAAGAAGCTCAGTAGCAGGCTCACAATTTTCTTTTTCAAACTACATTCCCTTTCCAAAACCCAAATTCCCAGTTCCTAAATGAGAAGTTCCTTATGTAGTGCAATTAATCTTTTGCTTTACTAAACAGATGCACAAATTAGTACAGCTGTCCTCACTTTACTCTTATGAAAGTATTGTCAGTGTCCTTCCCCCACCCTAGGTAAAATGAGAAATGAATTTCTCTTGGGTATAGGAAGTCCTTCAAATACAACGAATAGGACATATTTACATATTTGCTTCAAGAATCCAATCCACCATGAAGTTAATTCAAGCTGTATCATTCAATCCTAGCCTAGAACAGAGAACTAAATGTTAGAATTTTCTTTTTGTTCTGTTTGATCTAATCAGATTCATGTGAACCTAATCTAACGAGCAGTATTTTTTTTGCTATTTGCTCAAATCACCTGACACAAATTTCCCTACCATTACTCACCAATACTTAACATTCTGCTTTGGCCACATAGTCTGTTGATGTTCACCATAACCATTTATTTGTTTTCCTTTCCTTGTGATACTATGTCCTTATCTAACTTTTCAAATCCCCTAGTGAGAATAGTTCATGGTGAGCTGAAAAATAAATAACTGAACTAACACAAAGTAAGTTGTGCATAAGCTCTCATTGATTGATCATTCTTACTTGAAAGATGTTGAAGTCTTAAAAAAGAAGGAAGAAATATAACCCAATAGGAGTAACAAGTCAATTTGGTGGAAGAAAAAGACGATATGGTGAAGGAAAGTCAAGGAACAGTTCCCACCTATTTTACTTTTTTGCCAGGCCCAACAGTCAATATGACATGGGTTATTCACATGGGAAAAACAGAATAAAAGCAAAACAAGTAAATTCACCTTATTTCTATGATGCACAATCCAAAAATGGCCTTTCCCTCCCTTAAACTTGTGAAGAACTATAAAATTCTCAATGTTATATTTTTATATTCTACCCTATCTTTTTCTAGGTGTATTATCTTCTCTACAAGATAGTAAGATGCATGAGGGCAGAAAACATGTCTTAGCCAACCTTATCCCTCAAAAACAGAGATAGAGATCTTACTGGTTTGGATGAGATATATACCTATCCCTGGTGTGCTTAATGATTCCTAATAGTCCACCTTGCTTTGTAGAACACAAACATAGCATAGGTTGTACAAGATACAAAGAACCAATGAAATCAGTGCATATCTAGCAGGAGTATTTCAACCTGACACAGATTTCAGTCACTTAGTGCCTTAGAATTCTGAAGGAGAACAGAGTACTTTTGCTACCATTACTTATTAGAGATTACTTGAAACTCTTCTATCAGGAGAATGAAGCAGCATCAAGCCCTTAGAAGTATTCCAGGTGCATTTGTCATTTGAATATCCATGGACTGGTACAATTCACCCCAAATGGATAGTGCTAAACAGCTCTTTTAAAAAAAGAAAATTCTGGAAAGCTACAATCTTCTTTTGACACCAAATCAGACGCAAATCCCCATGCCCTTCCTGCTACTTCATTAGTGTCTACAGTTACCTTCTCTACCTATATACATTCATTTTTCACCATTAGTTCAGACAACAAACTGGATTCACCCATGTCCAGAGATAGTATGATATTGAAACCCATCTTTTTAGAACCAGTATCTCAAATAGCCATTGATATTGAGTAAAGATGAGGACACTAAAAATGTTGTTGGGAGTGGCAAGGAAAAAAGTTTTGAGAAGCTAAATAACCTCATACAGACAATCCAGAATGTAATAAAGATTTGGGATCTCATTAAGTATGCATTCCTGGAAACCACATTTGGAAAGACCATGAGCACTATGAACAAAGAGGATGAAACTTAGTTCTACATTTGGCTATTGAATGTTCTGGAGAATGGTAATGGGATATTGTGAAGCAAAACAGAAGAGAAAAGGAACAATTCAAAGACACTAAGCATCTGGAATAAAATAATTTGTAAATAAAACTATGATTTGGATTCTCAGATCACTAACTATATACAGAAGCCTGCATATTCTGCAAATGAGGATGGTGAGAAAAGTGAGGGCTCCGAAGGCTTTCCTTCAGATTGTGATAAATACAGTCTCAGCCAAAAAAATCTGGATCTAACGAATCATCTAGAAAAAATTGCAAGTTCCTCAAAAAGATAAAGGATTAAGATGAAGATTCTAAGGATTCAGAAGGTAACAAAGACTGGGGTTCAGATTTTCATGCCCTCAGATTATGATTCAGAAAAGCGTTGTTTAGGTCTCCAAATTCCTTTTAAAAGAGCACATCAGCCACCAAGTAGACATATAAAAATTAAAGGACAAATTCAAGAGGTATGGCCACAAACCCTAGTACTTGTATGAATGAAGTTAAAAACAACAGAGGAAAGGAGAGCAAAAAGAGTCAGAACAAAACATGCACTCTCATTACCTAAAGGATTTGCCAGGGGAAAAGAGATTATCTATGTTATCAATAGACTCAAGCCATGTATTGGTCTTGTGGCAAAAAGTTTTAAATCCCAAAACTGAGTTTGCACACCTGCTAGTCCATATTGCAGGTGAAATTAGCCTGGGAAAGGTATAAATGTTAAGTTCAAATACAGCACCTACATATCACTCTGTGACTACACACCCAAACTGACCATATACATGAAGCCAGAGATCTCCAAAACATTTGCTGAAGTTAGCATTATGGAAGAAAGTGAGAACGTGTCCAACTTTAGTAATAGTATCTGAAGGTGTATCCCTTGATAACCTTGAATTCTTAGATAACTTTTCAGAATAGTTAAATATTTACCAACATAAAATAGTACATAGTTTCCATCCATAAGAATCTATGGAACATCTAAAAGATGAAGCCCAGATCTATGCAATCACTTAACATGTGCAGGACAAAGACACAGCTAGAGAGATATGTCATATCTAATAAAATTGTGTGCTATTATTTACTACTAGCTTGACTAAGGCTAAATGGTGGCATTTAATACAATTCATCTTCATGAGGACATGGGCAAAGACATGCCCACTAGTCATGATAAATGACATAGAATTATAGATTGTTAGTGATGGAAGAGACTTTTAGAATCATCAAGTCTAAAGGGAAATTGGACTAGTTGACCTCCAAGATCTCTTCCAACTAATAGCATGGGATTCTAATATTTTTTGGAACAGTTAATAAATGATTGAGAACTCTATGCCTGAGACATAATAAGCACCTAATAAATGCTATTGACTAACAATTATTTCTCAAAGAAGTTAAGACATGGTTTCCATTGTCTGGTTAAAAGCACAGAATCAGAAGCTTTTATATCTAAGTCATCTACCTTTTGCAGAGCTCCATTCTTGGCATTGGTTCCCTGAGTCTCTAAAAGTCTATTATTTAGAAGTGTTCACTCATAGATGATAAATAGATAATAAGCAGATATTGATTGGGACAGTGGGCATTGCCAGAATTTATTGCTCTAAGAAGCATATATTGAGCAAGTAGAGCTGAGGTTAAATTCTGACCTTGAATTAGCAATAAATATTGATATTCACAAAAGCAGGAAACCAGCAGATGTAAACAACATTTTCTGAATGTTGGATCTAAAATAATCTAATCCTTTACCAATTTAGCCCTGGAATCTGTTATTCCAAAGCATATATGGGGTGGACAAGGGGTTCTTGTCAAAAGCTTAAGAGAAAATAACAATAATTTGCCATTTATATATTACTTTAAGGTTTATAAAGCACTTTACAGTTATTATCTCATTTCATCCTCACAACAATCCTAGCAGGGAGGTGCTATTGTCCTCATTTTAAAGATAAAGAAATGGAGCCAAACAGAGGTTAAGTGACTCATCCAGGTTCACATAGGCAAACTGTATTAGGATAGATTTAAACTCAGATCTTCCTGATACCAAGCTCAGAGTTCTATCCATTGTGCCACTTTGCCTATATTAATGTCTTAACATGATATCAACTCCTATGAAATACTTGGTAAATCCAGGTAAAAATCCAGTCTATAAATATAAAAGGTCCAATCTACAAATGTAGTTAAAGTAAAAATATCATACAAAGAGTTGAAAGTCCCATTTCTGCCCTCTCTATGGCCTCATATGACAATCGAATGTAAGCACCTTGAGGGCAAGACGAGTTTAATTTTTGTCTTTGATATTCACAAATACCAGTAACTAGTACTATGTATAACACATAATATTGCTTAGTAAGTATTCTAATAGTCTTGGGAAGTTCCTGTGACTGAAAATAAAAAGGATCCTCAATTGTCCAACCTTCTTATTATTTGCTTCTCCAAATTTAGCTAGGCTGTAAGCTCTTTGAGAGTAGAGGGTTTGTCTAAATTATGTATTTCTCCATCTCTGTAATTCTCTAGATACAATAGGCATTTAATAAATGTTTTTTGTATGGTTTACCCCCTTGGTTACAGATTTTCTTTTCTTGCTTTACTGATGATTTTCAAACTTGACTAAATAAATTTCCAGTTTGTATTTTGCTGTAATGACCTTCCAGAACCCAGGGTTGATTCCCATAACAGCCCCATAAAATTCCCATAACACTCAAAGAAACTTTAGTGAAGAAAAAATTATACAAAATCCAAATATCTGAAGAAAGCTTTTCTGCAACATATGATTACTAAGTGAGATGCCCAGATACTTTTAGTCATGGAAATGATGACAGCTTTATTCTATATCTCATTAAGATACATTAGGTTTTGGGGGGCAGCTAGGTGGCACAGTGGATTGTAACGATTGGAATGACGCCACCTGCTGGAGATTTACTGTAGAAGAGTTCTGCCCATGAAGCGAAGGTCTTTGAGGGCAAGACCAGGAGTCTTTTCTTTGGCATCAGGAAGTGACGTTGGGTAGTGGGAGGAAGAAGGAAGAGACTAGCACTCTGTCTGGCTCTTTCCTGGGGACTCTGGTGGAGAGTGGAGCTAGAAACTTGCTCTCCCTTTAATAGATAGATGAATGTAGGCCTTTCTCTCTCTTTACCAAATTCTTATTCTCCTTAATAAATGCCTAAAAGTCTAACTCTTGCTAAAGCTTATAATTTATTGGCGACCACTCATTAGATATTTTAGACAGACTAGCTAGAATTTTAGCCCTTAACAGGATAAAGCACGAGCCCTGAATTCAAGAGGACCTGAGTTCAAATCCAGCCTCAGACACTTGACACTTACTAGATGTGTGACCCTGGGCAAGTCACTTAGCCCCTCATTGCCTTGTAAAAAAAAAGATATATTGGGTTGAATGAAAAAGATATTCTATTAGAACATTCTTGAATTTTCTTGAATACTTCCAATTCCTCCATACTACATGGAAAAAATAAAACAACATAAGTGTCTTCATATGCTTTTCCAAAACTATAGATTCAGTCATATAGGCTAATTCTCCTCATCAATAAAACACATGTGGAGGGGAGTTTGGTTTTTTTTAATAACCAGATAGATAGAACACTCACTTTTCATCCAAATGTTTTGACACTATATCCACATAACTGCAGTGTTTCAACCCTGCTTCTCCCTTTTTATGTAGGAAGAATTTTGAGGAAGTTTGTCTCAATATTTTCCTTTAGTAAATGATTCATTCATTGATTCAACAAACATTTATTGAATGTATACTACATGCCAGTCACTGCTAGGTTCAAGGTGGAAAATAACAAAATGAAAAGTTCTAGCCTCAAGGATCTCACATGCTTTTGGGGAAGGAGGGAGACAATATATACATGTATAAGTAAACACATATACCCAGTAATTTCAAGCTAATTTTAGAGGGTGATGGGGAACTAGCAGATTAGAATAATTCAAAAAAGTCTAATGTAGCACTTGAGCTAAACTTTGAAGGAAGTCATGGATTCTCAGGGGTAGCGATAAGGACTGAGTACATTCCATTCATTAAGGATAGCCTGTGCAAAGGTAAATTAGTAGATGGAGTGTTATGGAGGAGGAACATCAAATAGGGTAATTTGTCTGCAACAAAGAGAGTGTGAAGAGAAAACAAAGGGAAGGTGGTCCATGCAGGAAAGCAAGGACACTAAGAGATAAGGAGGAGGTGGGAATAAAGAGGGAATGAATTTGAGAAATAATATTCCTATTCGAGGGATATTCTCCTTCCATTGGGAAAAAACCAAGTTCAATTATCTCTGGGGAAAAAACAATTTATAGAATTGTAGTCAAGGACATTAAGCTATTGCTCCATGCACTGATTTGTATATACCTCATTGAAGAAATTACCAATGAAAGGGGACAGAAGAAGCATTTTGTTGTGGAGCAGTGTATGTTTTTTTTTTTTGAGGGGGAAGAAAGGGAGATTTGAGTGTAGTCTCAGCTGTTATTAAGCAAGTTGACCTTAGGCAATCTCTCAGGGACTCAATTTTCTCATAGAAAAGTGAGATGACTTCTAAAGTTAATTTCAGCTCTAAAATGCAAATATGACTAAAATATAAAGGTGATGTTAGATAAGCATGAGAAGGAAAAATCAAAATTAGACAATGCTACAAAGTCAAGGCTGAAAGGAATGTGCTATGGGTTAAATTGCATGTCACTCACTAGCTTTTCTTACCATCATTCAGGGACTGGAAATGATGATGATGAAGATGACAATGACAATGATGATGATGATGACGACGATGATGAAAATTCAAGGGAACCTCTTTATGGTTACTATATCCCCATGAAGTAGATAGTGCAAATATTACTACCACTTCTTAATAGGGGGCTTAAATTACCTGCCCAAGGTCACACTGCAAATAAATATCACAGTGGGTACTCAAACCATGTTGTCCAACTTAGTTCCCAGAGGTCTTGCATGATAACTGCAAATTAATTCCCCACACTGCCCAAAATAATAAGGCACTAGTTGAACATTCCTCTTTTGTATTACGTGGACGTGATCTTGGCCAGCTGTAACTTTTGCAGAATTTTTTCTGCTGCCCTGCTATAGGAATATCAGTGCTGTTCTCTGTTTCCTGTATATAACTGAAAGTCTATCTGTAGCTCTGTGGCCACTCACCTATATAGAAAAGGAATCCTATTGTATTGTCTTATTGTACTATTTGAGTTCTTGAGCTAATTTCACTTTTTTTCATTATTAGCTCTCTTAGACTTCAGCCATTATGTGTGTATTAGATGAAGTCATTGGCCATTAACTCTGAAGCACCACTCAGGGACTACCAAATACAGATAACCCTTCTTCTATTAGATTGCAGTTTATAATAAATTATATTAAAATAATCACCATTAAAAGTATTGCTTAGTAACAGTACATCAAAAAGGATTTCAAATATAATTTTTGTAGCAATATTTTTTTTTTAATTTTCAGTTCCAAATTTCTTTCCTCCTCCATTCCCTCCCTGACCCACTGAGGAGGAAGGTAAATCAATATACATTGGACATATGAAGTCATGAAAACTCTATTTCTATATTATCCATGTTTCACCCGGAAGGAAGAAAAGCAAAGTGAAAAAGTATGCTTCAATCTATACCCAAAGTTTATCACTTCTCTCTCTGGAGGTGGATAGCATTTTTCATAAGTTCTTTCATACTATAATTGATCATTGTACTGATTACAGCAGCTGTGTCTCACAATTTATTATTGTTACAATATTTCTAATACTGTATTCAATGTTCTGCCAGTTATACTCATTAAACTTTGCATCAGTTCATATAAGTCTTCTCTGGTTGTTGCTGTTGTTGTTGTTTTCTGAAACCAATCATTTGTCCTTTTTTACAATACAATAGCATTCAATTATAATAATATACCTTAACTTGTTAGCCATGCCCCAATTCATGGGCATTGCCTCAATTTCCAATTATTTGCCACCATAAAAATAGCCACTATAAATATGTTTGTACATATAGGTCCCTTTCCTTTTTCTTTGATCTCTTTAGAATACAGATCTAGTAGTGGGGTTGCTGGATCAAAGGGTATACAGTTTTATAACCCGTTGGACAAAGTTCCAAATTGTTCCAAAATGTTCCAAATAGTTCCAAGTTCCAAATATGTCTATATTGTTCTCCAGAACAATATCTCACAACTCTATCAACAATGCCTTAATGTCCCTATTTTCCCATATATCCTCAAGGATTTGTCATTTTTCTTTTCTGTCATATTAGCCAATCTGATAGGTGTGATGTTGTACCTCACAGTTATTTTAATTTACATTTCTCTAATTATTAGTTATTTAGAGAATTTTCCATATAACTATAAATAGCTTTGATTTTATCTTCTGAAAATTATCTTTGAATATCTATTCATGATTTATCAACTGGGGAATGACAGAGAGAGAGAGAGAGAGAGAGAGAGAGAGAGAGAGAGAGAGAGAGAGAGAGAGATTTGGCTCAATTCCCTATATATTTGAGAAATGAGAACTTTATCAGAGAAAATTGATGTAAATGTTTCCCAATTTTCTTCTCTTTGAGGCTGCATTGGTTTTTTTGGTATAAAAACTTTTTCAATAACCATAATCAAAATAATCTATTTTACTTCCTATGATTCTTGTTTAGTCATAAAAGTTTTCCTTATCCATAGTTGATACGTAATATTTTTTACATTCTCCCCCAATTTGCATAGGATGTCACACTTTAAGGCTAAATTATGTACCAATTTTGACCTTATCTTAGTATACGTTGAGAGATGTTGAACTATGCCTAGTATCTGATAGACTGCTTTTCTGTTTTCCCCCGAGTTTTTGACCCAATAACTTGGATCTTTGGATTTATCAAACACTAAGTTACTATAGTCATTTCTTTCTATATATTGTGTACATGATTGATTCCATTGATCAGCCACATTATATCTTATCCAGTACCAGATTTTTTTGGATGACTGCTGATCTGTAATATAGTTTATTTTAAAGATTATTTGCATTGGGTCCTATAATACAGTATGCTTGTAGAACATGTAGAATTTGGTTATATATGCATGTCTAGCCTTTTCTCCCATTTCATATACAAATCCACCCTATATTCCTTTTTTTAATATTGTGATGTATTTTGTTTTATATCACTTTATGAATATGTCTCACCTCCCTATCCCTATTCAGCAAGCCAATCCTCATTACAAAAAATATGATGAAAGATATATAATTCTTCAGCAAAACCAAACAATACAGCACCCAATTCTGATAATATATGGAAAGTTCCACATCTATATATTGTCACAACCTCCAAAGAGAAGGAAGGAAGGTGTATTTTCTCATCTCTTCTTAAGGACAAACTTAGTCATTCTATTTACACAAAATTTCAGTTTTGGTTTTTCTGTATTCTGTTTACATAGTTGTAGTCATTATAAAGTTCTACCCTGCATCCCCCATGAAGTTGTCCTAAGAGTTCCAATAATATTGGCATCTTTCTTCCTTCAGCTCCTACAGTCCTTTATTATGAACTGCCTTGGGTTTTTTCCTACTTATTTATCTTTCTACTGCATACTTCTTGGGAGCATGGACCAGTCATTTTCCACATACAACAAAACTACTTCAAGAAACCCCATAATGAATGAACCATGATGAGTAAACAGGGGCACCTGTAGTAAGATATGTAAGGGGAAGGAAATATAAAACACTATCATAGAGTTCAGTATCAATTTTACGTGCCTTGAAAAAGTGACTTAGACCCAAGTGAGTCTCTTAAGTTTGAGAAGACAGTGGTTGTATTGTTGAGATCCCCAAGTCTTCTCTTTATTTTCCTTTTGTGTTTTGTGGACTGTTGCTACACATTCTGCCTTGCCTATTCTCAGTACTAGGTGAGTCTGGGATAAGGCCTATACAACTCTGTTATGATCCACTTTACCCCTATCACCCCAAGGAAATGTTTTGAAAACTGCAGAGCAAACATCCTGAATCCCTTAGTCTTTCTAACTGACGGGATTGTGAAGCAAAAGGAATTTTTCAGGAATGAATTGATGAAAATCCTGTGTGTGTGTGTGTGTCTGTCTGTCTGTCTGTCTGTCTGTCTGTATGTGTGTGTGTGTCTGTCTCTATAGACTTCAAAGAATTAAATGAAAATATATAAATGATCTAGTCCTTCAATACACATTCAGCACTGTCTGTACCTCACACTAACCTATAACACAACAATAGAAATATTAGAGGCCCAAGTGATGTTTTTAATGTGATTTAGGTTTGAACCTTTAAGAAAAAAAAATTATATCACAGTCTTAAAGGGATTTATTCTAAGAAGTGTTCCATTGTCTTACTCTTCCTCTCCCATCCACAACCATTCACACACACACACACACACACACACACACACTACTCTAGTAAATGTATTGGTTCCTTTTCAGCTCACTACTTTTATTTTTGACTGTTTTTTGTTCAACATTTAATCTAAACTTGTAGTGTTAGTCAATCCACTCTTTTTTTATCACCATTATTATTTACTTCCTCTCAATCACAAGAGGCTACATAAATGCTAAATAGAATTATCCTGATTGTGGACTGTTTCCTTGATCATTGAAGCTCATGTAATAAACCAAATGTTTTTTCTTGGCTCCAATCTTTATGGTGGGGGTGCAACATTTGGTAGCATTGCTGGTGGCAATCTTTCAAACTCCATGACTTAATTTAAAGAGTTTCCTGAAACAATCTCTTTGGCCCCTCCTTTATGAAAGAAAAGGAAAAATAAGTAGTCCCTTTCCTGAAGCCAAACTATAATAAAATAGGAGGCACTTAATGTACTAAATGGTTAACCACCAATTGTAAAGCACTTATGAAATCTCATAGGGTTTATGAATGGCATTGGGAAGCAGTGATGGTGAAGATTTAAGGGAAGCTAGAGTGCTTTCAACTTGCTCTCTGGGATCCCTGTCCCTTTCTTGAAAAGATGATTTATGCCAAGGGAACACTATCAGTCTATATGGTATCATTCAAACATGTGAAAGGCTTTGTCCAAGTTTGTCTCTGTTGTTTTTGAATAACTATAAATTATTTTTAAAGAAAGAAGGAAAAATAAAAAACAGCAAGCCACCATGAAAAGCACACTGGCTCTAGATTCAAAACCTGATTCTTACATTGACTACTCATGTGAGCTTAGGCAAGTCACATAAAATCCTTAGGCTTCAGCTTAATTATCTGTAATATGAAAGGGTTGGGCTAGATACTCTGTGTGGCCAGTATAGCTCAAAATTCATGATCCAAAGAGAAAGCTAAACACTTTTAGAAAATAATAGTTTCAAGTAACTGGATTTTAAAATTTCAAGAAAGGTCCATATTATTTCATAATGAACTTAAAAATGAAGTCAATTGGTTGTTAGTAAGCCAACATATTTTAAATATTTACTATGTCAACAGGAACTGTGTTAAGATTTTGGGATGAGAAAGACAATAACATTGCCATTGCCTTTGATGAGCTCATATTCTGTATAATAATGCAACTGAATCATGTAATAGAATCATGTAAATAAGTATTTGTGTGTCTATGCACACAACTACACATGAAGTAGATAGGACTTGAGCTGACTCTTAAAGGGAGCCAGGAAAGCTAAGAGACATAGATAAGGGAACAGAGCAGTCTAGGCCTAGAGGTCAGAAAGATAAAAAATATAGAGTGATGAAATGGATTTTCTTGTGCTAGGAACATTTGTTTTTACCATCAAAATTTGTTTATCTTCTGTCTCATTCCATCCTTCTTGTTTGTCCTTCATTTTCAAAGGGAATCAGTAATGTCATAGACGATGTCCTGACTTGCTTTAAGTAAGTCAGAGTTGCACTAAGTCATCAACCTCACTCTCTTTTCCTAAGTAGAGTTTTAGGACAAAAATCAACTAACTGACAGTGATAGAGGATGCAGTGAATGACTCTGATATCTTCAATGCTTGACCAAGCTCTAAGCACTCCCCAGTGCCTACTTCAGTTACCTTCATGGTCACTGGAATAAATTGTTCTCATCTGTCCTTTTTCATTAAGGAAATATGTTTGGATAGACATCCCTCTAGCTCATTAATGGATTTGAGGCCCATCAGTTACCCTCAACCTGGTTTGGCCCATCTGCTGAGACAATTTACCTCAGGGTGAATGCTAAACATGCTATAGCTTCTTGGGGATACAGATGAGAGTGGGTTGAAGGTGGACACCAAAGGTGAACAGGCACCTCTGAAAAAGGCTCAGTGAGCCCTTATACTGGAGGTTCTAGTATTTTAAATATCTCATATACCTCATCAAATCTGAGATGAGCCCTCTCCACCAATTAAAGTCCTACCAACTAATGATGCTAATAAGATAGTATTATCATGATGGTGGAGTAAAGGCTGTAACTTTTGGAGCTCCCCATACCAGCTGTCCACGTACCACTAAAAAATGCCATAAGACAATTCCCGGAGGAGCAGAACCCCCAAAAGAACAGAGTGAGATCATTTGCCAGACAAAGATGGCTTAAAAGGGCAGCAGAAAAGGTCTGCTGTACCAGGGTGAGAGAGGAGCACAGTCTCGCCATGCAGACCCAGCCCCAGGGCAGACCATGCCTCCAGAGCCTTGGAATCATCAGCATCAGCAGCTACTTCTGAAACTCAGTTCACAGATCTGGTGAGAGGGTCTAGCAGTTGGCTGGGGTGGGGGGGGTGAGGAAGGGTCTCTGTTGGAGCTAAGGTGGAACACCCATGTTCTCGATCAGGAAACAGATTCAAGGGGCAGTAGCCCAATGGGGAAGGGGCACAGGCATGTCAAGCTTATGACCATGGTGAATTGGATTTCTGCTTCTGTGTTAAAAAGTAAGCAGGTTCTTGGTTAGTTACAGAACAGGTGAATTGAGAATGTAGCTCTCCTTAAATTGTACCACCTGGAACCCCCTAAAGCTTGGGACAGTGTGTCCTAGAAGTAGAGTCCCACTTTAAGAAGGAGTTAAAAGCCGAGAAATAGGCTAGGATAATGAACAGGCAGAAAGAACTGTGAACCATCAAAAGTTTCTTTGGTGACAAGGTAGATGAAAATACACCCTGAGTGCCCGTCAATTGGGGAATGGCTGGACAAGTTGTGGTATATGAATACAATGGAATACTATTGTGCTGTAAGAAATGATGAGCAGGAGGAGTTCAGAGACACCTGGAGGGTCTTACGTGAGCTGATGATGAGTGAGATGAGCAGAACCAGAAGAACATTGTACACAGTATCATCAACATTGAGTGTTGACCTACTGTGATGGACTATATTCTTCTCACCAATGCAATGGTACAGAAGAGTTCCAGGGAACTCATGATAGAAGAGGATCTCCAAATCCAAGAAAAAAAAAAAAAAGAACTGTGGAGTATAGATGCTGATTGAACCATACTATTTCTTTGGTTTTGGGTGCTATTGTTTTTTTTTTTCTATTTTGAGGTTTTGCATTACTGCTCTGATTTTTTCTCTTATAACAGGATTAATGCAGAAATAGGATTAATGTTATTATGTGTATATATATATGTGTGTGTGTGTGTGTATATCTATATGTATATGTATATAGATATATAGATATAACCTATATCAGATTACCTGCTGTCTAGGGAGGGGGGAGGGAGGGGAAGGAGAAAAATCTGAAATTGTAAAGCTTGTATAAACAAAAGTTGAGAACTATCTTTACATGTAATGGAAAAAATACCTTATATGTAATAAAAAATAAATAAATTTTTTAAAAAAGGAAAAAAAATACACCCTGAGAAGAAAATACCAAAGGCAAAGCATCTACATCCAAAGCTTCCAAGAAAAATATGAGTTGGTCTCAGGCCATAGAAGCATTAAAAAAGGATTTTGAAGATAAAGTAAAAGAGGTAGAGGAAAAAATGAAAAAAGAGAAATGAGAATGATGCAGGAGAGTCATGAAAAAAAGGCAAGAGATCAAAAAGCCAAATTGGCCAAATGGAAAAGGAGGTACAAAAGCTCTCTGAAGAAAAAATGCTTAAAAATTAGTATTGAGCAAATAGAAGCTAATTGTTTTCTAAGAAATTAAGGCACAATAAAGCAAATCCAAATGAATAAAAAAATAGAGGGTAATGTGAAATATCTCCTTGGAAAAACAGTTGACCTGGAAAATAGATTCAGGAGAAATACTTTGAAAATAATTGGACTACCTGAAAACTATGATCATGGAAAGAGCTTGGATATTATCTTCCAGGAAATTGTCAGGGAAAATTGCCCTGATATTTTAGAAGCAGAAGGTAAAATAGAAATTGAAAGAATCCACTGATCACCTCCTGAAAGAGATCTCAGGTCACGGAGAAAATATTGCAAGCAGTTAGAAAAAAGGAATGCAAATCCTGTGGAGCCACAGTTAGGATAAGACAAGATCTTGCAGCTTCTACATTAAAGGACTTGATGGCATAGAATATGATATTCCAGAGGACAAAGGAACTGGGAGTAAATTTTAAAATCACTTACCCAGCAAAACTGAGTGTAATCTTTCAGGGGGGAAATGGGACTTGAATGAAAAAGAGGACTTTCAGGCATTTGTGATGAAAAGACCTGAACTAAATAGAAAATTTGACTTACAAATACAAGACCCTAGAGAAGCATAAAAAGGTAAACAGGAAAAAGAAATCATGAGGGATGTTACAAGTTAAACTTTTGACATTTCTACATGGGAAGGTGATACTTCTAACTCATAAGAACTTTCTCAGTATTAGGGCAGCTGAAAGGAATATACATAGACAGAGGGCACAGGTGTAAATTGAATAAGAAGGGATAATACCTATAAAGCATTGATTTTTTTTTGTTTATCCTTGTTTTTTGAGGGGCAGGCAGCATGGGGTGGCTTATTTCTGGGGCTGGATTTGGACTTTTGGCCTCTGGGTCAAGAGCTGATGCTTTGTCCACTGTGTCACCTAGCTGCCCCATGATGACATATTTAAAATAAAATTAAGGGGTGAGAGGAATGCACTGGAAGAAAGGGAAATGGAGAAGTGGAATGGGCTAAAGTCATTCACATAAAAGAAACAAGAAAAAGCTTATAGAGTGGAGGGGAAGATGGGGAAAGAGCAGGGGAGTGAGTGAACCTTACTCTCATCTGAATTGGCTCAAAGAGGAAATAACATACATGCTCAAGTGGGTATAGTAATATATCTTGCCCTTCAGGAAAGTGGGAGGGGAAGGGGAAAAGGGGGGGAGAGATGAAGGAAGGAAAAGTAAATTGGGGAGGGGGCAGTAAAATTCAAAACACTTTTGAGGAGGGATGAGGTGAAAGAAGATAGAAAATAGAGTAAATTTCAAGGGAAAGGAATAGAATGGAGGGTAATACAGTTAGCAATAGTAACTGCGAAAGAAATGATGAGCAGAATGCTATCAGAAGGACTTATGAAAAATGTAATCCATCTACAGAAAAAGAATTGATGGTATCTGAATATGGATTGAAGTATAATTTTATTTTTTAGTTCCTCTTTCTAAAGTTATTTTGTCTGTTTTCTTGCATAAAGGTGGAGATGTTTTCCATAACTACACATGTATAACTTATATTGAATTGCTTGATTTCTTAGGATGGCATGGGAGGGAGGGAGGAATAGAATCAATCTGAAAATTTGTTTTTACATGTAACTTGGGGAAAATTCTAAATAAAGTTACATAAGAAAAAAAATAAATTAAAAAAACTTTGAGATAGTATTATGCATTATCTTTACCAGGTGCCATTTGCATTTCAATAAGATGTTTTAACCCAAAAGAATGACTAATGTGAGAGTTTCATCTGTGCCTAGATACTTAAACTTATTTCGTACAACTAAGTCCTCTCCATATTTTCTCCTTATCTTGCATTTCATCTTTGTCAATTCTTAGTCTTTTTTTCTAGTTTAACTTTGTTCTTGTTAATGAAGAATAGATATTAAGCCATTCCATCTTTTTCTCTTCTATATGGTAACATAGTATTGACCTGAAATAAGGAATGCATGAAACTTTGGTTTTTATTCTTGTTGTGGAATTACCTTAAAAAGAAACAAAAAGGGGGCAGCTAGATGGCACAGTGGATAGAGCACTGGCCCTGGATTCAGAAGTGCCTGAGTTCGAATCCAGCCTCAGACACTTAACACTTACTAGCTGTGTGACCCTGGGCAAGTCACTTAACCCCAATTGCCCCGCAAAAAAAAAAAAAGAAAAAAGAAAAAAGAAAAAAAAAAGGAAAGAAAATGTTCGGTTGTTTTTCTGATGATGAGACACACAAATTCAAACTAAACTCACTTTGCTTACTAGTTTTTTCCCCTTTTTTCCAATCTTAATAGTATTTTTACAGTTACATATAAAGATAGTTTTCAACATCCATTTTATAAGATTTAGAATTCCAATATTTTCTCCCTCCCTGATCCCTCTGCAAGAAAGCAAACAATCTAATATAGGTTATATAAACACAATCAGGTTAACCATATTTCTACATTAGTAATGTTGTGAAGAATCAGAACAGCAGGGGAAAACCTCAAGAAAGAAAAAACAAAAAAAGTGAAAATACATGGATTTTTGTGCATTCAGATTCCAGTTTGTTTTTTGTTTTTGTTTTTGTTTTTGTTTTTTTCTGGATGTGGAGAGTATTTTCCTTCATGAGTTTCTTGGAATTGTCTTGGGATCATCTTATTGCTGAGAAGAGCTAAGTCTATCATGGTTGATCATCACACAATGTTGTTCTTACTGTGTACAATGTCCTCCTGGCTCTGTTCACTTCACTCATTATCAGTTTGTCTAAGTCTCTCCAGGTTTTTATGAAATCTGCCTGCTCCTCATTTCAAATAGCACAATAGTATTCCATTACATTCATATACCACATCTTGTTCAGCCACTCCCCAGCTGATGGGCATCCCCTTGATTTCCAATTCTTTACCACAACAAAAAGAGCAGCTATAAATATTTTTACATGAGATTCCTTTTCCCTTTTTTATAATCTCTTTGGTATAAAGACTTAGTAGTGGTATTGCTGGGTCAAAGGGTATGCACAGAATGGTTGGATCAGTTCACAACTCCACCAACAATGCATTAGTGTTCCAGTTTTCTGACATCTCCAACATTAATCATTTTTCCTTTTCTGCCATATTAGACAATTTGAAAGGGGGTGAGGTGGTAGCTCAGAGTTGTTTTAATTTGCATTTCTCTAGTCAATAGTTGAGAACTGTTTTTTTTTTCATATGGCAATAGATAGCTTTGAATTCTTCATCTGAAAACTGCCTGTCCATATTCTTTGACTATTTCTCAACTGGGGAAATGACTTGTAGTCTTATAAATTTTATTCAGTTCTCTATGTATTTTATAAATGAGTGCACCTCAATCTTTCTTGTCAAACTTTCTATAATTCTCAACTTTCTTTGCTTGCTCATTTTGCCATCTTTTACTTGACTTTTAACTCTCTCTTGAGTGGGGCCCTGCTTCCAAGCTATACTGTCCCAAGCTTCAGAGGGTCCCAGGTGTTTTGGTTTGAGGGAGGGCAGGTTTTTCTCTTGCCTGGTCTGTTCTCTGGTCTGAAGATAGCCTCAAGTCAACTTGCTAATTAACCTGCCAGCAGAACTTTGTGTGCTGTTTTTCTTAGCTCTGATGAGCCTGCACCCCTCCCCCACCTGGGCCTTTTGCTGCTCAAGATTTCTTCCTGGTTCCCTGCTGGGATGAGATGGCCGAATTCTTCCTTAGGTCCCACAGATACCCCTGTATTTTCCACCACCACCACCACCACCCCCACCAGTCGTTCAGCCCTCTCACCCAACCATAAGCTTAGTTCCAGAAGATGCCTGTGCTACAGCTGATTCAGAGGCTAGGGGGTGAGTTTTTCTGATGCAGCCTGCCTGGGGACTATTTCAGCTTGATCACAGGGTTGGATTCTGCTCACAGCCTAGCACAGCCCCTCTAAACTGTTTTTGGCTAGAAAATAATCTCATCCCATCTTTTTGTGGATTTTGCTGCTCCAGGGTTTTTTTGTGGATGTTTCTAGGGTAATTGTATCAGGAGCTCTGTGAGTTTAATATCTTTCCTCTGCCGTCTTGGCTCCACTGTATTTTGTGACTTTTAAAGTTTTGCTTTACTCCTGGGGCAAAAGGGACACTCCCAAACTTCTTGTACTGGGCCAGGAGCCTGATCACTGATTTTCTGCTCTCAGGCTTCTGGGGCTCATGGATTCTCCACCACTTGGGGCTTGTTCTTTGTGTTGACATGGCCTAGTTTAGTCATCCTTGTCTTATCAGTCATTCTCCAGCTGGCAGTTTACCCTCTGTGTTGGGGCTGAGGAGTTTTTCAACAGTCCTGCTTTGCCATTAGCCTTCTGAGCCAGTATGGAGGGGTTTTACCTGCTGATCTGTGCTGTGGCTGAGTTTCCCACTGGCATGCCCAGACATATCCTCTGTGCTGAGCTGTGCTCCCCTTTTACCCAAGTGAAGGACACCTTTCTTGAAGTCCTTCTAAGTTATCTTAAGCTGGACTAAAGCTCAGGCAACTTCCTGGCTTCTCTCTGCCATCTTGGCTCCACCCACCCCTTTCTAGCTTTCTTTTTTTTTTAGGCAATGGGGGTTAAGTGACTTGCCCAGGGTCACACAGCTAGTAAGTGTCAAGTGTCTGAGGCCGGATTTGAACTCAGGTACTCCTGAATCCAGGGCCGGTGCTTTAACCACTGTGCCACCTAGCTGCCCCTCTAGCTTTCTTGATGTATTCTTACAGGTCATTTTTTGGCACATCTGTTAAAATTTGAACTTATTAAAATAAGGTTCTCTGGGCAGTAGTTGCTTATTTAAGCTCTTTCCCCGTCATATTCCTAATTAAGATTATTCTCCAATGAATTATCTTATTGTCATGTTTGAGCCATACAGAGATTTATAAATAAAAAGGACCTAAAATGCCATATAGTTTAGGTTCATTATGTTACATATGAGGAAACTGAGACCCAGGGAAGTTAAGAAAACTGGCTACATTCACAAGGAAAGAGGCAGTATATGAACACAAGTCTTCTTGACTCTAAAGCCAGCCTCCATGCTGCTTTTTCTGTTACCATTATCATTTCATTGTCACTGTTGCTATCTTTTACTTAAATACTACTCTAATAATTCATCATAGCATTGGGGTGACACCTGAGTTAATTAACACTATGCCAAAGAACTACAAGATAGGGTAGGTTCTATCAAGACTTAAAAGCTTCATACATGGGCCTACCAATTTAATGTACACCTGACATTCAAACAGCAGTAGAGTAATGTTCAAAGAAGCTCAGCATCATTAGTCTGACCACAAAGTGATAATTTTGGGGGACCATAGTAACTCATGAAGACAATCTTCTAAAAGAGAAAGGGATTGTAATCTATATCAATGAAGAGAGTTTCTATACAAATGAAAGCAAGGATCTTTTAAAGTAGTGATACAATTTACATAGAGGCATTATAGTACTCATAGTAGAAAATGTTAATAATCATAAAGAACTCCATGCTATTATTTGGAACTATGCCCAAAGGGCTATAAAACTGTGCATACCCTTTGACCCAGCAATACAACTATTAGGTCTTTATCCCAAAGAGATCATAAAAAGGAAAAAGGACCCACATGTACAAAAATATTTATACCTGCTCTTTTTGTGGTGACAACAAATTGGAAATTGAAAAGATGCCCATCAATTGGGGAATGGCTAAGCATGTTGTGGTATATGAATGTAATGGAAAAATATTGTGTTGTAAGAAACAATGAGCAGGCAAATTTCAGAAAAATCTGGAAAGACATGCTGATTGAAATGAGCAGAACAAAGAGAACATTGTACATGGTATCAACAACATTGTGTGATGATCAACTGTGATAGACTTAATTCTTCTCAGCAATATGTTGATTCATGACATTTCCAAAGGACTTATGATGGAAAATGCTCTCCACATCCAGACAAAGGAACTGTGGAATCTGGATGTGGATTGAACCATACTGTTTCTACATATTTTGTTTTTTCTTTTTTGAGGTTTTTCCCTTTTGTTCTTATTCTTCTTTCACAGCATGACTAATACAGAAATATGTTTAATGTGCTTGTACATACATAATGTATATCAGATAGCTTGCTGTCATGGGGACAGGGAGGAGGGGAGGAGAAAAATTTGGAACTAGAAATCTTATAGAAACAAATGTTAAGAACTATATCTGCATGTACCTGGAAAATAATAAAAAAAACTTTTATGATAAGAAAAGAATTCCATGCTATTTATAACATCAATGTCACAAGTTTCAAAATGATGTCCAACAATGCAAAATGAACACTAAATAATGGCTACAATTCTTTTCAACATTGTCCCTAATTATATCCTTTTATAGAACTGTCTTTTGATCATCAATTTATAATGTAAGAGAAACAATATTTGTGGTGTTCTCTAATTCTCAGGACCTACTTTCAGATTTTCTTTTAGAGAAAGAACTGATTAGTGTCTCTAGAACAACAGAATTTTTGCACTGGAGTAGATCTTAAAGTTAACTTAATCCAACTGATTAATTTTAAATTTTAGGAAACCGAGGCTAAGAAAGGAAGTGATTTGGACAAGTTATTTGACCAAAGTAATTTTCCCCCAAAATGAAAAACCTAATAAAAAAGAAGGAACTAATACACACATCTTCTGGCTCCTTATTCAGGGCTTTTTCATTGTGACACAGATACTTTCCTTTCCATGATAATCTGCAAAGCCAAGGAATGAGTCACGATAAAATAACATGGCCTTTGAAAACTTGCCATCAGCAGTGGCTACAGTCATATCAAAGAGTCATGTCTCTCTTTTCCCCCAGCTGGTAAGTGAAGTGGAGACTGCAAAATGGAAAAATCACTGATTACTTCCCTTTAACTTGCAGGTGTTACATGATGTAAGGCATTCACTTAAAAGTTCCTAAAATATCCCCCAATGGTTGTATGACTCACATAACACAAGATATTCTGGGTCTCTATACAGTTCAGGGCCTCCAAAGGCATTTTAAGAACAACCACAGTGCTCAAAAAAACTTGAAGATAGGTGATTGCACTGAGAAGCTTCACAAAATCAGGGAAATTTTTGAAGGGAGGTAGCTTTGATTTTTTAGATAAGCAAAACCAACATTTTTTTTCCATTTTCAAAATGATTTATTATGACTGAATGTTCTCCATTTTTACTTCTCAAAATTCAAAATGAAACATTTTGGTAAGATAAAAGTAGGAACTTCCTAGTATAGTAAGCCATTGGTTACTATATGGAAACAGCCTAAGGAGATTGGGTCAATGATACATTTTATTCAAGAACTTTAGAGAAAGATGTTTTCAACATTTGAGACAGTGATATGAAAATGCCTAGAAGAGACCAATTTCCACACTAAATATCTAAAAAGTCACCAGATGGAATAGTAACCAAGAAAACCAAAAAATGGATAGAGAGATGCATGGATGAGAGAGAGAGAGAGAGAGAGAGAGAGAGAGAGAGAGAGAGAGAGAGAGAGAGAGAGAGAGATTTCATCCAGTCTAGGCTATGAAACAGAATGGCCAGAAGACAGAGGACACGCAAAGAAGAGCCATGCAAGAGATGTTGAAACCAGAATAAGATCCAACAAATTCTGATGGTTGAGGGACCTCTGAAAAGGGAAATAGAGGGAACACTAACGTCACTCTGATGCCTGATAATTAACTCCTAAGACCTACATGTCCTCTAAGCAGGAATATATTGGTCTGGGGTTGGGAGGGAAGCTATTGTTGGTTCCTCTAAAATGTTCAGTTGTTTCAGCTGTGTTCAACTCTTTCTGACCCCATTGGGGTTTTCTTGACAAAGATACTAGAGTATTTACCATTTTCTTCTCTAGCTCATTTTACACATGAGGAAACCAAGGCATACAGGGTTAAGTGACTTGCACAGGGTCACACAACTTATAAGTGTCTGAGGCTAGATTTGAACTCAGGTCTTCCTGTGTCCAGGCTCTATCCATTGTGCTACCCATCTGCCCCAGAAAAATAATCACATTTGAGTCATTGAAAAATACCAAATAATAATGGAGTATTGACATCCTAATGGGAGGAGAAAAAACAAGTGTCCCTAAAGGATCTTGATGTCTACAAGAGTCAAAGAGATGATAAAGAAAGACAAAATTAGGTTTGGGAGTAGTTACGTTCTATCTTTTAGATATTAAGAGAGTAAAGAAATTGGACGAGAAAAAGACTATATTAGGAAAGAAATGGAAGACTGATAAAGCAATTAGAGAAGATGGAAAACACTGCCCAAGTAGTGAGTTACTTGAAAAATGGAATGAAATAAATGTAATTCAATTCATCCATACATCATCAAGAAAAATTCTTGTTAAGTTGACAGGAGCCAAGATGGTAGAATAACAAAGGAAAGCAGCTGAACTACTGTCCTCAAAACTCCTTCAAATAGGCTAGAAAATGTACCAGACTGAATCCTGATGGAGAAATCCTGGGGAAAAATTCATAATGACTCCTTTCTTTAGCTTAGGTTGGCATAGAGAGACAAACAGCAAAATCTGTAGAAACTGGGAATGGGGTCAGGAACATACCACTTGAGAAACATTCCAGTGTCCAGATAAAGGCTATATACCAGGGCAAGAGAAGGTCTTAGACCCATATTAGGGTACCCCTAGACCCTTAGTAGGATATTTCAATGGCAACTGATACCAGATGTCAGGTATGTACCCACTATCCAGTTCCAGTCCACTGATTCAGAACAGACTTAGACATGGACTTGTGCTAGAAGTAGCATTCAGAAGTCAGCAGTGTTATAATTGTTCTGCCCAGGAGCAGAGCTGGATCTCAGTTCCAGTATCTCTTACAGCCTATATTAGAATAACTAGAACAGAATTCCTACAACAGAGGGGAGACTCCAATTCTGTCACTCAAAATCAGCAGAACCACCTAGATAACTAATAGGGACTCAGTCCAACAGCATTCTACTCTTGCTTAGTCTAAAACCCAGGACATAGTTCAGATCAGATTGACATTAATCAGACTTTATTCTGAATCAGACTCTTTTGGAAGCATTAAAAATTTGAGGTACCCAACAAGACCCTGATATCTTGGTATAGCACAATACTCAATAAGCAATAGGACCCACCCAGACTTTCCCTCCATACATGCATAAAGTTCATCTCCAATATCAACCAAAGTCAAGAAGTAGGCTTGAAATAATAAGCAAAAATAAAAATGAAAACTAATCACACTATAAGGAGCTATTATGGCATCATGAATGCTCAAGGCACAAATGAAAAAGAAGAGAATGATTCCAAAATATTTAAAAGCCAAACCTAAGATTAAAACACAACTTGTCCATAAAGTCAAATAGAAAATCTGAAGCCAAAGTTTTTTAAAAGAGGGGTTTTTTTAATAACAGCAATAAGAACACTTGAGGAAAAATTGGAAAAGAAATGAGAGCTATGGCAAAAAAAAAAAAAAGAAGAAGAATTGGAAAGGAAATTAACAGTTTGGCATGAGATATAAAACTTTAGCAACAAACTCCATGAAAATTAAAACAGACCTAATATAAGTTAACAAATCCATGAAACAATAAGAAACATTAAAACAAATTCAAAACAATGAAAAAAGAAGAAAACTCCAAGTAAATCAAAGCAATAGCAATAAATCTGAAAAACAAATTGTGCAGGGGAAAAAATTGAGAATAATTGGGATATGTGAATGTGATAACCAAAAAAAATGTCTTAGAAAAAGATTTAAAAAGAAATCTTAAAAGAAAACTGCCAAGACTTCTTAGAACCAAAGGGCAAAGTCGAAATAGAAAGAATCCACTAGTCATCTTCTGAAAGAAACCCCCAAATAAAAATTGGGGGGGAACATCATTGCCAAGATCCAGAGTTTACCTGTCAAAGAAAAAATACCTCAAGAATTCAGAAAAGAAAGAATTCAAGTACCAAGGAGCCACGAACAGGATCACACATGATTTAAAATACACTATTCTATGGGGACAGCTAGGTGGCACAGTGGATAAAGCACCGGCCCTGGATTCAGGAGAACCTGAGTTCAAATCCGGCCTCAGACACTTTACACTTACTATCTGTGTGACCCTGGGCAAGTCACTTAACCCTCATTGCCCAGAAAAAAAAATCCATAAAATACACTATTATAGGGGCAGCTAGGTGGCACAGTGGAGAAAGCACCGGCCCTGGATTCAGGAGGTCCTTAGTTCAAATCTGGCCTCGCACACTTGACACTTACTAGCTGTGGGACTCTGGGGAAGTCACTTAACCCTCATTGCCCCCCCCCAAATAAAATCACCTCCAGGGTCATAGAGACAGTCCAGTTAAATAAGGACTGAAAGTGGTTCTGTAGTTTCTTAATGATCTTAAGAAAAGAATGGAAGGAGAAAATAACAGAAATACACTGAGGAGAGGAGAGGAGAAGAGAAAGGAACATTAAGGGAATGTATCCCATATAATCATGGTATACAAGTAGATATCTATATAGACAAGGAGGAAGGGGTGGGGCAGGAGCTGACATGTCAACTTCATTGTTATTTGAACACACACACAGAGTTGGGTACAGAAAATTTTTCACTTGACAGGTAAATAGGAGGGGAAGGGGAGAAGGGGGAATTAGAGGTAGGGTAGATAAAAAGGGAAACTAATTCTGAGCAAAACAAACTAAAGCTACAGAAAAAATTTATAGCTCCTTTGAAGTAGCAAAAAATGACAATCTGAGTGTGTGTCCATAAATTGGGAATTAGGTAAACAAGTGTATTTAATTGTGATGGAATACTACTGTGCTATAAGAAATGACAAAGAGGATGGTTTCAGGGAAACCAGTGAAGACTTGTATGAACTGACACAGTGAAGTAGATAAAACCAGAGGAATAGTTTATATAATGAGAAGAAACTAGCAAAAGCATACAATTCTGAAAAATTAGGAAATCATCCCTATTTAATGACAAACCATGATTCCAGAGAATTAATAATGAAAGATGTTAATCATCCAATAGAAAAGTAAAGGACTCAGAGTGTAGAATGCGATAAAATTTATTTTAGACATGACCAACATGTTTTTTATTGACTTACTTGTATGAAACAGGTTTTGTTTTTCTTTAATTTTCTTTTTTTTTCTTTTCTTTTTTTTTTTTTTGCAGGGCAATGGGGGTTAAGTGACCTGCCCAGGGTCACTCAGCTAATAAGTGTCAAGTGTCTGAGGCCAGATTTGAACTCAGGTACTCCTGAATCCAGGGCTGGTGCTAAAGCACTGTGCCACCTAGCCACCCCCTCTTTAATTTTCAATGGGGATAGTTGTTAGAGACTGAGAGTGAGAAGGGATTTTTTCTGATTGAAAAATATGTGTGTATATATAGTTATTAAAAGAAAATTTTTTTCTCATAATCCTCATAATTTTAATATATAAAAACTCAAGAATGGTAAAAAGAGATGGGAAGACTCTGCATCTCATGAACCTATTTCTGATCTGAGCTAGATAAAGGAACATTGGTTAGAGAGTTTGGCATAGAAATCATTACATTCAACAGAGATAGAAGAGGGGTTATGTAGGAGAGAGAGTGGAGTTTACAAAGGAAAGTAGAGGCAGGAAATAATCATAAGCAAAACAAGTTTGAACTCCAGAAGGTAAATTATAAAGGGTAGATTAAAAGGAGATAAAGAAAGTGGAAGAAGCAGTAAGGTTGGGATCAGAACACATTCCATTTTTTTTCACAACTTTGTAAAGAAAAAAAAGCAAGGGAAAGTTATATGATGGAGGGAAAAACACAATGAAAAATCTTAACTATAAATATTATTGACTCATTTGTAAAACAGAAGCAATATAATGTATTAGTACTGCATATTATATTATCTAATAAAAATCAAGGGCAACTAGGAGGGTAGCAACTCAGTTTTTGTCAATAACAGTTGGAAAAATTGGAAGCGATCTGAGAGAAATTGGACATACTAACATTTTACAACATGAAAAGTTCTAGATGAATACTTAGCAAGGATTAAAAGATTGTATCCTAAGCAGATAGTAAGATAAGGGAAGGAGATACCTCTTACAACTATGGATAGTGAAGTTTTTAACAAAACAAGAAAAAATGATGATCATAAAAGACAAAATGTACATTTTAATTACATAAAATTTAAGTTTTCATAGAAACAAAGTCAATACAGCTAGAATTATCAGAGAAAGAATGAACTAGGATACAGCCCTTGTATTAAAGTTCTTAGATAAGGGCCTGATACATAAGATCATATAAAGAATTGATGCAAATATACAAAAACAGAATCCGTTGTCTAATTAATAAATGTCAAAAGGATAGGAACAGGAAGGGCTCAAAAGAGGAAATACAAGAATCCTACGACCATATGAAACAATGCTCCAAATCACTAAAAATATAAGAAATTAAAATCAAAATCATTCTGAAACTTCACTCCAAATCATTCAGACTGAATAAGGTAACAAAAAAGAAAAATAGCAATTGTGAGAGGACAAAGATGATGATTCACTATCAGTGGAGCTATGAATTGGTGCAACTGTTTTGTAAGGCATTTTGGAGCTATATCCATAGTCACCAATCTGTAGAAACCCTTCAATATTCTGATATTGCTATTAGGATCTTATTACAAAGAGATCAGAGGCAATGGAAAATGATCCATATTTACATATTACAAATATATAGCAGCATTTTTGCTATAGGAGAATAATGTAAAAAGAGATGTGTATGAGGGAGATTTATCTGGACTTAAGTACAAAGAAGGCAAGGTAATGAAATGATAGCAATCAGTCAACAAAAATTTATTGAGCATCTATGTACCAGGGAATGGGGGTATAAAGACAAAAATGAAACAATCCCTATTTTGAGCTTTGTGTAGTAGAAATTGTTTGGGAAATATTATGTTAATTTTTACTATATTGAGTTTTTGGTCTGGATAAGATATCCTAGAGAAGATGTTCAGTAAGTGATGGGAAATTGAGGTCTGAAACTCTGGAGAAAGGTCAGGCAGGGCTGGCAAAATAAATTTGTGAGGTGACAGTTAATTCTTTTAGAAATGAATGAGATTAAAGAAGAGTATAAGGAGAAAAAATGATGCCAAGTACAGAACCTTCATATTAACCTACATTAAGAGGATGGAGAAAAGAACACACTATCAAAGAAGACAGAGAAGAAACAATTAGAAAAGTGGGAGAAGAAGCAGGATGATTTCATTTTTAAGGAAGCTCAAGGAAATTAAAATATCAATATGGACTAGAATGGACAATATTGATAAATCAGAGAAAGCCCACAGAGGATAAAGGACAAGGGGAAGATTAATGGATTTGGAAAGCAAGAGGTTATTGGCAATAACTGCCTTGAGAAAGCAACTTCAGTGGGGAGGGTGGGGGAATAAAGAAGTAAAAACATTAGGTTTTTATTATTCTGGAGGATCAGTGTAGATTAGCAGAAAGTTCACTGGACCAGGAATGAAAAGGCTTGGATTCCATTTCTAGCTCTGATCTTAAAACTCTGTCTTTTTTTAAAGTTTTTATAATAAAAATTTTTATTTAAAGTTTTGAGTTACAAATTCTATCCCTCCTTCCCTTCCTTCCCTCCCCACCCCGAGGCAGCAAACAATCAGTTATGGGTTATACAGGTGCAATTATGTAAAACATCATATTAGTGATTTTTTTTACCAAAAAAAAAAAATCTCCAGTAAAGGAAAAAGTGAAAAAAATTGAAAAATAGCATGACTCAGTCTGTGTTCAATCAATATCAGTTCTTTCTTTGGAGGTGGATAGTATGCTTCATCATTAGTCCTTTGGGATTGTCTTGGATCATGGCATTGCTGAGAATAGTTGTCATTTACAATTCTTCATCAAACAATATTGCATCACTTTGTACAAAGTTTTCCTGGTTCTGTTCACTTCATTATACATCAGTTCATATGTCTTTCCAAGACTTTCTGAAAACATCCTGCTTGCAATTTCTTATAGCACAATAATATTCCTTCACCATCATATACCACAGCTTGTTGAGCCATTCCCCACTTGATGGGCATTCCATTGACTTCCAATTATTAATCACCACAAAAAGAACTGCTAGCAATATGTTTGTACAAATAGGTCTTTTTCTCTTTTGGGGGATGTCTTTGGGATATAAACCTAGCAGTGGTATTGCTGGATCAAAGGGTATGCACAGTTTTGTAGCCCCTTGGGCATACTTCCAAATTACTTCTGAGTACCTTGATGAGTTTCTTCACCATCTGTGTTTCAGTATTTTTACCTTTAAATTGAGAGTGTTGGGCTAAATTCTAAAATCTTGAACAGTTTAAAAGTCATGTTATAAAAAGTGTCTAAGGAAAGGGAAGGAGCAAGATAAAACAATAGCTGATGAACTAAGAGCTGTTTTGGTTTTTTTTTGTTTGTTTGTTTGTTTTGATAGTGAGACCTCAATGTGTTGGTATAGGAGAGAGGAAAGACTAAAGATAACATTAACTAACATTTATAAAGACTTTAAAGTTTTCAAAGGTTTAACACAGATTATCTCATTTGATCCTTCCAAAAAAAAAATCCTGTGAGGTAGGTGCTATTATTATCCTCATTTTGCAAATTTGGAAAATTATGCTGAGAGTGGTTAAATTATTTGCTCAGGGTCACATAGCTAAGTGTCTGAGGCAAGATTTAACCTCAGATCTTCCTGACAGCAAGTCTGACACTCTGGATCATGGGTGGTGAAGTTAGCTTCAGCAAGAAGCAGGCACATTTTGTTCTCTGAGATGGAAGAGAAGGGAAAAACGAGATGGAATGCAAGGGGTAGAGAATTGATGAGGATGCAAAAAAGTTTTCACATATGGAGGAGCAGAGTTGAGGGAACTTCATTTGACTGGCCTTTAAATGTTCACTAAAGTCAGAGATGAAGTTATTTGCTCTGGGAAGCTAGAAGCATGAAAAGTATGAAAAGAGAAGAAAATGTTTGGAAAATTCTCTCTGTAGAATGTGATAGGGAATCAATAAGAATTGAATAAAAAAGATTGCTGATTAGCAATGAGGGCTTAGCTGAGGTTAGACAGCATGAATTTATAATGAATAAAATCAGTACAATTCTGTGGTTTTTCTATTGGCAATCAGGAGCATAGAAGTAAAAGCAAAGAAACACAAGAGAGGGAGTGACCCAGGGTTAAGGACTGGCACAGAGTGCATGGATTCTAGGGTGCAAGAGGGATCTATGTTGAAAGGTCTGAGCATGAGAACCACATAATAGTAGAAACACGTAATAGTAGAAAGAGAGAAGAGATGGGGGAAATGAGAATGGAAAGTTCATGTTAAAGGTGAAGAGTAGGTTCAGAAAACAGGTTGAAACAGGTTGAAGTTTAAAAAGCTGTGGTCAGAGGGTTTCTAAAAAGTTAAATTCTTTAGAAGAGCAACTATAAGGAATGCAAGTTCCTTGAGGGCAAGAAGTGGTTTATTTTAGTCTTTGTATTCCTAGTGCCTAAAGCAGTGCCTTATCCATAGCAAGTAGATAACAAATATTTGTTGAATTGTTGAATTGAATTATTAATCTTTATATTCCCCAGAATCCAGCACAATACCTTAACAAATGTTCAGAGAATTTAATTGTTAATTTGAGTTGAACAATTCTGACCTCTACTGTCTGGACCTTAGACATTTATACTCTCTTTTCCACATGTCTGACTACTTCAGTCTCCTTTGTTGGATCTTCATCCAGGTCTCATCCAATAACTGTGGATGACCCTCAAGGCTCTGTTCTGGACACTAGTATCTCCATCTACACTATTTTGCTTGATATTTTCATAGGCTTCAATGGATTTGATTATCTTCTCTATGTAGATAATTGCCAGATCTATTTATGCACCCTTTACCTCTCTCCTGACCTCTAGGTTCCCAAAGCCACTGCTTTTATGATATCTTGAACTGATTCCAGTAGACATTTTAAATTCAGTGTATCAAAAACTGAATCTTTCTCCCAAAACTCCCACTTCCACAATTTTCTTACTTTAGAGTATACCACCAATTTACCAGTGACCCAATCTAGGTATCATCCTAGATTCCTTATTCTCTCACACCTCACGTTCAATTGTTGCCAAATCCTATCAATCACATACACCTCCTTTTCTCCTCTGATGCCATGGCCATCTTAGGATAGCCTCTCATTACTGCATGCTTGCAGATTACTGCAATAGCCTTCAGGTGAATTTCCCTGATTCAAGTCTCTCCTAACTAGGAGAAATGGTGGAGTTATAATTTTATTTTATTCCCTTTGAAAGAATACATACATACATACATACATACATACATACATACATACATACATACATATATATGTACATATATACATGCATACACATATGTATGTGTATATGTATGTATATTTGTCTTTATAGTTTTATTGATTTTGTTTTCAATTTATATATATTTTTAAAGACTTGCCTATTTGGTTTGAACTACCCTGTATGCTAGAAAGCTTCATTAAATTCTTTTCTTTCAAGCATTTCACAGAAGTCAGGTCTGTCACTGAGTAAAATTCAATCCACCCAGAACACTAAAGACCACTTGATAAAAAAATCAACAAGGGTTACTAGTTGAAAACTGAATTCTCTTGGGCCTTCAAATCTCATCTCCAAGCAATGTTAATAATAATACTACCTTATTTTACCTCACCTAGTCCTACTCCATCTTATTTTAGCCCATCCTATTTTAACTCATCCCATATCATCCACCTCTTTATTAACCCATCTAGTAATAGTAATAATAGTCATGGTAATAATACTAGTAATAATAATCATGATAATTAGAATTTATGTATTGCTTTAAGATTTGCAAAGCTTTTTTTACATAGATTATTTCATTTAATCCCATCCTCATTTAACCCCATCCAACTCTATGCTATCCCTTTTCAAGCTGGCCTTTCTAGCTAACCTCACACCAGTTACTTTATCCTGATTCATGTGAAGCCTAAGACAACAGTGTCAGAAACCTAACATTTGTGTGAAGTGTGATAGATAAGTACTTCATTTATCTGGTATTATTAGCAAGGAGTTACACGTAGAAATATGTTCCAGATAATTGATTGGACTGTACCTTTAAGCATCCAAACAGGTTTGTTTTGTTTTTTACCTTTTAACGTTTTGAATAAAAATATTTCTACAATTTGTCACACCCCTCCCTATCTTCTTAAGCAGAAAATGATTAACATAATTCAAAATATTCTTGATGATTCATAATATTACAAACATCATTTATTTTACCATATTGTAATAGGGTGCTCTAGAGTTACTGAGGTGTAGAGAGATATTTTACCCTGCATTATATAGCTACAGACAACTGTTCTTTTTTTATAATCCTCCTATTTCCTCCCTTGTCTCTCTGTCAGCTGTCACTTCCCACTCCTGTCAGTGTATTCTGCTACTTCTAATCTGCTACCTTATTTTATGCCCATTTGTCTGGATGAGAGCACAACTGTGACTCCTCTCTCTTTTGCAGGAATAAAGTGCACAGATTTCATAATAACTGCCACTCACTTATTTCTGGGTCCTAGGAAGTATTTGAGATGGCTGAGATTTCTGGAACTCAGACCAATGCATAAGCAAGGCCTTACTATATTTGTCCCAAGGGTTTGCATAGTAATTTTTTTTCCTATAGATCTCAAAGTGCTTTAAAATATATCATCTCATTTACCCTTGCAGATTTTTTTTTATATTAGGAAAGGTTGTCCTGTTTCCTGTAATGGAATAAAAATGCATTAAAACATTCATTAAGATACTTAAAATATATTCAAGTTTCATTCTTTTCTCCTATTACCAGTCAGCATATTTCCATTTCAATCATCTATTACTCTTTCTTGTAAACATCAGACTATATAAGATGACAATATAAAAGAATCATGAAAATGAGTTTTCTTGACCTACCTACTTACAAGATTCTCTCTCTCTCTCTCTCTCTCTCTCTCTCTCTCTCTCTCTCTCTCTCTCTCTCTCTCTCTCTCTCACACACACACACACACACATACACATTCTTCCCATTCTTCCTGAATATATTTATTTTCTATATTTTCTTACTTAAGTAGAGTCACTATAATGCTCTCCTTGAGACCTATGCCATGAGATTTCCTATTAATGAGATATTTTTGTTCCTCCTGAGATGGAAACCTCATCCTGAAATCTTTCAATCTTTCCTATAGCAGATCATGTTAAAAGAAAATTCCAATGTACTCTCCATCTTATGCTTTCTTTTTTATGGTATTTTTTAAAAGGATGAATCTTCTCCTCCAAACAGAAAGTTCTACTCTCTTTCTCCCAAGTACTTTTTATCCACTTCCTCTCTTCTCATCATCACACCCTTTTATAAAGTATCCTCCCCACTCCCCAAATAATTGTCCTTGTCTATCTGAAACCTGCCTTTTTAAAATTGTAGCTCATTATAATCTCTCCATGAAGTCTTTGCTAATGACCCAGTCCACAGTGATCTTTCCTAATCCCAGCAGTTGAAAAAGATCTTTCCTTCCTTAAGCTTCATGTGACACTTTATCTCTCATTCTTATTTTATTCTTGCAATTATATAGTTTTTCATAAACAGACAAAGCATTCATTAGATGTAGGCCACTGTCAGACACTGTTCTAAGCACTAAGAACATCAAAAAATGCAAAAAAAAAAAAAAGTCCTTGCTTTCAAGGAGCTCTTATTCTAATGGAGAAAGATAATAAACAGAAGAGAGAAGGGGGAGGGGAGATATCTGGGAGGGAAAGAGCAAAGAGAGAGAACAATCTGGTGAGGGAGGAGTGAAGATGGGAGAAGATGGATCATATCCTGGGAAACTTCTGAAATGGTATCTTATCCAAGGATTCACCAATTAGAAGAAAGGGAAGAGGCAAATGAAAAGTGAGAAAGCTGTTGGCAAGGAGACCAAAAAAATCTGGAAAATTGCTACAATGCTGGATCCCCTTTCTAGATTATAAATTCCATGAGGGCAGGAATAATGCTATAATTATCCTTGAATCTCCCTTAGTCCTCAGAATACTGCTTTTCATATTATAAGTCCTTAGTAGGCAGTTACTGAATGAATTAATGATGAATGAATTCATAAAATACTTGTTTCTATCATGTAATTTGATGCTTAACTACAGAAAATAAATGGGGATTTTCTCGATCTCTATCTTTCTGTGTCTCCCAGACACCATGAAATGACCTTGTATTTATTTTGTATATATTTAGATATGTACATGTTGTAAAATAGAATGTAAATTTCTTTTTTTCTTTTTTTTTTTTAGTGAGGCAATTGGGGTTAAGTGACTTGCCCAGGGTCACATAGCTAGTAAGTGTGTGTTAAGTGTCTGAGGCCAGATTTGAACTCAGGTACTCCTGACTCCAGGGCCAGTGCTCTATCCACTGTGCCACCTAGCTGCCCCCGAATGTAAATTTCTTAAGGACAAGAACTATTTCATTTTTATCTTTGTAGTACAGTGGTTAGTACATACTATATGTTTAATATTTGTTTGATGATTGATTATAAAGCAACATCTGAAAACTTTACCAGCAACTGGATAATCAATTGAACTTTTCCTCCCTAAAAGTTTTCACCTTATGATGCTAAACACTTCTTTCAATGACACTACACTCCCTCAAGACATTCCTGAAAGTTTTTTTGTTTTTTTTTAGGAATTACCTTCATATTTTGCAACATATTTTTTGAACATGAATACTTGGTAGGGGTAAATTCTTATCCTTTAAAGGTGGGCTTGAGTTTTTAAAATATGTATTCAAAGGAAAGGCCATGAATAAAGTAGTTAATCAATCTGTGTTACTCTGTTGCTGTTTTGGTGGTGGTAGCTGTGGTGGCAGTGGCAGTGGTAGTGGCAGTGGTGGTGGTGGTGGCAATTTTCAGCAAAATATGACTATTAAATATCCCATCTGGGTTATATTTCCTAACTCTCATAAATATTGATAGGTTGGATCCTCAGGAAATAACTGTATACCTCTCTCCATCATAGTTCTTCTAATAGTAACCAGAAGGGGATGGAGTTTCTAATACTGTAGATCCTGAGTCCTTATGTGGTGTGCTCAGAATTAGAAATCATCCAATAGAATGTGAATAGATTTTAGAAAAAGGTCTTTGATAGAGTGGCATAGTAAAAATGATAAAAACTAAAACACTCCCCCAAAATCTAGGCGAGTACCCTTCCCTTAAACACACAAAGAACCAGGGGAGAGTAGGGTCTCAAACTTACAATAAAATTGGAATGAGACACATGTATAAAGAACATGGCAAAGGGTTATCTCCCAATTCCTTATCATTGAACTTCTTTACACTCTTTCTGGAGTTTTTATAAAGTTCTGCTTTAAAATAAATATCTGCTAGGGTCTGAATATCAGTGCCTTTCTAACATTTCTAATACATATTTCTCTCCATTAGAAGGAGTCATGATTTGTGAAACCACTACCATCTTCAGGAAATTATCTTTCCACATGATTGTGTATGCTTTTCCTCTCTAACCAGCCACTGCTAATAACTCTATTTGACCTTACTACTGATTCTAGTTGCCAATAAGAAATCTGATGACTTTTCTGAATCTTCAAAGTTCACAAGTTTATATCCTAGTCAATTCCATCTCTAAATACCTCATTTACATAAAATTTCAGAAGAATAAAAACAAAAGAAACAGAGACTTCATGTGCATATGGGCAGAGGGCAACAAAGTGAAAGAATACAGCTTTCTGTCACTCCCCAGTTCAAAGCAGTTCTGCCTTACTGACTGGAAAGAAAAGAACAAAAGGTTCAGTCAAGATTTAGATCATGCTGTCTATTTGTACACTTAATTCTGGCTCAGTGACTCATGAGTCATCGACCTTTTCAGCTTCTTTGTCAAGAATACGCTTCATTGGGGCAGCTAGGTGGTACAGTGGATAAAGCACCAACCCTGGATTCAGGAGGACCTGAGATCAAATCTGGCCTTAGACACTTGACACTTACCAGCTGTGTGACCCTGGGCAAGTCACTTAACCCTGAAAAATAAAAAAGAATACTCTTTATTGCTACACTAGTCCCTTAGCCATTCATGGCTTGAAGTAGGCTCAACAAGCCTTCATGCATGGCTGTATTTGAAGCAGAAAAAGAATATCTAGGTATGTTTCAAGGACTCAAAAAAGAAAGATAATATCTGTGACTCCTTCATAGACTGGATCCCACTGCCAAGTTTCATATTGTAAAAATAAGACTGGTTTTCATGTGTTGATGATAAATTTTTCTTTTATTGTTTTGGGGAATTTTTTTAAATGGACCTATATTTTCATTAATATAAAAATTTCTAGTGAGGAAACTCTCTCTACTAATATAGAATGATAGGTACTCTATAACTTCTATATTAAGTTGACTGAGAGATTGAGGAATTTTCCCTAGTCATGCAAGCAGCATGTGTCAGGGATAGGAATTGAATACAGATTTTTGTGGATTAGAGACCAAGATGGAACTTTCATATTTCAGTCAGTTTCTTTAATTATTAACAATATTTTAATATACAAATGTGTGGTCTCTACCTAGTTTCTAAAGGGAAAGGATGAGGTTTTAATTCCCCCCACATGTTTTTAAATTAGTAGAAACAAAGCAAAAATAGATTGATTTTTTAGTGTCAGTCTTAATTCTAAAATATGTCCTATCACTTTTTTTTTTTTTTTTTGCTGGGCAATGGGGGTTAAGTGACTTGCCCAGGGTCACACAGCTAGTAAGTGTCAAGTGTCTGAGGCCGGATTTGAACTCAAGTACTCCTGAATTCAGGGCCGGTGCTTTACCACTGCGCCATCTAGCTGCCCCTGTCCTATCACTTTTAACAAGTCATTTTGAATTCTGGAGGTGGAGCCAAGATTTCAGAGTGAAACTGCCTGAGCTCTCCCAAATTTCCTTCAGAAACAACATTAAATTAAGCATCTCAATAGATTCTGTAGCTGAAAAACCTAAAAAAGATGTAGTGAAACAATCTTCCAGCTTAAGGTAACCTAGAAAATCTTCAGAAAAGGTCTGTCTCATCTGGGTAAAAGGGGAGCACAGCTCAGCTCAGAGGGTATGCCCAGGGAAGCCAGCAAAAGGCTCTTAGCCACAACACAGATCAGCAGCTAAGGAACCTTGGTCCTAGCTCAGCAAGCTAGTGGCACAACAGGCCTGTTGCAAAGCCCCCAGCCCCAACACAGACAGAAATCTGCTAGCTAGGGTATCTGCTATCCAACAGGCCCAACTAGGTTGGGCCACTCCAGTGAAGTGAGAAAGATGAAAGCAGTGGAAGAAGCTTAAGACAGTGCACACTGTACCCTAGGAGCAGATATCAACTTTAAAAGGCACAAAAGAGGCTAAAATATGAATAAGAAACAGAAAAGAACCCTCACCATAGAAAATTACTATGGTGACAAGGAGAAACAAAACATAAACTCAGAAGAGAAAAACAATATCAAAATGCCTACATGTGAAACCTTAAAGAGGAAGAAGAATTGGTCTCAAAACCAAAAAGGCCCTTGGAAGACCTAAAAAAAGAATTTTATAAACCAACAAGAGAGATAGAAGAAAAATTAGGAAAAAGAAATGAGAGTTACACAAGAGAGAGTCAATAGCTTGGAAAAAAGAAGGGCAATAATTGACTGAGGAAAACAGCTCATTAAAAAATACAATTGGGAACAGTTAGGTGGCATAGCCCTGGATTCAGGAGGACCTGAGTTCAAATCTGGCCTTGGATGCTTGACACTTACTAGCTATATGACACTGGGCAAGTTACTTAACTCTTATTGCCCTGTAAAAGAAAAAAAATATACAATTGGCCAAATGGAAAAGGAGTTGCAAAGGCTAGTCAAGGAAAATAATTCCTTAAAGATCAGATTTGGGCAGATGGAAGCTAATGACTGAATGAGACAAAAGGAAGAAGTAAAATAGAATACAAAGAATATAAAAGTAGAAGAAAACATAAAATACTTCTTCGGAAAAACAATAGACCTGGAAAATAGAACCAGGAGGGAAAATTTAAGAATAATTGGACTACCCTAGGACCATGATTAAAAAAATCCTAGATAGAACATTTCATGACATCATCAAGGAGAACTGTCCCAACATCTAAGTGTGGTGGGATGCAAGACCCCAAATGAGCTTGTTTGAGGGCCTGGCTCATCCAAAGAATTGGCAGGCTCACAGCAAATGTTGTAAAATAGAGAGATTTTTTACAAGATAGGAATACATGGCCAGGAGAGAGTGATGATGGAGACTGTCTCTCTGAATTGAAGGAGAATTGACCTTTTATACATTTCAGACAAAGAAGGCTCTGTGCCAAGGATATTGCAAACTAAATGGGGAGGGAGAGGTTTTGCAGGTTGAGTGAAGGGCTATCATACATTTTGTTAACATAAAAAAAATCTACATCTTGAATGTAACTTTCAAATAGTCCTTGTAGACCTTGATATAATGTTTACATCAAAGATGAAAATGTCTCTAAATATACCAGGGTCTGCATGACACTATATCCATGTGTCCTGGTAACATCACATTCCTGAGGTGGGAAACAGAGTTGGGTGTTTTTTTCCTGAAATCTTTGGTTTCAGTATCTAAAGTTTACGGGTTCTTAGGAGTTTGGGTCTCTAAAGTTTCTTGGAATCTCATGTCATACCACATTAGAACCAGAGGAAAAAATAGTCATTGAAAGAATCCACCTATCACCTCCTGAAAAACATCGCAAAAGGAAAACTCCAAGGAATATTATATCCAAATTCAAGAATTATCATGTAAGGAATACTGTAAGGAGGCAGAAAGAAACAATTTAAATATCAAGAAGCAACAATCAGGATCACACAAAACCTGTCAGTTTCAACATTAAAGGATCAGAAGGCTAGAAATATAATATTTCAGAGGTCAAAGGAACCTGGAGTATAATGAAAAATGTACTACCCTGCAAAATTAATCATAATCTTTCAGGGGAAAAGATATGCATTCAATAAAATAGGAGACTTTAAAACTTTCATAATGAAAAGCCCAGAACTGAACAAAAAATTCAATCTACAACTACAAGACTCAAGAGAAGAATAAAAAAGTAAAGCATGTTATTCAATAAGATTTAATATTTACATCCTTATATGGGAAGAAGATACTTGTCACTTTTGAGCACTGTATCTTTATTAGGAGAGATAGGAGGAGTACACGTAGACAGAGGGTGTGAGTATAAGTTGATTTAGATATGATGATATTAAAAAAACATAAGGGGTGCCAAAAAAGCATTATACTGGGAGAAGAGGAAAAGGAAGGCAGAATGGGGTTAATTATATCACATGAAGAAGCACAAAAGAACTATTACAGTATGGGGCATCTAGGTGGCACAGTAGATAAAGCACCAGCCCTGGATTCAGGAGGACCTGAGTTCAAATCTGGCCTCAGACACTTGACACTTACTAGCTGTGTGACCGTGAGCAAGTCACTTAACCCCAATTGCCATGCAAAAAAAAAAAAAAAGAAGAAAGAAAAAAGAACTATTACAGTAGAGGGAAAAAAGGAGGGATGTGCATTATTTCAAGTTACTGTCATCTGAATAGGCTCAAAGAGAAAATAATATACATACTCAGTTGGCTTATATTACCCTATATGAAGTAAGAGAGGAAAGGGGAAAGAAAAGGATGGGGTGCTAATAGAAGAGAAGGGAAAACTAGGAGGCAAAAGGGGAAAGAAAAGGGGAAGTGGGGTAGAAGGGAGACTAGATTGAGGGAAGTTGTGTTCAGAAGCAAAACACTGGTGAGAAGGGATCAGGCAAAGGAAAGAGAAAATATGAATAAGGGGAGAAATAGGATGCAGGAAAATACACAGTAATCGTAACTGTGAAAATGAATGGGATGAACTCTCCCATTAAAAAGAAGTGGAGAGCAGAGTGGATTCTATTAAAAAATAGAATCCTACAATATGTTGTTTACAAAAAACACATTTGAAGCAGAGAGATACACACAGAGTGAAGGTAAAAGGCTAGAGCAGATTATGCTTCAGCTGAAGTAAGAAAAGCAGGGGTAGCAATCCTTATCTCAGACAAAGCAAAAGCAAAAATAGACCTAATTAAAAGAAATAAGGAAGGAAACTACATTTTCCTAAAAGGTACCAGAGACAGTGAATTGACTTACATGAATCGATGCCGAGTAAAAAAAGCAAAACCAGGAGAATATTGTACATAGTATTGACGACATTCTGTGATGATCACCTGTGATAGACTTAGCTCTTTTCAACAATACAATAATCCAAGATAATTCCCAAGTACTCATGATGGAAAATGCTTTCCACGTGCAGAAAAAAAGAACTGTGGAATCAAGATGCAGATTTAATCATACTTTCTGCTTTTTTTTTTCTTTTTTGAGGTCTTTCCCTTTTATTCTGATTCTTCTTTCACAACATGACTAATGCAGGAATATGTTTAATGTGATTGTACATATATAACCTATATTGGGTTGCTTTCTGTATTGGGGAAGGGGAAGGGAAGGGAGGGAGAAAAATTTGGAACTACAAATTGTATTAAAAAAATGTTGAAAACGATCTTTACATGTAGCTGATTTTTAAAAAAGGAACAGGATCCACATGTACAAAAATATTTATAGCTGCTCTTTTGTGGTGGCAAAGAATTGGAAATTGATGGGATGTCCATCAATTAGGGAATGGCTAAAGAAGTTGTGATGTATGAATATAATAGAATATTATTGTGCTGTAAAAAATGATAAGCAAGGAGATTTCAGAAAAACCTCAAAAGACATAAATTGATTCTGAGTGAAATGAGGTGGACCAAGTGAACATTGTACACAGTCTCAACACCATTATGAGATTTTTATATAAACCCCCATAACTCCTGGATTCTCAGTCAAATAGTATAATCTTTTCTCTCTTTCTTATACAACTTTTATAAACTCATTTCTTCTGTTCCCATTTAACAATAATTAGAAAAATCAGAGAGCAGCTAGGTAGCACAGTGGATAAAGCACCAGCCCTGGATTCAGAACCTAAGTTCAAATCTGACCTCAGACACTTGACACTTAGTGGCTGTGTGACCCTGGACAAGTCACTTAAACTTCATTTCCCTGGGGGAAAAAAGTCACTATTATTATAGAAAAATCATCTAGTTCAATCCCTTTATTTTACATGTGTGAAAACTGAAACTCAGAGATGTTATATCTTGTCTAAAACATAGACAGGTATTATAGGTTAAAAGTGAAAGAATTGGAATTTGAATCCAGATCATCTGGCTCCAAATACAATACTACTTCTACTACATCAATGCTATCATAGAAACAGAAAGCTCAAATCTTAATAGTTACTGAGTAATGAATAGCCGTCAAAATGTACATAAAGCTTGACCAATATTCTAATATGAATGAGAAGATAGAGGGTTTTATTGATAATGCTTCTAGACAACACCTATCTCATAGACAAGGGATACTTTTGTTTCATTTACTTAATTTTTTTCTCTATCTTTCCAACTATATTGTTTTCTTATCTGTCATTATTATAGATGTTAAATGGTATCTTGGTAGAGCTATGATTTCAACAATGCTGAGAATAAATCCACCAATACAGATTGTAATATCTATATACTTCATCTTCTATGATATTTTTGTCCATGATTTCTGAACAGGGTGAAGGTTTTCTGGTTTGCTTTGGTTTTATTTTTTTGTTTTTATCTTTTCAGTTGCAACACAGCCCTTGGGACATACATTTATTTTCTCTCCATTTTACTAGATAAATGATTCATTTCCTTTTTTTTGGTCTTTTATGTTCTCAATGAAGCCTTTAATGCCACATTATATGTAAATAATCATTTATGATATCCTTTAGCTCTCACTGAGCTTTGGCATTATTTGTAATTTTAATTCAAATAATGTAAGAATATTGTGCTACTTCTATCAAGATTATGTGTGTGTGCTCACATATATACATATGAGAGAGAGAACACTTACCATGTGCCATGCACTGTTAGCTACTTAGAAGACAAATACAATAAATGAAACAATCCTTACTTACTCAAAGTTTTTCTTTTTAATGAAAGAGATGACAGAAATATGTAGTATAATAGATCTAGGACTGGTTATCTCAAATCAATAAATCATGCTTTCCATTGATCCATATCCCACTATATAGGCACTTAATGAATATTTAATAAATGAATCACATAACTTTCTTCTTCTACTACTACTAAAGAGTCCAAAAGCCAAAGAATTAAAATCTTCCTTATTCCTCCCTCCAAGATGCCAGAAACAAGCCCTGTATTTATTAATCCCAGCCTTCTTTCTCAAGGCAGAAAAATATAGCTAAATAATATCAAAATATCCAAGTGAATTGTAAAACAGTCAATAATTTAGCCAGATGCATTACTTATACATGAAAAATATCTGAGACAATTTGAAGTATATAGATTGTTGTTGTTCTAATGAAATATTTAAGTGTTTGACTGAAATATCAAATACCTTTTCATTGAAATGCTTTACTTCCATAAAGATACAACCAATAAATCATCATTGTACAGCCAGCAGAATCATCACCATCATTCTTATCATCATTATAAAAAAAGTTAAATGTACCTCATTTCCTTTCCATCACCTGAATCTTCACAGACCTATTAATACAGTAATTAAACATTACCCAGCAGAAACTGTCCCCCATGTTTGAGTGGCTGAAGAAAGATATAAATTCATTCATTCACTCACATATTATTCTATTTCTTGTCCTCAGGGAACTTGCATTCTTCTTCTTTTTTTTTTGCAGGGGTTAAGTGACTTGCCCAGGGTCACACAGCTAGTGAGTGTTAAGTGTCTGAGGCCGGATTTGAACTTAGGTACTCCTGAATCCAGGACCAGTGCTTTATCTACTGCACCACCATCTGCCCCGCATTCTTCTTAAGAGACTGGATTAACACACATAGAGAATAATAAAGTGCATTGCTTTGGAAGAGCATAATCTAAGTGGCAAATGACTGGTATAGATCTCATCATGAATGCCATAGGAGTTGAGAAGAGGAGAAAGACATCTTTGGGGAGCTCAAACTGGATTAAGCTAGCCAATTAAGGATAGGCTAAATTTGTGAGGGCATTTTGTATAAGGATAATCTGTGCGATCAGAGACCAGGGATTCATAAAGCATATCAAGTAATAAATAAACACTTATTAAGTACCTTCTGCATGCCAGACACTACAGATTTGGGATAAGTCAACCTGACTGACATTCCTCTCCTGACTCTACTTCTGACTCTCTAATCCTTACCACCATGTGTCATCTCATACTGGTAGTTCCTTCTTCTCCTGTGGCCTTCTGTCTCTAAATGATCCATCCACACCTGTAATTCTCTTTTTCCCATTGGTGAATTCCTCCAAGAATTCCCATTTTGAGCAAGGGCCCACACCAGCATTCCCTCATTCCACTCCCAGCTCTACTTCTGACTCTCTAGACTCTACCGCCATGCTGCCATGCAGGTACTGTCTCTCTCCCCTGATTTTCAGCTCCCTATTATGTGTATGTGTTACTTTACCTTATTATAATGTGAACTCCTGAAGGACAGGGACTCTTTCTTCTTGCTTGAATTTATATACCATCTTAGCACAGTGCTTAGCATGTAGCGAGTACTTTTTAATAACTATATATTGAGTTGACTGGACCAGACTGGACCATACTGAAGTAGAGGGTTAACAAAGACAAATAATGGGGCAAAAATTGGAAAAATAGGTTATGTGGAAGCCTCAAAACTTCTTTAAAAAAAGTTAAATATTGTGGAATAAGATTTCTTAAGTGGCCTGTCCTAATCCAGTTCATGTCATCAGGTCAAGTTCTGTAATTTTCAATTATACTTTCTATCCCTTTAAAAGTCTCTAGTGATTCTATTTCACCTCAACTGGCCATATTTTTGACCCTTGTAAAGGTCATTCTCTGTTATAAAGATTTAAGTAGTGGGGCAGCTAGTTGGCTTAGTAGATAGAGCATTGGCCCTGGAGTCAGGAGGACCTGAGTTCAAATCCCGCCTCAGACACTTAATACTTACTAGCTGTGTGACCCTGGGCAAGTCACTTAACCCCAACTGCCCCGCAAAAAAAAAAAAAAAAGATTTAAGTAATTTTTTTTTTGAACTTGAGATTAACCAATAAAACACAATACATAAGGGACAGCTACTTGGCACAGTGGATAAAGCACCAGCCCTGGACTCAGGAGGACCTGAGTTCAAATCCAGCCTCAGACATTTGACCCTGGGAAAGTTACTTAACACCAATTGTAAAAAACAAAAACAAAACAAAACAAACAAAAACTCAATACATAAATATTTCAGCAAATCAACATAAAATCTTCTGAGAATCATAGGATTTAGGACTGGAAAAGATCTAATAGATCATACATTTAGAGTTAGAAGGGATCACAAAGGTCTAGTCCAAGTACTTAATTTTACAGATAAGTAAACATACCCAGAGAAGTTAATGGACTTGACCATCAAGGTCATGCAAGATCTAAATATCACAATGTCTTCAGTTGAACCCAGATTCTCTCATGAGAAATCCAATACTCTTTCCATAGTGCCATGCTGCCTTTTCTTAACTATCTGGTTCAATCTTCACTCTACAGAAGAAGAAACTTTCCTGAGGACACACAGGTAGAAAGGGACATAGCCAAAATGAAACCCTGTCTCCTCTCATTCCAAATGCAGTGTTTTCTCCACAATATCATGAATAAATAGTCTTTTCTAAATTCTAATTTGAATTCCATAAAATTTTTAAGAACCATAAAATATTCTTCTTATATTCTGACTAAAGGAGGAAGTTTCATAGCCTACATGCCTCCAGGTCTGCATCCTTCAATGTGAAATGGACACTATGCCATGTCCTCCAAAATGGAAACCAGAGGAAGGCAGCACAAGAATGAGGTCATTTTTATTTGGTCAGGGAAAAGGCCTTTTACACTTATCCATTTTGCTTGCTTTGGAATGTCTGATTGCTTTAGTTAAGTGAACATTTTCACTGTGTTCTATTATTTAAAACAATTATAAATTAACCATAATAAAATGGAGCCTGGCCTAGTCCTTATTTATGAAGGCAGAGAGAAAAGGGATTTGATAATCATATATTATAAAACCTTATTCCTCTCCTGTATCATCTATTTCTGCTCACCCCAGGCTAGGCATTAGCCAAGGCCTTATTTATTATGTATTACCTCAGCAGACTGTTGCAATCTGGGCTGCACTCCATCACATCTTAGAGTAACACATTCAGGTTCCCTTGTCCTCAACATTTCTCAGGGCTTCCCAGAGGAGCTGAGCCCTAGCTGCAAGGAGTATCTGCTTGCACAACCCCGTCCTCCTTCCAACAAAGTTATATCCTTAGTATTGTATGGGACTAGACTAAATTGAAAGTGTGCCTGATTTCTCTACATTGTCACCAGAGGACTTATAAGGAATAAAACCAATACCTGTCAGAAGCAGTTCATGATTGTTTCAGGAATGAGAGGTCCATGACTAGACTGTCAATCATATAGTCACTCAACAAATATACACAGAGCACTGCTCTGAGCACAACACTGGGTTACATGCTGCAGATACTGTAAGACGAGAAGGCAAAAATCAGAATTTTAGAGCAAAAAAAAAAAACCATTAACGATCCTCTAACCCCAACCTCAATTTTATAGATGTGATGAATTGACTCATTGAAATTTATAACATGCTATTGGCAGAGACAGAACAAAAACCTAAGGTTTGTGGCTCCCTCTCCAGCACTCTTTCCACCATACCACAATTGCCTGTACACACACATCGGGTAGTAGGATTAGCCTTAGGCAAAACTGAAAAGCCAGCAAAGTTTATTTTGGGTTCCCCCCACCCCAGAATCATTATTCTTCATCTTTCTCCCACCTTCCTGTAATGCCTCATTAAGTCAGTGGCCTTCATATTACCTCTCCTTTCCCTGCCCCCTTTTCCACATCAGATATCAGGAAAGCACATGGCATCAAGCATTTATAACTCAACTGTGAAAAAGTAAAAACCACTGTGCTGGGAAAATTAAAAGCAAGAACAGATTAGATCGCATTTCAAATAGATTCCTATAGGAATGCAACTTAAAGATATATGATGGGAAAAATGCCCTATTATCATTACACCACAAGCTATAGTAGATGCAATGGCTCTGACAAGCAGCCCCTTTCCTTAACTGAAATGTCTGGATTTCATCTTCCTCCCAGTTTAAATCCTTCCTGTCCTCCAAGACACAGATCAAGACAAAGCCTGCTTGAGAATTTTTTCCACTACTTCCAACTGTGTTTTGTTTTTTTAATTATTGTGGCTACTGTACTTTATAAATTAATTGCTATTTATATATTAATGGCTATTGCACGTGTTTTGACAGTAAGCATTTATTACTAATTAATATCATATATACCAGAAAAAATTGACCATGTGGCAGGTAGCAGAAGCAGAAGAAAATCCCCAGACCCATGTTGTCTGTCAGAGGAACAACACATGTTTTCAAGGAGAGTTCAGAAGCCCTACAAAACCTACACTGTCCTAAGAGGAAGAGTGCACACCAAGAGAAAGCATTCCAAGCCAATGGAGCAGGTCCAGTAAACCAAGAGAGAAGAAACCTGTGATGGTCAAGGGTTTTGTCCTCTTTTGATGGAGACAGGTCATTATAAATAGACAAAGCTAATTGGTTAGCATCATTCAATTCTATTGGTTGATACAACTTGAAGATAGTTCAAATTAAAATAAACTCTATGATGACATAAGGGAGAAGAGAAGCTTACTGAAGGCCAAAGGCCAAGTCCAGTATCTAGGCATGGTTTAATCCCATCAGTTCACTGAGCTAGACAAAAGAATCAATCTCCATTTCTTTTGTTCCCTTGGGCTTGTCCCAGACATATTTGAACTTCCTCATGAACTGCACTTTCTGGAGTTGGGGGAGAAAGGATTAAAACTGATTTCTGTTTTTCCCCACCAAAAAAAAATTAGTTATTAATAATTTTTTATCACACAGTTTATATTGAGGCCCTAATTCTCTTAATTCCTAGAATGTTTAGGGAAATGGAAAAAAGAACTGGGAAGCAGGAGTCTGCAGATATGGGTAATATTCTGAGCTCTTACCTTTTTTGTCTGGGTGATCATAGGCAAGTCATTTGAAATCTCTGAAAAATGGGAATAATATAATGTGTCACGTTTACTTCATAGGGCAGTTACTAGAATCAAGTGAGATCATGTAAGCAAGAGGTCTCTGAAAATTTCAAAGCACTATATTTTGGACATAATTGCATGTTGGTTTCTTTTTAGAGTCCTGTAAATATTTCATGGTTATAGGTCCTATTTTTCCAGTGTCATGTCCTTGAGGAAAGGAATGCCTCTTCATCTATTTATATTTCATAGCACCTGCCATGGGTCTGAGGACATAGTAGGTAAATGAACAGCTCCTGAATAGAAGGCAGACAGGTGACAAAGGAAGGAAGGAAGGAGGGAGGGAGGGAGGGAGGGAGGGAGGGAGGGAGGGAGGGAGGGAAGGAGGGAAGGAAGAGGAGAGGGAAGGATAGGGAAGGAGACAAAAAAGAAGAAAAAAGTAAATTAATAAATGAACAACTGTGACCAGACCAGGGCTAATCATAGGAACATGTGAGTCAACATGAATTAACTGCACCTGTTCATATACTACAGTTGTACTTTAACTTATACTTGCAATTATTCTCTGATGTGTTGAATGATAAGGCCTAAAATGGAGATGAACTATTGAAAAATGATATCCCTTTAAAATCCAGTATTCTCAAATAATACCAATTTAATTGCATCCAAACACAAGCCAGAAGTTAGTTCAGTTCTCAATGGCTTCAAAACAGTGACAAGGGCCCAGGAAAAAAATATTCAAGCAAATTCTGCGCGACAGATATAGATTTCCCCAGACTCAGAAAGGCCCTTTCAGCTACACACTCATTGCCTGTTTCCCTTGGGAAGTTTAAGACTGATGCAGTGACAGGTTGCTGCCTATCACTATTTTTAATCAGAATCATTATTACCATGGCAACCACAAGTGTATAATGTAGCTGAGGACCAGGGGCCCTTTGTAACATCTGACAGTTATGTAATTTTTTTGTCTGTTCCCAACTATATTTCCTTTGACCAGATAAAAGGCAGGTGTAATTGATGGATTCTGATTTTGATTATTTGATAAATGTTAGACCTTTCTCAAGTATGATATGAATTTTGACTATATAAATATGCTGGCAGCATCAAGGAATGGCCATATTTCTCAGAGTAAGGAGTGGTATTGTGTGGGTTAGCAGTGATGGAGCACTCTTGTTGGTGTCCATTCTCTCATTTAACTTTCTGGCCACCACGTCATGTCAGTGGCAGCATGGTATTGTGGAGTTTTGGACTTGAGTCAAAAAATCAGAGTTTAAATCCTGCCTCAGACACTTCCTGGTCATGTGACCCTAGTCAAATCAAAATCTCTCACCACTTGTACCATTGGATTGGTGAGAAGAATCTAGTCCATCACAGTTGATCAACACATAATGTTGATGATACTGTATATAATGTTCTCCTGGTTCTGCTTATCTCACTCATCATCAGTTCATGCAAGTCCTTCCAGGTTTCTCTGAACTCCTCCTGCTCATCTTTTCTTACAGCACAATAGAATTCCATTACATTCATATACCACAACTTGTTCAGCTATTCCCTAATTGATGGGCAACCCCTCAATTTCCAATTCTTTGCCACCACAAGAAGAGCAGCTATAAATATTTTTGTACATGTGGGTCCTTTTCCCTTTTTTATGATCCCTTTGGGAAAAAGACCCAAAAGTTGTATTGCTGGGTCAGAGGGCTTTATAGCCCCTTGAGTATAATTTCAAATTGCCCTCCAGAATGGTTGGATCAGTTCACAACTCCACCAACAATGTATTAGTGTTCCAATTTTTCCACAGCTTCTCCAACATTTATTATTTTCCTTTTTTGTCATATTAGCCAATTTGATAGGTATCAGCTCATACCTCAGAGTTGTTGTAATTTGCATCTCTCTAATCAATAGCAATTTAGAGCATTTTTTCATATGGCAATAGATAGCTTTGATTTCTTCATCAGAAAACTGCCTGTTCATATCCTTGGACCATTTCTCAATTGGGGAATGACTTGGATTCTTATAAATTTGATTTTGTTCCCTATATATTTTAGAAATGAGGCCTTTATCAGAAGTACTGGCCATAAAAATTGTTTAGTTTCTCCTTTTGTCTAGTCTTTGCACCAGGGTTGTAATGATCAAATTAAAATAATGTGTGGGAAATACTTTGCAAACCTTATTGCAGTAATATCCATATCTTGTGCCATTGTTATCACCAGCACCATCCATCACCATAATTTGTTGGGCAAATCCAATGCTAGGGAAAGTTTCTGAAAAAAAGGACTTTTCCTAGTCATTATTTCAAGTCTGGTGCTAACATGGAACCATTTATTCCCTAAATCTGAGTCAAGGTGTTTACAGAAGCCTGTGTAAAAAAGCATAGAATTGGATGATAAGTGATAGTGTTTTAGTCTCAGTTCTGTGAGGTACTAGCCAGGTCCCCAGGAAAATCATTTTATCTTACCCTACCTTTACTTCATTTGGGTAAAATCATGAGATTAAATGAAATTATATGGGGCAGCTAGGTGGCACAGTGGATAGAGCACCGGCCCTGGATTCAGGAGGACCTGAGTTCAAATCCAACCTCAGACACTTAACACTAGCTGTATGACCCTGGGCAAGTCACTTAACCCCAATTGCCCTGCAAAATAATAATAATAATAAATTTTTTTTAAAAAAGAAATTATATCTAAGGATCCTTCTTGCTCTTTAGATACCATACATCTAAAATGGACCAAGATGGTCATCAAAACCCATCAAAAAGTAACAACAGGTCCTCCAAAACCATCTGGTCTGGGAACACAGAATTATCTGTTACCATCTAAAGAGCAGAATTCAGAAACTTGCCAGAATATGGAGGGTTTCTACGTAATCTGGAATGCCTTTGCCTCTTTAGGTGTGTGGCGATTAAAATCATATGTGGTCACCCTATAATTGTCCCAAGTTTTAGGGAACATAGCTCGGGTTTATCATCTATTTTTTACTTAGAAATTAGAGGCTACTGAACCAGTTTGGGGGCATTAAGCATTTATTAAAGTATATTAAATCTTAGTAAAGAGAACACATGGCTCAAAAAGTTAAGAAGGAGAGATAGTAGGGAACCATAGTGGGCTGCATCTGCTCCCTCCAAGTTCCAGTCCCAAGAGAATGCATGACTGTGTAAGCTTCCTGCTTGCGGGAAGAGAGCCCACCCTTCCACATTGCTCAAAGCTAATTGGCTAGCATCATTAAAATCTATGGGTTTACTGGATTTGAAGGTGGTTCAGTGCAGTGTATGCTGATGTCAGATTACAGAGACCTCCTGGGGAAAAAACTTTCAAGTACGTGTGGTTTTAATCCCTATTCACAGTCCAAGGTCCAACCACATTTCCTTAGAAATTCTCCCAACTCTGGGCTGGCCTTAAGAAAGGCCGGGGGGCAGCTAGGTGGTGCAGTGGATAAAGCACTGGCCCTGGATTCGGACACTTGACACTAGCTGTGTGACCTTGGCAAGTCCCTTAACCCCCATTGCCCTGCAAAAAAAAAGAAAGAAAGAGAGGTCTGGCCAGGCTTTCTGGGTCTCATAGAACCCCATTATTTTCTTACAGGTGCTTAATCAGAGAAGTGGACTCTGAAAGGATAAAAAAGAATTTAAAAATTACTAGAATTTGGAACGGAACACTCAGTAGACAAAAGGGGAGAAGAGGAAAGATAAGGTACCAACATGGCTGCAATTACATGCTTCTCTTACTAGGATTCTGGAAGTCTTTGGTATTTTCCTTCCTCCCCTACCTGGGAACAATTGATATTGCAGTAACCATACTGGTACAACGCAAAGGGGTTTCACAACTCCTACTGGTGCCTATCTTGTCTATCTGATAGGAACCATTCTTCAAAATCCTAGGTCAGCCCCACTGCCTCATTTCATAATCCATTTCAAGATTTCACCCTATATCATAAAATCATAGAACTGTAATGCCGAAAAAAATGTACAGATTTTCTAATATAAACCATCCATTTTATGGATGAGGATACTAAGATCCACAGATAAAAAGTGACTTCTCAAAGTCATAAAGCTACTAATAGGGAGAACCTGGACAAGAACACAGGTCTCCTGACTTTTAGTCCAGTGTTCTTGCTAAATGAACTTTATGTTTTATTTCTCAAAGCCCTTGTTCCTATTGAAGGCATTTCAGACATTAGCCAGTGGAAGAGGTATCTTGGCGTGAAGAAGAACCTTTCTGATGCCCAATAAATCATGCTGCATAGGTATGATTTCATCATAAGAACTGTGAGACTAGAAAGAAAAATGTTCCAGATTCACAGACAGCTCTGCCTTTAGAGATTGCCAAGATATGTACTAGCCTGGAACTTCAGCAGTGGGGAGCTGTTTGTTGTGCTATATGAAAGGTGAGGGCTACCAGGTCACATGCTAGATGGAGAACATCTTAAGGATGTCAAAAATACAGTTGAAAGATTTGAATTGAAAATGGGAATGAAGGTCAATGGGGAAAGGAAAAAGGGTCACCTTTTGTTCATTCATTTTTAATGGCTGGACCTCAAATTTCTGGGGTGGGAAGAATTCAGTCTCTCTAGATAATAAAGAAAGATACTTGGTTACAAGGATTCAATTTGAACAAGGACCATCACTTGCTACAAAAGTGGACAGTAATTGTAATGTTTCTTTTGAACATTTAACACAGCAGGACACTTGTTCAAATTAGGCTCTATTAAGGGTGGGTGTCCACCTTTCCATCCCTTTGTCTCATTTTGTAGTAGCTTTTCTTTGTTTTTGTTATAGAAATAGCCATTTCCCGATGAACAGAAGTGATCACATTCTGCATCCAAATGACAGATGACAGTCAATGCCATGTTAGACATTTTAGTATCATTCCTAAGTGTGATTTGTGTCAGATCCATAGCTAGACACATTTCTTCTAAGGGGATTGTAGCAGCTTCTTTCTCCTGAGGGAAAGTTGCAAAACCCTGTATTTATGGAATATAGGGAGGGAGCTTTAAAGAGACTATGAGCTTAGAGGCAGCTAGGTGGCGCAGTGGATAAAGCACTGGCCCTGGATTCAGTAGAACCTAAATTCAAAGGTGGCCTCAGACACTTGACACTTACTAGCTGTATGACCCTGGGCAAGTGACTTAACCCTCATTGCCCAGAAAAAAAAAAAAAAAAGATTATGAGTTGTGGCCTTGACTTCCCTAAAATATGCATCCTGCTCCAGATAGTACCAACAACAAAGGCTCAGGTCACTGTCCTTGAGGGCCATAGTAACTATATTACTTTAAACAGGGAAGATTGTATAATCTTTTAAGCTATTCATAAATTAAATGAAGTAATGAGATCAAATGAGATAACATAGGTAAAGCAGATTGCAAATTTTATCATACTCTAGTTGTTTATCTATACTAGTTGTGGACACTGTTATTATTGTTAAGCAGCTCAAGTACTTAGAATAGAATAAAAATCTAAGTTTGGAAATTAGTCAATTCATCAAATAAATATTTATTCAATGCCTGCTTAGGGCACTGTACTCTTCCAGCATCCCCTGGGGTCTCATTGTCTTGGGATGTGCTCAGTGTGAATTCTAGGTGACGACATAGAAGCTTGCAGTGAGTTTATTTCTAAACACATTCTTCAGAGGACATGTGATATTCCCTACCACATTTACATCTACCAGTAAAGACTTTGTTAGCCCTATTTTGGCCATGAGTAACTGTTGAGCCAGCAATGTAGGATAACATATTTTTCTAATTGGTTGATGAGCAAGAAGGACTGATGATCCCAAGAGGGTGAGCTGGCACTGAGTGTTCATCCAATAATGTTCAAGTGGTGTGCTCTTCCATAATAGATTTTAAAGAAGACGTGTTAATGGCAGGATGGGAGAAGGGTTATCTTCTCTATCTACCACCCAATTGCCTGAGTGATTGTCATTGTCCCTGAGTGGTTGGCAGAGTAGCTTCTATTTCTCCTGTGTTTGATCTTAGGTGAATAGGTTTCTGGAGATGGGGTAGACAAGGTGACAACCCATATGAGTTTTTAAAGGTTGAAAGATCCACCAAAGGTCCCCATGGCAACTGAAGAAAACTGGAACTATATAGTAGCTGCAAAATCCAGCAAAGACCCAACACAGAAGCTGAGCAATCTACTCAACCCAGTTCAACAGACCCATCACTGAGAAGCTACATCCTGAAAATAGTCACATGGATGAGTAAAGGAACAGCTCAACTGTTACAATGTCATGCCTTAAAGCAAGCTTTATGAGGATTCCTTAACGGGATAAAAGAACTCCCATAGTCAGGACTCCCAAGGCACCCTTTGGCCAAAAATATACCCTATATGTGTGCTTAACTTCCTTTTGGTTTCGAGTTTGAGCCGTTTTCCACAGGGACCAAGTGTGTGCAGAAAGGAAAATGCATCCCCTAGGGTGGGGGATGTTTTGTAACTTCTATCCTTGCTACACCACCTTGCTAATATAGAATTTTTTGTAAAAGCTAATGGACTTCAACTGGTTGATTGATATGGGATGCATAGCAGTGATATGAGATGTCATGACTCCTCAATGTTACCCCTATAATCCTGAGGGGAAGAGTATGCAGCCTCCTTTTGGGAACTAAACCTATGAGTACAGGAAGCAATTAGGGAATCCTGAGGGCTACTCTACTAGAAAGTCTCTCACAGAAATTTTACTGGTGAGAAGGTAAAACTTGAATTAGAAGCTATCCTTTATTTTACTTCATATATTTTTTTAATATTTTAGATATGATAGATTTTTTCTAATATTCATAGAGTGTTGATTATCTTTAGTTGGATAATTCTCATTAGTGATTTAGATCTTGAGTGCTTTTGTATTTTTGGTTTGTTTTTGTTGTTGTTGTTGTTATTGTTCCATACTTGTGATTTCAGCAGTGTAGGGAACTCCCTGGGAGAAAACTTCCTAGATGGGTGCAGATCAGCAATTGTTAGACATCTTCTAGTTTTAGAAATCGTCCAGAGCACTGAGAGTTTAAGTGATCTGCCAGTGGTTCCACAGCCAAGATATTTCACAGGCAGAATTTAAACCTAGATGGTCTTCACTCTGAGACTGGGCCACAATGTCTCTCAAAGAAGTGTATAATTAAAAATTATTAAAAATCATGTAATTAATTATTTAAGAATATAATACATTTTTATACTAAACTAATAACCTTCTTAATCTCTTAAAGGAACTGAAAGAATGGAGTGTCTTCTCACAGGATAAAAGTATCAAAGTCAGAAGATACCTCAGAGATAATCTACCCCAATCCATACCTGAATTCAGTCTATGATATACCTGTTTAGGGGGTTATACAATTTGCAAGTGAAGTCTTCCAATGACTGAGAAATAATTACATCCTAAGGTATCCCATTCCACTTTTGGCCAGGAGGAAGAGAAAAAGAAGGGGGAGTAGAAGAACTGCTTATATCAATGATATCACACAACCAGTTCCTAGCCCTTTTCCTATCCCTGTCCCTATATACTGAATGATTCCAAATTTCATGGATTCTTCTGAATATTCTTCTGAATATCTAGTATAGTGCTTACTTTTCACTACTCACTCTAACCTACATCACATTGAAACATGGTCTAGGGCAGATTAGTGTAGGTTGGGGAAGAAAAATGGAAACATCAAAGGATAGGAAAATTCAGATGAATTCAGTTGGCTATTTATTAGTAGCTCAAGGACAGCTAATCAATATTTTTAATGGATAAGTTGATTTTATGACTGTATGCCCTCTGTTTCCAAGGAAAAATAGGTAATATCTTCAAAAATGAGGGTAATACACTCTGGAATCTCAGCACTGTGGACCAATGAAATTGGGTGTGAGCAACAAGGTGTACCATGAAGTCCTTGTAGAAATGCCTTGGTTCTTTGGGACAATCCTTCCATTAGGAGCCTGGGTGTCCAGTTTCTCCCTCTGCTCCCCTCCCCCCACTTTTTTTTTTCTGTATTGTTCAAGCTTCCCTAGGATTTGGTGTCAGAAGGCCTGGGTTCCAAAGTTGCCTCTGTCACTAACCTTTGGCAATTCATTTAATCTCCCTTGAGCCTTGGTTTTCTCTTCTGTTAAGTGAACTTTTGCTTTCTTTTTTGCATCCTCAGCACTTAATCACAGTATCTGGCACATAGTAAGTGCTTAATAAACATTTGATTGATGATTAGTTGAGTGATTGGAGTGGATGACCTCTAACCCTAATCCCTCTCAGCTCTAATACTGTGCTCCTCAAAATAGCATAAAGAATACTTGGATTTATGACTCATGACTCAACTCAATTTCATTAACTGTGTGATCACAATCAGTTAATTTCCCCAACTTGAACCTCAGTTTTCTTATCTATAAAATGGGACTAAAAGTTCATGCATAATATTTTTCTTACCAGTAGTTGGGAGAAATGCACTTTGCCACGTGCAAAATATTATATAAATGTGAACTGTTCTAGATATAGGTAATGCTGTTTTTAAAAAAAGGCAAGGGGCAGCTAGGTGGCACAGTGGATAGTGTACCAGCCCTGGATTCAGGAGGACCTGAGTTCAAATCTGGCCTCAGACACTTGACACTTACTAGCTGTGTGACCCTGGGCAAGTCACTTAACCCCAATTGCCTCACAAAAAAGGCAAAGGTACAGAAAAGCAAAGAAATAACTTAGGGAACATAAAACTGGAGCTTAGAATCCATGAAGAGAAGAGATTCTGAAAAAGTAAGCTAGTGGCAGATTATGGAGGGCCTTGAATACCAGGCTAAGGAGGTTGAATTTTATTTGGTAAGGCAATGGTGAGTAATCAAAGGCTTTTGAGAAGGACATGTTCATATCTGTGCATTGGGAAAATATATCTGTCAGTGGTGGGTTAATTAAGATAGGGAGAGTAAGGTAGGGAGACAGTATACATAAAAATAAGCTTCATAAGTAGACTATTAGTTCTGAACATATTAAGGATATCATTTTTCAAGTTCATATCTCTAGTTCTTTACCTATAGTAAAATCTTGATACTATTTGATGAATTGGGAAAGGAAAACCATTAGGAGATCATCCCACAAGTATCAAGTAATGAGAACCTAAAGTAGAAGAATAATAGTAGTGATGGGGTAAAATGCAAGGCATATCTAGGAGGTAGAAGTTTCAGACATGGGCAATCCATTGTATGTTTATTAAGCAAAGGAGTCAAAGACAACTTTTGGAATTTCAAGGATTTAGCTTGGAGAATAGTAGTATTGCAATGAACAGGAGAAAAGAGGAGTAGACAGGAAAGGAGTGGGGCAAGGGGAGGTGAGACATGGCAAGGTGGGGTGGGGTGGGGCAGAAGAAAAAAGAACTTCTATACCTCAGCAGTATGGCCTAGAAAATTCAAATGCCGTGCAACTCAAAGCAACTGAAAGAGCTATTGCCATGCAGTCAGAAAATTCAGAGAAATATGTTTTTTTCTGTTATCCATTTTTTAAAAGTCTATACTACATTTTTCAGCTTACTACTGTTGTAAACAAGAAAGCAAAAAGGAGAGTTATTACTCAAATAACAAACAATCATAGAAACATCAAAGATTTTGCAAGGAATTTTAGAGATTGAAGAGCTCAATGTTTTGATTTAAAAGGTGAATGAACTGAGGCAAATAAAGGGGAAATAACTTCTCCCTATTGGACTGTAAGATCCAATAGAAAAGGATCTTGCTTTATAAAACTGATGCATCTTTTCCAGTAGCAAGCACAGATTTTTCCACACAGAAGGAAGAATAAACACATATGACCTCAAATTGAATTATTAAAAGCTAGCTAGCTAGCATCAGAACCAGAACTAGATTACAGACTGTGATTCCTAGACAATCCTCTTTCTACCACTGTGCCCTGCCAGGAAAGAAAAATTAGAAGTCCAGTTACCAAGAACTAAGAAAACTATACTCAGGGCTCAGAGAAAAGCTGCTCTCTTTTTTTGGCCCCAGTCATAACACTGCTTCTGGCTAGAAAAAAAAGAATGGTCCATTTTAGCTCACTGCTCATGGAGAACATAATACCTGATCACTAGGTCCCTTTCCATGGTATTTTAATTAAGCATACTATCCTTTTTATGTTTGCTAAGGATTTTTACTAGAGAAGGGCATAGGAGAACAGAAAGAAGATAGAATAAATTGGGAAAGTACAAACTGACAAAATTGGAATTCAACAGAAACAAAGTTGATGATGATGGAGGAGACTAAAAAGGGGTTAACAGATACCCTAAGACTTGATCAATAGTAGCTAAAAGGGTTAACAGAGAAACTAAGACTTGAGTAACCAGAGGTTTACTATCAACAAACATTATCAACAGAAGCCTAAGAAGACAGTAACCAGGGACCATTAACCATTAATAGCTATTAATATTCCTAGATAACAGAAAACAGAAACTGCACCTAGAAACCAGGTCTTAAAGTAAAGAGATATCATAAACAGAGAGACCCTTGGGGTCTGACAATTTTAAACATGTCTTTATGCTGTGAGGGCCAAGTTTAATGTATGGAGAGTTAATTGAGTGGCTTACCATAATATTGGGGTCCTAGAAATAATGAGGGACCTCTAAGTCTAAAGCTCCCTCCCCTCTGAACTGCCCTTTTAGATATTTCTCCCAGGCCAATATGAAAGGAGACTTACAGCCTTTTTTCCACAAATGAATCAAGTTTTATTTATGGGAATGAAATAAACAGCAACGGTGAAATTAATAAAATCAAAGACAAGAGAATAGGGGAAAAAATAAGGATAATCTTCCTAATTCTAACCTAAGTCTATACAATCCCCAAACTCACTTCCAGTTCAGCTAATTCAAAAGAGCAGGGCTTGTATGTTAACTCACCACCTGGGGCATCTGCTCCTGCGGCTCTCACCACTAGAAAGAAGAGAATAACTCTGGAATAGACCTGACTCCCTTCAGCAAGCATTTACTCTTCCTCCCCCAAAAGGGGAGGTCCTTCAAAACTGCCTGTGGAGAGTGGTTTCTCCTTCTGACATCAGCAGCGTCACTCAGGGCAGGCCAGGTGTAGCCCCGCCAAATGAGTCAGCCAACTTCTAATAATCTTACCACAATGAACATGCACAGAAAGACCAAATGTGTCCTTGAATTCAACTTATGACATTTAAACCTTAAAAACACACCCCTAGGGAAAAAAGGTACCTGCCTTAGAGGACATCTTAGGACCCCAAAATAGGATATGAATCTCCCTAAGGAAGAGATTAAGATAATGAGGAGATAACCTACTTTTCTCACCATAAATATAACCACTTTTTCTCTCCCTATTTGAGACACCTATCTCCTTTGGGTACTTCTCGCTGTGGCCACCAGTCTTCTAATAAAACTTGGGAAACTGAGTCACTGAGTCTTATAATTCTTTGGGACACCTCACGATAAATTTGATCAATTAAACCCATCCCCCACTTCAGATGATACCCCTGACATTTGAATGAATTGAAGGATTTCAAGCCCAATCATTCTTTTTGTCAATTTATTCAGTCTCCCTGAGTACCCAACAGGAACTGCATTAATCCCAGGTCTAGCCCCCACTCCCCAAAAAATCCAGTTCCACAGAGAATGTTCTTCTACTATCTTTTTCATTCCCTTTTTTCCTCTAAGCTATGCTTTTCCCTTTTTTCCATCAAAGGGTTTAAGTTTAGAACAACTGTGGAAAGGATAGTCAGTAGGATGAGTAACTAGAAAGTTGTACACCCAGAAAAAGAACAAGAAAAAAAAAAGGTGTCTGAGGCAAGTATTACTGTAAAAGAATCTTTCATTAGGGAAGGAGGTTGCCATACTGGGGGCTGTGAGAATTGGTATGGCACCCCCCACTGTAGAGATACTGCAGGGAAGCTCTGTCATGAGGAGAGGGCATGTAAGGAGAAGCCATGTGACTTTAGTGTCCAGGACTGACCTTTTCTGGGGTTTCGAAGGTCAGTCCAACATCTGGAACTTGTATCTGTAGAGCCGCCTGTTAGTTCTGTCAATCAGGGCTGCCAATCAATTAGCTTGGAGGGGGGTGTGTGTGTGTGTGTGTGTGTGTGTGTGTGTGTGTGTGTGTGTATGTGTGGACAGTCCTGTTTCCTGTTGGAGAGGAGGCTTCTGGGAAGAGGAAGGAAGCATGGGGGTCTTTTGGGTTCCTGACCTCATTTTGGAGAGGTCAGATGCTGGGGTCTCTTAAAAATAGTTAGATTTTTACCTCTCTATCTCCTCACCAACTTCTGATTGCCCTTTAATAAATTCTTAAAAGTCTAAGCTCTTGCTAAAGCTTCTAATTTAGGCAACCACTCATTATATTTTAGACATCATAGCTATAATTTCAGGCCCTTACAGGGCGAAAGAGAACTTGGGACATCAGAATGGGTCTGTTGACAGGGAGGATATGGGGAAAGGAGAAGCTCTATAGATCAATGCCTATATTACATAGATAAGAGACCTGAGAAGACGATCATTGTCATTAAACAGTTCAGCTCCTATGGATGGCTCCCCACTGTCATCAAGATTTCTTTATCTTGAGATTGAGTCTGTGGGTTCTATTATTTTGGCAGCTCTAGAAGAGGATATCAGCAGCCATAGTGAGATTGTGTCATATTGCCATTTCCCCCTAATTTTTTAAAATCAATATTTTCTCTTATTCAAATATTCCAGGGTTTTAGAATTTATGAAAAGAATAAAATACTGGATCCACAAACAGTATTATGATTTATCAAGTGTCCCAGAAATAGCAAGCCATTCCTTTTGGTTTTTTGATACTGTGTTTCTTTTTCTGTGAACCAGTTTTCTGAAGAATGACTGGTGTGTCTTTCTCCTTTGCCCTGTACAGAATGGCTATACCCAGGCTAAGGTTTGAAGCATCTGTGGCAAGATTCTTTGAGTAATTTGAAACAAACAGGATGTTTTTCATAACAAAAGGAGTTTCAAAGGATCAAAATTTTCCTAACCTTCAGGGCTTCAGTTTCAATTTAATCTGGATTGTTCTTAAGTAAGAGCTGATAAAGGAAGATGCCAATCTGCCAAGATTATAAATCAGTGTTGATAATTATCTAAATTCAGAAATTTCTATTTCTAGAATTCATTCTTTATCATTATGATTCTCCATTTGGGAATTACTTCAATTTTATCCAAAATTGATTAACTATGTTTGAGTGTTATGGAATCTTAGAGTTTTGAAGGAACCTGAGAGGTCAACTAGTCCAACTCCTAAAGATGTTATTTAATTTTTCTTCATTACCAGCACAGTTGCCATCAGCTAATCAGACTATCCCTTTCCAGAATTCTATTCTATAAAATGTCAGTGCATTTTATGTGACATTCAACCAAGCATACCTAGAACATGTGACAGTGTGATAAAAGCAATATATGGAAAATGGAGAATGGGTTTTGGTTGCAGAATTTAAGAACACTTGTAAAAGGCAACACCTGGGGGGAATGAGGAGGTGAGGGGGGGCGGATTCATACTGTAGCTCATAGCTGTTGATTATCTCCTGGCCTATTTAGGAATCATAAATTCCTTTTAGAGGTGTAGCTATAAATACAAGCCCCTGGCTATGTAAAGCATGTCATTAGTTGGTTAGGATTCAGGAAGAGGGATTCAGGAGGGTATACTGTGAGTCAGGAAGAGTAAATTGAGAGAGTCGTGGGCAGGTGCAATGAGAATCTGTGTGGAAGAGAGGATTGATTTGAAGGATGACAATCAAAATGCAGGACAAATTTGGAGGCTACCTTCTACCCTTCCTGATCTGGGAAACTCTGAGTAGGGTTCTAGATCCTAGATTGTAGATCTCATACAAAGATGCCATAGTTGAGGACCATTGATGAGTGTCCATTAAATCAAGTTCAGTTACTTATCATTTATCTGTACTGGCATTTTCTCTGGTAGTTCTGTGTGGAAAAAAAGGAGAGGGGATAGGCACAAGATGAACATAGATATAGAGCTATTGACAGGAATGAGAATAAGGGTTAATTGTGGAAATTATTTTGGGGGTTGTCTTTCCCAAGAATTGTTTTTCCTTCTGTCTCTCAACTAAGAAACATAATCAGTCAAATTTACAGGTAGTGTATGGGGTTAATTTTCCCACCAGTAATAAAAATAAACAGCTGTGTCCACAAGAGTCCAAAACCAATGCTTGGAAACCTTAAAAAATCAATCAATCAGGTTCTCCTATTGAAGGCCAAAAGAAGTGACTAATTTTCTCACATAATTATGTTGGTTTTTCACTGGATTGACAAGATGTTTTGGCACCATGTAGAAACAGCTAACACTGTTAACAGCTGTGCAAAATCAGAAGGCACTAAAGTAGATGAGGGAAAAAATGTTTTCAAGCATGAACATTACAGTTAAGCCCTGGAGAGCTGAAGACCTAACTGGCCTTGACTGGACATTTTAATGAATGGGTGAGGGGGGCGGCTAGGTGGCGCAGTGGATAAAGCACAGGCCCTGGATTCAGGAGTACCTGAGTTCAAATCCGGCCTCAGACATTTGACACTTACTAGCTGTGTGACCCTGGGCAAGTCACTTAACCCCCATTGCCCTGCAAAAAAAAAAAAAAAATGAATGGGTGAGGGTATTGCAGGTGTAAGAGTGGAATTTACTGAAATTAGCTGTATTCATTCCCCTTCTGAAACTCTGTAGAAAAGGAAGACCCCAGAATGATAAAGTATTTGGGAGAAAGTGGAAACTAAACTTGATTTGGCATCTGATAACCTGGATTTGCATCAAAGTTCTGCTACTTGCTACTTGTTTGACCTCAGGCAAGTCAACAAAACTCTCTAGGCCTCAGATTCTTTATCTATAAAATAAGAGTATTAAACTGGATGATCTCTAAAGACGTTTCCAGCTCTCTATGTCATACTGCTATGATTTTTATCCCAAGGGTGTTATAAAAAGCAGGGGTGGGGGGGGGAAGCTATCTGAAAATCTGTCATTCAGCTACTCCATTTAAAACTTCAATTCCAAACTCCCAAAAGGCTACCCCATCCCCTTCTTCCCTCCCTTGCCTAATTTATGTTCCTTTGTTTGAAGTTTGAGATTATTTTTTCTTAGTGTCCTCCAAGTTCCTTCCATTCTTACAAAGGAGTTTCTGGCAAGTTTCAAAAAGCAGAGAATGGAAGATGGATGATTTGGAAAAACTGATGAAGTACCACTGGGTAGCGGCATTCCCAAGTCCAAAACAAAATTAGACTCATTCTTGCTGCCAGAAGCATATCCAGTCATTTTTGCTTCATCTTTTCCTTGAGTCCTCTTCAGCTGGTGCCTGAAAAGTTATATCAAGTCTCGCTAAATATTTCAAATGACTCCTGAAAATGTTTTTTCCTGAGTACCCTTTCTTTGATGTCAAAGTATTTCTAATCTCATATTAATTTTTAACTCAAAACTACCCTTATTCTTGCTTTATATCTTGATATTTTCTAATTCATTTTTCCTCATTAACCATCCAATTACTCTCTCTGTGTATATATGTGTGTATACATACATATATGCATGTACACATATACGTGTATATGTATACATATGCATATATATGCATATGTAAACTCATGAATATAAGTGTATATACACCTAGTATTTGTGAAACTGAAAATTAATAAATTGTGAAAATTGAAAATTATTGAGAATTGTATCCAATCAGTGTATCAATACTTATAGACCAGATTTGGACTCGACTATATAAGCCTAAGTGATAGAGTTGTAAGAGTTTAACTTCCCTTTTCCTATGAGCTATAGCCTAACTGGAAAGACTCAAAATTTGTAGGTTTTTGAATGAGAGAAGTAGGAAAGGGAAGATGAATCAACCTGGTCATCAAATTTTTGCCCCATCTGAGACATTTCAGGCAATGGGAGTAAAGTCTGTATTTTTCACTGTTGTCATGGGTTATGGAAATCCTCCCCTCTGATTCAAGCTGAGGAAAGCCCACCTTCATCTCTATATAACTAATAACAGTCTTAATTTAGTTTGTATCACTAGGCTACGTTTAACAACTGTATAAAAATCACTGTGGCTGTCAAATATATCCCTAGCTATTGAGGACCTTGGTTCCCATTTACTGCAATTGCTAGTCTTGCTAATAAGTTGATCATTCTCAGAACTTTGTACCACAATTTCTCTTTACTGCTGATTTTTATCGTGACAGGATATATATGTATATGTATGTATATATTGTGTATATATGTAAATATGTATATACATGCATTTTATATGTGTGCCTACTGTGTGAATGTATATGTGTGTGTGTGTGTGTGTATATATATATATATATACATATATATATATATATAATGTGTATATACATGTGTGTGTTGTGAGTTAGGGGGATGTCTACCCTAACACATGAAAACTTCCCATAGAGGAATGGTCCAATGAAAACAATTTGTTCCAACAGACATAAAGACAAAGGAAGCAGGAATTTTGAAGCGCTTAGAGCTTGTTTAGATATAAAAAATGCCCAGGCCATCTTCTGAATCCTGAGTCATTGCTGCTTCTGGCAGCAAGAATGAGTCTGATTTTGTTTCAGACTTAGGAATGCCACTACCCAGTGGTACTTTATAAGTTTTCCAAATCACACATTTTCCATTCTCTGCCTTGACTTTTATCTTACAACTGGACTTCAATGATTCTGGAAGAGAGAGTGAGGCCAATGACTTCATATAACTCTGCCTCACTTAAATCCAACATATGTGCAAGTCAAAAAATATGACTCATACCATTTTACCATTTTTACCTGCCTCAAAATCCTGTGGTGACAGCCATGTGACAAAGTAGCAGGTGCAGAAACACTGGGAATTATTGTCACTACCCTACACACAGGTGACCCAGGCCATAGGGTCATCTCACTGGACTAAAGTATCAGTGGGATTTGGCAGCCCCTTCTGTGTCTGAGGAGCCTTTTATAAGAACCCCACTGTTCACCTCCTGGTGTGAGGAAGAACCTAGAAAACATGCCCTAAATATTACCTGCTTCTAACTCTACAGTCAAAATGCACCAAAAATGTATAAAAATTTTGCAAAGATTATTCCACTCACCACTGGTACATGAAATGTGTGCATGTTTATAGACAACATAAAATCTAATAGACATGAAAGACAAACAGCTCTTGTTGCAAGAGAACTCAGCAGGTGTCAAATCCACATAGCAACCATAACTGAAGCTAGACTGGCAAAAGATGACCAGATTACCAAAGTCAGAGCTGAATACACATTTTTTTTTTTTCTGGAGCGATTGCATTGATGGAGAGCACCGTTAATCTGACATAGGTTTTGCAATCAAAATTAATTTAGTCAACAAATTTATACACCTCCAAAAGAAGTGATTGACAGACTCATGACATGATTGCCTCTAGCAGGAAAGTGCCATGCCACAATCGTCAGTGTGTATGCTCTTATCATGACAAACCCTGATGAGGTCAAAGATAAATTTTATTAAGTTCTGGTAACCCTCATCATCAATGTGCTGAAAAAAGACAAGTTTATAATTCTGGGTCACTTTAATTCCAGAGTAGGTACAAACTAGCAGACATGGCAGAGAGTACTTGGGATGAATAGAGTCAGAAACAGTAACAGCAACAGCAACAGTCACTTACTACTGAAGACATACATCTCATGACATTACCATCACCAAAGCTGTCTTCCATTTACCTAAACTCAATAAGACTTTGTGGATGCAACCTTGTAGCAAATATTTACATTTAACAGACTATGTCATTTGTAAGGAGAAGAGATAGACAGGATGTGAGAATGATGAAGGTGATGTGTGGAGCAGAATGCTGGACCGATTGTAGACTTATCCACTCCAAGCTAAATATTTGCATTCAACAAAAGTGGGATTACTACCAGAAGACTTAACTTCAATATATTAGAGTGATTTTCCAAGTATGAATAGTTTGTTGCTAACTGGTAAGAAAAGCTAAGCCAACAGATGGTTGGCAACAGTGGAGTAGAAAAGGAATGGACAGCTTTCAGAGATTTAGTGTATAGCACCACATTTACTCACCTGGGCCAGAACACCCATGACACCAAGACAGTTTGACAAAGTTAGAAGGTACTAAACAAAAAATAAGAACTCTACAGGATTTGCTAGTAAGTTAGCTCATCCTTCTCTAAGAAGGCAGTGCTTAATTCCATCAAAATAAGTGCAAGCAAAAACTTAGAGATTCTTGGCTCAGTAAGAAGGCAGAAGAAATTCAGTTTTACACTGATGGTAACAATCCAAAGTACTTTTATGATGCCCAGAAGGCTTTTTTATGAGCCAAAGACCTATGGTACATCTCAGTTACTCAGTTTTGATTGAGCCACACTGATTAGTGATAAGGACATGATCCTGGAGAGATGGGCTGAATACTTCCATAGTGTTCTCAAGAAGCTACCATCAATCAATGCTGATATCATGACTGTATACCTCAGATTGAAGTCAATCCTTTTCTAGCTAAACTTCCAACTGAAGAAGAGGTTTTGAAAGCCATTAGGCTCCTCTCATAGGGCAAAGCACCTGGTGCTGACTCTATTCCATCTGAGATTTATAAGGCAGGTGAGTCTGCTGTTCATACAAAAGCTGATGAAGGGGAAGCTAGGTGGCAAAGTGGATAGAGCACCAGCCCTGGAGTCAGGAGTACCTGAGTTCAAATCTGGCCTCAGACACTTAACACACACTTACTAGCTGTGTGACCCTGGGCAAGTCAAGTCACTTAACCCCAATTGCCTCACTAAAAAAAAAAAAAAAACTTATGAAGATTTTCTGGGTGATATGGCAAGAGGTTATTGCACAGGAGTTTAAGGATGCCCTCAATATCCCTCTCTATAAAGGAGAGGGAAATAAGTTGTCCTATGACAATAATGGGGGGAGAGGTATCTCTCAGTCATTGCTGGCAAGATTCTTGCTAGAGTTTTCCTTAATAGGTGGAAGATGGTCATCTACATAAAAGCCAATGTGGCTTCAGAAAGGGCTGAGGAGAAGTCAATATGGTATTTGCTGCTCAAGAACTCCAGGAAAAACGCCAATGACAGAACAGAGGTCTGTACATTTTGTTCATTGATCTAACAAAGGCTTTTGATACCGCCAGTCATAAAGGCTCATGGAAAATTATGGCAAAATCCCATTGCCTGGAGAAGTTTATCAGTATTGCACATCAGTTTCATGATGGCATGCTTTCCCAAGTTCTGGATAATAGGCAATGCTCTTACACTTTCCCAGTCACCAATGGAGTGAAGTAGAGCTGTGTGCTCCCTCCCAGACTTTTTATCATGATGTTTTCTTCAATGTCATTGTATGCCTTCAATGAAGACAAAAAAAGCATCAAGGTCAGCTACTGCACTGATGGTAAATTATTTAACTTGAAAAGGTTACAAGCCAAGACTAAAGTGGAGGGAAACTTGGTGTGTAACTTTTTGTTTGCAGATGATTGCACACTCGATGTATGTACATTGCATAAATATTTCTATGCAGATGAAGATATATGAACCATTCTCTCTTCATAGAAATTAAAAATTACTGCCTTAGAGAAAGGCTGCATGAGATTTGCATGTATGTATGTGTGAATACATATGTACACATGTGTGTATGTATTGTGTGTATGCATATATGTCCAGTCATGTATTCATCTCTCTACATGAATATTACATAAGTATCTAAAATTTAACATGACCCAAAAAGAACTCATCATCTCTGCCTCAGACCCATCCTTTCTCCAAACTTTCTGTTGATAGCACTACTATTCTTCTAGTCATTGAGGTTAACTTTGAAGTTATCCTCAACTCTTCTTTCTCACACAATCCTCATAGCCAATCAGTTTCTAAGTATTATTTACCCTATCTCTTCAACATTTCTCAAATATGTCCCTTTCTCTTTTATTCACATAGTTTCTATCCTTGTTTGTGATCTTATGACCTCTAACCTTAAATACCAAAGCCATCTCTTTGGGCTCCCTGAGTTTAGCTCTCTCCCAGTTCTGCTTCTGACTCTTAAGACTTTACCATTCCCTAACTAACCTCTCACTTTGGAATTTCCCTTAATGCCTAAGACCTTCTCACCCTGGGATATCCCTTTGTCTCTTCTAGCCCTTTCTCCCATTGATGAATTTCTTCTTGGGCTTCCATTTTGGGGATAGGCCTAGGCCAGCAATCTTTCATGCTTCCTCTGACTCTTGGTATTTTACCGCCATGCCTCAGTTGCCGTTTTCCCCTGGAATTTCCTTTAGCAGCTAGAGCCATCTCATCCTGAAATATCCCTCTACCTTTCTGACCTCCTTCTCCCATTGGTGAGTTCCTCATAGGGCCTCCATTTTGGACATAGGCCCAGGATAGCCATTCGTTCCAGCCAGTTTAGGTACCGAGCTTTACTACTCCCTGACCCCTCCTTTTCAGATGCCTTCCCCCATGAGAAGGTAAGCTCTTTGAGAGCAGGGACTATCTTTATTTTTAATTGTATTTGTATCCCCAGTACATAGCACAGTGCCTGGCATATAATAGTAAAATAACAAGTACTTGTTACTTTGTCCAGGTGCTTCCGGACCTGGGGTAAGAAAGACATGAAAAAGTTCATCTTCTCTGAAATTGGAAATGGCTACCTTGGGACAAAGTCATATAAAAGTTGCAAGTAGCCTGAGTTGAGAAATATTATGAGTAAATCTTCACAGCCAAAGAGTTAATAATAATTAAAGGCACTCGGGCAGCTAAGTGATGCAGTGGATAGAGCACTGGACCTGGATTCAAGAAGACCTGAGTTCAAATCCGGCCTCAGACACTTTAGACTTACTAGCTGTGTGACCCTGGGCAAGTCACTTAACCCTCAGTGCCCCACTAAAAAACTAAAACAAAACAAAAAAATAATAATAATAATTAAAGGCACTGAAAGATTTCCTGTTGTGGTAGATATATACATCTCCCACGTAGCTTGAGTATGAAGTCAATGGAAAATGTTTGTGAACCCCAAACTTCTATATAGAAGAATGGAGAATTTTAATTCCTTAGGTAATGATATACCACAATTTAGCCTTTTAGCCAAAGAAAGGAAGTTTTCCAGGCAGCATTAGCCTTGTGACTTTCTCTGGCAACCCCAAGTTCAAGAGTTCAGATATTTGACAACCTAGAGGATGAAAGAGATTCTTTAATGAATTGTATTCCTTGGAGAAAGAAAAGGACAGATACATCATTAATTAGCCACATACTCCCTAGAAAGCCAACCCAGTGATTTATTATAACAGTTTAAGTATGATGGGGATGGACTCATTTACTCAGCATCCCAAAGTGTATTTGCCTTCTTAATGGGATCCAAATGAAAGGAAGAGACTATAAGCTAAGAAGGACTTCACAGGACCCTGTCAGAAGGCTGAGGAGCTCCCATAATACCAAAGGGTATTAGAGGTGATGGGCTATTCAAGTGTTTTAATTTTTTAATCATAAAAATATGTTATTATTTTCCAACTACATATAAAGATAGTTTTCAACATTTGTTTTCATAAGATTTTAAGTTCCAAATTTTTCTCCCTCCCTCCCTTCCTTCCCCTCTCCTCAATATAAAAAGCAATCCAATATAGGTTATATATGTACAAACACATCAAACATATTTCTGCATTAGTTATGTTGTGAAAGAAGAATCAGAACAAAAGGGGAAAACCTCAAAAAACAAAAACAAAAGTAGAAACAGTATGGTGCAATCTGCATTCAGACTTTTTTTTCTGGATATGGAGAACATTATCTATTATGAGTTCTTTGGGATTGTCTTGGATCATTGCACTGCTGAGAAGAGCTTAGTTTATTACAGTTGATCATTACACAATGTTTCTGTTACTGTGAACAATGTTCTGGTTCTGCTCACTTTACTCAGCATCATTCCACTTAAGTTTTTCCATGTTTTTTTCTTAAATCTGCCAGCTCATCATTTCTTACAGCACAATAGTATTCCATTACATTCATATACCACAACTTGTTCAGCCATTCCCCAATTGATGGGCATCCCCTTGATTTCCAATTCTTTGCAACCACAAAGAGAGCTGCTAGAAATATTTTTGCACATGTGGGTCTCAAGTGTTTTATTTGTTTCTGTATCCATGGGTACCTGTTATTCCTTTGTAACTTTTTCATTTTTTGATTAAAAGCTAGTCATCCGGCACTAGTTCCACCTCAGACACATACAGCTTAAACTCTCAGTGCTCTAAGCAACTCCCTAAGACTAAAAATTATAGAAAAAGTACCAGCCTGCATTAGTAGTAGTAGTTTCCTCACTAGAAAGGGTTTTTTTGTTTGTTTTTTGTTTTGTTTTGTTTTTACCAATGAAATCATAGGCCTAGTCTCTCTACCTAAAGTAGAAGCTAACTTGCCCATATTCATTACTCTGAACCCACCCTGATGCCCAGATTTGGTGAGAGCTAGACATGGTCAAATGGCAGCTATATTTAGAGATTTTTGTTGTTGCTCCAAGTGGGGGCAATAAACCAAAGAAAGATTCTAATCATTTTATTGGGATCAGGCCCCAAGTTTGAATCTGATATAAGCCCAGGGTCTCAGAGGACCCTTGGTTATGGATTATATAATCAATGGAGTGAAAGACAATATAAATTATAAACCCATCCCTCAAAAGTTTCCCAAAATATAGAAACAAATCTTTAGGATCACAAAATGTTAGAACTAGAAGGGACCTTAGAAATCACATAATCTAAGATAACAAATAACAGTAACAAATCAGTGGTTTAAAAGGGCATTCATCTATTGATCAACAATTTATTGTGGGTTTACTGTGTGCTAGGTAAAGATAAAACAGTCTCTGTACTCAGAGCACTTACATTCTTAAGGGCAAAAACCAGGGAAGTAAGTAGATTTATACAAAATACATACAGAGTATATGAACAACGACCTTTGAGGGGAAGGTTCTCAAACTGAAAGGATGGTAAAAGACTTCCTACAGAAAACACTCTTTGAAGTGAATCTTACAAGAAGCCAGGGTTTTTAAAAGGCATAAGTGATTAGGGAAATCCTTTCAGGCATGGAGGCCAGCTACTGCAAAGGCACAAGAACAGACCATGAATATAATAGCCAAAACATAGAGTGTGTGGAGGGAAGGAACATGTAAGAAGATAGGAAGGGACTACATTATGAAGAGCATTCAATACCAAACAGAAGTATTTCAATTTAATCCTGGAGGTATCAGGGACTCAGTGAAGTTTATTGAGTGGGGGAGTGGAGGGGACATGGTCAGACTCATGTTTAAGAAAATTACTTGGCAGCTATGTGGAGGTTGGTTTATAGTGGAAAGAGGCTAAATGCGCAGAGAACAATTACAAGAGTATTTCAATAATCCAAGTGACAAATGATGAGGGTCTGAACTAGGGTGGTGATTTTGTGAATATAGAAAAGGAGATATATACATACATAAATACATACATACATACATATATGATGTAATGAAGGTGAAAATGACAAGAATTGGCATCTGATTGGATATGTGGGTTGAGTGACAGTGAGGAGTCCAGGATGACAATAAGATTGAGAAATTACATGCGTAGGAGGAGAGCAATGTCCTTAATGGTAATAGGGAAGTTTGTAGAATGGGAGAGTTTGGACAGAAAGATATAATTATGAGTTCTGTTTCATAGACAGTGAATTTCAGATGCCTCTGGGATATCCAGTTCAAAATTTACAATAAGCAATTGGTAATATGTGACTAGCACTCATAAGGGAGACTAGAGCTGAATATATAGGTCTGGGAATCATCTGCATAGAAATGATATTTAAATTCCTGAGAGCTGGTGAGATCACCAAGTGAGATCGCATAAAGACAAAAGAGGAGAAGTCCTAGGGCAGAGCCTTAGGCAACACTCCCAGTGAATGAACATGGCATGGATGAAGATGCAGCAAAAGAGACTAAGAAGTAGTCATACAGGTAAGAGGAAGCACACACACACAGGGAAGAGAGCATAGAGAGAAAGTGATCAGCAGTGTCAAATGCTGCAGAGAGGTCAAGAAGGATGAGAACTGAGAAAAGGCCATTATATTTGGTATTTAAGAAATCAATGATGGGCATCCTCTTAATTTTCAGTTCTTTGCAATTACAAAAAGGTCAGGTATAAAGATAGGCCAACAACTTTGAAACTTTTAATTCCAGAAGACTGATAGTGAAGAATTCTGCCCATCTCCTGACAGAAATGACAGAAAACAAAAGATAAAAAAAAAGGAAAAGGCTGCAGAATAAGACAGATTCTTGGACCTGTCAAATGGAGGATTTATTTTGCTTGATTATATGTACTTACTTCAAAGGTACTTTTTTTTTGTTTGTTTTTCCCAATAAGGGGTAGTGGAAGGGAGAGAAATTAATTACTTTTTCACTGAAAATTATATTTAAAAAAAATTAAAAAGATACCATTGGTAACTTTCTCAGTTTCAGTATGATGATGAAGGCCTAACCAGGTTACAAAAGATTTAGAAGAAAGTGAGAGGAATTGGAGACACCAAGTATAGATGACTTTTTTTTTTTTTCAAATTTAGCTGATATGGGGAAGAGAAATATAGAATGATAGCTAGCAGGATAGATTGAGAAAGTAAGAGGGGGGTCTTTCATTTGTTTGTTTTTAAAATGAGAATCACATAGTTATGTTTGTAGAGAGCAGGGAAGAAGTCAGTAAATAGTGGGAGACAAGGTTAGAGAGAATGGGAGTAATCATAGAAGCAAACTGCTGGAAAAGACAAAATGGAAGGCTGGGAGTGCAAGGGGTAGATCTACTTGATCATCAGAAGTAAAGGAGGAGATAGTGGGAATGATGTCAGAAGGTGTGAGCTGAAGAGAATCAGGGGAAAAAAGAGTTCTCATTGAATAGCACTAATGTTTTTGATGAAATTGAAGCTAGGTTCTCAGCTAAGAGTCTGAAGGGATATGGTCTAGGGAAAGCTTGAGGAGAGATGAAAATGTTTGAAATAATCACTGAGATAAGTGAGGAAGAGATTAAAGCTTCGAGAGACTCAGTAAAATGTGATTCCTTTGAAATTTTCCCACCTTTGTGTCCTTTTCATTCCTCTATCCCCTATATGAGACGCAGGAACCGACAGGCAACAGAGAGCGCAGTTTTCTGATGTCCTCGTTGTGGCAAGAGCTGCTGCTTCTGTATCAGACTGCACAGCCACACTGTGGCCTGTAGCTCTTCAAGATGCTGATCCATGGTCATACATGACTGGTGGAAGCCTACTATCCCTCACTCTTTCCTCCCATCCTTAGTTCCTGTTGCACTTGTTTTCTTTCCCTCCTATCCTTTCAAAGCTTGTTTTTAAATAAAATAATACTATCAGTCATTTATATGTTAGTGTGAATACATCACTGGGATTCATCTCTCAAGGGTACCTTTATTCTGATCCTTAACTCCAATTGTGTGGTGAGGGAGTTTGTCCCTGTTTTAAATAAACAAATTGATTAATTTCAACCATTAGGGAGCAATGAGATAGAAATTTGAAAGGAAGCCATTTCCTGTCACCCCTGGAATCACACAGCAAAGGTGCCAACTAATTCAGATTATGGGTAGAATCAGTCCATCCTGACTGTATGAGTGGCAGGATTTGCCAGACAGAAACTGCAACTTGTTTCTGTTCATATGCTCTCTGCCTCAAGCAGGTGTTCCCAATTACCTACTCATCCTGGACTGCCCATATTTGAATGAGTTCCTGTCTCCACTATAATGAACAGATGAAATCCCTGAGCCTGGGATAGAAAAGTTGCTTCACTTAAGAAAGTCCTTCCTTATCATTGTCATCTTACATCTGTCCTGCTTAATTTTCCTTTATCCTTCAGACACTCTAGATCCTGTGGCTCCTGATTATTTGCCAGGATTTAAATTCCCCCACCCTCTTGCTTTGGTCTCTGACATTTGTGCCTGGTTTTTCTCTGCCCAATTGGCTTCTCATCCACCTATTATTCTGACACTGCTTCTTGCTTACCCACCTGGTGCTAATTGATGGACCAACTCTGCCCTATAAAACCTGCACTCTTTATTTCTCATCATGTTATATCCCCATACAAATTGACCACTGGCTTCTGGGCCCTGACCTGGGCCTAGCCCCGTCTTTGAGCTCTTCCCTATCCTATGATTCCTTTCTGGTGAAAAGTCTTTTGTTCCTAGCTCAACAAACATTCATGAGTTATTGCCTATAACCCTGGCACTGAAATTCAAAGAAGGAAGAGACAAGTTTGGGTTCAAGTGGTTGATAATGGCACCATCAAGAATAGAGAATATAAGATGAGCCTTCAAGGGTATGTAGGAATAAAAAAGGCAGTACAAGGTAGAACATTCAAGAAATGAGGATTCTCTTTTTGAGTGAAGCCTTCAGGCTGTGAGTTGATGAAACACATGTCACAATGGGTACAGCCATGAAGAATTTAGTGATAGACATTTTCTTAGAAGGTAATACAATTGGCCCCAGTAGGCTAACCAGTTTAAGGGAAACTAAAAGGCAGAGTCAGCATAACATGGCTTGGCATAAAAACATACATGTACTTTTCCATATTTATTTCTTCACTTTCTGGGCATTCCAGATGTAAGGAGAAACAACTCCTGCTCAATAATTCTCTGGAACTCAGCTGCAGTGATGTATCAAAGGCTCATTTACTGTCATTCTCATCAGAATGGGCAACCCACTGTGCAGCTGGTGGGTGCTCAGAATGGAGGCTTGAAGGCCTGTTTTATCCCTAGCAAATGGACCCTCCCCTTTTTCATCACTAATCAATTACTCAAGGGTTACAATCTCCTCACAAAGACTAGCTAATGGGAATGCAGTATTCCCAACCCTAATTATTGACCTAATTGAGACCAGCTGGACCTAATTGAGACCAGCTCAGGGATCCTAGAACCATGTGATTTTCTTTGCGGGAGAGGGAGGAGGGGATGTGAGACCTTTGTCCTAAAACAGGCCTGGAGGAGCACAATCTGAATGGTGACCACTACATTCCCATTGAGAGGAGACCATTCCTCATTTCCTCACACCAGGCAAACTAGCCTATTAGGTATTCCCTAAAGTAAGCATTCTATTTTCTGTTGCCATTACTTTGCAAAGGTTTCTCTCCATAGAGGCATGAACTATGTACTTCCTAACCACTGCATGCTAGATTCTTCAGCTTATTCAAGACTCAGATCAGGTATCACCTTCTAGGGAAAAGTTTCCCTAATTTCTTATTCATTCTATACCTTCAGTTATTAGTACTCTCTTCCTCTCCTCAAACAGCCTGCTATTTGCTTATTTGTGTACCTAGTTCTTTTTTTTTCATTGTGCATTCCTAGGACCTTGGATTTATGGGGGGAGTCCTGAATTATGATTTCATTCATAAGATTTTATTCAATCAGGAAATACAGACTAAGAAATTACTTCACTAACATAGATCACTTGTAAATTTATCTGATCCTAGTTTGGCTTTTGCCCCCTTAGGGAGTTCACTTGTGACTTGTTCAATTTATTTTTCTTAGATTGTGTTGTTTATGTACTCTATTTCTTAAACTATTAATCTAGTATTTAATATATTTCTATAAATATTAATCCACTACATTTGTCATCAATTTTGTCACCATATGGATGGCCAAGTAGTTCCTAATAACTTTATTTGGTATTTATTTGCTATGAATAATCCTTTTCTTCTTTTTTGTATTGTTAAATTAGTTTTCCTCTCCCTTCTTTTAGAGTGGCTAGTGTTAATCTGTTTTGTTAGCTTTATTTTCAAAACAACAGTTGCTCGTTTTATTTATCAATTCAGTGAGGTTTTAGTTGTTAATCTCTTCTTTGATTTCCAGATTTTCTATGTTTATTTTTATGTGGAGGATTTCGACCACTATAGTGTATTTTAACAAGAACATTAATATACTGTTGGTTAGAACTGTGAACTTGTTAAGAAATTTGAAACTATGCCCCCAAATCTAATAAACTATGCATACACTTTGACTTGGTGATACCTTTACTAGCTCTATACCTACAGAGATTTTTTTAAGGTGAAAAGAAATTATAAGTACAGAAATATTTATTGCAGCTCTTTTTCTGTGAAGGCAAAGATTTAGAAATATAACAATTGGAATGACTCCACCTGCTGGAGATTTACTGTAGGAAAACTCTGCCATGAGGAGAAGGCCTCTGAGGACAAGGCTATGCAGCTTTTCTTTGGCGTCAGGAAGTGACATTTGCTTGTGGGAGGAAGAGGGGGTGAGGCTGGCTTGCCCGCCCTCTTTTGTCAGGATGCTGGTGGAGAGTGAAGTTAGAAATGCACTTCTCCCTTTGATAGATGAATCTAGGCTTTTCTCTCTCTCTTTACCAAATTCTTATTCTCCTCAATCAATGCTTAAAAGTCTAACTCTTGCTAAAGTTTATAATTTATTGGCTACCACTCATTAGATATTTTAGACAGACTAGCTAGAATTTTAGCCCCTTACAGAAACTGAGGGGTGCCAAGGCCAGGCACTGTCCTCTCCCATACTTATGGATGGAGGGCCAAGCTATGTTTGGTCCTGATAGTGTTTTCCTGGGTTTCAGCTGCTGACTTCCACTTCCTTTACTGTATTTGTTCTAAGAACACTGACAAGCCCAGTGTCCTTGCTCAGAGATTACTGGTTGGCTGTCCCTGAACAGGGCATTAGTGGTCATCTGTGTCTTCCCCTTTCCTCCTGGTAGGCTTCCTTGATCAAAAACCAACTCTTCCATTTCTCCCATATTTTGCCTTGTCAGAGCGCTTTCATCATCTGCCCACCCCAGGTTTTCCCACTCAAGATGATGCTTCTTCTGTGCTCCCTTGTGGTCAGGACACTGCCATTGCTGCTGCTGCTAACCTGTCCAACTTTTTGTGACCCCATTTGGAGTTTTCTTGGCAAAGGTACTGGAGTGGTTTACCATTTCCTTCTCCAACTCATTTTATAGATGAAGAACTGAGGCAAAAGAAAAAAAAAGTTAAGTGACTTGCCCAGGGTCACACAGTTAGTAAATAAGTATCTGAGGCCAGATTTGAAATCAGGAAGAAGGGTCTTCTTGACTCCAGGCCCAGCACTCTACTGTGCCACCTAGCTGCCTTTTGGTAAGATGACTACCTCAGACTAAGGCTCTCCTTCCCTAACCACCACCACTACCACAACCACCCCACCAAGTAACCTGAGTGATTGCTGACTCATTTAAATTTTTTCCCCTAAAATAAGATGAATAAAGCACCAGGAGAAAGATAATGAATGAACACAGTAATAGTCACACAGATAATTCTAATAATAGTGAGATCAGACTCAAGAGTTTTCTCACTTAGGCCTATGTTTGGGTAATTAATACTGAACTTGACTAGCTATTTAAAGAAGAAGGCATAGAATACCCTATTAGGGTCTTTGTTCTCATCTTTCCCCTCAAGGAAATGGTTGCCTCCAGAGTCTACTGACTTACGTTATGCTCTGAGAATTAGAGATCTTGGAATTGGCAGAGACTCTAAAACATACTCTCAAGGAGCATAAATGTAACTCTAAATAATTTGGGAATATGATAAGGGGGGGGAGGAGGGGAAAACATAAAATCCAAACATAAATCTCTTTTTAAACTGTTAATGATGGTGGGCTTTATTTTAGGCATTTCAATATTTCCTAGGAGCCCTAAACATTCAGATGCTATTATAGGATCATAGAAGAAATTCTAGAAAAAAAGCTAATTGGCCTGATTTCATGATCCAAAATGTACTATGAAGAATCCACAAGTGTGATGAAAAGTACACATTTAGAACAAAAGCTGTCCTACCCTAAGATTCTAGTATCACTGCAGGATGGGGGGAGGAGAAGGTTCATTTTTCTTTCCTTTTGTGGACACTCATTTTTAACAGCAAAATCAGATTCTCGGAGACACAAGGATAGCCACTATCGGCAGGAAGTATGGATTTTCCTCTGTAGGAGATTTCTCTTTGAGCTATAAAACATTTTCCTGTGAAGGACAGAGAATCAGATGAGGTTGGGAAGATATATTTGCTCTTTCCATCAGTTTACAGAATCTCAGCTGCTCTTCCAAGGTTTGACTAGGGTTTCAGTCTTAAGTCCGGGCTAGCAGGCTGTGAGAACATAGTTTTAGGAAACTCTGTGTCTGGAGAGGTAGGGCTGGGCTTATACTGAAGAAAAATAGGTGACTATCTATCAAGTGAGATTTGAAGGACATTTAAGCATCCTCCTAACCCCCAGGGTCTTCCACTGTCAGAAATTCCAAAGTGAGATAATCATCCATTTGTGGTCAAACAAGCAAAACAAAATAAAACCTGCCTCCTACTAGGATGCAAATACATCATGGGACTCACATTAAATAATTATTATCTATCAATTCTGGATCAATTTTTCAGATACTCTAAAAGGGAAGGTTAGCTAAGAATAGATTTCACACAGAGAAATACATTATTTAACATTTTGATAGCAAGGAGGGAAGAAAGAGATCAGAATCCTAACCATGGAAGTCAGACCTGGGTAAGACACTACAGGGAAGCTGCCCCCCCACCCAAAAAAAAAAAAAACAACACCACCAAAAAGTTTCAGAAAGGCAACATCTCCCATTTTCTCTGGTTTTAAACCTCCTGTCTTTTGAGTTAGGAAAAGAAGATTTTGTGAAATGCAAAATGTCTTTTTTTTAATATTATTTACCTATGAACCCCCCCCACAGAAGATTATTGTTTAAAATTATATGAAAAGTATTCCCTAAGTCAGCTCTAATTCATTATTTTTAAACCATGTGTCCAATCAGTAATTGTGTAGTCTGTAGCCAAGACCCTTTGGATGACTCTGATACACTCTATCTCAGGCTTACAAGTGGGTACTGACCAAAACCCAAGGAGTGTTTCTGTAAGTCAGGATGTCTCCAGACTAAGAGAAATGAGAATCTGGAAGTAGCCTAGCTATTCTGACCTCAGACTTTGGGGTCCCACCGAAAGTGACTGAGGTTCCCTACAGAGGAGAAAAGCACAATGTATACCCCACCTGGGGAATCCAAGAGCCAAATGGGCAGCCCCCTTTTTACCAGTCTGACAACTTTTCCCTTCCTAGGTTTCAGCATTAGAAATATTCTGGGGGAGACTTGTGACCTGGATCAGGGAGCTAGCTCACCCAAAGAATTAAAGGCTCATCACAAATCTTGTAAAATAAAAAGAGATTTATTTTATTTAAAAAATAGTATAGTTTTCTAAGAGGACTACTACTTTGAAGATGATGATGCCTACTGGGATGAGAGAGTTCTGGTGTCTTTGCTAAAAAGTCACTCTTTTTCCTAGAGACAAAACTGATTTATATGAGTGCATTTAACCTTCTTTAAGACTCAGTTTCTGCATCTGCAAAATAAAGAGATTTGAGTAAATTATTTATCAGGTCCCTTTTTAGTTATCTATACATATATAAATATATACACATAATATATGCTTATAAATACCCATACACACATAGGTATGTATGTGTATATATACATACATATTTACATATTATATATGTATATACATATAAGTTTTTATCAGGGACATATTGTGTATATAATCAATATACATGTGTATATCTATTTTGCTCTAATATATAATTAGAATGCTGTATGAATTTACTAGAAATTATAAATTATACATTTTCTAGAAATTATATATACATATATAATATATACAGTACACATTGGTAAGTATTGCTATCTACCATATTTATACATATACATGTATTCATTATATATGTATACTCATTATACATGTACATATAACTAAAGATTACATGTCATCAGGGAATAATCTAGTTATTTGTTGACTTCTAAACTAATATTCTTTGATTTTTCTGACTTCCTTTCTATTTGCTGCTCAAACAAAGTTGTCTATTTACTTTCCTTAAAGATTGTGGTTTTATTTCAGTAAGTTAGTGACATTTTATAAAGAAAATTGTTTGGATTTCACAACTATGTTTGAAGTTCATGTTTTTCATGCTCCATTTCATAACAAGGAATTAAACTCAATCAAATGAGCTACTACCAGTAATTAACCTACAAAAATACAGTGACAAGCAAAGGGGGAGTTTGGAAGATCCAGGTTTCAATAAAGAATTTGTGAATTAGTTGATTGTTTGTCTTTGATTCTGTGCCAGCTTGACCCCAGAGTATTACCTGCCTCCAAATAATCTATCTAGTTCCTTTCTGGAAAGTCAAAGGTCAATATAGTAAATCAGTTACCCATTCACTCAGGAATTTACTGATCACATGGAATCATGGAGTTCAGCTTAGCAGAATCATGAGACATGGTTTGGAAGTTGGGGATCAGGCACACTTAGATTGATGCCCTACTCTTAAACTCATCCTAGCCAGTCCTGAGGGCTCAGCAGTAGAATTCTAAGTATTTGGAACATTACATTAACATAGCTGACACAAGGGATATGGTATTAATATCAGGATAAAAAGATGGCATCTGCTCCACAAAAAATTTACACAGTGATATAACTGGAAACATCTGGACAGATGCTGATACTGTCCACTATTTGATGGTTATCTGTAAGATGTAAGTGTAACTCCCATTTGTAAATCAATCTAACAAGAAGCATGTTAGACACCCATAACTAGCAGCTAAGAACCTCCTGGGATCTGAAAGGGGAAGCAGAGCCCAAGTGGAAAGTGCTGAGAGACCAGTAAAGTTTCCTTGCACCCCAAGCAAGGAAGCATGTCCAAGCTTGGGCCTGTTGAAGGAGTCTGTTATTGCAGGAAGATGAATGCTTCCATCTGGAATTCAATTCCCCTTCTGCTCACTAGTGAGCACTCGGAGCTGCCTGCCACAGAAGGCCAACAGAAGCATCAATCATCTCCCCTCCAGTTTAGAATTTCCTAATGGCAATACTTCCTGACCACAAACCATAGAACAGCCCCACATACCACTCTCAGTCAGTAGTGGGAGGCCTATAGACCTAGACGCTATGAGGATTCTGAAAAAACATTTGGGTTGGATGGGGCTAGAAATGATCCCTTTCCAGGGAGAGTACCATTTGTAAATTTCTCAATACAGGTTCTGAATACCAATAGTCCAGCACAAGAAAACAGAGAATACACAAGACCATGCAGCAAGCCTACTTTATTGAGAAGATATACTTAAATATGAAGGGTAGTTAGGGTAGATGATGGAACCAGAACAGGACTGCTGGAGATCCAAGTGGAATTGGACACCAAAACTACTAAATTTTAGTGTTTTTGCTTTTGTTTTTATAGTTTTCTAGGCTGGGTGAAGCAGAACCAGGTATTGGGGAGAGAGAGCCAGGAGCCCAAACCTGGGGACTTGATGCTGATTCATGCTAATAAGGGAGACAGTGGAAAAGGGGGAGAAAGGAAAAGACTAGAGAATTGGAGGCAAGTTGATATTTCTACTCCAAGAGAGTGTGAAAGGGGATTTTGACCAATACTGTTGGTTTTACTCTGGCAGAATGAATCAGGAGTTTTGAGATTTCCCATGGCTTCTTTGTTAGCTGGGTGGAGAGGGCAAAGGGGTCATTACAGTCAGTGAAATGGGCAATATGATGTTAGAGACTCTGGGAAACCAGACTGAAATCTAATATCCCTTTCACTCTGGCTTGCCATGGTGTCTGTAATTTCATCATTAGAAAGCCATTCCTTTAAGAAAATATGTGCTGTTAATGAGTTTTAAAGATAAAATCATTCTTTAATATTCATAGATGTGTCCTCATTTAAAATGAAAAAAAAATCTCCAGAAAGAAACATAGTAAAACTAACTTGTATTTTAGGTGACATCAGGTTACTCTTCCTACTGAGGAAGGAGTTGGTATATAATATGAGAACAGTTGAGGAACTTGGAGAAGATGAATTAGAGAAAACAAACAGGTAGGAAATACAGGGACAACAAAAAGCAAACTAATGAGCTTCCCTAAGTCTCTGATATGCTTTACTGTCTAGTCCAATTACTAGGGTTCCAGTCCAGGCCTTTATTCCCTGCTCCTTTTTCTGCTACCTTTCTCTAGGTGCTAATTTATATAGATAAGAAACTTGGGATCTGTTGGAAAGGTCACTGCAGCTGGTGCACATGAGGTTTGGACTATTGGAACTGAAGGTCAATGGATCATAGAATTGGAGTTAGAAGAGAATTCAGAAGCTGTCTATCTAGCTCAATCCCTCATTTTGCCATTGAGGAAACTGAGGCCCAGACAAGCCACTTACCCAATATCACACAAGTAATAACTAACAGATGTGGGATTTGAACCTAATCCATCTGCATCCAAATCTAGTGTTCTTTCCACTTTCCTCTGCTTCCCCAAAATGCTCAGTGCACATCAGAGATCCTGGGCAGAGTTAGAGATAGCAATATTTTCATGTGAGGGATAGGGACAGATGCTCAACACCATTTAGATGGCCATCTATCCTGCCTATACTCATGACCATCCCCAGACTTTGCCTTAGAAACTTGCCCCAGACAAGAAAACAGCTGGTTTACACCGGGACTCAGAACCATTAGTCATGTAGCTTCATACTCAGGAAGAAATTACACACATAGCCAGGCAGACACAGCATATGTCATATACCCCCTTTGAAAATTTGGCCTTGACTCTAGTGTCCAAATTGATCTGTTGTTTGTACCAGCAACATACATTAAAGAAGAAAGATAAGGAGACATGGCAAGGGAGGGTGCCTGCTACTGCCCAGTGTGGGTTTCTCAGCTTTAATGATGCATATGCTCATCAAAATGGACAATGTTTCCCAAGAAACAGTTCCAGACAGTGATAAAGGTAGAGAACATGCTGAATTCCCCAAGCTGCCATCTTAAGAAGAAAAAGCAATATGAATAAAGATGCTGGGTCTTAGAATGGTTTAGTTATTCCCTCCTGGTGACATGACTGGTGAATTTCTCATATGCATTTCATTTCATCTCAAATACATCTCTCCCTAGGCATGGAGAGAGGTGCATTGTTCAATATACTTCTTTGGTTCTTGAGTATGCCTGGGAATTATTGGCTAGCATATGTGAATACCCTCATCTACTCCTTGCAATTTGAGAGGGGAAAGGAGTAATGGCAGGAAAGCTCAAAATGTATTATATCATTATTGCTATTAATAATATTAATTATATTTTAAATGCATAACTGCCTTTACAAATTTCAAAGTGCTTTCTTATTCATCTGTCCTCAAAAACAGAGGCAGATATAGCAGGGATTATCATTCCCATTTTACAAATGTGGAAACTGAGATTCAGGTAAGTTATATGGCTTGCCACAGAGAGTTGGTAGCAGAAACCAGGTCTTACAATTCCTACTGCAGTGGGGGTCTCATTAAAAATATCAAGATTTTTCTAACCATTCTAGAGAATAATTTGGAACTATGCCCAAAGGACTATGGAGCTGTGGATACCCTTTGACCAAGCAATACCAGTACAATATCTGTGTCCCAAAGAGATCATAAAAAGGGGAAAGAACCCACATCAACAAAAATATTTCTAACAGCTCTCTTTGTGTTGGGCAAAGAATTGGAAATTGAGGAGATGCCCATCAACTGGGGAATGGCAAAACAAATTGTGGTATGTGAATGTAATGCAATAGTATTATACTATAAGAAATGATGAACAGGCAAATTTCAGAAAAACCTGAAAAGATTGAAGTGGACTGATGCTAAGTAAAGTGAGCAGAACCAGGAGAACATTGTACACAATAACAGCAATATTATATGATGATCAGCTGTGATAACAGACTTAGCTCTTCTAAGCAATACAACAAAAGACTTGTGATGGAAAATGCTGACCACATCCAGAAAAAGCACTGTGCAATCTGAATTCAGATTGAACCATACTATTTTAACTTTTTGGTGCTTTTTTTTCTTTTTTGAGGTTTTTCCCTTTTGTTCTGATTCTTCTTTCACAACATGACTAATGTAGAAATATATTTAATGTTATTGTACATATATAACCTAGATCAGATTGCTTTCTATCTTGGGGAGGGGGGAGGGAAGGGAGAGAGGGAGAAAAATTTGGAACTCAAAATCTTATAAAAACAAATGTTAAAAATTATCTTTACATGTAACTGGAAAAAGTACTATTAAGAGTGGAAAAAATGAAGATTTTTATCCCATAGTTAACATGCTCTTGGGATCAAGGAGAAAAAAGCTCTCATGTGAGAAGGGGCTCCCAATTCTTTTGGCCTAGTATAGTGTGATAAAGTTTATTACTTTCATTTTAAGTGTGAAATGGGCCAGAAAAGGCCAAAGTATCCCTACCAATGTACAGAAAGAATCCTCCCCTACCTAACTCACTCATCCTGGTCCATTGCTTCTCCCACTAAGCTTTCCATTCAATTTAATTCAATCCAAAAACTTTGTTCTTATTGTATATTATATCCTGTCCTAGGCATTGTAGGGTCTAGAAGAGAAAGAGAAGACACTATCCCTTCTCTTATGGCTGCTACAGCCTATTGAGGAGATAAAATTATATATATATATATATATATATATATATATACACACACACACACACACACACACACACACACACACACACACACACACACACACATATATACATATACCAATTGGTGCTTTACTCGTGTATAGCCAAACAAAACAAAACAAACAACAATAAAAAAGCACTTCCACATGCACTTGTGAGAATCTTTTGCCCCATATATTCCATGTTAATTTTTGTTTCTCTGTCATTGCTCATGCTATTTTCATCCTCTAGAATACCTTTTCTTCTCACTTCTAACAAATAGTAATAATTCACATTTCAATAGGGCTTTAGAATTGACAAAGTTCTTTCCTCAAAATCTGTAAAATATGTATTCATAGGATTATAATTTCCATTTTATAGATGAATGTTCACAATTGAATTCACTTGTCCCTAGTTCATTGTTCTTTTTCCCACTGAGCCATCTATTCAGTTGAATTCAATAAATCATAGTATGTATGCTGTAATGAATAGAGAGCTGGCCTTGAATTCAGTCAGGGAAATGTGTTCAAGGTCTACTTCTGACATATGGCAATTGTGAGACCTTGGGGAGGTCACTTAACTTTTTAGTGCTCTACCTTACAAAACTGGATGCTGCAGAAGTGCTGACCTACCACTGAGAGATGTTATTTCCTCATCCTTCTGTGTAAATGGAATTATAAGCCGAAATTCTATGCATATTCATACTGTGTAACATGCCCTGTGCTAGGCACTGTGGGATTTATGAGAGGCTCAAGGAGAAAAAAAAGTTGCTTATCCATGGTCATATGGCAAATAATGTCAACCCTGAAATATGAACCTGCTGTCTCTTGACTCTAAGTCCAGTGTTCTTTCCACTTCAAAAACCCATTCTTTAAGACATTGCTCAAGCTTTAAAGTTTTCACTGATCTACCCTTCAGTGATATCTATTCTGAATTCTTATAAGTCGTGAAGAAAATGCTTGTCTAAAAATTCTCCTATCTGAAATATGTTTCAGATCCTCAGAGAGAAGAGGAAAAAAGGAAGGAGAAACAGAGACAGAGACAAAGACAAAGACCTAATTTGGCCACTTTAAGAATAATTTGTGGGGCAGCTAGGTGGCACAGTGGATAGAGCACAAGCCCTGAAGTCAGGAGTACCTGAGTTCAAATCCGACCTCAGACACTTAACACTTAGCTGTGTGACCCTGGGCAAGTCACTTAACCCCAATTGCCTCACACACACAAAAAAAATTGTCAGAGGGAATTTCTATAAGTGGAAATGTAAATAAGGGGTCCAGACATTGAAGAGCTTAAAACAAGATCTTTGATATTTAATTCAACAAATCTTTTTCTTTAAGAAAAATTTGATGTTTTGCTTTCAAAAATCACCTACATTTACTAATGTATCACTCTACACATGAATGCTCAGAGAGCCATCTCTTATAAGAAATGTAAAGAGCAAGAAAAAAAAAGTTTAGCAAAAGCTAAATATTGAAAATATTGTAGCTAAAAAGCTACATATTGAAAGTCTTATATTCAGTGTTCCACATGTATGATTCCCTCCCTTCTGAAAAGAAGCAGAAGAGAGGGCTCCTCACTTCTTTTCTTTGGGGTCTAGTTTGGTCACTATAATTTCAAAGCATTCAGTTTTGAATGTTTTGTTATTACTGTACTTTATATTTCCACTGTTATATTTTGTGTATCATTTTCTAATTCTGCTTACATGACTTTTCATTAGTTCTTGTCTTCTCATACTTCTCTGCATTCACCATATTTGTATTTTCTTACAGCACAATAAAATTCCATTACATATATGTACCAGAATATGTTTAGCCAGTCTCCAATAGATGAGGATCTACTTTATTTCTAATGCTTTGCTGCCACCAAAAGGGATGCTGGGAATAATTTGGGGTATATGGATCCTTTGTTTTTATATTGACCTCCCAGGGATATATTCCTGATAGTGAAATCTTTGGGTCAAAGAGAATGGATACTTTAGTCATTTTCTTTGCATAATTCCAAATTACTTTCTAACAATTCACAGATCCACCAATAATGCATTAGTACATCTGTCTTTACTTAACCCCTCAAACATTTCACTATTCCCATTTTTTGTCATCTTTGCCAATTTGTGGAGTATGACATGAAATGTCAGGGTTGTCTTGATATATGTTTATCTTATTATTAGTGATTTGGAACTTTTTTCATATGATTGTTAATAATTTTCAATTCTTCTTTGAGAGTTTCTTCATATACATTGACCACTTACCTGTTGTTTTTGTAGTTCAATCATTTCAGTCCTATCCTAATCTTAGTGATTTCATTTGGGTTTTCTTGGCAAAGATACTGTAGTGGTTTGCCATTTCCATTTCCAGATCATTTTACAGATGAACAACTAAAGCAAACAGGGTTAAGTGACTTGTGCAGGAAGCTAGTAAGTAGCTAGTAAGCTAGTAAATATCTTGAGGCCAAATTTAAATTCAGAAAGATGAGTCTTCCTTACTTCAGGCCTGGCATTCTATCCACTGTACCACCTAGCTGCCCACTTATCTATGGGGAAATGCCTTTGGGTTTTATATGTTTCTGTTAAACATCTATATATTTTGAGCATCAGACAATATTTAAAAATACTTGATACAAGGATTTTCCCCAGTTAATCCTTTCCCTTCTCAACCTATTTAAATGATTTTGTTCATACAAAAGATTTTAAATTTCAAGTATTCAAAGTTAACTATTTTATGTGTAATTATCTCTATCCCTTGATTGGTTAAGAACTAATTTATTTAAAATAGAAAATGTATTTAAAACATGTGAATTAAAATTCACTAATTATGAAGGTCAGTGTGGTGTAATACAGTTATATAAAGTTCAAATAAAAACAGAGACACTAAACCGTACATAAGAATTTCTGTGAGCTGCATATTTACTTAGTTTTATAATGTAATATTATCCATTTTATTGTATTTTCACTTGTTAAATATTCAACGATTGCATTTTAATCTGGTTTGGGCAATACTTGGCAGTGTTGTGGGCTGCATGTTTGATATGTCTGTTGTAATAGATCAAGAGCTGGCTTTGAAACCACCAATAATACCTGGAGATCCTTGCTTGGCAAGTCCCTTAAATTCTCAGTGCTCTAGGCAACTCTCTAAGATTATAAATTGCAAATGAACTGTTCATCTGCATGAGAAGAGTAAGTTTACTCATCTGGGAATTCCTTGTATCAATGAAATCACAGATCTAGTCCCTATTGCTCCCCAATCATTAAAAAATAACTAGCCTATAATTCTCTTTCTTTGTTTCATCCTTCCTTGGTTTGGGCACTATATGTTTCTTAAAAGAAATGTTTCTTATAAAAAGAGCTTTATTTCTAGATGTTTGAAAATAATTTGTTTAGCATAGATATTTTTTTTAATTTTATTAGAATTCTGGAAATCCACCATAATCATGTCTTTTCCCCCTTATTTTGGTAGATTCTTTTTTTTTTTTTTTTTTTTTTAGTGAGGCAATTGGGGTTAAGTGACTTGCCCAGGGTCACACAGCTAGTAAGTGTTAAGTGTCTGAGGCCGGATTTGAACTCAGGTCCTCCTGACTCCAGGGCTGGTACTCTATCCACTGCGCCACCTAGCTGCCCCAAAAGTAGGTTATCTCCTCATTATCTTTTTTTTTTGGGGGGGGGCAGGGCAATGGGGATTAAGTGACTTGCCCAGGGTCACACAGCTAGTAAGTGTCAAGTGTCTGAGTCCAGATTTGAACTCACGTCCTCCTGAATCCAGGGCCAGTGCTTATCCACTGCACCACCTAGCTGCCCCGATTCTTTAAAGTTATTACATTTCATTTTCCTGTTTAAGATTTCTATTTGGTATTATGTTAATGTGGGTGTTTTATATTTTTGTGGATAATATACTATTTCTTTTGGATTCCCAGTTTTGTTGGCATATAATTTTATAGTAGATTGAGATAATTCTTTTCATTCTTCTGATGTGGTTGTAACATTCCATTGTTCACTTTTTATGAATCTGATTTTCTTCCATCTTCCTTTTAGTTTGGTTAAAGATTTATAAATTTTGTTAATCTTTTCAGAGAACCAGCATCTGGCTCTCATTATCAGTTCCATAGTTTTTGTTTGTTTAATATTGCTTTCCAAGTTAAGTCTGTAGTTTACATGATTTCTGCCTTTGTACATATTTTTTGTTCATTTATTTAATTTTTAAATTTTTAATTGCACAGTTTATTATTCTTCACTTTTATGAAGTTTATTAATCCCTTCTTTTGTACTTTGTCAATAAACTTTTTCAATTTCAATGACTAAATGACAATTGAATATCTACTAAATGCAAATCACTCTGGTTTTGTGGGGTGGTAAAAAGATGACAAAACAATAACACCCCTGCCTTCTAGGAGGATAGTGTTTAGAAGGATATGATTTATACACAAATAATTATAATGCATGTTGAAATATGATTAAGTATATAAAACAGACTAAACAGTTCATCAGTATGAATTCATGAAAGGAAAATTAATTTCTGATTGAAGGAATCATGCAAGAATTTGTAACCTTAATGGAAGAAGATTTCAATAGATGGAGAGATGATAGATAGACAGATAGACAAATAGATAGATGATAGATAGATAGATTGATAAAGAAAGAGTAGATTCCAACCAAATGCACTAAGAAGAGAAAGGGGGAAATAATAGCTAGCAATTGACACTATGAGTCCAATTTTGCTGATAAGGAATATAAAGGGATATTGTCTTAAATAAAAGTGGAAAAGTAAGTTGGGCCAGACTGTGAGGAGTCTACATTTTATTCTGTGGGAAAAGTGGAGCTATTGGAGGTTTTGACACAAAGGAATAGTATGGCCATTTCCTGTGCAATAGGAAAATTACCTTGATGGTGGTGTGAAGGATAAAAGACTGTATCTTTTCAACTCAATAATACAACTACTAGGTCTATGTCCCAAAGAGATCAAAGGGAAAGGGAAGGGGCCTATATATACAAAAACACTAATAGCAGTTCTTTTGGTGGTGGAAAAGAATTAGAAACTGAGGGGATGCCTATTAATTGAGCAATTGGTAAACAAGGTGGGGTACATGATTATGAAGGAATAACATTGTGCTGTAAGAAATAACAAAAGGAACGGTTTCAGAAAAATCTGGGAAGATATAAGCTAATGCAAAATCAAATGAGCAGAACTAGGAGAACATTGTACATAGTAACAGCAACAATGTAATGACAATCAGCTGTGAGAGAATTAGCTACACTGATCAATACAATGATCCATAATATTCCCAAAGGTCTTGTGATAAAATTTGCTACCCATCTCCAGAGAACTGAATTCTGAGTGGAGATAAAGCTTATTTTTTTCACTTTATTTTTCTTCTTTTTATTTGCTTTTGCAACATAGCTAATGTGCAAATATGGCTTCATATGTATAACATTGTCATATTTCCTGCCTTCTCAATGGAATGTGAGTAAGAGGAGAAAGAGAGAGAATTTGAAACTGAATATAATTTTTGGATTCAAAAAATTAATTCAAAAAATATAATTGGATGGGACTTTAGAAAAATGTAATTTGCAAATATTTAACAAAACAAATAAAAATCCAATAAAACATTTTAAAAGATTGTATCTTTGGCAAAGGCATATATTTTCATACATTTAACTACCCATGTGAAAACCAAGAAGTAGAACTCTGTTGAGTTGTCACTACCCTTACAATTTCCATTGTCTAAGTGGTTGTAGCTTTTATAGTGAGAGACAAACACCTATGCATTTCCTGAACTTAAAGGCCTTGTGGCAATAGTGATGGGGTGGGGATGAGGGTGGGGGTAGGGGGGTGGAACAGCAATGGCACAAATAGCCCAAAGTCTTCCTATGAAATGGTACATTAAATTATAATGTAATTCAGTGGAATAATAGGATTCTATTTATTTTAAAATTCAATTTACATACAACTGGGCAGGAATGCATCTTTTTGTGAAACACAGGACTCCTGTAGAGAGCTAGAAAAATGATTCTTGGTCCCTGAGGCATAATGAGAGTAAGCTAGCAATGGAAAAAAATTTTATTTTGCAATTTGCTTATCTTAATGCTCCATAAATAATAATTTCACTTTCAATTAAGCCAGGTGGGGAGAAATGAACATAATCATCTATATTATATATCTTTTAAGCTATCAGTGTGGATGTTCATTCAAACAATGCAAATTGTAACCCATCCATGCCTGCCCATCCTACATAACTCTTGTACCTCCCATAAATTCACCACAGGTGGTCCACTGAATATGCTGGCAGCCTTCCTCACTTTCTCTTGACCTTATTTTTTTCAGTGGAGCACATAAGATGTTCATTTATCTCTCACTCTCACCATTTCACCAGCCCATTTTCTTTGTCCATCAAGCATTTCTTTAATAACGTCTTTTACTCTATTCATTCTCCACAATACCATCTTTGTAGGAGTTGGAGCCTGTTCACATCTACCATGTCAACTGACTGCTACTCATTTTTATTTTTTCTTGGAGACTATAGGGTTGTATGACTCCTAGCCATACGACTCTGGTTGAATATCTGTATCAAAAAGATGGCCCTTTGTTTCAGGAAGAAGTTTGGAATCATTAAAAGCAAACAATGAAACTAAGGGAAAAAATAAGTATGTGTGCACAGTCATATGTATATACACACATATCTATTTTTATTCTAAAATTCAATTTAAATATAGCTTCAGAATACTATTATATAACTTAAATGTTTTAATTTTGATTTTCCTCTTATTAAGGCTGTAGCATATTAAAGCTTAAATTCATGCTAATTTTGGGGTACTCCATGTATATACTTATATTTATACACAAATGCATATATACATGTACATAATAGAGAAGGGCTTCATTCCTTCTCTTTCAAATGCCCTAGGATGGCAGAAAAGTAGAATCCCTTGCTTCTAAAAGGTGATATCAACTTACTTCAAGCTCTGAAAGGGTTAAAAATAGAGGTCACTGTTGAACTGTATGCCTATCATCTGAGGGACCAACCTAGCTAAATTTGGAGAGGTTTGTTCCAAGATTGGCCACAAGATGGTATTTTTTTTTAGTCACAACAACTTTTAAAGGCCATCTGCTGAGTTGTAGGGTGGTTACAATCTGTTCTGATAGAAGGCATACTCATACTCACAAAAGTTCTTACAATAACTACTATAGTAACATATATTGTCATAAGTATAAGGAGGATAAAATACAATTAAAATATTTTGAAGTATTTCTTTAATTCAGAGGTTCTTAACCTGGCATTCCTGATTTTTAAAAAATATTTTGACAACTTTCAATGTAATAGGTTCCCTTTGTAGTCCTATGTATTTTATTGTATGCATTTAAAAATATTATCCTGAAGCAGGATCCATAGGCATCAACACACTCCTAAAGGGGTTTACAGCACAAAAAAGGTTAAGAACTTTTGCTTTAATAAACTATTTAAACTGGATATTCGAATAAGCATGAGTTCAGCAAAAATGCTGACTTCTCAGTACTTTAATTCAAATTCTAAACCAATATGTCTTACCAGGAGACATTTGTGGAAGATATGAGGGGAGACAGAGGTAAGATAGGAAATGTGAATCACTTTCAGATTTCTTGCTGAACACTTACCAACTCTAACTTGAGCAAATGGAGCAGAATTGCCATGCTGCTGCCTCTTTTGCTATCTGCTTCATGATAATACCATCATGCAGCTGTATTGTACTCTAAATCTTTTAAAGTCTTTTAATCTAACTCATTATCTCACTTGCTACCATCTGAAATGGAAGTTAAAACCCACAAATTTTCACCTAACCATGAAAAGTTAAATTTTGTACCCTGCAACAGGGAGGAAAGAGGTCTTCTGAGAAGCCCAAACTGGGGAGGGACTTACAGGAAGTCTTTATAAAGAAGATATGAAGTATAGCATTTGAGATGGAAGGGATCCTAGGGCTTACCTAGTCCTGAAATAGAGTTCCTTCAGCAATACACCAGATATCATATAGCCATCCAGCCTTTGCTTGTGGACAACCAGTAAATAAGAACTCAGTATTTCCTGAGACTCCCATATATACCACTTTGAGATAGTTCCAATCACTAGACAATTTTCTTTATATCAAGTTTGAATTTACATATTTGTAAGTTCCAGCCATTGTTCCTATTTCTCAGGTCTCAGTCCAGAAACCATGGGGGTGGGGGTGTCAGACCACTGTTCAGAAAGAAAGTACAGGGAGGCCTCTGGTGGCACTGGATACAGATAACACTGATTGGCAACTCTATTGCCATATGCAGTTCTAGGTCACAATTTTAAGACAGAAAGGAGTGTTGGGTGTCAGTCACAAGGAACCAGGGGCTCTGCTCAGAGTTCCAAGGCAAAGAGAGCATTAAAGTCAAGAAATACACTGGGAAAATTAATAAGCAATAACAAAAGAAAAGAATTTGAACAGAAAAACCTATTACAGTGACAGGGAAAACCAAAACATAAACTCAGAAGAAGATAACAATTTGAAAACAGGTACACAGCCTCAAAGAAAAAGCATTAATTAGACCCAAGCCCAATAAGAATTCCTGGAAGAGTTAAAGAAAGAAATGAGTTTTAGAAGAAAAATTGGAAAAAGAAATGAGTGATGCAAGAAAATTATGAAAACATAATTAACAACTAGGTAAAAGAGGCACAATAATACTGAAGAAAAATAAAAGACCTTAAAAACCAGAATTGTCCTAATAGTAAAAGAAAGGCAGAAAAATACACTAAAGAAAGGAACTTCTTAAAAAACAAAATTGACCAAATGGCAAAAGAGATACATCTTACTGAAGAAAACAATTCCTTAAAAATTAGAAATGGATACCTAGAGCTAATGGTTCCATGAAGCATCAAGAAAAAGTAAAGTCAAAAGAATTAAAAATAAAAGAAAATGTGAAATATCTCATCATAAAAACAATTGAGGACCTAAGTTCAAATCTTGCCTCAGACACTTGATATTTACTAGCTGTATGACCCTGGGCAAGTCACTTAACCCTCATTGCCCCCACCAAAATAAATAAATAAATAAATTGACCTGGAATCTAGAGCAAGGAGATATAGTTTAGGAATTATTGGATTACCAGAAAGCCACAACCAAAGAAAGAGTGAAGACATCATATTTCAAGAAATGATCAAGGAAAACTATTGTGAATATTTAGATTCAGAGGGTAAAACAGAAATTGAAAGAATCTGCCACTACCTGAAAAGTATCCCAAAATGAAAACTCCCAGAAATATTATAGCCAAACTACAGAGCTCCCAGGTCAAAGAAAAATATACTTTAAGCAGCCCAAAAAAAAAAAAAAACAGTTCCAATACCATGGAGCCATAATCAGAATCACACAAGATTTAGTGGCTTCCACATTAAAAGAGAAGAGGGCTTGGAATCTGATATTCTGCAGGGCAAAGGAGCTAGTATTATAACCAAAAGTAACATATCCAGAAAAGCTGAGTATAACCTTTTGGTGTGTTTGTGTTGGGGGAGAGGGGATGGATGATTAATGACTTTCAAGTATTCCTGATGAAAAGCCCAGAGCTGAATAGAAAATTTGACATTAAAACAGAAGACTAAAGAAAAACATAAAGAGGTAAAAATGAAAGAATAATCATAAGATTCTCAATAAAGTTAAACTGTCTATATCCCTATATGAGAAGATGATAGATACACATACTTCTAAAAACCTTATCATTAATAGGTCAGTTAAAGGAGTTTACATAGACAGAGGTTATGTATGTAACTCATTATGTTGGAATGACCTCAGAAAAAATAAAGGGGTGAGAAAGAAGTATGCACTGGTAGAAGACAGAATGGAGAGGTAGAATAGGGAAATTTTTCTTACATAAAAGAAGTACACAAGTAAGAACTTTTACAATGGAAAAGAAAATGGGTAGGGTGGGGTGGCAGCCAATGCTAGAACCTCACTTTTATTGGAATTAGTTTAAAGGGAAGTGTTTGTGCACACACATATATGTGTACATATGTGATCAGGTCTATATGCACAAACACACTTATATAAACACATTTGTGCATATGTGCATACATATATATGTAAATACACATATATATTCAGTTGTGTATAAAAATATAACTTATCTCATAGGGAAATAGGAGGGGGTGGGGAAATGATAAAAGGGATGACGGATTAGGGCAGGAAGTGGTTAGAAGCAAAATAGACTTTTAAGAAGGGAAAATTTTAAAAGAGAGGAAGAAGAAGGAACAGAAGAAAATGAGATGGGTGAAATACACAGCAATCATAATTGTGAATTTGATTGAATGAACTCACCAATAAAATGGAAATGGCCAGCCCAATAGATTATAAACCAGAATCCAACAATATAGTCTTTACAAGAGACACATTTAAAAAAGACATACACAAAGTTAAATTATAGGGCTGAAGCAGAATCTAATATGATTCAGCTGAACTTTTTTTTAAAAAAGGTAGTGATAGCAATTATAATCAAAGTCAAAACAAAAGCAAAAATAGACCTAATTAAAGGGATAATCAGAGAAACTACATTTTGCTAAAAAGGTACCATAGATATTGAAGTAATATTGAAGAATTTTATAGTAAGTTTCTCTAATAAAGACTTTATTTCTCAAACATATACACAGTACAGAACTGAGTAAGATGTATAAAAATAAGGGCCATTCCTCAATTTTTAAATAGTCAAAAGATATAAACTGGCAGTTTTCAGAAGAAATCAAAATTATCTATAGCCTTTTGAAAAAAAATGCCCTAAATCACTATTAATTAGAGAAAGGCAAATTGAAACAATTCTGATGTACCACCTCACACATAACAAAAATAACAAATGTTGGAAGGGATGAACTAAAAATAGGTACACGAATGAATTGTTAGTGGACTAGTAAACTGGTCTAAACATTCTGAAGAACAATTTGGAACTTTGACCAAAGGACTATAAAACTGTGTTTAACATTGATCTAACAATAACACCAACAGGTCTGTATCCCAAAGAGATCAAAGAAAAAGGAAAGGGACCTATCTGTAAAAAAATATTTGTAGCATCTTTTGTGGTAGCAAAGAATTAGAAATTGAGAAGATGCTTATCAGTAGGAGAATGGCTATAAAGGTTATGACATATGATTGTAATAGAGCATTATTATGTTACGGGAAAGGATGAGGAGGTGGTTTCAGAAAAATATATATGTATATATAGAGATGCACATACATATATAGAGACATAAATATTTTCATGTGATATGTGTTTATGTGTATATGTAGTATTGTGTATATATACATGCATAGACATACATTTCAGTATATATGCATATAAGTACATATATAGTTCAAGAAGCATTGTGTACATCTACATGTATATGTATGTGTGTACAAATATGCACAGAAACACACATATAAATACACGGATAGGTGTGTATGTACACAGATTTTATATATATACATAAATGTATATATTGAGTTGTATATCAAAATATAGCTTACCTCATAGGGAAATAGGAAATATATCAGTGTTGAGAGAGAGACAGAGAGTAAGAAATGCAAAATGAAGTGAGAAGACGTAGAATATCATTGCACATAATAACAACAATGCTGTAACGATGGTAAACTGTAAATGACTTGACTACTCTGATCAATACAATGATCCAATATAATTTCAAAAGGCTTATGATCCTTTAGAAAGAGAACTGAACTCTTAGTATAAAAAGAAATATAATTTTGTCATTTTTTATCTTTCTTGCTTTTTTGAAATATGGCTAAATGAAAATGTTTTGTGTGATTTCATATATAATTGAAATCATATTGAAGTATTTTGTGGATGGGGGATGTTGGAAAGAGGGGAAAAATTTGAAACTCAAAATTTAGAAAGAAAAGAAGGTTAAAATAAATAAATACTAAATTGGTATTTTCTTTAAATTGTCTTTCACTTCTCCCCCCTACCAAATTGGCACCATTAACATTTCCTCTACCACTTTCTGCCTAGAAAATCAGCAAAATACTAAATCATGTCAGAATTAAAGCATTTGTTGAGTGATATTTGAAGTGTAAATTCTCATCCTAAAAATTTAATAATTGTCTATGTATTTGAGCTAGCTCCAAAATACCCCTGTTCTATGTTCTTCCCTCATTTCACTGTATCTTTGTCTTCATCCTCAATTTCCCACATACCTGTGGTGTGAGGTAATAGAACCACAGATTTTGAGCTGAATAAAATCTTAAAACCCATCTACTTCAATCAACTGATTTTATAAATTAATTAATTGAGTCCCAGAGAACTTAAGTGTCCAGCCCAAGATAGCACAAGGAGTGTAAGAGGAGGGTTATTAATCCAGGTCTTTGGACTCCAAATAAAGTTCTTTCCATCATACCACACTTCCTCCCACACTGTACCAAATATTTAGGATCTGAGTGAGCAAAAGGCATTACCCAGGTTGAGTTTTATAAAGGTATAATGGGTGAAGAATGAGGTGATTGAGGAAACAAAGGTTTGAGTTTCCAACTACATCAATTTATTAAGCAATATATGACAATTGCTCAACAGAACCAGTCCAGACCTCCTCAGTTTAGGCTTGGAGAGAAAAAGACATGCTTTTTATATATTAAAAACAATTGGGGGCAGCTAGGTGGCACAGTGGATAAAGCACCGGCCCTGGATTCAGGAGTTCCTGAGTTCAAATCCGGCCTCAGACACTTGACACTTACTGGCTGTGTGACCCTGGGCAAGTCACTTAACCCCATTGCCCCATAAAAAATAAATAAATAAATAAATAAATAAAAACAATTGGGGCAGCTAGGTGGCACAGTGGATAAAGCACCAGCCCTGGATTCAGGAGGACCTGAGTTAAAATATGACCTCAGACACTTGACACTAGCTGTGTGACCCTGGGCAAGTCACTTAACCCTCATTGACCTGCAAAACAAACAAACAAGCAAACAAACAAACAACAAAAAAAAAACCCCAATCATATAAGGCCAATTAGTTAAAGGGAAACAATGCACTATTTGATAATATGATTTCTAATTGGAAGAAAGATTAAGAACTTTCCAAGTTGGGAAGAAGAGAATGAACAGGTACAATTCCTTGAAATCAAAAAAGGAGGTGTCCTACAATGCCCCAAGTGTCTGTGAACAATCAGAGGAACATGAAAATAACAACTGATAGGCCTGCATGGGATCAATTTTCAGATAAGACATATGGGTTACTTTAGAGTACAATTATGAGAAAACTCCTGGCATCAATCATTGGATTTGATTCAGTTCCCAGTCAACATAACCTAGGTCTTTAGTAAAGGATCTCTAAGAATCAGAAAGAGGTGGTCTAGCCTCCTAGTCATGCTGTGTAAGGTTCAAATAATGCAAACACATTTTTTCTCAATTTCCACAACTGAACAAAGTTCCCTTACAGATCAAAAGTTGTACTAGACCCATAGTTGAATAGAAAGGGAACTGTGCTAACTCTAGAACTGAGTCACAAGATGGAGTCAATGTAGATCACTCAATTCCCACGATTAACCACTTGGTATACTAATCCCCTCAATTCCCTCAATTTCCTCAGAGGTAACAACTAAAAATGTGAAATATATGGTTTATAGGGTTTTTTATGCCTCCAAAATGCTATAAAACTGAGACCAAAAAAATTCTAGTAGCTAGCCAACTGGATGGTAGTGTTTCATTTGTTCTAACAGGACCAGATGATTTATAATTTAATGGGATCTTAGAAATCATCTCATCTATCTCTTTTACTTTATCAGTGAAGAAACAGAAGTCCAGAGAGATGCTATGATTTGCCCACAATTCTACAGATTAATACAAAGCTGCTGTAAGACTTCAGCTCAAATCAGTGCTTCTTCTACTATATAATACCGTATTGGCTCTAAGGGAAAAGAACTAGGCTAAAACACAGCACAGTTAGCAAGCAGAAGCTATCCTAAGGCAATAGTACTGATCAAAAGAGCTGCAGGAGCCATACTATATTTCATAACATATGGTTAATATATTTCTAAGGCTCCTTTTCTGCATAGTTTTGAGAATTCTATCTAAACTAATGACCCTAAGGGAAATGTGCTTTGGAAAAAAAACACTATTTCAATAATGGCAAATGTTAGAGCATATGTATGCAATCTGTACCAGACAATTTAGTAATTATATTCTGTCTTGTGTTGTTTCCTAATTGTTTCTTATTTGTTAGTCCACCCTCCCTAACTACATTATTAAGTATTTTGCAAATAAGAAATGTATCTTCTGCATCTTCAGGGATTACAGTATTTAGCAGAAGATTTAGCTATATCAACCAACCAAAAGCACATTTATTAAGTGTTTCAAATGCCAGTTACTTTGGTTGGCCCTGGAGATACAAATATTAAAATTAGAGAAACCTTGCCATTATAGTAAGTGTTAATTGGTTGATAAATGATAAACTTCTAAATGGAATATAATTGTGGGGCAATGAGGGTTAAGTGACTTGCCCAGAGTCACACAGCTAGTAAGTGTCAAGTGTCTGAGGCTTGATTTGAACTCAGGTCTTCTTGAATCCAGGGCCAGTGTTTTATCCACTGCACTACCTAGCTGTACTGCCCTCCCCCCATATCCTTCTGGGGGATAAAATGCTACCCTCCATCTTTATGAAAGATTTGTTTGGAACTATGCCATTTGTTGCAGTATTTCAATCATGACTACCTTTCAACTCAAATGTTACTTATACCCCTGAAATATATTTACTTTTTGCATTAAAATGTATTTGTGCATTAGCCATAAGTATTACATCTGCATATCTTCCCTGTTATTTTCCTCTGAGAATTACTGAGCACATTCTCTACTCTAGTCATGTCTTTGTATACTACACTTTGTGTCTTTCATGGCACCCAATTTTATAGATTCATTTGGAGATTTCTTCCTACCCCCAAACTGTAGTTTATAGCCTTCCTGCCCATTTTGCTAGAACCACAGGAAGTGAGTTTAGAGTGGTTCTACTTCAGAAGGTTTGCTATGCTCAGTGAATGAAGTTACAAAAAGGCAGCTTTGGGCTTGCTAAAAAGAAAGACTTTTTATGAAATAAAGAACTGTCCAAAATTGGAATAAACTGCCTTAGTAGATGGTGATTTCCTTAACACTAGAAGCTGAGAATGTAACCAGGCGGAGCATGTGTCAGGAGTCTTGTAATAGATTCTTATTTAGGTATGAGTCATGTTAGATAATCTGAAATATACCCCTGAAATACTCTAATTCTACCTTTTCATACAATGAATTCCACAAACCTTTTTTTTTTTTTGGGGGGGGGGTTAAAGCAGGGTAACTTTTACTTGTCTTAAAGCCACCTACTGAAAACTTTGTGTAGTATTCTAGTTTGGTGAATAAGACCAAATAAGTCCTTTCTTTGTTTTGTGTTTTTTGTTTTGGTTTGGTTTGGTTTTTTTGTTTGTTTTTGTTGGTGTTTTTGTTTGTTTGTTTGTTTGCAGGGCAATGAGGGTTGAGTGACTTGCCCAGGGTCATACAGTTAGTAAGTGTCAAGTGTCTGAGGCTGGATTTGAACTCAGGTCCTCCTGAATCCAGGGCCAGTGCTTTACCCACTGAGCCACCTAGCTGCCCCCTCTGTTGTTTTTTTGTTTTTGTTTTTTTGTTTTATGATTTAAGTATCACTGGGGGGAAAAATACTTGAGAAAAGTTAGTTTGAGAAGCACATTTTAGAACTCTTACTCCTCAAACTCAAGTATATTTGGCCACACCCCTTTCAACTCACCTTTCCTTTGATAAGATAGAGATATCCTTAACCATTTTTTTTTTTACACTGCAACTTCAAATACCTATAGTCAGGGGGCAAGGGAACCATTGCCCATTAGAGGATAGCTTAGGATGTCAGATACCTATAAGACTTGTATGAAAATATATGACTCTACCAGCAAATGTAGACTAAAAAATGACTGAGAATGGTAGTGCCATATACAAGTAGCATGTTGGCAGCTAGGAACAATGATAATAGATGATATTTATATAGCTCTTTAAGGTTTGCAGAGCACTTTATGAATATTAAACCTCATTATCCCTGGGTGATGGGTGCTATTATTGTCTCATTTTACAAATGACCTGATGAGCTTATGTTTCAGGATAGCCCACATACATTTTTGTGCTGACCTATAAAAAAGTAATTTATAGAACCTTTTGATCTCTTCCCATTTCACCTCCTAAGGAACTCCAAGGAGCACAGTACTTGGTGGTAGGATGAAGGATCATCTTCCCTCCAGGAAATATTAATGACTTACTTGGGGCAAAAAAACAAAACAAACACACACACAAAAAAAAACCCCAATAACCACAGGATAAGTTACATGTGCTAACACTCACATAATCCAGAGGAAAGATCTTGGACCTGAGGGATCAAACAACCATTCTTCCTTCGGTCCTAAAAATGTGACCCTCTCAGCAGCAGTTGTAGCGGAGGTGAACCATCATTAATTCAGGCAGATGTAGATGGCAGGGACAAATGTTGGAATGTCTCTTGTGTCTTTGCCTGGTTCTGCTATGTGCCCCTTCTGTAACTTGTGATATCCCATCATATTCTTGGAAGCTGCTTTCTCTTAGAACAAGATGCCACCATCTCTGGGAATGGAGAGGGGATGACCAATTCCTTGGAACTGGAAACTCTCCAATTCCCTTGACCTACCTGTGTTACAAATAAAGTGTTGAAGATATATCAAGACAAAGAGATGGTTGTGGACTTATCTACATAGCATCAGTTTTATGGGAGAAAGAGGGTTTCAAGGGCACAGAGACTGAATACTATGCCCTAAGGATCCCTTTGAACAAGGGTTCTTAACAATAGGTTTTGGAAGATCCATGAACTTGGATGGAAAAAAAATACTGTTTTTATTTCCTCTAACCTCTAAAATCAAATTTAGTTTCCTTTAATTATTAAAAAAAAATTGTGAGAAGGGGTCTATAGGCTTTGCTAGACTGCCAAGCAACCAGGCAACCAGTGGATGCTGGAAATATTCCAAAATTATTCTACTGCAAGAATTCTAGCAAGAAAACAGCAAGGAGCACTGGGTGAGTTAAAGTGGAGGGAGCCTATACTGTATCATTACTTTTGATGTTTTTATTAACAAAATTGATTTTTCAAATTAAAATTTACATTCATAAGTCTATCTTGACCCAAATGCTCTCTTTGGACTTTCTTAATACAGATAATTCAATTAGAAAAGGCCAATAAATATCTAATATAAAAATTAACAGGAAAGGGGAGGTTATAATATTCTTTACAACTATATTAATTGCATTGCTAATATTTTACACCAACTTTATTTCCTTAGGAGCATCAAAGAACTAACTTGGTTTAAAAAAATAATAATAATTTAAAGCCTCACAAAGTTTCAAGGGAACAAAAAAGGCCATTCAGTTAATCATTCCAGACACCCAATCAAACCATGTGACCAACCCTCACTCCATACACACAAGAACCATTAAAAAACTTTTAGTGATTCCCTATCACATGTAAGAACAAAACCAAAAACCCCAGCAAGTTATTTAAGGTCCTCCACAATCTTCCCCCTCCAAACTTATTTATCTCACTCCCTTTAATGCCCTCTCAAGTTTGGTCAAACTGATTTTTTCCCCTGTACCTCCTATACAAGAGTCCATCTCCTCCTTCCTTTCCATTGCTCAAGGTGGCTGCAATATATAGAATTTCTCTTCTCATCTGTACCTCATAAAATTCCTAGATTGCATCAGAGTATAGCTCAGATATCACTTCCTGCACTAGGCCCTTCCTAATCTTTATGGATGTTAGCACTATCGCCTTGAAATTACTTTGTATACTTTTTTATATACTTTGTTTAGTAATAAATACCCACTCCGCACTGTGGAATGTAAGATCCTTAATGACATATTCTTTCAGTTTTCTGTTTGTGTCTCCAATACTTAATGTATATATCCCTGCACATAGTAGGCAGCTAATAATATTTTTGGGGGTGAGGCAATTGGGGTTAAGTGACTTGCCTAAGGTCACACAGCTAGTAAGTGTCAAGTGTCTGAGGCCAGATTTGAACTCAGGTCCTCCTGACTCCAGGGCCGGTGTTCCATCCACTGTGCCACCTAGATGCCCCTAATAATTTTTTTTTTTTAAGGAAAGCATTTTATGACCCTAAAAGGTTCTCTACTCAAGATTAATTGATATTGTACCTGAATAAAATTAAACTATTTTAGCTTGGTATTTATGTTTCTTTACAAGTTATTAGCAAAGATAAGTTGATTTACCTTTCCAGACACATCTCATATTGCTCTCTTTCTTTGCTTTCTGTTTCAGTAAAATTGGGCTACTCTCGAGGCCAGTCTATATGGCCAGGGCTCTAATTCCTCTATGCCTTTGTTTTGGCTTTTCTGTGTGCTTGTAAGACTTCCCTATAATTTCTTCAACTACTTTAATTCTTATCCTATCCAAGTGCTAGTAGTGAGACCACCTCCAGAAAAATGCCGATGATAGCCACAGTTGGCAGTGTTCTCCTCCTCTCAGATTTCACTTACATCTTTGGCAAACTCATTAATATATCACCACAATGTGTACCAGTGTCTTAGGCTGCTAATAGACTGTAAGCTCCCTGAAAGTAAGAACAATCTAAGAAATAAAAGAAAGCTCAGGTGTCACCTAGTAGGATGTGTACCTGGCCAAGGATACATCTAATTCAATTCCACAGACATCCGTTAAGTGCATGCTCTGTGTAAGGACAGAAGAATCTTGGCAAAGTGTATAGACAGCAGACCTTGGTGGAAGAAAGACCTTAAATCAAGTCCAATCTCTAAAATATTCTAGTCATGGGAGCAGGCCACTTAACCTCTCAGGGCCCCCAGGCCTCTGAGCCCATAGGTTACAGAAGAATTGCCCATCTGTGTCAGTAATGGGAGCTTCTACACCAACAGTTTCCTATATGGCTAAAAACACAAGTCAAGACATCTCTCCACCAGCACTAAAATGTGTTGTTCACTAAGGATACAAAGACAAAATGAAATATTCCTTGTCTGCCCATAAGGAATTTATATCCCAAGTAAGATGTATTTATTGATCCCGATAAATATGTTGATGCTAGCTTACATTTTTATGCTGATTTAAGGACTAAAAATTATTTAATACATGTAATTTCTTCCAATTCTAATAACACTTTTATAAGATAGGTCCTCTTATTATCCCCATTTTACAGATAAAGATACTGAATCTCAGAGAGTTTAAGTAGTTTGCTGATGGTCAAAGAAGTGTAAGACATAAGATGTGAACTCAGATGTTCCTGCTTCTATAGTCCAACACTCAAGTACCCTGCTACCTCTCATAAATGAGTAAATACAAGATAACGTGAGGAAATCTCCTTTATCAAAACAGACTCGGAACTGTTCTGCCACTTATACCCCTTTGAGACTTACCTCTGAGAAGTTAAGTGACTTGCCAGTATTATATATCCAGTAAGTGTCATATATGAGACTGGAACCCAGGTCTTATTGACTCTGTTACTGGCTCTTCATCCACTATGACAAGCTGTCTCGAGTGTCTACATGAGAATACCCGGGGAACTTTAGAGCTTAGTGAGTCAACCATTTTGACTAGAGGAAATTCATAAAATTATAAGGTTTATAGCTGAAAGAGGACCTAGGGATCATCTAGTCCAATTCCCTTATTTTACAGATAAGGAAAGTGATGTATAAAGAATTCCCGAAGATGGCGGAGAAGAGGCTGTGACTCCCACAAGCTCCAGATAAACCCGTCCATTCACGCCCAAATAATGCAGTAAAAAATCAAAACCCAGAACAGCCTAATGCACATAAGATCAGAGTGAGACTATTTCTCCACAAAAGAGGGCAATTCTGATCATCTACTGATCAGGCTGAACAGCTCAGCGCGCAGTCTGGACCCAGTCAGGGACAGTGCTTCCAGCGCCTATCAGAGTCTTCAGCACCAGCAGCTTCTGAGGCTCCGATCATGGACTGGTGAGGGGGTTCGGCGGTAGGCCGGGGTGAAGTGGAGGCAGTATCTACTGGAGTTGGGGCAAAGCGCCCTGTGCCTGAACCAGTGGCGGTGGCCCAGTAGGGGAGGGGCAAAAGCATGCCAAGCTTCCAACCATAGAGAATCAGAGTTCAATCAGACTTCTCTTTCCAGGTCAAAGAGAAAGCAACTGTGATTACTCACAAGCCAGGCAGGCTGAGAAGAAGCCCAATCACCACACCTTGGCCAGGCTGTAGCATGAACAGTGTGTCCTGGAAGCAGCGCTGCACTTTAAGAAGGAGTAAAAAGCCAAGAAATAGTAAGCCAGGATGAGTAGGCAGAGAAAGCAAAAGACCATCGAAAACTTCTTTGGGGGTAAGGTAGACCACAATACAACCTCAGAAGAAGAAGATAATAACAGGGTCAAAGCTCCAACATCCAAAGCTTCCAAGAAAAATATGAACTGGTCTCAGGCCACTGAAGCTCTCAAAAGGGACTTTGAAGAGAAAGTAGGAGAGATAGAATGAAGATGTAGAGAAAGAGAGGAAGGAATGGAAAGAGAAATGAGAGCAATGCAGGAGAGTCATGAGAAAAAAGTCAACAGTTTGAAAAGCCAAATGGAAAAGGAGATTAAAAAACTGTCTGCTGAAAATAATTGCCTAAGAATTAGGATTGAACAAATGGAAGCTAGTGACCTTATGAGAAACCAAGACACAGTAAAACAAATCCAATTGAATGAAAAAATAGAGGGCAATGTGAAATATCGCCTTGGAAAAACAGCTGACCTGGAAAATAAATCTAGGAGAGATAATTTGAAAATCATTGTACTACCTGAAAACCATGACCAAACCAAGAGCTTAGACACCATCCTCCAAGAGATTGTGAGGGAAAACTGCCCTGATATTCTAGAAGCAGAAGCTAAAATAGAAATTGAAGGAATCCACTGATCACCTCCTAAAAGAGATCCCAAAAGGAAAACCTCTAGGAATATTATAGCCAAATTCCAGAACTCCCAGGTCAAGGAGAAAATATTGCAAGCAGCTAGAAAAAAGGAATTTAAATACTATGGAGCTCCAATAAGGATAAAGCAAGATCTAGTAGCTTCTACATTAAAGGACCAGAGGGCATGGAATATGATATTCCAGAGGGCAAAGGAACTGGGACTACAGCCAAAAATCACGTACCCAGCAAAACTAATCATCATCTTTCAAAGGAAAACATGGAATTTCAATGAGAAAGAAGACTTTCAGGTATTTGTTATGAAAAGACCTGAATTGAATAGAAAATTTGACTTTCAAATACAAGATCCTGGAGAAGCATAAAAAGATAAACAGGAAAAAGACTTCATGAGGGATATTAAAAGATCAAACTGTTTATATTCCTACATGGGAAGATAATACTTTGAACTCATAAGAAGTATCTCATTTTTTTCTCTTATAACATGACTAATGCAGAAATAGGATTAATGTTATGTGTGTGTATATATATATATATATACATATATATATATATATATATATATATATATATATAACCTATATCAGATTACCTGCTGTCTAGGGGAGGGGGGAAGGAGGGAGAAAAATCTAAAATTGTAAAGCTTGTATAAACAAAAGTTGAGAACTCTCTTTACATGTAACGGAAAAAAATAAAATACTTTATTAATTAAAAAAAAAAGTATCTCAGTAAGGAGTTAACAGAGGACACAGGTCTGAACTGAATACAAAGGGATGATATCTGTAAAGCATTTATGTTTTGTTCTTTGTGGGGTGTCTTATGTCTGGGGCCGGATTTGGGCTTGGGGCCTCCTGGATCCAGGGCTGGTGCATTGTCCCCTGTGCCACCTAACTAACCCATAATGACATCTTTAAAATAGGGTTGAGGTGTAGGAGTAATAGACTGGGGGAGGGGGAAAGGGAGAGATGGTCTGGGGAAAGGTTGTTCACATGAAGGAATCAAGAAAAAAGCTTATGAAGGGGAGCAGAAGAAGGGGAAGGAATTGGGGAGTGAGTGAACCTTAATATCATCAGAATTGACTCAAAGAAGGACTAACATACATACTCAAGTGGGTATAGTAATATATTTTTGCCCTGAGGGAGGGGAGGGAGATAAGGGGGGTGGGGAGAGGGGAAGGAGGGAAGGGCAAATTGGGGGAGAGAGCAGTAAAAAGCAAAATACTTTCAAGGAAGGTAAAGATGTTCTGCATAACTGCACAAGTATGACATATTGAATTGCTTGATTTCATAGGGAGGGTTGAGGAGAGAGGGAAGAAGAAAATTTGGAACATAGAATTAGCTCAAAGACCTTAAACTCCTCAGAGTTGGTTTATGGAGGGAATAGCATTCACACCCAGTTGGGAGGAGTAATCTATTTAACCCTACAGGAAAAGTATGAGAGGAAGAGGATAAGGAATGAAAGGTGAAAAAAAAGGGAGTGCAGAGTAGGGGAGGGGAGAGTCAGAAGTAAAACACTTTTGAGGAGGAATAGTTTAAAAGAAGATAGAAAATAAAGTAAATATCATGGGAAGGGAATAGGATGGAGGGAAATAGTTATGATGATTGAATATAATGGCAAAACATATGGTACCTACTTTGCTGGGCTAATATGAAGAAAATTATTTGTCAAGTTTAAGGTACTTTATTTAGGTTATGATGAACAGGATACTATCAGAAAAACCTGGAAAGACCTACATGAACTGAAGCAGAGTGAAATGTACTGTATACAAAATAACAGCAGTAGTGTAAGATGATCTGTGGTTATTTTCAGCAAGGCAATGGTCCAATATAACCCTGAAGGACTTTTGAAAATGGCAACCCATCTACAGAGAAAGAAGTGATAGTATCTGAAAATAGATGGAAACACATTTTTTTCTTTTTCTTTTTTGTTTTTTAATGAGGCAATTGGGGTTGGGTGGCTTGCTCGGGGTCAGACAGCTGGTGGGTATTGGGTATCTGAGGCCAGATTTGGGCTCGGGTGATCCTGATTCCAGGGCCGGTGCTCTGCCCACTGCGCCACCTAGCTGCCCCTGGAAACACATTTAAAAAAAATTTTTTTTTTCTCTTTGACAATTCCTCAATGTGAAGTTTTAGGGGGTTTTTGACTGTTTTCTCTCACAACCTAGCTAATGTGGGAATGTTTTCCATGACTACTCATGTATAACTTATTTTGAAATGCTTGAGTTCTAGTGGGTGGGGGGGGGGGGGTGGGAATGAAGGAGGAAGACAAATTGGAACACAATTTTTTAAAAAACTGATGTTAAAATTTGTTTTTACATATATTTTATAAAATAAAATTCTATTCAATAAAAAAATAAAACAAATAAATAAATAAATTTAAAAAAAGAATTTCCAAAATAACCCTGGGATTAAGAAATAGAATAGGGATCTAAGCCTAGGTCCTCTTGCTCCAAACCCCATGCTACTTTTACTACATCATACTGTCTAATGGGCATCAGGGAGAAGTCTTGAGTTATAAGATTAGGAAGTTAGTTTGGGCCCAGAATGTAGAATTCTTCCTATGCCAACAAAGAAAGATTGAATGTTTTTCTGTAAGGAATGAAGCACTACCAAAGATTTATATGCAAGGAAGTGACATGATATGGTGCTTTGGGAAGACTAATCAGGAAGCTGAATGTTGAATGAATAGAGGCAAAGAGACCAGGTAGGAATCTAGTACAATAGTTCAGGTGTGAGGTGATGAGGACCTTTCCTCAGGATGTAAAGTGTAGAGATATTTTAGTTTAACAATGAATACAGTATAAATATGGAAAATGGAAGAAATTGTATTGTTAGTTTGCTTGATTCCAGATTGTCATTACTTCTAATCACTTTCTTAAATTGATGGACGTTGGATCTTCATGAAGCTTAAAGTCAATCTTCTTGAAAAGTGTTTAAATCATAGGGTTGTTGTTGGGTTTTATTTTAAACAAACATATAATATCCAAAGATAATTCTATCAATTCCTTCTCAGAATTTTTTTTTATTAAAATGACATCAGAAAACTAATCCAAACTGAAGGTCAGGTAATTAGAGGGAATAGTTCAATTAACTAGTCACTCAAAATATCTTTCCTTTGCCCCACATGGCTAAACAACAGGCCAGCCTCCTGCTCCGATGCTTTGGATGAACCTGTTCCCTTAGGGGACTGTCCAAGCTACAGCCTTTTATTAAAAGGGTAAAGTTTTTGTTTAAAAGAAGCTAGTATTTTGGCCACACTAGTGAGCATTGTCTAACATCACCATGAGATTTTAATAAATCTTGCACAAAGGAGACTCTCATGGTCAGGTTTAGCAAAAGCCCATTTTAGGTTAATCCTGATCATGATTTGTTTGGGGAGGGGATAATGGGAAATACCTGTCATTTCATAAGATCTGAGATTTTAAGCCAAAAAGTTATTTTGGAAGCCATCTTGTTCAACCCCCTCCCTCTACAGATGAGGAAACAAAGGGCTAGAGATGAGAAGTGACTTATCCAAATCCATACAAGTAGTAAGTGACTACTTGTCTAAATTTTAACCCATGTCCACTAACTCTAAATTGTATGTTCTTTCACTCTGTACTTAGTACACTGTTTTAATTTACATCAGCATAAAAAATGATAATAGGGTAGCTCCCATGTAAAAAATCCCCTTCACTGAACAGATTAACTGTTCCCCATAATTATCTTAGTTTCCTGGGGATGCTGAGAGGTTAAAGAACTTGCTCATGATCATGCAGCTTATATATATATATATATATATATATATATGAAACTCCTGGCCTTCTTGTGGTGGAACTGTTTCCACTAACAGGAGAAGGGGTGAAGGCAACTCACTGGTGCCTTAAAACCAGTCACTTTGGGCAGGTGGTGCTCATTAGCCTTGGCAGGCAACCCACCTAGGGGAAGGAAACCCTGATTTTAAACCTCCGCTGCTTTGCGGCTATACCCATATATGGGAAAGGCTTCAGGAGTTAACCCCGAGGAAAAATCAGGAATCAGAGTCCCTTAGGCAGTTGGATGTTGGACATCACATCCCTCTGGCAACTCCTGTGGCGGCACTGGTGCCAAACTGTATTGGCTCTGCCTCTCCTTTGGATCCACCAATGTCGCAGAGAGGGAAAACCTGCTGCATGGGCAACAGTTTGTTTCCATATTGATCCGCCCAGGCCAGCGCCCTGGAGAGGACACTCCAGCTACTCCTCATGGGGTAGATACAACACGGGATGTGGCAGTTACCAGTTAGAAGTCACTCAGGAGCTGTGGGTCCCGTATCCAACTGCACAGCCACACTGTGGCCTGTGGCTCTTCAAGGCGCTGATCCATGGTCGTCTGCGACTGGTGGTGGCCTACCACCTACTACATATATATATATATATATATATATATATATATATATATATATATATATATATATATAAAGTAGGACTTGAACCCAAGCCTTCCTGACACCTTGATCAGCCCTTAAAGGAAATAATGTATGTAAAGCATTTTGCTACCTTAAAGCACTATATAGAAGTCAGCTATTACAACCACACTGCCTCTCAAAAAGGAAAACCCAATGTATAAAACAGAAATGCAGTTTATCATTTGCCTGATATTGGCAGGGAATTCTGCAAAACTCCCTTCAATAAAGCTTCCAGATAATGAGCTTCCCCTTCAGTACCCAAAAGTAAAGTACACATGCACAATTATGATAAAAATCTTTCCAGAGATGACTTCATCCAGCAGTAAGACCCCAAAGAGAGGACCTGAAAAATGAAGCCCCAGAAGGGACATGGGCAAAATAGAGAAGATAAGTTTTACCAATTTCATGGTTTTCCTGAAGGCCCACCCTACAATTTAGCTTTCTATAAATGAAGCCCTGGAGACCTCTGGAAATGAAATATTCTCTCTGAGGTCATGAAGAGTTCATAAAAAAAAGACTAATCTCCTCATTCTGCATTCAGTATCCTGGTCTCCCTAATCTTGTACTCTCTGACTTAATGATGCCCCCAGAAATTTCTATGAATTCCCTTATAAACTACCCATATTGCCCTTCAGATCTCAGTCTTTGCATTTAATCCAGTTTCTTCCTGTCCTTTCTTTGTGAGTCTCTGTTTCCCTGTACCACCCAGTTATCCAATTCTCTCCCCAGATTCTATACACCTAGGTCTCCCTTCCTAATTAATGCCTAATATTTGAAAATTCTCTCTCTTCCTCCACCCTCATAACTTCCATTTCTTTAATTTCTTCATCCAACGATTTCATTCAATTTAACAAACATCTATTAAGCCTTTACTTTGTTTAAGGTCCTATGCTAGGAAGCTAATAAGTTAATTGGTACTGAGGTGTTTATGATTTATAAGATTATACCCCTTCCTGAATGGGTTAGGGATGTTAAACATGATTATATTGTCTTGTTTTCTTTATTATTTATTTTTCTATTCTCTTTCAGTTAAATGTTTTGCTATTTGATTTATGGTTCCTGCTTGTTCCTTTGGTAAATAATGCACCAGGAAGGGCCTTGAGTAATATTTGCAAAATCAAGATTAGCTAAAACATCCCACACTGAAACTGGAATAGCAAAGATTTCCAGAGTAGAGTGGGACCACTGTTCCACACCTCTTGGATACTACATTTTTTTTGGGGGGGGCAATGGGGGTTAAGTGACTTGCCCAGGGTCACACCGCTAGTAAGTGTCGTGTCTGAGGCCAGATTTGAACTCAGGTCCTCCTGACTCCTGTGCTACCTAGCTGCCCCCGATACTACATTTTAAAGAAGATTCTTCATAAGTCCAGGTGCCTAAAGTCATGAGAGTTTTGATCTTTTGTTCATGTTGTCATCCCCTCACATACAAATGGAATGTCTGACTTTCCTCTCTATCTATCCAGATCAAATTCATCCTTCAAAACCCAGATCAAATTTCACCTCCATTTTAAAAGCCTTCCTTAACTATTCCAATCAATATTGAATTCATCTCCGATTAACTCCTATAGCACCTTTGGTCTTTACAGCATAATGTAGCCCTTAATTTTGTATAATCTTCTTTTGTTCTCTTGGTTTAGGTATATTGGTCTTGTTCTTCCACCCAAAACACAAGTTTCTTATAGATGATGACCCTTTGAAGGGTAACAAAGTCTAGAGGAAAGAACACTTAATATACTGGCAGAAAATCTTTGTTCAAATCATGGTTTGGGGCTTACTACCTTTGTGATCATGGAAAACATGTCACTTACCCTCTTGAGGCTTATGTGCTGAACTCTGTAAGATTAAAGGATTGGACTAGACTATCGCTGAAGTCCTACCCACTTCTTCTATCTCCTACAGATAGTAGCAATGTCTTAACTACACAATGTGTGTCTACCACTTTGGGGCTATGGATAGGGCCTGGACCCATGATTTCCTTAGGAGAAGTTCCCTGAAAATGAGAAAACTCCCTCTACCAATGCACTGCAACTCTGTGCAACTTAGAGAGTATCCTAGTGCATCCAAAAGTTAAATTACTTGATCAGGATCATACAGCCAATATCTAATGACACTTGAACTGAGATTTTCCTGGCTCTGAGCCCAGCTCTTTATACTCAATGCCACATTGCCTCTCATGCATACAGTAAATGGTAGTTAATTTATTTATTTATTTATTGATTGATTCTAAAATAGTGGGTCATAGGTACTTTGATATGCCCATGAGAGCAATGCTTTTCTTTGAGGTACATTCCCAGAACCTGCTATACCAAACTATATAAGCAGTCTTTTACTCTAAGCCTATTCCAAAATAAGCACCATTTGCATGAAGCAGTTAGATAGAAAAGGAACATTTAATTGTCAGTGACACCCTGCATCAAGGGCCTTCCTCAGATTAGCAGCCTGATTCTTGGAAAAATATATTTTCTTATCTAGGGGCAAGAGGTGAGTCATATTGGCCCAGCTCCTATCCTCTGTACTGTGAAGTCTGTCATCTCCTAAGCAAAGAGGTAATATGCTACAACCACCCACCCCCCATAATTGGCATTACCTATTACATTTATCAGACAAACTGGTCTTTTAAAAGTGCATGAGTTACAAGGGAAGGAGTAAAGACTCCTGTGAGAACCTTTGCTTCCCCATCTTCTACCTTAATCATGTTTTACTGTTATAACCTTTATGTTTCATTTCTGCATTCCTTTACTTTTTTTCACAAGTAGGTTCATATGCTCTGCAGGAAGCTGCTATACTTATATTGAAAAGAAGAGAAAGGCCATGGGATAACGTGATGGTAAATGTGATTGAATTGTGGGAAGCTGGAAAGCTAAGGGAAGTGAATTTGATTTGTTTTATTAGAGTCAGAGGCCAGGGGAAAAGAAATGGTTGCTGAGATGAGATTTGAAGAGTTGGTGAGTCTAAGAAAGAGGTCAAAAAGGCATGCCCAGTACACAGTGCTATGTGTATATAGTAAGCTCTTATTAAATGTGTGTATGTTGTGAATGTCAAATGAATGGGAATGAATGGATATAGGTAGAGGAGTGAACAGACACTCCTTATAGATGTTTACAGAAAGCCTTTAATAAAGGGCAGCATGATGACAAACTGATGTTGAACAAATTATAGGTTCAGTCTCTAAGGATGCTCAAACAAAATTGGACAACTAAGAGAAAAACAAATGCAACAGTAATTCCCCCCCAAGGAAGATGGAAAAGTAGCTAAGGGACATGACTAATGGTAAACTGTGCACAGCAAATGGAAGGCAAGGGTCCAAATCACTGCTGTATTTGTCCTCTTAAATCTGGTCATTTTTTTCTATTCATAATACTGTCAAAAATGAGAGATTCATTCTCATTTCTGCAGTGTTTGACAAATAATTGGTCAGCTTTTATGTCACTACATTTCTTCATTAAATAGAATTTCAATTAAAATTTAATGAAATTGTGGACACAAATACCAGTCTCCAAAATGATATTTAAATAATTTTACTTTCACCAACAGAAACTCCAAACAAAATAAGCCCCTTTCTCAGGGATGCTTTTTGACCAGGTTAAAAAGCTGAGGGCTCCCTCCCAACCCTCTACACTCCTCTGGCTCCTCTGAACAAGACCTAAAAAGTCATATTATATAGGATGCCTAGGATCAACATGGTAGCAATGAGAGGATCAGAAGCACAGGTTTTGCACCTGCTTGTCACTGTCACACACACCCCCACCTTTCCTTGTTGTTTCCAATATTGAACAAAGAGTCTCCTGAAAAGGTAAATAAATGCTCAATCCCTTTCTGCTGCCTCTTTCCACAGTGTCCTCTGCCATCCCTCTTGATTGCTAAAAACCTCATGATCCTAAATGTTCTTTAATATTCCAATCAACTTCCAGTCTCACCATCTGAAGACAAACCATCTCTTGCCACTTGCTCCTTGAATGGTTGTTTACTTCCTCAAACCCCAGGGTATACAGGTCAAAAGGAGATAACACTGAACTCTGTACTTTTTCACTTTCAGACTCTCCCTCCTTATTCAGTAGCCATCTTTTCTTCTTTAAAGTTGACCATCCATCCTAGGTCCCTTAGAATTCCAAGTTAACCTTTCTCTTCCCCAATAAGTTTCTGGATCTTAGTCTTCTCCTCCATCACAACCTCCTTCCTCCTCAAACACACTGACCTCCAAGTTTCCCAGCATCTTGCATTTCAATGGCTTCTATCTCCAACCCCTTTCAGTCTTAAATGGGAAATTTGAGGATGTGTCAGTCAGGATTCATCTCCAGTTCTCCTAACTTCATGTCTACTACTCTTTCTACCACCATATTATGACCTCTTTTTTTCAGAATTTGACTTTTACAATCTGCCTGGGTAGTTGTAGTTCCCCCATCCCTATCTCTATGTTAATTCTGTATTCTCTAGAGAAAAGTACTATTTGTAAGCTTTATCTGTCTGATAAAGACTATCATATTATCTCATAATATTGTTACTCCTTTTATCTCACCCCAATGTACTCAATTGTGCTTGCATCCTCAGGTTTATGGGATTCTATGCTAGCTTCCATGAGATAGAATCTATTCTATATCATTCTTTCCTCCTCTTTTTTGTTTTCTTGTTTGTTTGTTTGTTTGGTGGGGCAATGAGGGTTAAGTGACTTCCCCAGGGTCACACAGCCATCAAGTTTCAAGTGTCTGAGGCTTGATCCTGAATCCAGGGCTAGTGTTTTATCCACTGCACTACCTAGCTATACTCCCCCTCCCCACATCCTTCTGGGGGATAAAATGCTACCCTCCATCTTTATGAAAGATTTGTTTGGAACTATGCCATTTGTTGCAGTATTTCAATCATGACTACCTTTCAACTCAAATGTTACTTATACCCCTGAAATATATTTACTTTTTGCATTAAAATGTGTTTGTGCATTAGCCATAAATATTACGTCTGCATGTCTTCCCTGTTGTTTTCCTCTGAGAATTACTGAGCACATTCTCTACTCTAGTCATGTCTTTGTATACCACACTTTGTGTCTTTCATGGCACCCAATTTTATAGATTCATTTGGAGATTTCTTCCTACCCCCAAACTGTAGTTTATAGCCTTCCTGCCCATTTTGCTAGAACCACAGGGAGTGAGTTTAGAGTGGTTCTACTTCAGAAGGTTTGCTGTGCTCAGTGAATGAAGTTACAAAAAGGCAGCTTTGGGCTTGCTAAAAAGAAAGACTTTTTATGAAATAAAGAACTGTCCAAAATTGGAATACGCTGCCTAGGTAGATAGTGATTTCCTTAACACTAGAAGCTGAGAATGTAACCAGGTGGAGCATGTGTCAGGAGTCTTGTAATATTCTTATTTAGGTATGAATCATGTTAGATGATCTGAAATATAGCCCTGAAATGCTCTAATTCTACCTTTTCATACAATGAATTCCACAAATCTTTTTTTTTTTGGGGGGGGGGTTTAAAGCAGGGTAACTTTTACTTGTCTTAAAGCCACCTACTGAAAACTTTGTGTAGTATTCTAGTTTGGTGAATAAGACCAAATAAGTCCTTTCTTTGTTTTGTGTTTTTTTGTTTCTTTTTGTTGGGGGGTTTGTTTGTTTGTTTGCAGGGCAATGAGGGTTGAGTGACTTGCCCAGGGTCACACAGTTAGTAAGTGTCAAGTGTCTGAGGCTGGATTTGAACTCAGGTCCTCCTGAATCCAGGGCCAATGCTTTACCCACTGAGCCACCTAGCTGCCCCCTCTTTGTTTTTTTATGATTTAAGTATCACTGGGGGATAAAACAAACAAACAAACAAAAAAAAAAACTCGGGAAAAGTTAGTTTGAAATTGTAAGGAATTAATTGTAATTTGGGGTTTCTAAGACCACATCTTTTGCTTCATTATAGTCAAACCAAAAATGTAATCTTGAAAAGCCAGGTAGCTTTAACATCAGGAAGTGATGTTTGCTCATGGGACTGTCAATCAAAATTGCCAGCCAATTACCTTGGTGCTGTGCGTTTGTAGATGATTCTGTTTTCCAATTTCATGGGAGGTTTCGGGAGGAAGCCCAGGAGGAGAGTGCTTGCTCTGGCACTCAGTAGAGAGGGAGAGAGATGCTGGTGTGGTGGACGTTCAGACTGAGCCGGAGACACTGCACAGCTGATACTCCTTGGAACTGCGGATTCTGGGTGGTGGTGAGTTTGTGTTGTTGAAGTGAGGCTAACTCTTTGGGGCTTAGCTGAGCTGGAGGTAAGTTTAATGTTTGACTAGGTTTTAGTTCAATCCAGGCTTGTTCAGGGTGCCTGGGGCCTTTTTACCCTAGTGATTTAGATTCTAATCATCTGGGAAGCAAGTCATATCTTTCCCTTCCCCTATTCCTTTTTTCATTGTCCCTGGCTCTATTAACTTCACATGTGTTGTAGATTTGTTCCCATTAATAAAACCTGTTTAGTTCATTGAAAAGAGGCTGTTAATCTCCCAATATTATGGTGGGCCACCAAATTAAGTTAGTTTGAAATATAGGAAGCACATTTTAGAACCCTTACTCCTCAAAGTGAAGTATATTTGGCCACACCCCTTTCAACTCACCTTTCCTTTGATAAGACAGAGATATCCTTAACCATTTTTTTTTACAATGCAACTTCAAATACCTATAGTCAGGGAGCAAGGGAACCATTGCTCATTAGAGGATAGCTTAGGATGTCAGATACCCATAAGACTTGTATGAAGATATATGACTCTACCAGCAAATGTAGACTAACAAATGACTGAGAATGATAGAGCCATAAACAAGTAGCATGTTGGCAGCTAGGAACAATGATAATAGATGGCATTTATATAGCTGTTTAAGGTTTGCAAAACACTTTCTGAATATTAAACCTCATTATCCCTGGGAGATAGGTGGTATTATTGTCCCCATTTTACAAATGAGGAAACTTAAGCAAGCAGAGGTTAAGTGACTTGATCAGTGTTACACAGCTAATCAGTGTTTAAAGGAGGAGTTGAAATCAGGTGTTCCTGACTTCAGGTCCGGTGTTCTTTCTACTGAGCTACCTACCTGACTCTACAAACAGAAAAATAGCCTTCCTGGCAGTCATAGGGAATATCTGAATTCACTGGAACAAGATGCCCCTCCCAGAATAATCCAATCATGCTGCTAACTCAAGCTTTGGATACCACCTCCCTCTGAAGGGTGGAGTACCAAACTCCTTCCAAGGTTTTCCATTATAGAAAACATTAGACTTTTAGCTCACTCTACTCTCTACAATTCTGCCTGAGAACAAAATAATCTTTTTGGCCCTCTCCCACACCCTTTCCAGTTTCCTTTTGTGTGTTGTCTTCCCTTCTTAAGTCATAAGCTATTTGAGGGCAGAAAATGTTTTTCTCTTTCTTATTTCTATCCCCAGTGCTTAGCACTATGTCTAGCATATAGTAGGTTTTAATAAATGTTTATTATATTATAATGCATTTAAAGCAAAAGAGAGGAAGCTAGAACATCTTAAATCAAAGGACAATAGAGCTGAGGATGCCAACTTTGCCTTCCCCTACTGTTTGGATTCCATATATTACAAGATTAGGAACCCGGAGTTTTGGGTTTTGTTGGACACAACTGATAGTCCAGAAGTGTAGCCAAGGTAAAATCATCCCTAAGTAGCTACAGAGAATTCCATTCTGACACTGAGCTCCTGGTGGTAAGTAAATGCTTGTCACTTGCATGGTCACAGTAAGAAAATTATTATTGTTCAGCTGTTTCCTTTTGTTCTTTATATTACCCTTTTATTAAATGCCTCAATAAATATTGAATTATGATTGGTTTATGTCTAGTCTGTGCATAGAGAAGGGAGTAGTGGGGGCTCTAGCTATGAATCAGATAATTCCAATTACTCCAAAACACCCTTCCCACTTGCATGTGAGAGTGAGCAAGAGGTCCCAGAGTTCAGAAGGATACTTGTTACACTTACATTCTGTGTCTTAACCCCTTGTTTGTCCCTTGTAGGCCATGGCTGGCAGAAGGAAAACAGAAGGGCAGCCTTTAGCTCAGACTCTGCAAGCATTCCCATAGATTTCAGTTTCATGACATATTCTTTTGAAGAATTCAGTCAATGCAGAGATCAACAAGCAGCTTTTCATTCCAACACACAGCTGCTCAGCCCAGCAGATATGTTGCCCTTACATCTGAGAGACTCAGTGACTGATCTTTTTTTTTTTTTCCAACTACCCTGCAGGATTCAATCAACCAAGTCACTTTGGAAGAGAGGTTGTTCCTGAGTTAGCCATACGTTGAATGAAGTTGGCAGCAATAAGAGCCAGAGGTGTGAGGTGGGCACTGGCTTTTTCAGACCTATGGAATCCCAGAACCCCAGAATGTCAAGCCCAGAAGGACCTTAAAGTTCATGTGGTACAATCCCTTCATTTTATAGAAGAAAAACAAGAAAACAAGAGGGATACTTAGAGGAGAGACAGCACTTTTTGTTCTAGGTATTGAGGTGGCTGGCATCCACTTCATTTTTAAAATCATAATGGATCAAATCTATTTGGAGAGAGTAGAGGAAGTTGGAGAGACTTAATATCCTTAAGGGGTTAGAGAGGACATTTTCTGGGAATTGTATGTTTTGGCAAAAGAGCCTCAGCAAGAATGGCTGAGCAAACCCATATATTCATTAGGGGTAAAATCTTTCCTTTTAAAATTGCAGTTTTGGCCTTAACGACATCTTGTTTTCTATGTGCACAGGCTATTCACCATTTATTACTTGGTTTCAGCCTCCAGGGATATGTATCTTCAAACATTTTTCATGCTGAAAAAGATTTTTTTTTTAAAACAAAATCAGGGAAATGAATCTAATATGAAAAACATTTATCTCAGGTGTCCAAAACCAGAAAAGGCTTCTATATCACAATAGCCTGCATGAGTGTGGAAGAGCAGACAGAGGGAATCCAAAGACCATTAAGAAACAACTTCTTGGGGTGCAGTTAGGTGGCACAGTGGATAAAGCACCAGCCCTGGATTCAAGAGGACCTAAGTTCAAATCCGGCCTCAGACACTTGACACTTACTAGCTGTGTGACCCTGGGCAAGTCACAAGTCACTTAATCCTCACTGTCCCACAAAAAGTAAAAAAGTAAAAAAGAAAAAAGAAACAACTTCTCCTTTTGTAGCTAGAGAATGGAAACAAACTCACTGAGCCACCGCTGAAGAGTGATTGTCCATTTGTTTAGCTATTATTCCTACTTTACTTGCTTAGTACTTATTTGATTTTTTTCTCAGATGCCTATTGCCCTTGAGCCCATGGGCACATGAAGGAAATATAAATTCAATTCTTCAAACTAAATATAACAGCTAAGTGTCCTTCTTAAAGGCATCCTGTATGATTCATGACTAAGGAAAACAAGACAAAAGATGTGGTTGACCCAGTGTTCTGAAAGCCATTCCCAAGAAAGAAGAGAGAATTGAGGGGCAGCTTGGTGGCTCAGTGGATAAAGCACTGGCCCTGGATTCAGGAATACCTGAGTTTAAATCTGGCCTCAGACACTTGACACTTACTAGCTGTGTGACCCTGGGTAAGTCACTTAACCCCAATTGACTCACCAAAAAGAGAGAGAGAGAGAATTGATAAGAAGACTATGGCTTTAATTATAGTTCACACAGATAATCAACTGCTTACATGGTGTGGATTTGGAAAAGTATAATAGAAATGACAATGGACTCAAAATCAGAAGACTTAGATTTGAGAACTGTATCTGGCACTTACTCTAAGAAATATGACCTGAGGCAAGCCACTTTTCCTTTCTGTAGCTGATCTAAACAAGGAGGGATCATTAGGTCATCTCTAAGGTCCCTTCTAACTACAAATTCTATGACTCTTATTTTGGAAGGAAAAAACAGTCACCCCTAAAAGAAAAGATGTCTCTCCCTTGCTAATGTTGGTAACAGAAAACTATACCACTAGTATGAAGGGGAATCCTTCTCCTGGTAGCCTCTTTAAATACAAATGTCACCAGGAGGAAGAGCAAATTACCACACTAAGTAAAATGTTTATTAACCATCTTTTACAGAGCATTGTGCTAGATGGAAGAGGGGAAAGGGCAGCTGGCAGTAAAGATTATAGAGAGAAAAAAAGCAGTATGGTGCAGCTCTCTACCAAATCTACAACAAAGATAAAGCAAGAGCACCAGAAATTATGATTAGAAAATCCAAGAAGAAACTATAGTGTGTCTTTTATCTATCCTAGGTCAGCACAGAATGATAACTAGAAGCCTGCTAATTCTGGGGAAAAGGTAAAAGAAGGAAGACCAGCACAGGACCTTCCAATGCATGAAGGACACTGGGGCCTATAATTGTATACCAGGTCAGGAAGCACAGAACAAAGGTGAGCTCATACTTGTGTCACTGTGATCCCATACTTGGGTCTCAGAGCTTTCCAGCAAGAAACTGGAAGATCCTTAAAAAACACAAAACTTAATACCTGGAGAAAGCAGTGGCACATTCCTTCCAAAAGTGTTTAGACACTGATTATAAACCAAAGTTTTAATTCAGAGGGTAAAGAGGAAAATATGAGTAAACAAACAAACAAAAACTGGTGATGAATTATGGAAACAGGAATGCCTAAGACTCAAACCCAGAAGACAAGAATAAGTCTACAACATCTATGAGTAAAGCATCAAATAAAAACATAGCTTGATTGCTAGAAGAAATGAAGATGATTTCATAAATGAAATGAGAGGTCAGGAGGAAAACAAATCAACTATTTAGTACAACAGGTAAAAAATCCTACTCAAGACTCTATAAAAATTAAAATATACTAAAACAAAATTTAATGACTTCATGAGATAATAAGAAATATTAAAACAAAGTCAAGACTTAAAAACAGAGCTTTTATTTCTGAGTCCTACACTCCCTAGTCATTTGACATGTTAATTGATTCTTCTTCAGGTAGATATTTAGGATATTCCTCATTTCAGGGAAACTACAGAGTTGGAGTAGAGGACATACCTCTGAAGTCCTATTCACATCTAAACCTGTGATTCTGTAATCCAGTGAAAGGACTCAATATAAAGGTTCTGGTTGAAGTTAGACCCACCCCTACTCCTTCCACCCTTGAAAAAAAATCTTACCTTTCACTCAAGTCATGTCCAAGCATGGATAACTTGTCCTTCATTGAGTCCATTCTAATACTATTTCCTTTTTAAGAATACCATAATCAAAAAAAAAAAAGAATACCATAATCATTTTATCAATTGTGAATTCTTAGATTACATCCTCATACCCCAATAGCTAGGTTTTATCTGTTGGCATGGTAGACTAACTCACTTTTCCACTCAACATCCTTTCATAAAAACAGAACTTTTAATAGAAACCTTTAAACACACACACACACAAATTTTTAAACTTTATGTATAATTTCAGACTTTTTTTCTAATTCTGACCTGTTATCAATTCATATGCTTAATCTAACTTTGATATTATTGAAAGGCAAGGCATAGACAGAATGTTTCTTTGTCACTGGGGAAGAAATCCTCCCAGGATGGCCCCAGGACTTCATGTCAACTTAATATAATAATCTCTTTTCTGTTAGTTTGCCCTCAACTATCAGTAGGTCTTCTCTGTCTCTGCTACAGTTGTTCTATTTATTCTTTTAACTTGTGAGGAAGGGGAAGGGACAGTGGGAATATTCCCCTAGGGCATGTCAACCCACTCAACCCAATTCTATACACATCTCTGACTACAAAAAATGACATCTTTAATATATCACAACTAAATTAGAAGTTAAGTGAACACAAGAGTCAACTGTACCAATTGTCTGCTTACTACTTTAAAAAATGAAAAGAAGGTATTTGATTCAGGAGAACAAAAAGCCACCTTAACTATTCTCCTTCTACAAGGTATCACCCATGTATATGCCGAAATCATGAGCAATTCCTTGAAAGATATAGCGAGTGAAATAACTTTGATAATTGCCTGGGTATTAATTTCAAACTAGAAATAAAATGAGAAGATGTATGTTCATGAATTGTTTGCCACTGACATGAAAGAAAATCAATGCTCCATACAAACAAAAGAGCAAGTCTCTATAGATGATGGTGCTTCATTTGTAGATTTTTTTTTCCATTTGCATCATTCTCTTAAGTGAGATCCATAATTATTTTTTAAATGTGTCCTAACTAATCACACAGAAAAAAAATAAGTGGATGAACAATACCTGTCATCCAGACTATGTTATTCATTTAGAGTAAAAACCCACTAAGCTTATAAATCAGTATAAATATCCTGAACAGACCATAAAGACAGTAAGTGAATACAAAATTAAATAAGAGGGAAAAAGCAACTGGGTCTCCTCTTAAGAAATTGAACACTGCTTTTAATGACTCTATTCTTCTCCCTGAAAAAAAAAAGTACATATCTTTTAAGAACAAAATCTCATGGTGATATTATAAGTCATAGAATACAAGATACTGTCTCTGAAAAATTGAAGTTGAATGTCAAGGAATGTGTAAAATAAAGAGGTACACAGTAGATATAATCAGATTGTTGCTGTTGCTTGTCCTTCAATTTCAAAGAGGAACAATAATATTAAAAGGTGTCTTGATTCATTCATGATTTGAATTTAAGTGAGGAGGCAAAGTTGAACAAAGACATCAGCCTCATTATCTCTTCCAGAGTCATCGATCCAATGGAAGGATAAAAGTCAGGATAACTGATGATAGCTCAGGAAGCAACAGATGACCCTAGTGTCTTTAATGTCTAACCAAACTCTAAGTGCTCCACATTGCCTGTTCCAGTTGCCTTGATGGCCATTGGAACAAATTGTTCTCATGTGCCCATTGCACCAAGGGAAGTCTTCACATGCTTGGACTAGACATCCCCCTAACTCACTGATGGGTTTGAGGCCTGTCAGTTACCCTTAAGCTGCTTTAGTCAGGTTTAATCTGGTTTGGAGGAATAGGAGAACACTTAAGGTAAGGGTCACAGTAGAAGCAAAAGGACAGACTTTATAATAAGCACAGTAAGTTTCAGATATGACAAGAAGCCCAGACTGACTTTGATAATGAGAGAATTTTGGACAGGACTGAGTATTGAGGTTGGTTACTTAGGGTGTTGCATATTTTAGAAAGACTTCAACAACCAATATGGAAAAATGATTCAACTTTATGAGATTTCATCCTTCCTCCCTTTCTCCTTCCCTTCCTTTCTTTCTCTCTTTCCTTCCCTTCCTTTCCTTTTCTTCCTTTCTTTTCTTTCCTTCTTTCCTTTTTTCTTCCTTCTTTCCTCCCTCCCTCCCTGTCTCCTTCCCCCTTAATTCCTCCCTCCCTCTCTCTTCCTTCCTTCTTTCTTTCCTTCTTTCTTTTTTCCTTTCTTTCTTTCTTTCTTTCTTTCTTTCTTTCTTTCTTTCTTTCTTTCTTTCTTTCTTTCTTTCTTTTTCTTTCTTTCTTTCCTTTCTCCCCCTGAGCTATCCTAATAACCATTTTTTATAAACCCAGAGCCATGATGGGGGAAGAAGCACTTAGAGAAAGTAGAGACAGATGATTTTCAAATGACAGAAAGGGGATGGGGAGCCATTAAGGCAGAATGGCATTTGGTAATGTTGCATAGTAGAAAGAACATTAAAGACTATTCTTCTAGTTCCAGCTCTTCCAATAATTAGCTGTGGAATCTTAGAACAGTCATTTCCCTGCCATGTTCTTCAGTTCCCTGGCCAGCAAAATAAAGATACTGTGCAAAATAATTTCTGAGTTTTCTTCCAACTCTAACATTCTATGATTCTGTTTTTTGATTCCTTCCACCAGCTGTTTTTGCACTTTCCAAAAGAAAACCAATTTCCCTGTGCTGTTTTTCTTCTGCATCCCCACTTTAGCCAGAACCCCTGCTCGTGAATTATGCAAACTGCATTTGCCACCCAAGGTGAGGCTAATTAAAATGCTAAATGTGACTTTAAATGGAGTGTCTACCACCACTTCATCTTGTTACATATCACAAAGATTGCTTGCTTAACGCAAAGCATACTTCCTGCTGGGAAGCAGCCATCTGTGGTACTAGACAACAGAATTTCATGCCCGGATTTCAAACACATGCCATATTTAACAGTGATTAACAGACAGACTGAACAGATCATTTTTAAAGGCACATGGCAATTATTAAGCAAAATGGTAACAGATTAATGAGATTAATTGAGTGGTAGAATCTGTCTGGGAAGGGGGAAAAAAACTACTTTCTCAATGTTTTTTTGCTTACAACTTTTCATTAGCATAGCTTTGTAGTTCTAGTCTCCACTGTACTTTTGGTTGTAAATTAATTTAATGAAAGGTGCCCCTCCAGGTGGGGGGGGGGGCTTTCCAAGGCCTTCACCAAATCAAAGAATGTTGGAGCTAGAAGGAGCCTTAGAAATCATTGGAACCTCCTGATTTTACATTTGAGGAAACTGAAGCCCAGAGGGGATACATGACTTTACCCTGGTAACATGCTAGTAAGTGACTAAGCTCTATGCTTTGAAAATAAAGGACTTTTAATGATGAATTTTATGTTCTTTCAGTTTACTTCTCTTGCTACAAATTGATGGGAAAGTGCCTAGGAATAGAAAATTCTCCACATGAAGATTAAGATCTGTCAGTGAGTTTTGTTTATCCCTACAGATTATATAAACCTCAGATGCAATCTAAGTATCACCAAAATCAAAGGAAAAAATGGATCTGGTTGTCTTTGTATATCACCAAACTGCAACTAGTGCTTGGGCTAGGATTTTGTCACGAGATTCAGAGGTCACACACAAATACCCCCCAAATAAAGGAATTTGCCATGTGTTTGGGGGTGATACAAAATGCAGTCCAACAATCAATCAATAAAATTTTGTTAAGTGCCTAATTAATATGCCCCAACCTGGAGTATCTAGTTGGTATAATAAATAAAGCACTGGTCCTGGGGTTGGGAAGATCTGAGTTCAAATTTGGCCTCAGACACTTACTACGATGTGACCCTGGGCAAGTCATTTAACCTCTATTTGCCTCAGTTCCTCATCTGTAAAATGAGGACACACAGGAGAAGGAAATAGCACCACTCCAATATGTTTACCAGAAAAAAACCCTATGAACAAAAGTCCATAGGGATAAAGTAGAGTCAACAGAGCAACAAAAGTGCCTACTTCCTGTCAAGCACTATTCTAGGTAGTGAAGATACAAATACAAAAATGAGAGCACCTCTACCTCCAAAAGATTATATTCTACTAGGGTGAGGGAGGAGTGGGAGAGAGTATATAATGCTTTCACAGATAAGTAAACATAGGATATTTGCAAAATCAATAAAAATTGATTGAGTGGACACAAACAACTGGAAAATTACAAAAGGTTTCATGTACCAAGTGTTCAATGAGCTGAGCACTAAAAGAATCTAGGGCTTTTAAGAGGTTAAGGTGATGTCAGAGTGGCAAATATAACAAAAAAGGAAAATATTGGATGTTGGAGGGGATGTGGGAAAGCTGGGATGCTAATCCACTATTGGTGGAGTTGTGAAAAGATCCAACAATTCCAGAGAGCAATTTGGAACTATGCCCAAACAGCTATCAAACTGCATACCCTTTGATCCAGCTAGGTTTATATCCCAAAGACATCCCCAAAAGACCTATTTGTACAAAAATATTTCTAGCAGCTTTTTGTGGTGGCTAAGAATTGGAAATCAAAGGAATGCCCATCAATTGGGGAGTGGTTAAACAAACTGTGGTATATGATGGTGATGGAATATTATTGTACTATAAGAAATGACAAGCAAGATGATTTCAGAAAGGCCTGGAAAGACTTGTATGAACTGATGTATAGTGAAGTGAGCAGAACCAAGAAAACATTGTGCACAGAGACAGCAATATTGTTTGATGAAGAACTGTGAATGACTTAATTATTCTCAGCACTACAATGATCCAAGACAATCCCAAAGGACTAATGATGAAGCATACTATTGACCTCAAAAGAAGGAATTAATATGATTGAACACAGATGAAAGCATGCTTTTTTCACTTTCTTTCATTTATTTTCTTTTATTCAAGTTTTTATACAAAATTACTAATATGGTAATGTTTTACACAATTGCACATATATAACCCACATATGATTACTTGCCACTGTTGTGAAAATTTCTAAGTCTGATGAAGCAAAAGAAACAACAAAGTCTCACAATAAAGCCAGTCTCAGATCTAGGATCCAAAGACCCTGAGCAGTGCAGGTCTCAGACTTTTATACCCATATGAGGCTTAAATGCTTTTATATACCTTACTATTTTTTAAACAAACTCCTCCCACAATGGAATACACCCCAAGTGGTACCTGCACATAAGTTTACCATCAAGACTTGCTAGCCCCTTGGATTTCCCCTTTTCTTAAATTTTTTTTTTGCAGGGCAATGGGGGTTAAGTGACTTGCCCAGGGTCACACAGCTAGTAAGTGTCAAGTGTCTGAGGCCGGATTTGAACTCAGGTACTCCTGAATCCAGGGCTGGTGCTTTATCCACTGCGCCACCTAGCCGCCCCCGGATTTCCCCTTTTCTACTTAAACAAATGCCACCTTAGTTACCAAAATCTGCCAACTTGCGTTGCTGACCACTTAGTTGCTGACTACTGAGGTGGAACCAGATGGTTGCTAGAGGAATAGATGAATGTCAGTTAGATGGTTTCCAGACTTGATGGTCATATGGTATTGGATTTTGCTCTACTAGTATCTGTCTTACTCCATTATCATTTGATTAAGTTACTGAAGAATACCACTAAATACCTAGGCATATTAAATCACAATTTGTAGGTTAAATACTGATTATTACCAGAGCACTCACACCACCTCAGAGAGGGGACAGGAGAGAGGGAACGAGGGATAAAATTTGGAACTCAAAACTATTTTTAAAAATGTTTATTATTTTAAAAAGAAAGAAATAAAAAAGACTTAGGTGAGGTGGGAGAAAGCATTCCAGACAAGAGTAACACTGAAAAGGCTGAAAAGGCACAGAGGTCAAAGATTGTTTTTTACGGCGAATAGCAAATGGGCTGATCTGGCTAGAGTGTGTAAGAAGTTATTTAGCCTGGGTAGGTAGGTTAGCACAAGATTGTAAAGGGACTTAAATGCCAAATAAGAATTTTTATTTTAAATATTAGATGCTATAGGAGCCTTTTGAGCAGGATCTTTGTTTTAGGAATATGATTTGGTAACTCTAAGGAGAATGTATTGGAGAAGAAAGAAGGGAAAGGCAGAAGGGGTAAATATTTGTCCAGTACCTACTATATTTCAGGCACTCACTGTGCTAAGTGCTTTATAAATGTTATCCCATTTGATTCTCACAAAACCCTGTTAATAAGGTGAGAGGTAAGGAGAGACAGTATGCAAAAACAAAATGGGAATGTATCACAATGACCCAGGTGAGATGTGATTAAAATCTGAACTGCAGAGGCTATGGTGTTATTAGAGAAAGAGGGAAAGATGAGAGAGATGTTAAGGTGGCAGAACTGGTATGATTTAGCAACTATACATGAGATATGAGAGTAAAGAACCAAAGATGACTTTAAAAAGTTTAGTATAATGGCTAGATACAGATCTAGGTAAAGATATAAGGGTGATAGATGTAGGTATAGGTAAAGATATAGATACAGATATACATGATATAGATATAGAAGATGTAGATATAAATGATAAACTTCAGTTTTGCCCAAGTCTGTTCAAATAGTTTGGGACTAAAGGAAGTTTTTCACAAAAGAATTAAACAGGCTTATGGTACCTAAAACAACACGCCTTTACCATGACTCATTTCAACTGTCAATAAAAGTTAAAATTTTGTCAGAAAAGTCCCTGGAACCTCAGACAGGAGGGTCTTCAGGCCCTACCAGAAGGAGTAAGGGGATCAAGGATGGTCCTGTAGAGAGGCTCAACTCAGAGTTGACATATGTAACTTCAAGAGTTTCAATCATTCTTTCCAGTCAAAGTGGGGTCCTGCCACCCTATAGGTGATCAGCCTGAAGTAGGCAAGGAACATGGGGGGTTAGAAGGCAGAGGTAGGTCCTCACTCAGGAGCATCTAATTGGTTTTCCATCTCTGGAGTCATAGTCAAGAAGGCAGTAGAGATTGGCCAGAGGGGCTCCAGTTATACATACATGGTTATGGAAATTTCCATGGGACTTTAGGATAAGAGAAAAAAAAACATTCAGTAGAAGGAAGAAACAAGCAGGATCAAAGAAGTAGCAAGCAAGCGCAGAACCACACACTTCCTCCCTGCCCCCCATCCCCCCCCCAAAAAAAAACCAACAAGGAGGAATTTTTTGTATGATGGATAACCAAAACTAAAATTAAAAAAATAAAAATAAAAATCAGCCATAGCAATTAGAAGCAACTGACTTCTGTGTGATAAAACACCCATCAAGCCAGTCAAATACTGGCCAATTGGCAACTCTAATGTGAACTCAGCAGTAAGAGACTAAGATGTTTTTTAATCTATCCATGCAGAGCAATAATAACATAGCAGTCCACAGTTTTCTCAGCCAGGATGTCACTCTCTGGTAGGGTTTATTAGAGGTACACTGACTGCATCAGATACCTTTCAGTAAATTTAACTCCATCAGATATACTTTGAACAATAATTCATGGAGGAAAGAATGCTGGACTTAAAATCAAAAGACCTATGTTCAATTGCCACTTTGTCAGTTCTGTGAGTCATTTAGCTTTCTTTGGCTTGTCTCCTCTGGCAGGAAAAAAGAAGATGCTGTTATACCTTCATTACCTACATCTAAGAGAGATTATGAAAAAAGTACTTACAAATTATGAAATGCTATATAAATGTGACATATCAACAAGTCAACATATAGCAACTGAAAAAAAAAGTGGAGACCAGGAATATGAAATCTAATTTATGTGAAGTTGTAGAGGACAACAGACAAACAGCACAGTTCTTCTTCAGAGCTATTTTGTCACTCAATTAATACTGTTAATTTGTTAAATAATTATTTTGCTTAATGATACAATTTATTTACCTTTTTCAAAAATGATCTGTACACTTTCTGTTAATTGCTGTTAAGTATGACATGTGTTCAAACTGTGTGAAACTCACTTGTCTGGTATCACAGATGGTGGCTTACTTACCAGCTCTGTGCATCATACAAAAGGGCCTTCTTCCTCCTCCCACACTCGACTTGATAGAGCAATGTATTGCAGGCAAACAAAGCAATAACCACAAACATTTTGTTGTTTCAGTTGTGTGCAGAACACTATGCTAGGATCTATGGGGAGATAACAGTTTGTATAAGATATAGCCTGGGGCAGCTCGGTGGAGAAGTGGATAGAGCAACTGCCCTCGAATCAGGAGGACCTGAGTCCAAATCCAGCCTCAGACACTTAACACTTACCAGCTGTGTGACCCTGGGCAAGTCAATTAACCCCAATTGCCTCACTAAAAAAAAAAAAATTGAAAAAATTAAAAAAGATATAGCCTGTACCTTGTTGGGGTTTTTTTGAGGGGGTGGAGTTGTTGTTATTGTTATTTCATTATTTATTTATTTAATTAGTTTATTTCTTTAGTTTAAATCCAACCTCAGTCACCTACTAGCTTTGTGACCCTGGGCAAGACACCAAACCTTTTAGCCTCCGTTTCTTTGTCTATACAATGGGGATAATAGTAGTATCTGCCTCACATAATTGCAATGAGAATCAAATCAGTAAACATGTAACATACTATAAAAATGCTGATTTTTATTATTTTACCAATGAAGAAATTGAAGCTGAGAGGTTAGGTGATTTGTCTAGGGTCACACATAGCTAGTAAGTGTCTGCAAGAAGGTGTGAACTGGGGGCAGCTAGGTGGTGCAGTGGATGGAGCACCAGCCTGGGAGTCAGGAGGACCTGAGCTCAAAGCCTGCCTCAGACCCTTGACACTTACTAGCTGTGTGACCCTGGGCAAGTCACTTAACCCCAATTGCCTCACCAAAAAAAAAAAAAAAGGTGTGAACTGTCTTCCTGACTCCAAGTCCAGTACTATCTCCACTATACCATTACTTCTTCCTTCTTCAGTATAGTTATGCTTCAATGCCAAGCTCAAATCCCACCTCCTTGTAGTCTTTTATTACATTTTCCCCAAAGATAAATTACTTAGGGGAGTTGCTGTGACTCTTTTTAAAAGCTAGTAAGTTGGAAGAGAGATTAAACTTGTTCTGTTTGGTCCCAGAGGTCAGACCTAGTAGCACTGGATAGAAACTAAAAAGAGGAAATTTAGGAATGATTTTTAGAAAATCTTCCTAGAAAACCTTTTTTTTTTTTTTCCCAAAATACAATGGGTTAGGGAGCAGGTAGGTGGCACAGTGGATAAAGCACTGGCCCTGGATTCAGGAGGATCTGAGTTCAAATTTGACCTCAGACACTTGACACTTACTAGCTGTGTGACCCTGGGCAAGTCACTTAACCCTCATTGCCCCACCCAAAAAATAAATAACAATTGGTTGCCTCTGGAGTGTCCTCTCTTTGGAATCTTTGATCAAAAACTGAATGACCACTTAATAAGGATTTTTTTTTAAGTTATGGGCTGAATTGGATGGCTACTGAGGTCCTGTCCAACTCTGAAATGATTTTAGTCTGTGACACAATAATCTTTAATTAGCCTTTCCTACAACAGCCTGCACTGTATAATTCCAGTTAATTCATTTAAAGAAGCATTTCAATAGATCTGTATTCTCATCAAGGTGGGCACACCTTCTCATGATATAAGACTCAAGATGTCTTTGTGGAACGTGAATTATGATTTGATAGTCTTGTACCTGGGACCAGATATAGTGGGTATATCTTTATAAAACATACAACTCCTTCCTTTATGTTTTTATTGATATTAATAATAAGATTATTGGATAAATGTATCTGTTGTTCCATCTTTCAAGGAATTTTGTAAGATTTTGCCACATGTAGGGACATACTTTGTTGGAGGAGGGCGCTTAAGGTGACATTTAATTCTATCAAAACAAATGTGTTTTCACAGAAAGGAAATGAGAAGCACAATGGGATTTTGTATTCAATTTTGTACTTTTCAGTCAATTTGTTGCTACAAAGATGTTGCCTGCTGTAAAAAAAAAATTATTTGTAAAATCCTAATTTTTAATATTCTCTCACCTTCATCAAGGATGCCCTTGATATAAACATAGATCATCATAAAATATTGTAGCAATAAGAAAGTCAGCCTATGAGTCCGTTATTATTGATATTGTCTTTTTTATAGTAGTAATAACATCCATGGTTGGGAGTATGTGATGATTATAACCATACAATCTAGCTATATAATATCATGGGGCCTAGAGTTGAAAAAGATTTTAAGGGCAATCTAGTTACCCCTCTACTCATTTTGAAGGTAAGTAAACTGAGGACTAGAAGGGGGAAGTAACTTTTCCAATATATCCATTTAGTAAGAGAGCCAGAATATGAACCCAAGCCAAACTCTAATCCCAGTGTCCTTGACATTATGCCACACTGTTCCTTTACCTATATATTAGAGAGGCAATGTGATACAGTGAAAAAAAGATGAGGAATATTCTTTGAATCAAAAGCTTTGAATTCTGGTATTGACTCTGACACTTGCTCTATAACCCTGAACAAGTCACTTCATCTCTCTGGGCCTCAGTTTCCTTATCTGTAAAGCTTTAATAATAACTTTATTCATATCACCTCCATGGTATTAGAAAAGTTCCCTATAAACATTAATGTGCTATGGAAACAAGTTAATGTTGGTTACCATTGTTTCAAATGCTTCAGTTTGATATCTCCAACTAAACTTCAAGTCTCTGAGAGAAACCATGTCATTTCCTTCTTTGTTCTATGCCTTACTTAGTACAGGACTGAGCACAGGATCTGTGTTTTTAGATCCTTTTTATCTCACACAGGTACTAGAAGAGTGATACGTACTTGGGCCATATTTCTTTTGTTTTAATGGGTAATCATCATTTTTATTGTACTATGGTATGGACATGCTTGTTTTATTCCATAAATTTAAAAGTAAAATATATATATACATATTCTTTTTTTTTTAAAGAAAACTTTGGAAAATACCATTGCTAAAGATTGACCTGGAGAAAAGGTTACTTACTTTCCAATATTTTAAACAATTTTATGTGGAATGAGGATTAGACAACTACTCTTTAAACCTACAAGACAGAACTAGAATCATTGGACAGAATTTATAGAAAGGTATCATTTCATGAAAATCCAGACACTACTAAAATGACTGAGAAACAACAAAGAGGTAGACATATTGCTCAATTAAATTTTTGTTATTAAAATAAATTTTAGAATTAAAAAAAAAAACCTTATCAACTGAATTGCAAATATAAATTAGATGACTCAAGAGCATGGCTCAGGAATTGTTTTTTACCTTGTCAAATATTTCATGCTGAAAAGATTTAAATAGATTTGGATTTCTCCTTCACTGGCATTTGTGAACTCACATGTTTTATGTCAATGTGTATAAATATACAATTATATGTACTTACATGTGTGTGTATGTATGCCTTAAAATACACTAAGACTTTTGGGATATCCTTTATTTTAATAGGAAGCCAACACATGTCAAATATGTGCATATGCATAGATATATATATATATGAGTATGTGCGTCTATAAGAATGATATATCCATAGTTAGTCAGCTATACATGGGCATGAATATATGGGAAAACATAGTATTAGTGTTCCTATTCTCTATTGCCATGACTTTTCCTTCCATTTCTGTACATTTCCACACAGATCCCTGGACCAATTTGGGAAATTTGCCAGTGATCGCTGCACATGCCTATAATTTGAAGGAGGCACTAAGGTTGTAATGAAGGAAGGTAAAAGAGAGGAAGAAACAATTGATTATTTAGGGTCTGATTTTCCATTTTATCCCACCGTGGTAAACTCAATATTGCAGCTTATAAAGGGCTTACAAAAGAGGATACAGACCAGGACTTCTTTTTTTTTTTTTGGTGAGGCTATTGGGGTTAAATGACTTGCCCAGGGTCACGCAGCTAGTAAGTGTCAAGTGTCTGAGGCCAGATTTGAACTCAGGTACTCCTGAATCCAGGGCCAGTGCTCTATCCACTGCACTACGGAGCTGCTCTAAGCATATATAGTCTTTATTTAAAATCTACTTCACTAGCTTTGGCTTCCCTCTCTAGCTCCTGCCCCCTCATCTCTATCCTGCATTGGTAAAGATGGAGGCAATGTCTCCAGTGTTTTCATGCTTTGGGTGGTTGAATGACTCATGGAAACTGGAGCTGTAAAGGGTCAAGTGTTTGAAGTTGGAAGCACCATAAGCAGGGGTGTTGTGACGTTCGAATGATATAAGAGATGGAAAACACTTTATAAAGATTAAAGTACCACATAGATGGTTGTTGTTGTTGTTAATCTCTAATCACCAGGCCTCTAGTTTGGTAATGACTTCATTCCCTGAGGCTTCTAATATATTGCTGCTAAACCCTAACTACCTTTATAGAACAATACAAGGGTGTGCTGGCAAATGTTTAACAACCAGGCTTTCTTCAGAGAAAAGTGTAAACACACTTTTAAATTTAATCTGTATTATTAACATTTTTAAAAATCTAAACAAATAGCAGAACAATATATCAAACCCCAGATTATAGAGATTGCAGATTTCTAAGGCATACATGATCACACTGAAAATTTGACTAAAGGCTCTCACAAGCCTCTTTAGTTCTGGTTCCAGCATACCGCAGGGTATTTGTCTATTGTCATCTGAACCAAATGATGATTTTTCTATATGCCAGCCAATAGCCACAGGAGGAGTTAATATAGTTTGCTAAAACTGTAGGCTTTTATTTTCAGTTTTTAGAGTTGAAATCTCAGAAAATACCTCAAAATTCAACATTCCTAGTCACTCTCTATTCTAATTGCCAGGGCAGCTAGGTGGCACAGTAAATAGAGCACTGGCCTTTGAATCAGGAGGGCATGAGTTCAAATCTGGCCTGCCTGTGCAAGTCACTTAATCCTGATTAGCCCAAACATCCAGGGCCATCTGCAGTCATCCTGATGTATATCTTGCCACTAGACCCAGATGGCTCTGGAGGAGTGAAGCTGATGACTTTGCACAGCCCTCCTTCACTTAAATCCTATTCACTGCAAGACATGATGCCACCTCCCAATATCATGGTCCTCTTTGAGAAGCACAAACAACAACAACTACATCTGTTCTAATACCTAATTCAGTCCTCATGCCTCTGAAGGATGAGTCAATAATATAAATCATCTTAGTTTAGAAATAAGTGGGGAAATCATCACTCCAGAGCCTTTGCCTCTCTAGGAAAACTGCTAACATTTAAATTGATATTTTAGTAACACTTAGTCTACCATTTACCTAGTAATGTTGAATGTTTCATGAACCAGTTAATAAGACAGGGCCTTCTTTATTTAAAATTTTTATATATTTTAAACATAAATAAAAATTGGAGAAGAAATACAAATTGAGAGAAGAAAAAAAGAACATTTCCACTTACATAGCAGAATATAGGAGAGAATTCTTTATAAACAATAAATTTCCACTTCATAAAAAACCATGTAATAAATCTTAAACATTCTTTTCTTTTTTATTTATTAATTTATTTAAAGTTTTGAGTTCCAAATTCTATCCCTCCCTCATTCCCTCCCTACCCTCCCCACTCCCCAAGGTTGCAAGCAATCAGTATAGGTTATACATGTGCAATTATGTAAAATATTACCATATTAGTCATTATACATTAAAAGACTCAAGTAAAAAAAAGAGAAAGTGCAAAATAGCATTTCTAAGTATCTGTTCAATCAATATCAGTTCTTTATCTGGATGTGGAGAGTATGCTTCATCATTAGTCCTTTGGGATTGCCTTGGATCATTGTATTTCTGAGAGTAGTTAAGTCACTCACAATTGCTCATAAAATAATAATGCTGTCACTGTGCACAATCTTCTCCTGGTTCTGCTCACTCCACTATACATCAGTTTGCCTGAGACCAATTCATACTTTTCTTGGAAGCTTTAGATATAGGGGCCCTGATGTTGACATCTTCCTCTGAGGTTGCCCCTTGGTCTTCCTTGTTACTGAAGAAACTTTCTGTGGTCCTCACCTTTCTCTGTCTGCTCATCTTGCCTTTCTTTTACTTGACTTTTAGCTCCTTAAAGTGGGGCAGTGTTTCCAGGCTGCAGTATCCCAAGCTTAAGAAGTCCCAGGTGGTATGATTTAAGGAGGATCAGGTTCTTCACTCGCCTGGCCTGTTCCCTGGTCCTGAGATGATCCCAGACCAACTTGCTAATCAAACAGCTTTGTGTGTTGTGGTTGTTAGCGCCAACGAGCCTGTGCCCCTCCCCAACCAGAGCCACTGCTACTCGAGCCTACCTCCTGGTTCTCAGCAGGGGTATAAAATCCAAGTTCTGCCTTAGAACCAGCATAGACCCCTGTAGTCTCCCCCCTGCCCAGGTCTCAGCCCACTCACCAGACTGTGAGCTTAGTTCCAGACAACACTGGTGCTTCAGCTGATTCAGAGGTTCTGGGGGTCTGCTTCTCTGGTGAGGCCTTCCTGGGACTGGATCTGTGTCAGGGTGACTGTGGGGTTGGGCTCGACTCTGGTATTAGCACAGCAGCTCCCTCCTTCTTACCTTCCAAGCTGTTCTTGGTTAGAAGATGATTTCAGCACATTCTTCTGTGAGTTTTGCTGCTCTGGGCATTTTCCTATGGCATTATTTGGATGTTTTTTGGAGCGATCATGTCATGAGTTCAGGAGCTCACTGCCTTTCCTCCCAGGTTTTTCTGAAATCATCCTGCTTGTCATTTCTTTTCTTTTTCTTTTTCTTTTTTTAAATTTTTTCTTTTTCTTTCTTTCTTTCTTTCTTTCTTTGCATGGGCCAGTGAGTGTTAAGTGACTTGCCCAGGGTCAAACAGCTAGTAAGTGTCAAGTGTCTGAGGCTGGATTTGAACTCAGGTCCTCCTGAATCCAGGACTGGTGCTTTATCCACTATGCCACCCAGCTGCCCCCCTGCTGGTCATTTCTTATAGCACAATACATTACAATCATATACCACAGCTTGCTCAGTTATTCCCCAATTGATGGACATTCCTTCAATTTCCAAATCTTAGCCACCACAAAGAGTTGCGATAAATATTTTTGTACAATATTTTTTTCAAATCAAATCACTGGTTTTTACTAGCTGAGTGACAATAGGAAGGATCCTTAACCCCTATTAGCTTCAGTTTCCTTGTTTGTAAAATTGAGATAATAATGCCTCTAGTACCTAACATATATTTCTGAGGATCACATGATGTCAAAAATATAAAGTGCTTTGTTAACTGTTAAAGTGACATAAAATAATCAGTTATTATTATTAAGTTTACTCTTGTAGTTCTCCCCAGTTTCCTTCCTCAACTCCTCCAACTTTTTCCTCTATATTCTATGACAATCCTAATTCTGTCCTACAAGCTTTACGTCAAATTATATTTCTTCTATAAACATTACAGAAAATATTGAACTTTCCCTTTCATAACATGTACAATGAAATTTTTGTGTGTGTGTTAACAAAATCAATGGAATGTGAGAAGAACAGAACCAGTAAACTAGAGAGAATATTTACAACAAAGGATAAAGGTCTGTTACATAGGATAAATAAGAGATGGATAGATAGATAGATAGATAGATAGATAGATAGATAGATAGATAGATAGATAGATAGATAGATAGATAGATAGATTAGATAGATTAGATAGATAGATGCATATATTTATATGCATGTATATGTATACATGTGTGTATATACATATATGTATATGTTTATTTATGTGTATATGCATATGTATATATGCATATATATTCATATATATATATAATTCCCCAAAATAGATATGGGAATATGAATGGGCAATTTTGCAAAAAGTAAATGCAAAGTCTTACTTAACTTGTGTGTGAGAGAATTCACTAAATCAGAAATAACAAAAAAAAGACCCACTATTCATCCATTGAATTGACAAAAACAATAAAAAATGAACATGGTAAATGTTAGAGGGTCTCTGGGAACACAGGCCACATTATGTGCAACACTAATGCACAGATGATAGAATTGAGAATGGGCCCACCCTTTCTAGAAAACAATTTAGAATTACACTATAGACAGAAGGCAAAATCCTATAAATAGCAACACATTGTGCTAGCAAAGAATCAGAATTAAATGAATACTCGCTGATTCCCCACTGAGGAAATTCACAACAAACCAAGGATTCTGAATGAAATGGAATATCATCACACAATATGAATAAATGAATAGAAAGAATTCAAAGAGTGAATGAGTTGATGCCACTATTTCTTAATTTTTTGTATATATAATTTCTTATATTCTTCTCTCATCCTTCTTACAATTTTGCAACTGACTTTATATTCTAAACCTGTTTTGAATGGCTGCCACATCTATCTACTGGGCAAGCCAGTCAAGTATCTACAGAATAAAATCATTTTAGGCTATTTTGTTATCGCAAATCATTAGAAGAGGTAAAGAGACTCTCAAATGAAATCCATAATCATTCCAAGAAGTTTGGCCTAATTATTCATATGAAAAAAATTTAGTGGATAAGGAATGCCTTTTGTCTAATGTATGATACAGTTATTGTCTGAACAACCTAAAGAGCACCTCCATCATTAATAATAAATATATAATATACATCCATATATATTTGGTTATAATATATACATATATAATAACTACAGTACTGTTATTGTGGCTGTTGTTTGTCGTTCATTCTCAAAGAGGACCATGACTTCAGAGTGATGTCATGACTTGCAGTGAATTGAATTTAAGTGAGGGAGGTCTGTATAAAGTCACCAACCTCACTCTCTCCTCCAGAGCCATCTGGGTTCAGTGGCAAGATATATATCAGGATTAGTGGAGAAATCCCCTGATGTTTTAAAGCAATTGGGGTTGTGATTTAAGGAATTCCAAGGTCGCATGGCTAGTCAGTGTCTGAAGGGAGATTTGAACTTAGATCCTCTTGACTACAGGGCCAGTACTTTATCCATTGCACCACCTAGCTGCCCCTACAGTCTTATAATTATAACATAATTGTATTATTATAATGGTATGTGTATAATTTTATATTTTTATATTTTTTCATATATGTATAAATACATATGATACAATATACATATGCCTCCAAATAATAATGGTGCCTGGTGGTCATGAACAGGTCATGAACAAAGAATTATATGGGAGTAGGGATGTAAAGTATATCATCAAAGAAATATATGACTGAAAAAAATGGCCTAGTCATATGGCAAAAACAAATATTAACCAAAAACATAAATCTGGAATGCTTAATGGATATCTTTGTGATGTTAAGAAAATATGAAGGAGGCTCTTAATATATCAGGTAGCCTCCCATAGTGAACTTATGAGAGAAAACATTGATGAAAGAATCTCAAGATGGGCAGGTCTGTATGGGTTGTGATCTGCATGCTTTGAGTCAATACCCCAAGTAATGAGTCCACAAATCCATTGTTGTATTAGAGGATCATAGTCTTGGGGTACCAGACTCATAGACTGAAATAGCTATGATGAATCTTTATGTCAGAGACATAATCTCTCAGAACATCATTGCAGATAAGATAAGGTAATGGTAGCTGGATGATAGCATAGGCAACTAAATTCAAATTTTGTTAATGAACCATACCCAAAGAACATTAGTTAATTGATGTCAAGTTGTGAAAGGTCTCTAGTGGTATTATATGAAATTTTTCTTGGCCATATTCGTCTTTTTTTTATTAGTGACCCAGATAAATAATTAATTAGGAAGAAGGCAGGAGTCAAGATTGTTTATTTTGGGATCAAAATCATTGTGTATACTCTTTGTAAGGCACAATACTAGGCACTGAGGATACAAAGACAAAAATAAGTCTTCAAGAACCTTACATCAAACTGGGTTCTGTCCAACATATGGTGATAAGTGTTGCAAAAGATAATTTGAAGGGAGTTTGAGGAGTAGCAGCATGGGAGATCTGGGAGCATTCAAAAAAGGATTGGACAACTGAGCTCAGCTTTGGAGCAGAAGATTATAAAAGTTTGGAGTGAGAAGGAAATGAATCCAAGGCCTGGGGCACAGCCTGTGCAAAGGTACTGAAGAAGCATATTGAATGTTATGTTCAGAGAACAACAAATTAGTCAGTTTGACTGGAATATGCAATGTGTAAAGGGGAAAAATATAAAATGTTGCCCAGGTCTGTTGCTCAAAGCACATAGAAACACTCCCAGGGACAGTTGGTGGTTTGGAATGTTAATACACTGGCACACAAGCATTACTCAGAATTCCTTAAGCTCCTGGGGCTTTAGGGGAGTTTTTTTTGTTTGGTTGGTTTTTGTTTTTTTGTGGGACAATGAGGGCTAAGTGACTTGCCCAGGGTCACACAGCTAGTAAGTATCAAGTGTCTGAAGTCAGATTTGAACTCAGGTCCTCCTGAATCCAGGGCCAGTGCTTTATCTACTGCACCACCTAGCTGCCCCCAGGGCTTTTGGTTTTGAGAGGAATTTCTAGAAAGAAGCCAAACAGGAGAAGGATATGTGTGTCCTGTCCCATGCCTCTGCTGACAAGCTAAGCCATGCAATGAATAGAGCCTGTGGCCAGGAAAATCTGAGTTCAAAATCAGCCTCAGACACTTACTAGTTGGGTGCAAGCCACCTAATCTCTGTCTACCTCAGTTTCCTCAAGTGGAAAATGAGGATAATAACAGAACCTACCTTTCAGGGTCATTATGAGTCTCAAGTGAAATGACCGTTACTCACAGCACAGTGCCTATTATATCATGGGTGCTATATAAATAGCTATTCCCTCCTCACTTCCTAAATCTGTCAGAGAGTTTGGAATGACTATATGGTCCTCCTATCACTGAAGTCAGATAATGGAAAATGTGATCAGACTAGAGGTTGAATCAAAGTATAGATCAGATCAGAGTAAGATTGGAAAGGAACAAAGAGCATGTCTCTGCAGAACAGTAAATAAGCCATTGGTGAGACAACAGACGTCCAGTCCAATGTCCTTTTGCTTACCCCTCTTCCCAATAATATTTCCCCAGGAAATTCCCATTTTCCTTTCTCCTGTCCAGTCATGTTTTTCCATTTCGCTGGCCTTGACTAATGGGAAAGAGGTAGGGATGAGGTATGCTAAGGAGTGCAAGAACTCAGACCTAGAGTTGCAAGTCATGTGACACCCTGTTATAACTTATTTTTACTATCTATCCATGTCTCTGAACTATTTGATACTAGCATTAAATTACATGACAATGCTATATTTCCAAGGAAATAAATGAATGGTTTAAGATTGATAGAGGGGAAGCTAAGATAAAAGGGTGACAATTGTTTGTTTGTTTGTTTGTTTTTCCTAAATGCAGATTTCCATAGTGATATATTAGATTAGGTTCATTTAGTTTGTTAGGTTAGGTTAGGTTAGGTTAGGTTAGGTTAGGTTAGGTTAGGTTAGGTTAGGTTAGGTTAGGTTAGGTTAGGTTAGGTTAGGTTAGGTTAGGTTAGGTTAGATCAGAGAGTTATTTCTGCAGTTTTAGTCATTTCTGTGCATATCCACACCTGGTAAAATGACTTTGAACCTGCAAAGGAACTTGATAAGGAAATGAGCCTCTAGTTGAAGAAGTGTAGGTCTGTGTGACTCTGGGCACGTAGCTTCTCTCTCTAGACCTCAGTTTTCTCATCTCTAAAATGCAGGGATTGGTAAAATGGCTTCTAAGGTCCCCATAGGTTTATAATTCTTCATTTTATAGATGAAGACACAGAAGATCCATGAAGCGATTTTCCCAGAGTCACGCAATAAGTGTTTGAGACTGTGTATGAACCCAGGTTTTCCTGTTTCTAAAGGTTATGCCTTTGACTGGTAAGAATGGATGATCTTCAACAGGAATGTGGCTTCCTCAACTGAGAAAAGTCCTTCTGGATGGGATTGGGTAGCCCCCCTAAAACTGGTTGACAGATATGTCTTTATTCTAATTCAAGGCTTTAAATCAATAGCTGAAAGAAGTTTGATTAGCTAGGACTAACACTAGAATCCACTCTATCGATTAGCAGTTTCTTTTCACTGGAAGGTCTTTAGCCACTTCCTAGAGATTTTGTGCCAGTCTCACAGAGTGACCTAAGAGAAAACTATTTGCGTTAGTGAAAGAAGTCCCTTCTGTCATCGAGATGATCAATAAGTAACCATACATTCACATTGGGTTTTTAAAGTTTATTTCATTTTTAACTTATGGAGTAAAATAAGGAATTCTACAACATAGTACAATAAAAAAAACACATGATTGCAAACAAAAGTGCAAATCTACTATGCACTATTTGCTACTCTTTTCAAATATATAACAAAATTATCATGTAAATTTATTTTTTTTCCTTTTTTTCTTCCTTCCTCCCACCCTAGAGATGACTATCATTAGACACAAGTACATATATGTAGACATATATATGCAATATTATTCTATACATACTTCTATTTATCAGTTCTTTCTCTGGGTGCAGATGTTATCTTTCTTCATATGTCCTTTGTAGTTAATTGGGTATTTGTAATAGACAAAAGAATTTGTTTGCTCAAAGTTGTTCTTAAAAATATTGCTATGTACCAAAAACCAAAAAATATTGCTATTACTATATACAATGTTCTCCTGGTTCCACTTTTACTCTTCATTATTTCACGCAAGTCTTCACATATTTTTCTAAAGTCATTGAGCTCATAATTTCTAATAGCACAGTAGTACTCCATCACAATCATATATCACAATTTGTTCAGCCATTCCCCAATTGATGGGCATCCCTGCAATATCCACTACTTTGCCACCACAAAGAGAGCAATTATAAACATTTTAAGAATACATAGGTTATTTGGGGGCAGCAAGGTGGCACAGTGGATAAAGCTCTGGCCCTGGATTCAGGAGGACCTGAGTTCAAATCCAGCCACACACTTGTCACTTACTAGCTGTGTGACCCTGGGCAAGTCACTTAACCCTCATTGCTGCACAATAAATAAATAAATAAATAAATAAATAAATAAATAAATAAATAAATAAATAAATAAATAAATAAATAAATAAATAAATAAGGATATATAGGTCATTTTCCTTTTTCCCTAACCATCTTTGGAAATAGGCCAAGTAATTATATTGCTGGACCAAAGCATATGGGTGGATTAATAACTCTTTAGGCATAATACCAGATTGCTCTCCAAAATGGTTGGATACATTCACAATTCTACAAACAATGAATAATGTCCAAATTTTTCCACATCCTCTATAACATTTGTCACTTTTCCCTTCATCATTTTAGCCGATTTGATAGATATATAATAATATCTCAAAGTTTCTTTAATCTGCATTTCTCTAATCAATAATGAGTTGGAGCATTTTTTCATATGACTATAAATTGTTTTGAATTCTTCATTGAAAAACTACCTGTTCAGTTGGGGAATGACTTGTATTCTTATAGATTTGGCAAAGTTCTTTATACCATATTTAGATATGAGGCCTTTTATCTGATAAACTTTCTATACTTTTTTCCAGATTTTTTGCTTTCCTTCTGAACTTGGCTATATTTGTTTTATTTATACAAAGCCTTTTAATTTAAGGTAATTGAAATTGTTTACTTCATACCTAATATTGCTCTTTATCTCTTGTTTACTCATATATATTGTTTGCCTATCCATGTATGATAAGTAATATGTTCTATGTTCTAATTATCTTTCAAAATCTCTCTTTATGTCTAGGTCATGTACCCGTTTTGACCTTATCCTGGTAAATAATATAAGATAATAGTCCGTGCCTAGTTTTTGCCATACTGCTTTCCAGTTTTTCCAATAATTTTTACCAAATAATGAATTCTTATCCCCAAATATTGTCTTTACACTTGTCAAATACAAGGTTATTATATTTACTTGCTTCTGTAAATTGTATGCCTACTATATAGACATTGTAAAATGATAAATATTCTTCTGAGATATGTAGAAATTCAGTGGCTCAAATAAGCCACACTTCTACTTCCTCTCTACTTCATTTTAAAGATATCCAAGCAGCCCAAGAATGATAGGATTTAAGAAGATAAAATGATGAAGAATAAAATGAGCAGAACTAGGCAAAAAAATTTATATGATAACAACAAGGTTATAAAAAGAACCAACTTACAAAGCTGTAAGAGCTATGATCAATACAATGACTATCCATGATTCCAGAGGACCAATGATGAAACATGCTATCTATGAGACATAGAGGTGAAAGATTTAGAGAGTTGAAATACATACATATATACAAACATACATACATATAAACACCTACTATTGAAAAAAATTTAATTATGTGTATTCATTATATTAAATTTCTTTTTCTTTATTTTCTCCCAAAGTGATAGGGGGAAGGAAAGAGAGAAAAAATGTACTTCTGTAACTTTATAATGGAGAAGTAGGGGACATTATAGAGATAGAGCGTGGCATGAACTTTCGGATAAGATCACTCTTTTATTAGTTGTTTTTTTTTTTGTTTTTTGTTTTTTAGTGAGGCAATTGGGGTTAAGTGACTTGCCCAGGGTCACACAGCTAGTAAGTGTTAAGTGTCTGAGGCTGGATTTGAACTCAGGTACTCCTGACTCCAGGGCCAGTGCTCTATCCATTGTGCCACCTAACTGCCCTCTGTTATTAGTTTTACTTAACTAGGGCACCTATGTAGTATAGTAGATGGAGAGCTAGGTCTGGAGTCAAGAAGACCTGAGTTCAAATCCAGCCTCAGACACTTGTTGTATGACCCTGAGGCAGTCATTTAAACTCTGTTGTTTCTGTTTCCCTAACTAGAAAATGGGGCTAATATAGCATCTACCAACAAAGTTTTTGTGAGAAGAAAATTAAATGTTTATTAAAAAGTGTTTAGTACAGTACCTAGCACATAGTAGGCATTATATAAATGCCATTAATTGCTTTATTTTATTATGACATCTTTCACAAAGTGGGCGTAATTTATAAGTTCTTTTAATGTGAAAACTAAACACATAAATAAGGGGGCAGCTAGGTGCCGCAGGGGTTAGAGTACCAGCCCTGGAGTCAGGAGTACCTGACTTCAAATCCGGTTTCAGATACTTGACACTTACTAGCTATGTGACCCTGGGCAAGTCACTTAACCCCAATTGCCTCGCCAAAAAAACAAAAACAAAAACAAAAACAGAGAGAGGAAGATGACTAGGTACTTAGGATTGCATTCTTTCCAAATAATTGGTTGACTTGCCTCACAATGATATTTTTTAGCTCAGAAAAGTTTGAAGGGAGGCCACTGTGTTCTTCCATCCCTATCAAGTAGAGTTATCTGTTATATCTTGGAACATCTTGAGACCCAAGCTGTTAACAAAGGATCATGGGCTGAATGACCAAAAGGCAAATGACATCAGAAGCCCAGCTAAACACAAGAAAAAGCTAAGGAAGACAGGAGATTCTGCAAAGGAAAAGGTGAGGGTCTAATTGTCAGGATATTTGTAGGAAGTTAGGATCTCAGACTGATAGAAAGAATAAAGGTGTCAAGAATGCCAAGTTTAGGATACCCAATGCTGAGAGCAGAAGTCTAAGAAGGGGAGCCAGGAATAAACATCAGAAATGATTCACTTCTAATGCCCTTCACAACCTAATGCCAAACTATCTTTTTAGCCTTGTTATATATTATTGCTCACTTTTCTACACTCTACATTTCAACCAAACTGACCTTCTCTATGTTCCTTATACACAGCATTATATCTCCCATATCCATGCCTTTGCATTGGCTGCTTCTGATGCCTAGAATGCACTTTCTCCTCACATCTACACCTAAAAGACCTCCTTACTTTCTTGAGAACACAGGATGCCTTTTCTGATGCCTTCAACCAGTGTCCATCCTCCCAGCCTCACTACTTTGTATTTAATTTGAATTCATTCAGTATATATCATATATGTAGATGTTGCTCACAATAGAATAGAAATTCCTTGAGAACAGGAATTGCTTCATATGTTGTTATCATTGTATTCCCTGAACCTGGAGCAGACATCAACTATCTTTAGTAATTTTATTAATAATTCAATAAGCACATGAGTACTTAATAAATACTTATTGATTTATTGATATAAAATATAGCAGGGAAATTGCTTTGAGATAAAGGACAACTAAAGAGACCTAGGATGTAGTCAAGTCTAATGGATGGTCTGTATTTTAAAGGTTGCTCCCTTGTGACTTCATGTTCTTAAAGCTGATTGTCCTGCCATGTAGCTGCCCAGGTTGGTCCTGACATGTAAAGCAAGACAAGCTCCCTTGATGGCCAAGATAAACTCCTTGAAGTTAAAGATGGTGACTTTTTGCATTTTTAGATATCTTAGCACCTAGCAAAGTGCACTCCACACAGTAGGGTCTTATTCAATATTTATTGAATGAATAAATGTGGATTGAATGAAATTATTAAATACACCCAGGCATGATAATGAAGGCAATAGGAGAAAAATCTGGGAATGAAAGAAATAGATAATAAGTGAATAACATAAAAAGCAGAAATAGAGGACATAGAGTAAGATGTATTATGTAGTATAACCCCCCCCACACACACACACACAAAATAATAATAATAACCTAACCATCTGGTAGGATATTGAGAGGATCCTAATGACTTTGCAAATACCCTGAAGAGGCATCAACTTTCTCTGCCAGTTATTATAGGATTGTTTCCTTGTACATTCTCCTCACTCGACAAGATCAGGAGTTTCTTTAAATCAGAGGGATTCTGGAAAGACAAATAAAGGTAAAGTAATTTTCTCAAGTCAAACCATTATTAAACTGTCAGAAATAGAAGGAGTCAGAAGGAGACTGGCAAAGCCAACAACAATGGACAAATATTGTTTTTCAATAAGGCAGATGGAAAGAAGGGGGAAAAATGAATTGAGTGAAATAGATGGAAGGAAACAACTGTCTTAATTTCACTTTCTAGAAAACAGGATGCTATGATAAGAGATGCTAACAACACAATGACATTTACCTTTTCTTCCCTCCACATCCCTTACCCATTCCTAGTTACTTGTGAATGCCCATGAAGACAATGGAAACATCCATCTTTTCTTTGAATTAAACATTCAATCTATCCAAACCAAATACACATACAAAGTGACTTTTTTTCACAATATACCTCCCACACAAAATCTCACAATTCTACAATCCCTACCACCCTATCTTCATCAGACAAAAAATACACCCAATTTCTCTCCTCAGATACTCTGTAAAATGTATAATCACAGATTCTCTTCATGCTGTATGTCTTTTACACACTTATATATACCACTACCCTTCCCTAATATATGGGGTTACTCACACTGCCTATAGTCTTTTTTCACACATTATCACCATAAGCCTGAAATACAGGCACCATATGTTTTTTCATACTCTACCATGGATTCCTCTATTTTGCTCCAAAATTTTCCCAACTCTCCCTTTCCTTGACAAATACCACCTAAGTCTTCAGAATTCATGGGGTTCATTATCAAGCTCTAAAAACTTATGTGGTCAAATTAGTTTGTTAAACTGATATAAGAAAATAAGGGAAAATAAATAGTTAAATGAAGAAGACATGAATTATGGGATATTTGTATCTACTGTGAGAAACCCAGACTGAGAAGTATATAAGTTAACAGAGAACAAAGTGAGCAGAACTGGGAGATCAATTTATACAATAACAGCAATACTGTAAAGACAAACAACTTTGAAGACCAATCATAATTCTACTAGACTCACAACTGAACATGCTACACACCTCCTGATTAAGACCTCCTTACTCAAGAAACAGAATTAGACATAAATTTGTGGATAGGGTCAATGTGGGGATATGTTTTATGTGAATATGTATATTTTTACAAAACTTTTGTGTTTTTTTTTCTTTCTTTCTCAATGAGTCAAGGAAGGAGAGAAAATTTATTATTAACCTTTTTTAAGTAAATAGAAAATTCAACAACATCATCAGATTAAAGATCAGTATGGTATATCAACAGAATTGGACTTTGACAAAATTATGAAGTAGCCTAAATTTGGTTTTGGTGCCCTCCATTGTCTCTTTTCTATGCCTCTACTGTCCTCCTAGTATCCTTACCCCTAAAGCCTAAACTTTAATACTATGACCCACTGCTATAGGGACTCAATGTTAGTTAACTGATATGGTTGGAAAGGATCTCAAAAAACACAGTTATGTCTCAACTAATTAATTCTCTGAGAACTAAGCTCATTTGTAATGAAGTTAGCCATATAAAAAAATCTTTCATCATCATAAATCATGTGAAACAAGGCTGACAGTGGGTCACACAGGCTGCCAGAAGAAATATTATTGTTTGCTGCTCTCTTATGAGTAATGCAGGAAACTGCTGGGAGCCTTCCAGAGGAGTTCATAGATAATATGAGCATTTTGTTGCAAAGTATTTCTTATATGAACTTGAGCTTCAAAATGCAGGGAAAGGGAAGGAGAAGAAAGCAGGATAGAAAGGAAATTTTATATCTTCCATTAAATGGAAGAGAAAATAATTTTGTGTGTCTCCTATACCCAAAGAACCAAAGCAAGCCACATTTACTATCTTGTATAATTCATGGTCCCCAAAACTACATACTACAGCATGTGTATCATTTCTTACATTATGTTCTCCAGCTTTATAAAAATGTTAAATGGGAAAATGCACACAAATGGGGTTTATTCTTTATATTTTGACACATCTGATATTAGTTGTTGCATGGCTGTGAATAATAGAATATCCTAGACTACAAATAGTTAAACATAAGTATCACACAGAAGACACTGAAAAAGTGCATAGTTGGTATACATTGCACCAAATTTACTAAAAAGGTACTATAAAGGAGAAGCCATGTATGTCATCAAAGATATGACCAGAAAAGGTGGCAGATCTTACAAGATCAAAGGATAACAAATAGACCAACATGATTTCTTGATTTTTTTCCCAATGTCAAGAGAAAGCAAGGAAGGTCACCAGGACTTAGGTAGAACTCCTGTAACAAACTTATAGGGCCAGGCTAAGATGGGAAAGTTTGGATGGGTTACAGTCTCTACTGTTGGAAGGACAGTCGAGAACAATGCTTGGCACAAATAAATGTACATGGACTGAACCTTTTTTGTTGTTCAGTCATTTCAGTCATGTATGACTCTTCATGACCCTATTTGGGGTTTTATTGGCAAAGATACTGTAATAGTTTGCCATTTTCTTCTCCAACCAATTTTACAGTTGAGGAACTGAAGCAAACAAGGTTAAATGACTTTCCCAGAGTCATATAGCTAGTAATTGTCTGAGGCCAGATTTGAACTCAGGAAGATGAGTCTTTCTGACTCCGGACCTTGTATTCTATTCATTGTTTGGTCACCATTATAAACCAAGAACAAGAAGACTTTCACCTAGTGCCAACATTAGAAAAAAATGGCATTGGAGATCATGTTGGAGCAGTAGAGAGGCTGTCAGTCTACTCATACATCATCTCCCCAGCTCTGGAACTCAGACAATCTGACTTTCCACAAAGAAGCATTTGGAAAGGCTCTTTTCTCTTCAGGGAGTAGGCATTGGTAGGATAGGGATTTGGGGGATCAGAGGCTAAGATTACTATCTGCTATGTGAGAACAGAAGGAGTTCAGAGAGCAGCCATTATCCCAAATAGCTGCTGCTAACTCTCATTGTATTTGAGGACATGGATATCCTAAGGCCATATTCTCATGGTACCAATGCACATAGCTGAAAGGTAAAGAAACTGTATAGTAAACACAATATAGAACATTGGAACTGACTTCTTGTTTCACCTGGCTTGATTGACTTTTTTTTGTTCACTGTATGCCCACTCTTCCAGAGTAATGTATTTCCCCCATTTATTTGAGGACTCACATTTAGCAGTATATTCAGCACTCATAGACTAGTAGGTGAGGGCCCAAAATTGTATATGGATAGATGCCTAAAAATAAGATACCAACAGTAGAGAATTGGTTGTATTTGGAGGGAAAGAAGAATCAAAGGGGAAAAAAGGGAAGATTTTGAGTCTTCCAGTCTTCACTATTTTGCTTACATTGCCAATGGTCTGGCATGTACTCTATTCCCTTTTCCTCATCTGAAAAATAGACAAAACAAGACAGTACAATTTGCTATCTCCTGAGGTTGTTATGAAGCTGAAATGAAACAGTGTATTTCATTCAATTTTAGTATTTGCTTAATTCTCCTCATTGGAGGAGAGAATGATTATTCCATGTTTCATGCCTATGTGAGGGGTACAGTTGACATGAACATGAAAAAGGACAAATTCTTGGGTTTCTTTGTGGCATTAGACTTCAAAAAGAACACTTATGGTCCCTTTGCCTCTTCAGGGAGAAATAACTGAGCTCAACTGAGAAAGAGAGAGAGTTCCTGATCTCACCACATGGAAATTTCTAAAAGTCTTTAGGGTGACAAGCTGGGAACAGGAACTGACATCTGTATATGTCAAAATAAAAGACATAACAAAAAAAATAGAAAATCAGAAAATTAAATCACTCTAATTTGAACACCAAAATATAAATCCTGAAAATTAAAGAAGAAATTAAAGAATTAACAAAATTGAAAGTTTAAAAAATGTAAAACTAGGAGCTTGTTTTTTAATGCATAAATCATTATCTAGTTTTATTTTTTTAAGAAAAAACAAGCAGTATCAAAAATGAAAAAGTTAAATTTTTGACAAATTAAGAAGAAATAAAAACAAATTTTAGGAATTATTTTGTCTAACCAGATGCCAGTTAAACTGAGAATCTAAATGAAATAGATGAATATTTTCAAAAATAAAAATTTCCCACATTAACAACATAGGAAATGGAATACTTAAACTTCATCTTAGAAAAAACTGAATGAGAATAAATGAACTCTGAAAGGGGAAAAAAACTTCAGGACAAGATGGATTTATAAGTTAATTTTTCAGACATTTAAGGACAATTAGTTCTAATATAATATAAAGTACCTGAAAAAAATAGGTAAAGAAGGGGTCCTTCCCAAATTCATCCTATAATGCAAATATGGTTTTGTTAATCAACCATGGAGAGTTAAAAAGAAAAAGGAAACTATAGGCCAATTTCCTTAATTAATATTGATGCAAAAAAAAATTAAAATATTAGCAAAGATAATACAGCAACATATCATAAGAATCACACACTATTACCAAGTAGATTTACACCAGGAATGGCATAGGTATTCAGGACTGGTTCAATATCAGAAAAATTATGAACATAATTACCACATTAAAAACAAAAACAGCAAAAATCATATAATTGTTTTAATAGGATACAAAGAAAGATTTTGACAAAAATACAATACCCATTCATGTTAAACAACAACAACACCCAAAGTCATAGTAATAAACAGAGATCTCCTTAAACTGATATGCAATATCTACCTAAAACCAAGAACTAAAATTATCTGTAATGTGGATAAGCTAGAAGTCTTTCCAAGAAGGTCTGAAAGTAAGGATATCCATTATAACCACTACTATTCAATATTTTACTATAAATAAGAGCTATATCAATAATACAAGAAAAAATTAAAGTAACAAAGATAGGCAAAACAGAAACAAAATTGTAACTTTTTTAGATGATAGGATGGTTTTCATGTATTTCTCATGTGTGGAATCACAGTCCAGTAAGCACTCCATTGCACAGATCTAACTTGCACCACTTTCTCAATAATACATATGACTTAGGGAGGAGTCCCTAAGTATAATTCCCTTGTGAATAGTTTATATAACATCTCAGAGCCCTTCCTCAAGTAGTTGCTCCTTGTACCACTCAACCAAAACAAAAAAGAATGATTCAGTGAAGCAAAGTTCACAAATACAGGTGCCATACTTTCTGGTGGAAGTCCCAAGCTTCCAGATATACTTTCATGTAGCAAAGGTCCATTTCCCTGAATGACAAAAATTACTTTCTCTGCTGCTATGCATATTGCCAGGGCTTCAGACTCACGTGGTCCATAGGACCACATTAGTTTTCCCTGGATTATAATGAATGCTGAACTCATAGTTGGCTAATCCCACTGTCTATTTCTAACAATTGGGATCCAATATAGTGCTTGAAAAATGTAAGTCAGAGGTTTGTTATTAGTCTATTTTTGAAATTAACTTCAATAAACTTATTCTCTGAATTTACAAATGACAACCAAAGTCTACTTTATTCATAACTATGAAGTACCACTGTCCGTAAATTATCTGCTAGCAAGTGAAATAAATTTCTCATGGCAATTATTCTATTGACATGACTGCTCCCAAATCTTTAAGTATACTATCAATATGTACTTCAAAGGGCTTGCTTGGGAGTCAGTCATGTGTGGAGCAGTGAACCATATCATTAAAGAAGTTGAAAAAGTCAGAGCAATGCTGGTTACCATTTCTTTCCCTTTTGTGGTTCCTCCCAACTACAAGTGAGTTCATTGAATTGCTTGGCTGTTATAATTCTTCATAGATATTCTGTGAGCCACCACATCCTAGGAAAAGACATTCTTTTTTTTTTTTCAGTGAGGCAATTGAGGTTAAGTGACTTGCCCAGGGTCACACAGCTAGTAAGTGTCAAGTGTCTAAGGCCAAATTTGAACTCAGGTACTCCTGACTCCAGGGCCGGTGCTCTATCCACTGTACCACTTAGCTGCCCCAGAAAGTCTTTAATTCACAAAGATACTTTGGCTTTAGCTAGCTGGTGAATACTTTTATCTTCTCTAAATCAATGCTTAATCCCACTTAAATGACAGAGTTCTGCTAAACTGTTGCTTATTCACTGACAGCTTTAGACCAAATTCTTATAGCCAATTAATTTAACACTTTTATTAGTCTATTCTCATGCTCCTTCATGGTTTTCTCATAAACTATTAAGTCATCTAGGTATAACAGTCTTTCTAGTTAGTTGATGTCTTCAACTACTTTCTCAATGTCTTTGAAATATGGGAAGTTTCTCTGACATTCTATGGGGAGGGGCAGGTAGGTGGTATAGTGGATGGAGCACTGGCCCTGGAGTCAGGAGGACCTGACTTCAAACTTGGCCTCAGACACTTGACACTTACTAGCTGTGTGACCCTGGGCAAGTCACTTAACCTCAATTGCCTCACAAAAAAAATAAAAATAAAAAAGCCGACATTCCATGGGGACTAAACTGGAAATTATCAGATTTCTGCTGAGCAGATGAAGATGGTCTTATTCCTCCTCCATGGGGATCTGCTAGTATCCAGAATATCCAGAAATGAATACCATGGTCTACCCAGAACAATATTCAGGGTATCTTGAAGTCATGGAATTTTGTACAGGTCTGCATTAGTTTTCTTGTTCCAAATCTAACAGTCTACATTCATTTAGATCTTTGCAAGGATATCAACACTATAAACAATGCATATAGATTGGTTTAGAGAAGCTAAATAGATGAAGCCCAACACAGAGTAGCTGAGAGAACAGTAGAGTGACCAGGAGATCAGCAGAGATAAACACCAAAAAGGCATAGAAAAATATGAACAGAATATTTCCACAGCTCAGAAGTAGTGATAGAATCAGTAGCTCCAGTTTAGAGTGTGCTCCATTCACATGTGTCCCTAAATATATGCCCCAACACATGCCCTAGGGCACACATTATCCTGGCATGTACCCCTCCATCCATATAAACAAGACAAAAGTTTTCTATTCTTGTATTCCCTCCATTCTTATTCCTTGGTCATATACCTTATCTGAATGGTTGTTTTCCATTACTGGGGGCATGGCAAGCTGTAGAAATATAGCTCCTATGAACATGAAGGAATTTTTCCTATCACTTTATTTGGAAATCATATTTGATTTAATGTCTCTTTATTTAAACTAATTTTTAATATTTAATATTTAAACTAATTTAAACTAATATTTCTTATTGTTTGTTGATAAAAAATAAACACTTTGGTGGAGGGATGAGTACAGACTCACAGAGTACTTTTAACTTGGGTATCTTTTCTTGGAAACTACATGTAAGGGTAGGCCCAGGTCTTCAACCCATAAAAGTAACATTCACAATTTAAATGTTAAAATACAAAACTGAATTGTTTTTGTTACAATGCAGGGAGAGGGAGAGGGGAGGGAGGGAAGGAGGAATAGAATTTGGAGCTCAAAACTTTAAATTAAAATGTTTATTAATTTTTTAAAAAAATAAATGTCTGGGGGGCAGCTAACTGGTGCAGTGCATAAAGCACTGGCACTGGATTCAGGAGGACCTGAGTTCAAATCCAGCCTCAGACACTTGACACTTACTAGCTGTGTGAACCTGAGCAAGTCACTTAACCCTCATTGCACCCCCCCCCAAAAAAAAGGTCTGTTATTGACCTTTTATTTATATATTTAACTTTCATATTAACATACCTTATTTGTTGCTAATAATTACTTGTTATATTTAATTTTCATATTAATATTTCTTATTTCCTAATGAGATTCCAAATCTCAATGGTTGAGCATTTGAAAGGGCAACAATTGTGTTTTCTCTATCTCCTGAAGAGACTACCACTGTGACAGTATAGAGTAAGTACTTGATAAAAACTTTTTTTTAAATTGGGGAAAAGGCAGTGGGATTAGCCAACTATGAATTCAACATTCACTATAATCCAGGGAAAACTAATGTGGTTTCATGGACTATATGAGTCTAAAGCTCTGGTGATGTGCATAGCAGCATGGAAGGTAATGTCTGTCATTCAGGGAAATGGACCAGTATATCTGAAAGCTTGGGACTTCCATCAGAGAGTGTGGCACCTGTATTTTTGAACTTTGCTTCACTGAGTCTATTATTTCACTGATACAAAGAACTACCAGGGAGAAAACTCCCTCTATTCATTCAGCTAGGCAAGTGTTCCACAATTTAGTTAGTCTTCCAAAAGAAAACTTGAATGGGGCCAATGTGGAAATGTGTTTCTGATTGACTATACAATTGCAATTGGGTTTATTTTTCTTTTGTTCTCAATTGGAGAAAGAGATTAGAGTGGGAGAGTGAGGTCAATTTTTACTGCTGGAAAAAAAATAAAATACAATTTAAAAAATGTATTCAATTCAGAGCCTTGCCTTGGCACAAAGAAATATGAATTCCCTAGAGTCACAGAGTAAGCATGTTTCAGATATGGAACATAAATTCAATTCTACCTGTTTCCAAGGTCAACTCCAGTACACCACCATTCTGACCTTCAAGTATTAGAATGCATCAGACTAGATTGGATTAATCAGATTGGTTCAGATTGAGTTGAATTAGACTGAGTAGAACACACTTAATGAAATAGAATTAGCACCAAGTAAAGGACACAATTAAAAGCTTTGCTAATGTCAAAATCAATCCCTCCTCCTTGATCCACCATATTTAATAGTCTGTCAGAAAACTTATTTGGAATGACAGGACTTGTTCCTTTGAAAGTAATTCTGGTTGTTTTCTATACCCTTTGGTCTCCAATTGGTAAATGGGTTTTGTGATTTTGAAGTAAATACCTTCCAACCAAACAGCTAAAGAATTCAGGCTACTATGGTATACATGAGGTTAACCAATCTCGATTTAGGTAATATTTTACTTTGTTTATAGTACTTCTAATTATTTACTAATTAAAAAGAACCACAAATATTTATCAAGGGATTAAGCATATTAATGGTCTACAGGGCTATTTGTGTGATGCTTTTGATGGAGAAACTAAATATTCCCTGACATCTCACCACAGAGCTTTTTGACATTGCTTTAAACATCAATCAATTATTTAAAGTCCCACATATATTGACTTTTTAAATTACAGAGCTTTTCCGAGCTGAGGGAGTGTTAACGAAGAAAGAATGAGGTCGCTGGAAAGAACACTCCATTTATCTTGGAATTTGATCTATTTCCCTTCTGTTTTATTAAGATCTTGCTTTGTTTTATAGATCTTAGGAGTGGATGTCAATTTGTTTTTCAAGACATGGATTTTCCTGATTGTTTCTCTGGGCAGGAGCCACTCAACCTTAATTGGCATTTCTTGGTTTTGATCAAGGAGTCATGAGAAACAGTGAGCTTTAGGAGTTGATATGCAATGCTTTGTAGTGTTGTTATGCCCCAAGGTTAAAAATAAGCCCCCCAAAATGCATTCAAATTAATCTCAAGAATATAAAATTAGGGGCGGCTAGGTGGCACAGTGGATAAAGCACCAGCCCTGGATTCAGGAGGACCTGAGTTCAAATCCGGCCTCAGACACTTGACACGTACTAGCTGTGTGACCCTGGGCAAGTCACTTAACCCCCATTGCCCCACAAAAAAAAAAGAAGAAGAAGAATATAAAATTAGAACCTGAACAGAATATATTCACAGGGAAAACTAAAAAACTTTAGGTTGTTTTCCCCCAAGGGAAAAAAAAGTGAAAGCACCCATTCAGAAAAAGAGAAGGAACAATGCAATACTTAAAAACATTTAGGGAGCTGGTATAAACAAGATGAAACAAGAGGTGAGGATGCATAATAGAAACATGAAGGAAAATAATTTCTCTTTCTGTAGTAGCAAGCAAAAAGAGAAAGACACAATTGATGAATGAGTTGATGGAATGCATTGTCACCCCTTTTCCAAAATCTGTCATGGCTTTCTATTTTCTACTGCCTAAATTTCAGCTTGAATTTCCACAAAGCTTGCAAGACCCACCATGATCTACCAAACTTGCAGGTGTGATTGTTGAACCATTGTCAAAGCGATCTTAGAAAAATCTTGGAGAAAAAAAACAAGGTAATATAGGATTGGATAAAGACAAATATTGTCTCAAGCTTCCCAAAAAGGGAAGAGAATGCCATTTGAAAAGTATAGGATGGGAAGTGTGGTAAAAAAGTGAAAGTTTTTTAACAGTCGGTTAGCAATAACTGAAAGACGCAAGATTTTTGAAGGACCACCCTTTCGGGGAGGAGACCGTGACGAACTGCTAGTGCATCTGCTAAGCACTCCACTTCCGGGGTGCGAGCTTAAAGGCAAGGAGAGAATGGAAGTGATGCTCTTTTTTGCTCTCCTGGCCCGCTGGCTTGCTCTGCACACACAGACGCTGACTCAGGTTCGACTCTGCCTGGTCCTCGTGGTTCTCAGCCTCAGAGGTGGCCTTGGGTATTTGGTGAGTTCTATATGGAATATAGACTAAGCTTAGATCTAAGACTACTTGTTTGTATTTCTACTTTCCTATCTCTCTAATCAACATCACCTTGTAATTCCCAAACAATAAAAGCTCTAACTAAAGCTCAGAGGCTTCTTACACTTACTGGTCTGGGGGATATATAAGGGAAAGGTTAAAAGGGAGTTTAATGCTCTCGTATCCAATTTTAAATCTCACAGAAGCTAGACTTTTAGTCCTGGAAATTCCAGAACATATCTTTTAAGGAATGGTTAGAGAATTTCAAGAAAAGGAAGCACTGACCACAAAAAGGCAATATGGATTCATCAGGAACAGGGTAGGCTCCCCAAAATGTATTTCCTTTTGTTTGTATAGGTTTACTAAATTAATAGCTCAAAATGTTGATCTAGATTATAGTTTATCTAGATTTTAGAAAATTATTTAATAAAATCTCTAAGGCTATTCTTCTGGAGAGAAAATGGAAAGATATGGGCTAAGCAATAGTACGATTAGGTAAAGATGGAATTTCTTGAATAGCCAGACCCAAAGATACATCACCAATGACTCAATAGCAATTTTCAGTCATGTTTCCAGTGGAGTACCCCAGGTATCTATGCTAGACCCTGCACTGCTTAACATTTTGTTCAATGGCTTGAATAAAGGCATTAGTGGCAAGTTCATCTAATTTGCAGATGACACACAGCTGGGGGAGATAATTAGCATTCTGGATGACAAAGTAAGGACTCTATAAGATTTTGGAAGTCTAGGACATTGGGCTGAATCAAATAACAATAAATTTAATGGGATTATACTTGGGTTTGTTAACCTGGAAATTAAGGAAACAATCAATATAGGAGAAATAAGGTTTTTAATTGGGGCAGAGGAACTATAGCTCCTGGCATCACAAAGCTGGGAAGCTAGGAATAGCCAAAGAAGGGAACAGAGGACAGGGTTTTTAATGGGGTAACAGAACAAAAGGGAACCAAAAGATTGCTCCAGAGTGACATATAGCTACTTAATGTAAATGAACCTTTAACAAAAGAAATAATAGAACTGCTCCTAAGTTAAGTATAAGGGTTGCTGACTCTGAATAGAAACTACTTAATGTAGGTGGACCCTTTTTACATAATAACATAAAGTCCTGGGAGTGAGGTGGGGAGCATTGGCAAGGGATAAGTTGCTTGGGGGAAGGTCCATAAGTCCATCAAGAGTCTGGAAATGACAAAGACAGTCAGTCCCAGGCAATTTGCCTGGGTAAGAGAGAACTGGGTGGGGAATCAGTTCTCAGTAAATTTTGTAGTTCTCAGGTTATAAAACAAAATTTAATAGGGTTATTCTTGGTTATAAAAAACAAATTTTCTAAGGCTGAAGGTATGGCTAGATATTAGTTCATCTGAGAAAGATCTGGAGTTTAAGTGGACTTTAGTCTCAATATAAGTCAACTGTATGAAATTCCATACAAAAACAACAACAACAACATAATCTTAGGTTGCATTGTATTTCCTAGTGAGTGGATACTTTCAGTTGTTTTTGTCCTATGTTCTTGAAAAGGATTGTGACATCAGGGTTATGTCATGACTTGAAGTAAATTGGATTTAAATGAAGGAGAGCTGTTTAAGGTCACCAGCCTCACTCTCTCCTCCAGAGCCATCCAGGCCCAGTGGCAAGATATATAGCAGGATGACTGGAGATGGTCCCAGATATTTAAGACAGTTGGGGACTTGCCCAGGATCACACAGCTAGTAAATGTCTGAAGCGAGACTTGAACTCAAGTCCTCCGAATTTCAGTGCAAGTTCACTATATGCTATGTCATCTACCTGCCCTGGATACTTTAAGTAAGACATTGTTAAATAGAAGAATGTCCAAAGGAAGATGACCAGGGACTAATTATCATACCATCTAAGAATTAGCTAAATGAACTAGAGGTATTTTGACCAGATAAGATGTAGAGAACATAAAATAGGTATATTCAAATATTTGAAGGACTGTCATATGCAACAGAGATTAGATTTATTCTACTTTCCACCTGAGGGAAGAACTAGGAGTGATAGATGGAGTTTACAAAGAGGTTAAATTTAGGCTTGATATTAGGAAAAACTTTCTAGAAATTAGAGCTGTATAAAAGTGGGATGAATTGGCTTGTGAGCAAGTGCCCCTCACTTAAGGTCCGGACGGAAAGCCTAAAGGATCTGTGAAATATGCTATAGAGAGAATTATTAGGTTCCTTCTGAGGTTCCTTTTATCTCTGAGATTCTGATGCTGGACAAAGTACATAGCACTAAGGGAAGTTATAAGTGAACCAGAGGCTAGGGTCCATGTTTCCCACCAAGACTCTGACCACAGAGTGGACCTGATCCTGTGGTTGACCCAAAAGCTTCAATATATCTTTGTGGCTTGTTGTCATCATCCAAAGTTTACTCCAGGAAAACTTACAAATATAGTTCATTTTCCGCTTTCCACCAATATTACTAAGAGTTCCCCAGGCCAAGTCCCATACACCAAAGTAAGAACTACAAATCAGGTAATGAAAAACTTTTATTTCATCCCACTGAAAATGCAAAGCATTCATAGGATCTGAAAAGATGTGTCCTCCTCAGTAGGCAGGATACATTATTCAAGTGGAAGGGGGGGCTTCTTCTCCCTCATTTCCACCATTCCTTCCTTTTCCTGCTGAGTTAACAGTTAACCAGTAGAGGATACTCCTCTCAGATAGGAACAGACCTAGAGGCTTATCCCCTCCCCTCCCCTCCCCCAAATTTTCTTTCCTTTCTCTGCTGAGTTAGCAGAGGTTTTTTGAAGTTAGATAACAAAGAATCATAAAAATCTCAGGGTCTGGTTGTCCCATGGGGTGGGGGCAGAGGTGGTGCCACATCTGGGGGGCAGGGGGGAAGAGGGGTCTATATGTTTAGAAGTGCCACAAAGAATGTGAACCTGGGTAGGAGAGGGACTTTGCATTAGATCTAGGATAAAGAGGGAAATTTGCTGGGGCAAAGTGTGTCACTCTTCTGGAGTGTGTGCCCTTTCTTGCAAGATCTTAATAAAATGACCTTCCTTCTTTGCACCAGACTGGGAGTTGTGCCTTAGTTTATCTGTTTTAAACAGGATCCCATAAACTGATACGGCAAACCCTTAAGGCACTTAAAGAACTCAAAAGAATGCATAAATCTTTACTAAAACCACATAAAGTACTTATTGTAATGTCCCTCAAAAGGAATTGAAATTTGCTATTTTAGTGTGTCTCCACTTCTTCTGCAGAATTTTGTATACTCTCTAAAGAAAACATACTATTAGATAGGTGGATCCCTTTTCCATCAAACTGCATCCTCTGGATAATTCACTGTAATATCAAGGTGTGGTAAGATCCAGATGGAATCTAGAGTCTCAACCACAAGTCTCCTTCAGTATACTTTTGGCTGAAGGATCCACATAGGTATTCCTCTTATTTTCTTTTTTTTTTTCTTTTCTGCCTTAAAAGGCCATATTTCATAAATTTTAATTCACTGTTTCCAATTTCTTGGGTCCTTGGATTAATTTCTTGGATCTCTATTGCTCTAATTTCTGTGATCCTGCTACCTAAGAAATCATCCCCACCCCTCTTGATCTAGGACAATATACTCTCAGAAATCCTTGTTTGGGTTGAGTAAATTGCAGACTGTTGATCTTATCAGTTCCCAAGGGTTTAATTACCATTTGTATGCTGATGATTCTCAAATCTACCTTTCTTGCCTCAATCTCTCCTCTCACCTCCAATCTCACATTTACAATTGCCTTTGAGACATCTCAAAATGGATTTCCAGTGGACATGTTAAACTCAGTGTGTCCAGATCAGGACTCATTACCTTTCCCACCTTCCCCTTGCCCTACTCCTATCTTTTCTATTACTGTAGAGAGTATAACCATCCTGCTAGTCCCTGAGGCTTGCAGCCTAGGTGTCATTTTGGATTCCTCTATATTCATTATGCTCCAAATATATTCCATATAAAATCTGTTACCAGGCCTTTCAACTTCACCTTTGTAAATCTCTCAAACATGCTTCCTTCTCTCTTATAAAACTGCTGCCACTATGATGCAGGACTTCATCATTTCATGGCTGGATTATTGCAATAACCTGCTGATGAGTCAGCCTGCCTCATGTCTCTCTCTAGTCCAATCCATCCTTCATTCAGCCATTAAAGTAATTTCCCAAAGTACAGGTACAATCATAATACCCTACTCAGTTAATTCCAGTGGCTTCCTATTGCCTCCAGAATCAAACACAAAATGCTCTGTTTCCCATTCAAAGACTTTCATAATTCAGCCCCATCCTACTGTATGAGATGATTATGGATTTGAGTCAAATTAAACTCTGAGGATGGGGTCTGGAAGATACCCAGCCCCGCCCCAGTATAGTTAGTTTAAAAGTTTATTGGGGCAGCTAGGTGGCGCAGTGGATAGAGCAGCGGCCCTGGAGTCAGTAATACCTGAGTTCAAATCCGGCCTCATACACTTAACACTTACTAGCTGTGTGACCCTGGGCAAGTCACTTAACCCCAATTGCCTGACTAAAAAAAAAAAAAAGTTTATTACTGGGGGCAGCTAGGTGGCGCAGTGGATAAAGCACTGGCCCTGGATTCAGGAGGACCTGAGTTCAAATCCGACCTGAGACACTTGACACTTACGAGCTGTGTGACCCTGGGCAAGTCACTTAACCTCCATTGTCCCGCAAAAAAAAAAAAAATAAGTTTATTGCTTGTCAAATTCTCACTGTCTCCTTTAAGTTTTATTGCCAATTAACAGTATTTTTACTTCTGCTCAGTCTCCCCATTTGTCAGCTACATATTAGTTTTGTCTGGAATCCATCATGTGTCAGAACCCCAATCCCTATTGAGTGGGTCAGGGAGTTTGCCCACCAATTCAATACTCGGGACTCAAAAAGAAAGGACAGGGCTCGGCACAGGATGCGGCAATTAAGTTGAGACCATATGTTAAGTGACATGTCTCTTTTTCTCAGAGCAGAATCCCCTTGACCCTAGGGTCTCAACAATGGATTATTCTTTTATTCTTTATTCTATTTCTTTGATTTCCCAACATAGCTGAAGATAAATTTTGACCCTGTCATCCTTCTAGAATTAACACGACTACAAAACAATGCTGAAACACCTGAGTGACTCTTCCTGTTATTCAAGTTGAATATCTTTAGAGATAGGGGCCGGGAGAGGGGAGTCAGTGGGAACTGTGAGATCTGAAACATCTGACTGTCACTCCCCTGTTCCTTCTTCCTTCGGTTTGACCTTGTTTCCCCTCCCCTTTTCCCCCTTGGTCCTGGAACACGTATGCATGTCTCCATACATTGATCATGAACTAAACACGCACCCTGGGTGAGACAGGATTTGATGTTAGATTGTGAGCTCACCCCAGTGTGCGTGGGGACTTCCCCTCTGACCAACATTCCTATAAAAGGTCAAGGCATGTATTAGCTATTGTGACTCAGATATTGAGTTTGCCCATTCCTGCAGGAATGTAATAAATTTGTCTCTGCTTGACTTGGTGGTCTCCTCAAGTTATTTGGGTAAACTGAGGCAGTTTGCCCCAAACACTACTTTTCCAGTCTTCTTACATCTGATTCTCCAAGAAATATTCTCCAGTCCATTAACATCGGGCTCCCGCCTATTTCACAAACAAGATACCCTGTCTCTAAGCTATAGGGATTCTCTCTAGCTATTTTCCATGTTGTTCCTTTGCTCCAACTAATGGCCTACCTGGCTTCCTTTAGGTACCAACTTTAATTCTACCTTCTATAGGAAATGCTATAGAAGAAAGGGATTGAATGTGTCTACCAGGTATATTTGAGTTGTATTCTCAAAGGGATGACTCCATGAGTCCAATTTTCTGTTAATATGAATATATAAATCACCTGGATTTGATGGAGGTGCCTTATTATCCAAAAGCATTTTTTATGAAACCCTGGATTAATAGGATTAATAGGAACAAAATGTCCTTCAACTGAACTCCAAACTTAACCCAAATAGCTAGCAGATAAAAGACCCTACCTAGTGACTTCTTTTCTCTCAGTATATCAAGTCCCTATCTTATGGTGACATCTGGGCATCCTTATCCTTGCCACACCCTTTTTTTTTTTTTTTGAATCTGGTAATCTCATCATGATGTTTTGGTATTTCCTCCATACTTGTTATAACTGAAATTGTTGAACTGCCTTTGTTTCTGTATCATACTATTGAAACTGTTAACACTGTAACCCATGGACAAATATATATATGCCCTCAGAAAGGGGGAATCCCTGAGCTCCCTTCTTAGGAGGGGAGTCTTCACATGATCATGTTATATTTCTTCTTGGGACAAAATTAAATTGGTATTATGTTTTTTGTCTATCTCTGATCTGATTTGTAGCCATGTTCTCTGATTTGTTTAGTAGGAGGGCAGGTATGGAAATAAATTGTAGGAGATATTACAAGATATTATAATTTCTCTGATCTGTTTGTTAATTTTGTAGAAGAGATTAAAGATTAATTTCTCTGATCTATTTGTAGGAGACAGTTTAAACTATATTTATATAAATATATATGTATATGTGTGTATATATGTATGTGTGTGTATATATATGTATATGTGTGTGTGTGTATATTCAACATTTCTAAGCATTGTAGCCCTCATTTTGGGGGCAGACCCAATTCTTAGAAAGCAATCAGGAGCCATCCTACCCTTCCTTTCGACAAGGTACCAATGGCAAGCCCAGGCTTTCCATGGGGAGGGCCCTTTCAGATGCCTCAAAGACATTATACTCAGTAAGCTCAACTTGTAATTTTCCATAGTCCATGTGTAGCTCTGCTTGGTTTGAACTCCACAGAACATGATGTCCTCCAACTCTGAGTACTCCCTAGTAGCTCCCTTTTTTGAGCTTCCTTTTATGTATATTCTCATTAAATTGACTTCCTTGAGGTCAGAAATTGACTTAATTTTTATTTGTATTCCCAACATTTAGCACAATGCCTGGCACATAGTAGGTGGTTTATAGATGTTTATTAATATTAATTGATTGGGGAGATCATAAAATTGATGAGGAAATTCCCTTTTGTTGAGTGTGCAGAGCACCCCAGAAGTTCTCTGGGACACACCAAGGAATCTTCTCCTTGAGAAACTAAACCAGAGGACAGATACACCTAAAGAGATAAGCGGAGCCAGATTTGACTGAGTTAGCTTCAGGACCTCCACCCTTAATTCTGATTGATCTCCCTTGCCCCTGAGGAGATAAGTTTGGGTGTGGCTACAGCCTTTGTGTCCTGAAGAGAGCTCCCTAGCCACCCCTCACCCAATTCCTCTAGCCACCACCAGTGGGGGATGGTCCTCCCTCATTAAAGGAACTTTCCACAGGCAGATGGTCACACCCCCCATCAGTCCCCTATAAAAGTACCTGCCAGTCTCCTGCTTGAGGAGATTGGTACCTCAGAGCCATGTGCTTTGTTCCATACCTATCTCCCCATGAGAAGTCCAAGGATTTATTTCATGGTTTCCCTTCCCCCCCCTTCCCTTCCCTTGCCCCTAAATAAACTACCATCTTATTCTAACTGCTTTTGTGTGCAAGAGGGTGTAATTCTTTAAAGAGGAATTCCTAAGAACCCCAACCCCTAACCCAATCTGTACCCCATTTCCCCATAACACTTTTCTGATCAATCTCCCTTAGACATAAATGTTAATTTCAGTGTTATCTAAGTTTCATATCTTGCCCTAGCGACTTAGACAATGTGCTGAACATAGTAGGCTTAATAACTGTTAAATTATCTTAAATTGAATTGATTTCATTCTAGCTGGTAGTAAGTTGTCATATATTTCATAGTTGGATTACCATTTTTGGGGAAATTAGGATACAATATGTTTAGCAGTAAAATTATACTGAATAAAATTGCTTCTGTCTTCCATAATTATAAAATCTCTCAGGGCCTCTGGGTCATCATTATAAATATCACTTATGACTTTATCTGGAGAAGTGAGGAAATGCTGGATTAATACAATGTGACTGGATTTTAAATTCAGACCTGTTAATCAATTAACAGATATTTATCTAGCACCTACTATGTGTCCATCCCTATTGTAAATTTGGTGATAACACAAGAGACAGAAAAGACATTGTCCCTACAATCTACTGGCTTTCAATCTTGTTGGGGAGATAACAAATGAAACAATTAGGAAACAATAAATGTCAGGCTTGATTTGACACTATTAGTTATTATTGTCACTGTTGTTTGACTTATGAATGTTTTGAATATTCTCATTTCCAATAGTTAGAAGGCAGATCAAATCATAAAATAAAAGAGAAGCATAACTTCCATAGAGGCATTGGGGCAGAGTGGTTAGAGAGTTGACTTTAGAGTAAAGAGGAATTGAGCTCAAGTCCATCTCTGATATACTGGCTATGTGATTCTGATTAAACTAATTAACCTCTTAGTGTCCTGGGCAACTTTCTAAGAGCAACTGTCTATATGCCCTTCTATAACGAGTTTCCATATCAAACATTCTCTGTTTATACCATTGAAGGTGTAATTTTTAAAATAAATAAATAAATAATCCCAAACCCAAGTCTTTTCTACATAGTCATGCTTAGGAAAGAAGACAGTGCCACCTGGAGGGATATTGCTAGGGGTGGTACTGGTGCAGAGAAAAACATATAGCATGTCTTTTCTATTCACATTTTTAGTCAGGACAAACAGATTCAAATGAAGATCCAAAGCAGCTTGAAAGTGGTCAGAAATCACAAAAGAAATGATTGAAAAGTGTGTAGATTTGTGTGGAGGAGGAGAAGGAATTCCATGGCTTATCCTTAATGATAGTTGGAATAATGGTCTGTATATCTAGCTAGCTAGCTAGCTATTGTGGAGACCAATTTTTAATTGGGGAGTGCTAGCTAAGCGGCTCACCACAATATTGGGGCAAGGAAGGAGACCGGCAGCCTCCCTCAAAACAGAACAAGATTAATTTAACAAGAACAAACTTAAAACACACACACACACACACACACAAACAGGATCAGTAGGATCAAGGGAAAGGAAATAAAATGGGGAAAGGGAAAATATAATACCTGAAAAAATACCACCGCCCAGGAATCAGCTTTCCAGCTTCCACCTAGAAAGCCCAATTCTCCTCCCCCAAACCTAGAAACACCCCACACAGCCCCAGCCAATGGGATGGCCGCTCTGACAGTCACATGACTGCCCTCACTAGGATTCCAATCATTATAATTTTGCCAGGCCCATGTAGGCGTAGGGGAGTGGTGATGACGTGAGGTGCCAGAGCCCTGGCAACGGCTACAACTGGTGGGTGCAGCACCCTATGGTTTGCGGAGCCCCCAGCCAGTGCTCGCAGAGGCATAAAAAACCTCAAATAACAATTAATTCTTTACTCTATCTATCTATCTATCTATCTATCTATCATTAATGTGTCTATCATCCATCATCTATCATCTATCTATACCATTAGTCCAGCTAACCCATACAATCACCAATGAGCAATGGAATTGTTCTTTTTCCTCCCCACATGTCCACTTACATACATAAAGACTCTCTCTCTCTCTCTCTCTCTCTCTCTCTCTCTCTCTCTCTCTCTCTCTCTCTATCTCTCTCTCTCTCTCAAGCAACACTCTTCTTGAGTCTCTGGCCAATCACACTCAGAAAAATAAAGCAACTGATCTATGCAACAGCAAGGCAGGAACTATTGTTGTTAACTCTGATAAGGAAATGGACCTCTTTCTGAGCCTGAATGAAGACCACTAATAAAATTAGAGCTTGCTTAGACTTCTAAGTATGTATTAGTAAAGTAGCCCTCATACTGAACAACTGACTGTGTCAGGAGAGAGAGAGAAGAGAGAGAGAGAGAGAGAGAGAGAGAGAGAGAGAGAGAGAGAGAGAGAGAGAGAGAGAGAGAGAGAGAGATTGAGAACTCTTTGTTGCATAATTGCACAATTCTAGGGATTTGGGGATACTTAGATTCCTCTGCATGTTCATGTTAGTGTAATACTTGTCCCTGGGGAGGGTCTTAAGACTCTTGATATCGTCATTTTATTAGTATATTCTAGACTTTTTCCAGGAATCAAAGTCAAACACCTTCCTAAACATCTTCCTAAAATGTGAAGTCTTTCTTTTCCCTTTATTTTTATTTAATTGGGACAATGTTTTGTCCATCTTCATTCCTCTAGCATCTCACTTGAGCTCTATAATTGAGCAAATATCACTTCCAAAGATTCAGCAGTTGCTTCACTCAGTGTTTCTATCCTTCCCATTCTTTGTAGAGGGGAGAAAGTGGAATCCACATTCTCTGTTGTCCACTAATATCTACCCATATTCCCTGAGAAATAGACCTATACAGTCAATATTCAACATTCTTGCATTTAACTTTGGAGACTTAAGCATTCTCATGATTTTATTAGAAACTTCACTTTCACTTTCATGTTGGCAGCTGGCATATTCTCAGCTATACACAGTACGGGGGAGAAATGAAAGGCATGATGGATGCAAATTTGTGGAGCAACTGGTATCCTACTAGATGTTTCACTGGTCTTGTTCACCCTGCCATTGTAACAAGCTCCCCAGGCAGTAATTGCATATTTTCATTGTTTGCCTTTAAAACTCAAGTTTTGTGCTGCAGTTATACCCCCAAAGCATAGTGCAAGTCCTTTGGGCTCCAAGCCCAAGTGTGAAAAATCAGTGATATGACTTAATAAGATAATCAAGATGTTAGAAAAATTTCCTCTTGGAATGTCTACAGCTGCTGTCAGCCTGGAGTTTGGTGTTAACAAATTGAAGATTCATTATATTTTTTTTAAAAAGGATGATATTGTAGATTTCCTGTGTTATGAAAAGTGAGTATTGTTTGAAAGCAATGTTTTGCATCTTTTTTTTAGTTGAGATGTTAGCACAAGAGGTCATAGAAGTCTTGGGAATGACTAGTATTTTGCATGTCACTAATTTTATTTTGGGTACTTTATTTTAGGGGTTACTTCATGGTTATGTGAGGAAAAGTGTATATTATCAGAATTAGCATTTTGTTATAAAGAATTGTGTGCATAAAACTGTATTTTCAGCAATCTCTCATGGAAGATCATTTTTTGGTGATCATAGGAACCAGAACCCCTATTTCTCATAGGTTTGATGTATTGTGAGATTTAAAATTGGATATTAGATCATAAATCTCCCCTACTTAACCTTTCCCTTAATTTATCTCCCAAACTAGTAAATGGAAGCAGCTTTTGGTTTTCTAGATAGACCTTTTTTATTTATAGTTATGATAGTCACAAGGTGATGTTGGTTAGAAGGATAGGAAAGTAGAAACACAATACAAATCGTCTTAAGTCTAAGCTTAGTCTATATTCCTTATAACAACTCACCAAACCGACAAGGCCACCAACCGACAAGGCCACCTTTGGAGAGAGAGTCTGTGCCGCGCCGTCAGGAGTCCCGCCAAGCAGGCAAAAGGGTCCTCTCCTTCTCTCCACCCCGGAAGTCCCAAAAAACCCCGCAGGCAGTCTGACATGCGCAGCAGGCGCACTGTACCTGGCAGGCAGTCTGACATGCGCAGCAGGCGGACTGTACCCGGCAGGCAGTCTGACATGCGCAGCAGGCAGACTGTTCATCTCCTCCCCAAAAGGGTGGTCCTTGAAAAACTGGCGTCTTTCAGTTATCCTAACCGACTGTTAAAAACTTTCATATTTTACCACAGTATCAATAGTCATTTTTTTGACCATTTTTTAGGAATGTTATCTTCGTGAAATTGAGGATTGACTGCATCTTCTTTCATCCTCCTCTTCCCCAAACCTCTTTTTTAAAAGCCTTTTTTGTTTGCCTTTACACTCATCACCAGTTTCAATCCATTTTGAGTTTTAATGCTCCTGGTCCTATTGCTCTTCATTTTGTATTCATTCTCAGATACTTGCCCTTTCTTCCATTGTCTACATCTGTTTTTTTGAAACCTAAGTTGGCCAGTGTACTCTGTGTGTATCTGTAATGGCCTCTTAAAACAGCTCCCTCTCTCTTTACCCCTCAAGTATTAGTATTTGTGGCATCAGAAAGTCATTCTTTACTACTCTCCATCCCTCTAGAACTGACAACCTTATAGAATTTTAAGTCAAGAAATCCTGCTTATCCTTTCTCTGAAGTCTCAAATGAACTGCTCCAAAATATAGAATGTCTGCCTCCACCTTTTAAGGGATCTAATTATTATTAGGACAAATCCAAAATTTATCAGCTGTTCTGATTTTAATAAACCCCATCAATAACTGTATCAAGCTTCCAGAGTAGGTTTTTTATCATTTTCTCAAGCTATTCATTTATTTATTCCTTTTAATTCACTTGTATCACCATGCTATCACTTCTATTTCAACCTCCATTGAATGAATGAATGAATGAATGAATGAATGAATGAATGAATGAATGAATGAATGAATGAATGAATGAAAAAACAAGTGCTAGGGGTACAAATAAAGAATCACTCCCTCTTTTCAAGGACCTCAGACTCTGGTTAAGGTGACAACATTTAAAAGAAAGTTCAATTGTAAGATGTATAGAAAGCATCAGAAATTCTAAGAGTTCAGTGACTTGGAGAATGGCAAGGCCCAGGAGTCTTGAGGTCACCCGTAAACTCTGTCCACCATGTTTCCATTCTTTAGTTTGTGACTTTCCTCACATACTTACATGTCTTTAATACACCATGTAATATATCACTATCCTACTAGTTCTTTTATATAATCTTTTTTCCTCTAGAACAACATATAGGTTTTGTTAGACATATTGTAGACATTACTCTCATCCTACCAACTCTCAAGAATTACTATATGGTTGAATTTACCTCCTTGCTTTAAGATTTCTAGCTTACCATGTTTATTGCCCATATTTCATGCTTTTGTACAAAGACAACTAAGATCATTATTTTCTCTGCATAAATTTTGTCTCCTGTGAATGACCAGCTCTATCCACTAATTTTTTTCTTGCTTCACTACAATTACTACTCTCTTTAGTTATTCATTTGGTGGATATGTATAAAACTTTTCTTTCCCCTCTACCTCCATTTGGAATTTAAAGCTATATTTATCAGTTAATAATTGCCCTTTAAGGTTTCCTAGGTGTTTTACACATATTATTTCATTCATCAGATTTCAGAAAAGTCTATTTCCACAAGTAACAGGATCATAATTTTAGAATAAGAAGGTAACATAGAGGCTATCTTATTCAATAACTTCATTTTACAGATCAAGAAATGATGGCTCAGGGAGCAGCTAGATGGTGCAATGAATAGAGCACCGGCCCTGTCTTCAGAAGGACCTGAGTTCAAATGCGGCCTCAGACACTTAAAACTTACTAGCTGTGTGACCCTGGGCAAGTCACTTAACCCCAAATGCCCTGCAAAAAAAAAAAAAGGAAAAAAGAAATGATGGCTCAGAAAGCTTAAATGGCTTATTGGGGTCATACATATAATTAAAGGATTCCAAGCCAAGTCCTCTGATTCCTAATCCAGCACTCTGTCCACCCTATCGAATAACCTAGTCATTAGGTACACGGCATACCTAACCAACAGACCACGATTCCTATATCTTCATCCTATGCACACAGTAAAGTACTTAATCAATGCCCATTGAGTGATTGACTGATGATTCAGAAATCCAAACTCTGTTCTCAGACGTTATATGCCAAACCTACTGTTCATTTTCCAAATTTTTTTCTTTCTCCTCTGAATTTTCTACTTTCAATAATTAGCAATGATAAAAAATGCCAATTTGTCCTCTAACATCTTCAGTTTCCTGTTCAGGATTTCACAAGTGCTATCAATACTTGCTAGGTTCTTTCTGGTGATATGATTTATCTTCATATGAATCACCAGAAGTAGGCAATTACAGTAGACTATAGCCAGGCATATGCACATTTACAAGGAGGTGGCTGCTAGGTAGGGTAGTGGATAGAATGCTGAGCCTGGAGTCAAGAAAACCTGAGTTCAAATCCTCCTTCAAATACTTACTATGCGACCATGGACAAGTCACTTAATTTCTGTTTGCCTCAGTTTAGTCATTTGTAAAATGGAAATAATAATAGCATATACTTTCCATGATTGTTGTGATAATCAAATGAGATTATAATTGTAAAGAACTTAGCGTAGTACCTGACACATTGGAAGCCTTATATACATATTACAGTGGTGGTGGTGGTGGTGGTGGTCATCTTGTTGTGGTGGTTGTTACATAAGCTGGTACATAAAGTTAGAACAGCTGCCAAAAAAAAGAAGAAGAGCTGCCAGCAGCCTCCTACTACAAAGATGGTCATGAGAGTTGACAAATTGACAAATTTAAGGGAATTATCCCATGCCATTCTGAATATAAGAAAAGAAAAAACAGGAAACCTCCATCTCTTTCATGTCAGGTCAATCTATGATCACATGAATCCTTCTCAATAGGGTCAAAAGTCACTCATCTATTCTTCCTTTGACCAATAAGAGATTGGTTCTCTCCTGGTGGCACCTATGAACCTCAGCGCCATTTGTAGGCACTAGAGAATCTGCCTTCTTTTTCTCAGAAACTCCATCTCTATCTTCTATGGGAAGAGTCATAAATATTACATAGTTGAAAAAGTCCATTAGCCCTCTGTGAATGTCATGACATACAGTAGAAGGCATGATGCATTTAGAATCAGAACAGACCTGGTTGTGGATCCTAACCCTGGTGTTTATGCTATGCAAACATAGAGCCTCAATTTCCTCATCTGTGAAATAGGGATACTAAAGTATTTAATACCTATTTCATAGGATTATTGTGTGGATCAAATAAAATAGTATATCTCCTCTGGAAAGGAAAGTGTTTTGCAAATCTTAAAGAGGTATATAAATGTCATCTGTTCTTCAGTTCAATTCAAGAAATGTTGGTGAAATGAGTGCTGTGTGCAAGGCACTGTTAGATTCTGTGTATATATTTAAAAAGAAAAAACAGTATCAGCTCTCAAATACTTTACATGGCACTGGGGGAAGGAAGGAGGGAGTATAATATTTACACAAGAAGGTTAATAGGAAGTTTTGGATGTGAGGGCATTATTTTCTGGTCTGGACCTGTAACTTCACAAGGTATTCCTGGCAATGCAAATATAAATAATTTCAAAAAAAATATTGCTATTACGTGGAATAATCAGGAAATGATTCATGTTGGAGGTGGCAATGGAGCTGTGCTTTGAATGAAGCTAGTGATAGTCTTCCTTTTTTGTGTCACTCTTTCACAGTCCATCTTCTCATATGAATTAGGCTTCTCCTCTGCTTCCTTAGATTAGTTTGGTTTATTTTTGTTTTTCTCTTTGAAGCACATCTTGCATTCTTTCAAGGATAACCCCATTCTCCATGATAAACTGGAATGTAGAGAAACATTCATCCAGGCTTTTCATCTTCTCCTCCTGGAAGAAGATAAACCTGAAACAAGAGAGAGACAGACAGAGACAGAGACAGAGACACAGAAACAGAGAGAGACAGAGAGATAAAGAGACAGAGAGATAGAGAGACAGAGAGAGAGATAGAGAGACAGAGAGAGCTTTTCTAGCTATATTTTTAGCTATATTATATTCCTCCCATTTTAGAAAGTTGGAAATGGAGAGGTGAGATTCGAACCCAGGACTCCCTGATGCCAAGTCTAGCACTCTACTATAGTTATTCTGTGGATAGTTTTATTGAGCTACAATTTTCGTGATTTTCAAAATATTCTTGAAAACACAAAAGATGGTGCAGATTTAAAGATAAACAAATATCATATTTTTAAAAGGGAAGCAAGTAGTCAATAAACTATAAGGCTGTGAGGTTGATTTGATGATATGGTTTAGAGTACATGGCCTCTGAGATACCTTCCAATTTTCAGTCCCATAATTCTAGGATTCCTGTCAAAAATTCTTGAATGTATTATAAAAGTGATTGGGAGGATTTAGAAATGGAACTGGTAACAACTAAGAATAAGTATGGTTTTATCAACAATAGCTCATGTCAGACTCACCCCATTTTATTTTTGACAGGGTTATAACACTGGAAGATCAAGGGAATTCTATAGACATAGTATTTCTATATTTCAAGAAAACATTTGACAAAGTCTCTCATCTATCCTAATAGACAAGATGGAGTGATGTGGGCTAGCTAATAGTGCCCTTGAGTAGATTTGGACCTAGTTAAATGTACACATCCGAAGAGTAGCCATTAGAGGCTTGATATCAAATTGAAGGGAGTTTTCTTGTGAAAAACCCCCCAAATCTGTGTTCTTACAAGTCTAGGAATTCGTATCTAGCTCTGTATTCAACATGTTTCTCAATGCTTTGAATGAAATCACAGGTAACTTGCTTATCCAATTTATAAATAGTGAGACTGTTAAAGATGGGTAGTACATAGGATGAAAGAGTCAGGATCCAATAAGCATCTCAAAAAGTTAGAATGATGGCACAAAGCTAACAATATGCAATTACTAAGGACAAACATGAAGTTATACATTCAGCTTTTTTAAATTGCACAATTAGAGGTTTGAGGTGGAAGTAGGTAACTAGACAGTAGTTCATATGGAAAAGACCTAGGGTTTTCAGAGAACATCCAGCTGAACATGTTGTCAACATGATATAAAAATTACCAGTTAGGTGGCACAATGGATAAAGCACTAGCCCTGGATTCAGGAGGACCTGAGTTCAAATCTGGCCCCAGACACTTGACAGTTACTAGCTATGTGACCCTAGGCAAGTCACTTAATCCCTATTGTCCCACAATAAAGAAAAAAAGAAAAAGAAAAAAAGGAAGAGAAGGAGAAAAATCAATAAAACATGATATAAAAATTAGACAAGTTAGTTCATAGTCCAAGAGAGGTGTAGTATCACTAAAAAAAGGGAGGTGCGAGTTCCAATGCTTTCTGGTCAGATCACATCTTGACAACTGTCTCTTCTAGTCTAGATGTCACAACTTAGGAAGGAAATTACAAGTTAGAGTGTGTCCAAGGGAGGGCAACCAGAATGATAAGGGGACTTTGTGTTTGGGCCATGAGAATCAGTTAAAGAAACTGCGATTGTTTAGTATGGAGAAGAGAAATCTCCAGGGGAACATGATAATTATCCTCAGTATTTGAAGATTTGCTGGGGAGAAAAGACATTACACTTATTCTGGTTGGCCCCAAAGGACAAAGTATAGACATTCCAGAGAGCTAGCTTTCTTTCAGATCTAAGGAAAATTTCCCTAAAAATAAGAACAGAGAAGAAATGGAATAGGCCATCCAAGCAGTGGGTTCCCCTTTTCTGGAGGTCTTATACCAAAAGCTAGACAACCACTTAGGATGCTATAGAAGAGATTCTATGGGTTTCACTCAATGACCTTCAATGTCCGGTCTAACTCTGAGGTTCTGTTCATCTGACTAAGCTAAAGAGTAGTGACATATTCTCCCTGCCTTTTTGCCTTCACCTTTAATTGGAAAAATAGCCTGCATTTAGTGTTGGAGACCCGGTGTATGCATAGTTAGTTACAAGTAATGTTGTTCTTTACTTAACATTGGTAGAAACACTAGCATAGTTCATTTTCTTATAGGCCCCTGAACACTTTCTCCCTGCTTTTCATACTTGCTAGAACAATGGGCTCAGTTTTCTGTCAGTCATGGATGTGACTCATTAACTGTTGAAAATGGGAAGAGAGAGGGGCAGCTAGGTGGCGTAGTGGATAAAGCACCGGCCCTGGATTCAGGAGGACCTGAGTTCAAATCTGACCTCAGACACTTGACACTTACTAGCTGTGTGACCCTGGCCAAGTCACTTAACCCTCATGGACCCACCCAAAAAAAATGGGAAGAGAAAAAAGGTACTGAGAAGCTTTATCTATTGTGAGATTTCTCATCTTTTTCTGGGGTTTCTCCACTTTTATCAAGATGTAAGTGACATATTTTGCCAAAGCCTTAATACACATAGAAACTGTTATTTTCATCTATAAATGGGAGCATTTGGAGAACTTTAACACTGATAAAGTGAAGGCCTGACTATCTGACTTACCCTCCCTTCAGTAAAAATTAATGGCTCCCTGTCATCTCCAGGATCAAATATAAGATCATTGGTTTGCCATTCAAAGCCCTTTATAACCTGCCCCCTCTACACACACATGCTTTTCCAGTTTTCTTATATATTACACCCCCCTTCCTTAATCCAGTGATACTAGCATCCCTTTTGTTTCCCAAACAAGACACTCCATATCCCAACTTTAGGCATATTCAATGGTTGTCTACCATGTGTGGAATGCTGTCCTTCTTCATCTTTACCTCTTGGCTTTCCTTAAGTCCCAGCTAAAATTCTACCTTCTACAAGAAGCTTTTCATAACCCACCTTAATGCTTCTCGATCAACTTGATCATCTTAATGCTTAATGATCAACCCCTTCTGTTGATCATTTCTAATTTATCTGATATACAGTTTGTTTGTACATAATAGTTTACATGTTGTGTCCCCCATTAGACTGTAGGAGTAGGAACTATATTTTACCTCTCTTATGTTTACCAGAGTTCCTGGCATGTAGTAGGCACTTGATAAATGTTTATTGACTCATTGATAGCCATCTATTTCTCTTTACACTCTTCTCCATAACACTGGTGAAGACCTTTTGTGACCATATAATTTACCTATTTTATACCTCCTTCACGAATGATATTCAGCAGGCCATTCAAAAGTGTTGCTTGTAGTTCCAGCTCTCATGTTGTCTTCCAGGATTTAATGTACGTGTAGGAGATCCCCTGTTTGAGGAGCCCCTTAAAGTTTGCATTTTGTTGGATGAAATTAACTGTTTTTAAAAAGAAAGACTAGACACAGTAGGATCTTATTGTCTCTGAACTTCTCAGTCAATTTTGATACTTTAAAGAAGAGGTCTACTGTAAAATGAGATATTTGTAAAGCACATAGCACACTGCCTGGCACATAGTAGGTGCTTAACAAATACTGGTTCCCCCTCCCTTTAGAAAACTTTGAGAAAACCTACCTGTCCTTTCATTATGTTTTCTCTTCAGGGCCATGAAAGAGCTCTTAGTGTAGAGTCAGGAAAAAAATCCACTTCTGTTCTAACATTTACTATAAGATACTGAGCAAGTATATAACTTCTGTGAACCACAATAATAATACCTATAGTACATACCTACTTCACAGGGTTGTCATGAGGACCAAAGGAGGTTATGTTATCAACTGTGCTTTGAAAACTTTGAAGTGACATTTATGTGTCAGCTATCATCATTTGCATTAAGGCAAGCCTCCACAGGTGAACAGATCAGTCTTATAAAGAGGATCACATGCCAGGAGAGTTGGAAAGGATCAAAATCATAAATCCTATTTAAAACATAGAAGAGAACTGGTCATGCAGTTTCAAATCATGAGTTCTTTATTATAAGTATCCTGAACACAGTACTATTTTGGTCAGCTCATAGAGGCCTTGAGAGTTGATTATTAAATGTTCAGTGTGAACACTTACACCTCAGAAATCAGTAACCGCTATAAATCAGGGCTTGATTTATTGCTTATTGGTTGTATTAATAGAATTATTAAACATTTATATCCCTGCCTTTAGTAATATGGTATAGTCTATGGACACCTTCTCAGAGTAATATCTTTAAGTATATAAAGTAGGAGGCAGAGCCAAGATGGTGGAGAGAAGCCAGCAAATTGACTCAGCTCTCCTGTGGCTCCCTCAAAAAGAACATTAAATCAAGCCTCTAAATGGATTCTAAAACTACAGAACCTACAAAAAGACAGAGAGACACAATCTTCCAACCAGAAAATTTAGAAGACTTCAGGAAAGGGCAGTCTTACTCAGGTAAAAGGGGAGCACAGTGCAGCTCAGCACAGCATAGCACAGCATGTAGGGGATCTAGGCAAGTCAGCAGGAAGGTCTTGGCCACAGTGGAGCAACTGAGGCCCCTTGATCCTGACTCAGCAAGCTGGTGGCACAGTGAGCCAGTTGTGAGATGCACCAGCACCAGGTGAGACAGCACAATGCCAGTTGGAGGGCCACCAGCAGAACAGGTGCAACTGGGCTGTGTCATCCCAGTACCTGGAGAAAGCACAGGGAGAAAGACCAGGGTGGTGAGGAATCCACAAGTCATAGAGGCCTCAGAGTAGAAAGCCAGTGACACAGCACAAGAAGCTTGAAACAGTGACCCTTGTACCCCAGGAGCAGACCTCAACTTTAAAAAAAATAAGCTGCTGTGTGCAGCTAGGTGGTACAGTGGCGGGGGGGAGGGGAGAGGGGGGGGGCTAGGTGGCACAGTGGATAAAGCACCAGTCCTAGATTCAGGAGGACCCGAGTTAAAACCTGGCCTCAGACACTTGACACTTATTAGCTGTGTGACCCTGGGAAAGTCACTTAACCCTCATTGCCCCACAAAAAAAAAATTAAAAAAGAAGCAGAAAGAAGCAATTTAAATCTCATGGAACCACCATCAGGATTGCACAGGACCTGGTAGGTTCAACATTAAAGGATCACAAGGCTTGGAATATGATATTCCAGAAAGCAAAGGAGCTTGTATTGCATCCAAGAATCAACTACCCAGCAAAACTGATCATTTTTTTTCAGGGTAAAAGATGGACATTCAATGAAATAGGGGACTTTCAGGGTTTCCTGATGAAAAGACCAGAACTGAATAGAAATTTTGATCATAACATACAAGACTCAAGAGGAGTTTAAAAAGGTAAACAGGGAAAAAAACTTATTCAATAAGGTTAAACTCTTTACATCCCTAGATGGGAAGATAATGCTTTTAACTCTTGAGAACTATATCTCTATTTGGGCAGACAGGAGTATACACAGAGGGTATAAATACAAATTGTCTTTGACGTGATGAAATAAAGAAAAGTAAGGAGTTAAAAAAAGGAGTATATGGGAAGAAGAGGAAAGGGGTGGTGAAATGGGGTTAATTACATCATATGAAGAGGTGCAAAAAACCTATTACAATAGGGGGAAAGAAGGGAGGGGTGGGCACTGTTTCAACCTTACTCTTATCAGATTTGGTTCAAAGAGGGAATAACATATACAAACATTTGGATAAAGAAATTTAGCTTATTCTTTAGGGAAGTAAAAAGGTAAGGGGAAAAGGTAGGGCACTGATAGAAGGGAGGTCAGAAGCAGGGGAGAAAAGGGTAAAGAAAAGGGAGGGGGGCTAATAAAAGGGAGGACAGATTAGGGGAGACAGGGGTCAGAAGCAAAATGCTGGTGAGGAGGAAAGGGTGAAAGAAGAGGGAGAGTACAAAGGAGGGAAATAGGATGGAGGGAAATAGAGAGTAATAATAACTGTGAATGGGAATGGGATGAACTCTGCCATAAAACAGAAGTGAACAGCAGAGTGGATTAAAAACCATTATCCTTCAATATACTGTTTACAAGAAACAAATCTGAAGCTGAGAGATACCCACAGAGTAAAGGTAAAAGGTTGGAGCAGGATATATTATGCTTCAGCTGAAGAAAAAAGAGCAGGGGTAGCAATCCTTATCTCAGACAAAGCAAAGGCAAAAATAGATCTAATTAAAAGATATAAGGAAGGAAACTATATATTGTTAAAAGGTACAAAAGATAATCAAGTAATATCAATACTAAACATATATGCATCAAGTGGTATAGCATCCAAATTTTTAGAGAAGTTAAACAAGTTAAAAGAGGAAATGGACAGCAAAACTATACTAGTGGGGGATCTGAATCTTCTCCTCTCAGAATTAGATAAATCCAGCCACAAAATGAATAAGAAAATACTTAAAGAGGTGAATAGAATGTTAGAAAAGTTAGATATGATGTATGTCTGGAGAAAATTGAATGGCGATAGAAAGGAATATACCTTTTTCTCAGTGGTACATGGCCATATTAAAAAAATGACCATGTATTAGGGCACAAAAACCTCACAGTCAAATGTAGAAAGGCAGAAATAATAAACGCCTCCTTCTCAGATCATGATGCAATAAAAATTACAAGTAATAAAGAGCCATGAAAAGGTAGACTGAAAATTAATTGGAAACTAAATAATTTCTTTTTTTTCCCTTTTTTTCTTTTCTTTTTCTTTTTTTTTTCAGGGCAATGAGGGTTAAGTGATTTGCCCAACGTCACACAGCTAGTAAGTGTCAAGTGTCTGAGGTTGGATTTGAACTCAGGTCCTCCTGAATCCAGGGCCAGTGCTTTATCCACTGTGCCACCTAGCTGCCCCCAAAACTAAATAATTTCATTCTAAAGATGAGTGGGTCAAAAAACAAATCATAGAAACAATCAATAAATTCATTCAAGAGAATGACAATAATGAGACAACATACCAAGACCTATGGGATGCAGCCAAAGCTGTGCTTGGGGGAAATTTTATATCTCTAAATGCTTACATCAATGCTTATCCAGTTCACAATTTCCATGGACCTCAATCGCATTATCTGTAAAATGAGGAGACTAGAATATATGTGTTTGTCCTTTTAAACTTCAATTCTATGATGTTTCCGCTGACCACAAGCTCTGCTTCCATCCTGGCCTCACAGGAAAGCAATCCCTGAGGAGAAGGGCCTTCCATTCTAGTTATCACCAATATTAAATGCTACCAATGGATGGGTGAGTCCAAGGGCCCTGGAAACAGCAGCACCTTCCCAAACCACTGGCCCTGCTGCCAGCCCAATCCCTGAAGCCATTGTTCAGCAGAGTAACCCTAGGGGAAATGTGGTCTGGTAATTGTCTGTAACCTCACCCCCTTATAAGCAGCCATTGCAACTGAAGACCAGGAAAAGAAAGTTCTTGCTGCCAAAGTCTTTGGAACCATCACATGGTTCATTGCATTTGGCTGTAGCAGTGAAAGTGACCTGAAATAAAATGGATTTGTTACAGAACCCTAAGGACCATTAGTCCTTTCTATCTGATTTTCAGCTGAATCCTCCTATGTGTGTATTCTTCCCTTATTCAAAAGTGTACTCCTAGAGAACAGAGACTGTCTTGCATTTCTCTATGTTTTACATGTAGTAAGCTTTTAATCATTCATTTATCTTAAGACTCCATTTTCTACATATGCCCCTATTCATTTGAAATTGTTACCTTTTTCTCTCTAGTCTAACCCCTATACTTAATAGATAAGGAAACTGAAGCCCAAAGAGATGAGATGAATTGTCCAGTCATGTGACATATTTTAACCCAACTTTCGTTGTATGAAGATCATCTTCCTTGGTAATGAAAACAAAAGAAAAATAGGAGTTGAGTAGTTCTAATTTTTCTCATTGTCTGAAATCATCTTTGCTCTTACAAGGCAGTTAGGTGGCAGAGTGGATAGAGCACTGAACCTCAAGTCAGAAAAGACCTGCATTTGAATCCACCCTCAGACACTTACTAGTTCTGTGACTGCACAAGTCATTTAATCACTATTTTCCTCAGTTTCCTCATCTATAAAATGGGAATACTTAATAGCACCTACTTCCCAGGGCTGCTGTGAGAATCAAACGTAATAATATTTGTAAAATACCTAGGATATTTTTATTGTTTTTCAGTTTTTTCAGTTGTGTCCAACTTTTTGTGACCCCATTTGGGATTTTCTTGGCTGGCAAAGATACTGGAGTGGTTTGCTATTTCCTTCTCCAGTTCATTTTACAGATGAGGAATTAAGGCTAACAGGGTTAAGTGACTTGCCCAGGGTCACATGGCTAGTAAGTGTCTGAGGCCAGATTTGAACTCAAGAAGATAAATTTTCCTGACTCTAGACCTGGCACTCTATCCACTGTACTACCTAACTGCCCACTATAAATGTTAGTTTTATTATTATTATTATTATTACCACCTCTAATTGAGGATGATATCCTTTTCTCTTGGCACCAACATAGTATGCTTTTCCCTTTAGCTCTTGCTCATATAATTTTTAAAACATAGTATGTAAATAGCACTTATTGTCTTTCCATTCAATTTTAAACAAACATTTACATAAGCTCCTTTATGTGTTAGCCATTGTGCTAGCTTCTAGGGATACAAAGATTAAAAAATTGCACAGCCCCTGACCTCAAAGAGTTTATATTCTACTGATGATCATATTCATTTTCTTTGTATTAAATACCAAATCTCCTAATACTTGAATAGCCATTCTTTCCACAACATACAGATATTCAGTCACCCAGTCTTTGCTTGAATACCTCCAGTGAGGGGGATCACATTACCTCCTGAAGCAGACAGTTCCATTTTAGGATAGCTCAGATTGTTAGGAGGATTTTCCTTATGTTAAGTATAAATTTGCTTATTTACAAGTCCTACCCATTGCTCCTAGTTCTGCCCTTTGGGAACAAGCAGAACAATTCTCATACCTCTTTTTTATGACAGCCCTTCAAATCCTCCAAGACAGCTGTCACATTCCCCCTAATCCTTCTCTTCTCTTGGCTATCAGAGTGAATGATTACCTAGCCTATTCCCACTGCATGAAAGGATTTTCCATTAGTGCTAGTGAGAGGATGGAAGGTGAGTTGCCTTCAGTACACAGGAGGGAGTGTGATCTGTAAACTTTGTGTGTGTGTGTGTGTGTGTGTGTGTGTGTGTGTGTGAAACAAACAAGGATTGTATGAGCTGGACCAGGAGGATTTTCTGAGTATCAATCCTGCAGAGGCTGATCCTTTCATAGAGTTTCAATATCTTCCTTAGTCTGTTAGCTCAGGTGGCATTTGTGGTTATCATATTTATAAAACCAGATGACAGCTTGTGGGCTAAATTAATCAAGAAGAAGCTATAAACTCCCATGGTAACCCTTTCGATTTCCAAGCTGCTTCTTGCCCAAGCATATCTTAATAGAGTTTTGACACCAGCTCCTTCCTGGGTCTAATGCACTTCTTATTGTGACATATGTGTAAATAATTGAGAGCTAATGAAAAGTGCAGAAGACATTAACCCTCCCAAGTCTCCAGTGGCTACAGAGCCAAGAATGAAAATTATTCTAGTTTTCTTTTTGTTTCTTACTTCTATTGAACTTTTGTCACTAGGTCATAAAAAGACAGGAAAAAAAAATAGGTATTTGCTAATGTGACCTAAGTGGCAGGGTTTATTTAAATTCAGGTTAGTATTGGGGTCCTTGCAGAAAGAGCAAATTGATTCTAAATGATAATTGTGCTCATCATTGTTATAACAATCACCCTAATTATAACAGATGAAACAGATGTGGGGACATGCATATTGAATTCACCTGTGGTGAAACCCAATCTGCATTAACCTTCAAGTTCCCCTGATTACGGCTTGCACTTTGGGGTGAAGGAAGCAGCTGTGGTAGGACAATGAACCCACAACAGCTTGTGTTTTCCCCCTGGGGTTTCTCCTTCCTCTTTTGACTTTCTCCACCCTCATTCCCATCACACTTTACCTTGACTTTCCAAGTTCCTCTTCCAGGTGAAGAAATACCAGTAAGCTCATTCTTCTCCCATCCCTATCCCACACTACCCTCAAAATGTTCTTCCCCATTCATGTTCACCTAGACAAATATTTTTTGTTGAGTTGTTTTCAGTCATGTCCAACACTTTGTGACCCCATTTAGGATTTTCTTGTCAAAGATAATAGAGTGGTTTGCTATTTCCTTCTCCACCTTATTTTACAGATGAGGAAACTGAGGCAGGGTTGAGTGACTTGCCCAAGGTCACAAAGCTAATAAATGTGTGAGACCAGATTTGAACTCAGAAAGATGAGTCTTCCTGATTCCTAGCCAAGCACTCAATCCACTGCACCACCTAACTGCCCAACCCAAATCCTGCACATCTATCAATGCAAAATTTAAAAGCCTTCCTTGACTACCCCTGTTGAATCAATTTCTCCTTCTCATCTATTCCAACACATTGCCACTCATATGACATTTTTATGGTACTTTATGGTATTTCTTCTACTTTTGTCATGGATGTTATTGAAATCCAGTAACAATAGTTCTAATTAATTTGACATTTTAAGATTTACAGATTACTTTTTCTCATAATCAACTATTATTATTATGCATATTTTACAAGTGAAAAAACAGAGGTTCAGAGAGGTTGACTTGCTCAGGGTCATACATCTGCTAAGTGTCAGAGGTAGACTTCAAGTCCAGGTCCTATGGACTAGTGGATAGGGCACTGAAAATGGAGTCATTTCAGATACTATGCTATGTGAATTGGCAAGTCATTTAACATCTCTGCCGGATTGGACTTGATAAGCTCTAAGGTCCCTTCCAGCTCTAAATGTATGAGCCTAATGCCAGGTCAAAAGCTCTTTCCACAATACCACACTTCTTTTCCTTGTGTCAGTATTTAACATTACAGGTTTAGGTCTTGTCTCCCCAAATAGTATGCAGGCTCCCTGAAATCAGGGACAGAATCTAAATTCCCCATAGTAACTAGCTATTATATTTTCTGATCAATAAAAGTGCCTCCAGGGGGCAGCTAGGTGGCACAGTGGATAAAACATCAGCCCTAGATTCAGAAGGACCTGAGGTCAAATCCAGCTTCAGACACTTGACACTTACTAGCTGTGTGACCCTGAGCAAGTCACTTAACCCTCATTGCCCTGCAAAAAAAAAAAGTGCCACCATTTATTTCATGGTGCCTGAAATTTTGTGGGGCCAAGACTCTTCGTTTTACCATTAGGAAGAAGGATAAATAAGCAAATTCTCCATAGAAGTACTAACATCTAGAAGTCCAGATATTATTACTAATAATCTGGGAAGCTAGCTACCAAGGTATAGTTCACTTGTCAGGCTTGGATAGTGGAAGAAGGAGAGATTGGAGAACATGCCATGCCTGAAGGTAGGAAGGTGATGGGGAATGGAAAGAGGAAGCTAAGGGAAACTGACATAATATTTGCTGACTTTGCCATTTTGCAGAGAGCTCACCCTAATAATTCTATAGCAAGCACAGGGGAAGAAAATGTATTTTCTATTTCCATGTAAATGTTTTAATCCCAAAATTTGTATGTTACTATTCTTGTGTCCAGTTATATCATGCCACAGGTAGAAAGGTGAAAGACAAGAATGAAAATTACAATGACTACAGAGGTTGGGAAATGGATGTAAAACAGGGAAGGCATCTGCTCATCAGAGGTCAGGGTGCCTACTCTTTTTCTAAAAGAGTTGGCTTAAAGAGCAAAGCAGTCCTCTACCTAAGGATTCAGTTTTTACACTGTGCCAAAAAAGAATAAATGTCACAGTATATAGTACAGCAGTATCCTGTGGAGCCATATCCAGTGGAAACAATGAGACTGAGGTCAGTGGGAGTGATACAAAGACATCTACAACCTGGCAACATCAAAGGAGAGAGATAATCCCACTCAGATGCGCACAGGGCGCACAATTCTCTGCATATATCTCTTCCTATTCTTAATGTGCCTACTTCCCCTCTGATGCACTGTGTTTTTTGTGGGAAATGTGCCTCATGATTATAAGGACAATCATGTTTCTTAGTATGACATTTCTGTAAATGCCTTTTCTTTGAGTTAATCATGTCTTCTGGCTGATTGTACAGGCTATATACTACATACTTCCTTCACCATATTCCAGAAACTTCTTCATCCTAGAAGCTCTCTCCAGCCCTGGAGATTACCTAGCCTATTCCCACTGCATGAAAGAATTTTCCATTAGTGCTAATGAGAGGATGGAAGGTGAGTTGCCTTCAGAACACAGGAGGGAATGTGATCTGTAAACATTGTGTGTGTGTGTGTGTGTGTGTGTGTGTGTGTGTGTGTGTGTGTGTTTCAGAGACAAACAAGGATTGTATTGTACACATTGAAGGTATCCTCCAAGGGAGCAGCTAGATGGCGCAGTGGTTAAAGCGCTGGCCCTGGATTCAGGAGTACCTGAGTTCAAATCCAGCCTCAGACACTTAACACTTACTAGCTGTGTGGCCCTGGGCAAGTCACTTAACCCCCATTGCCCCGCAAAAAAAAAAAAAAAAAAAAAGTATCCTCCAATCTTGTGGCCACTCCCTCGGATAGAATAGTTCCTCTAAGAATCTCTCATTAAAGAAGGTAACAAGGTCAACCAGTCTTCATTTCTTTACAGGCTACACAAGATTTTCAGGTACCTCTTCCTCCTTTTATTTGTTGTCTTCCTCCATTAAAATGCAAACTCCTTTCATGGAAGGGATTGTCTTTCTTTCTACTTGTATTTGTATTGCCAGAGTTTAGCACAGTACTTGGAGATTAATAAATACTTGTTAATTAATTGACTGACTGAATAACTGACTGTTGAAGGGAAAAGTACTGGCAGGGACATGAAAACCTTAATTTTAGGAGTACTGACCCAAATTGAATCTTGAACCTGGAGTAGTCATCTCCTGGGGAAGCTAGCCTGTGAGGATAAATTACAGGGAAAGCCCAGCGCAGTGCTTAATGAAAATATACAGCTGTATAGCTTCTAATTGCATACACCACTTGACTCAAGCTTGATAATTGACTATTAAGGTTCTTTATGGAATTTATTGCAATGAATACTCTCTCTACCTAGTTGAATCCTCATGGTAAGTTGGATGATCCACAAACCAATAGAAACCTGCCTTACCTGATCTACCCAAATATCTAGTGCTGTATGTCAACACTTTGGCTATGGTTGATGGAGAATTAGAGAACTCTACCCATTACAAAAGGAATCACTGAGCTACTTGCATCTGAGTTGCATTACATTGGGACAGTTGGTGTGTAGAGGGCTAAATACAATGATGAAATGTGTTCATTTTTTATCATTATTAATTCTATCAGAGATGGGGGGGAAAAAGAAGCTGACCGAGGGCTATTTTGTATCTTCTTTTTTCCAAACTTGCCATGGTTAAAGAATCCATCTTCTAGTAGTCAGTCTATTGATGGTGCATCTATATCTAGAAAAGCTGGTTCCTGGACCATCCATTGCCAGGAAGACCTTCCAACATATTAAAATTTTCTGGACTTGGATTTGTGGACATGGCCTTTAGGAATCTCATGGGTGAGAGGTGGTGGTTCTTAGGTATTCCTCAATAAAAATTATACTCTTGAACACAGTCCAATTAGGATTAAAGTAGTCTTTTATTTATTTGGTGCTAGGAAAGTGACCCAGTGGGAAGTCAAAGACTTCACTCCTCAGGAAGGAGAGCTTAGAAACATTCTCCTCCTCCCAGAACAAAGGGAAGGCAAAAGCTTTTATAGAGGGTAAATGGGGTGTCCACTTGAAAAATGGAAAGTTTCCTTTGGAGGGGGGAAACTTGGATGCTTCTCATATTCCTGAGAGTTGAGGGGGGTTTCTTTGAAATAATGGTCCTAACCTTTGGGGTTATCTCTGTCTCCTAGCTCTGGTCAGGTAGTAGCCATGCCTAATTGACTCTCCTAGTATAGAATTCTATCTCCCCTTACTTCTTGGGTATGTCTGTCATGATATTTAGTCTAACATTATGGGGTTAGGATTAAAGTTTAAACTGGCCAGCTAAACTGAAGGACAGAAACACCTTGAGAAGCAAGATAGAAAAGCCAATTAAGTATGGCAATTGCCTGAGTGGTACCAAGGGGACAGATAACTCCAGAAGTCAGGACCACTTCCCCTCATTCCAGTTTCCCCCACCCCCAAAGGGAACTTTCCATAGCCAGATAATCACCTCATCTGTCCTTACACCATCTATACTCTATAAAAGCTTTTGCCTTTCTCCTGTTCGAGGAGATAGGTATCTCAGAGAAGGTCTCTGAACCATCTCCCAATGAAGTGTCCTTGGACTTCTCTCTTGGTCAAGTTATTCTAGTGTCTTAATAAAAGATTATTGTTTTCTAATTGGATTTGTATGTGAAAAGATGTAATTCTTTAGGGAGGAATACCTAAGGATCCCCACATCACCCATTTACTCTGTGACATAAAAGTTATACCAATATCCTATGTCTACAGTGCCTTATGTTTTTTTTTATTCTAAACATAAACCTTCTCTTATGATCTCTTCATTAATAATTTGTTTTGTCCATGAAAAAAAAGTTTTCTAAGCAAAGATCAACTTCAGGCTTTGGTGAAATGACTGCATACTGGGGGCAGCTAGGTGGCATAGTGGATAAAGCACCGGCCCTGGATTCAGGAGTACCTGAGTTCAAATCTGGCCTCAGACACTTGACACTTACTAGCTGTGTGACCCTGGGCAAGTCACTTAACCCTCATTGCCCTGCAAAAAAAAGAAAAGAAAAGAAATGGCTGCATAATTTAAATAAGTGAAGCTCAGTTCAGTGAAAATTAGCTCTGTTGTAAACCGCCCCCCCCCCCCCTTTATCTCTTCTTAGTCTATAGAGAGAACTAACCTCAGAGTCAGGAAACTGATGTTTGGTCCCAGCCCTGACTTTAACTAGCTCTATAATCTTGGATATTGGTTCATAAAATTCTAAAGTTGTCAAACACTAGATATAGCCTCATAGAAAAGAAAATGTTTACAGATGAGGAAACTGAAGCCCATGAAAACTAAATGACTTGTCCAAGGTCACATAGCTGGTAGGAGACAGAGCTAGAACATGAGCATGGTCCTCTCGGCTCCTAGGCTAGGATTCTTTTCCCTGTACCATGGTGTTTCCCTACATCTTCAGAGAAAAGAAACTAAGGCACAGTGAGATGAAATTACTTACCTGAAGTCATACAAACAGTAAGTAGCAGAGCCAAGTTCTAACACATAGTAGGCATTTAATAAATTTTTATTGATTGGTTAGTTAATTGATCTAAAACTCATCTTTATTATATTACCCAGATTCCCTTTCTCAGCCTGAATTTTAATTGTATAAGATAAAAGAGTTGTGATAGGTTAAATTCTTAACCTTTTTTGTGTTAGGGCCCCAGGAGTATGCTGAAATCATTTCTGATTGACTCCAGAGAGCTGATTGTTAGTTTTCAGAGTGAGCATTTATACCTTGGAAATTGGCAAATGCTACAAATCAGGACTTGATTTATTGTTTTATTGTCTAGACTTAAGAAAGTGATGGAGAAAATGTTAATAATACAGATTAAACTTAGTTGACTATACATTTTTTTCTAGAGAGCCAGTTGTTAAATATTTACCAGCATTACAAATAAAATCAATTATATTGAAATTAATGTTATTTTTTCTATCAAAGTTCACAAACCCCAAGTTGAGAACCCCTGAACCAGACGATCCTTAAGACCTGTTACAGCATTTAATATTCTATCCTATTCCATCCTGAATCCAATATAACTGCCTCCCTAGAATTAGAATAGGGAACACAGTGACTAGCAATAAGCAAGTTTAGTGCCTTGCTCATCTGCCATCTCCTTACAGGCTATGCAAATAACCTCCTTTCATAAGCAAGAGTTTTACTCTTCATTAGAAATGAATTTTAATTGCATCTAGAAATTATATCTTCTATTAGCTATGGCTACAATTTTAGTTCAAATACACTAAGTACTTGAAAGACCTGTTAAAGTCTTGGGATTGAAACAGTAGAAGACGGTCTTGAAGAATAGAATGAAACACCTTTCAGTCCAACGGCACAGTAGACATAATTAAACCATAAACTATGACACTGACACCACAATCCTGTAATGTCTAGACTTTATGCTGCATGTATTAATAGCCTTAGGTGCTAGTTAGCATGAAAATTATGTTTACATAGTCACTTACCAATTCAAAATTATCCAAGTGCTAAAATTTAGGATAAGGTAGAATGTTTAGTGGAAACGATGCTAGATTTGGAGTCAGAGAAACACAATTCAAGACCCAGCTCTGGGCATTGCTACCTGTGTGACCTTGGGCAGATAGCTTCCCCTTACTCAGTCTTATTTTTGACATGGGGCTTAGAATTAATCATAATTAGTTTCTCCTGTGAGAAATAATACCAAAGATGACCAGATAACAAAACAAACATATCAAAGAATCAAGGGACTATTAAAGTTTAGATTGACTAACTAGATATCAGGACAGACACACCTAAGAACTAAGGAGAGATAAAATTCTATAACAGGAAAGTCAATTAGTTGTGGCTTCTACCTGACCAGAACTAGGAGACAGAGATAATCCCAAAGGTCAGGACCATCATTTCCAAAAAAATCCCCTCCACTCTCAGGAATATGACAAGCATTCAGGGTTTCCACACCCCAGCCCCAAAGTGAACTTTCCTCTTTCAGGTGGACACCCCATCTATCCTCTATAAGAGCTTTTGCCTTCCTTCTATTCTGGGAGGAGAATGTTTTTAAGCTCTCCTCCCCTTAAGACAAAATCTTTGACTTCCTTCTCTATAACCTACTCTAGCACCAAATTAAAAAAAAAAGCATTCTAATTGGACTGTGTGCAAGAGTATAATTCTTTACTAAGAAATACCTAAGGACCCCCAACTTTTCCCCTGTGACAGTTTCCTCATCTATAAATTGAGATGGCTGGGCTAGGTGATCTTTAAAAGTCCCTTTCAATTCTTGTTGTAGTGAATAAGGCACTGAACTTGGAGTCAGAAAAACCTGGGTTTATATTCTGCTTCTGACCTTTAACCACTGTGTGACCTCAGGAAAATCACCTAACCTCTGTCCTGGTTTCTTTATCTGCAAAATGAAGAGTCTGGACTTCATGGACTAAAAAAATCCCTTCCAACTCATAATTTTTGAACCTTTGATTAGAATTCTCAATGGAAGGGGGCAGCTAGGTGGTGCAGTAGATAAAGCACTGGCCCTGGCCTCAGGAGTACCTGAGTTCAAATCCAGCCTCAGACACTTGACACTAGCTGTGTGACCCTGGGCAAGTCACTTAACCCCCATTGCCCTGCCAAAAAAAAAAAGAAAAGAAAAGAATTCTCAATGGAACTACCCTATGACCCAAACACATTCCCCTCCAAATTAACCCAGATGCTTAAATCTTCAATTTCAATGCAATTAGAAAATCTTTGCATTTTAAAGGCTTTTCAATGTTGGGGGGAATTTTAACCTGGATAGGGAGACTGTCTCACCCAAAGAATTGGACGCCCATCACAAATCTTGTAAAATAAAAAGAGATTTATTAGGAGAGAAGAATATGGTCATGGTGACTGTACCACTGGAGTAAGAGAAGACTCATCTTTTGTATCTTTACAAAACAAAGAAAGGGAAGGGAATTACAAAGAAAGGTGAAATGCAAAAACTGGGGGCAGATAACTAAAAAGGGACCTTTGATAATGATTGGCTATCAGTAGGATATGCAGCATCCAGATCCTGCATATCGTCTTGCAGACCTTAGCATTGCTTATCAGCATACTGGGGTCATGTCCTGCCACACCTCATATCTGAAGTGGGAGAGAGAGCCAGTTTCCCCTTGGCCTAGGGGGTTTAAATCTTTTTAATTTCTTGGGGTCCCACTGCATTTAATTCCAGAAATCATTCATTACAATGCACCAAATAGTTCCCAATGGAAAGGGCAACAATTCAAGTCTTCATGAGACAATATCCTAGTGGGAGTGAGTTTATCAGATGCATCACAGGTATTGTCATGGGGTGCAGAGCATCCCAGAAGTTCTCTGGGGCACATCAAGGAATCTTCTCCTTGAGAAACTAAACCAGATGACAGATACACCTAGAGAGATAAGCGGAACCAGATCAGACTGAGCTAGCTTCAGATTCCCACCCTTCATTCTGGTCTCCCTTACCACTGGGGAGATAAGTTTGGGTGTGGCTGCGGCCTTTGTGTCCTGAAGAGAGATCCATAGCCACCCCTCACCCAATTCCTCTAGTCACTACCAGTGGGGGATGGTCCTCCACTCCTCACCCAATTCCCCCAGCTACCACCAGTGGGGGATGGTCCTCCCTCACTAAAGGAACTTTCCACAGTCAAATGGTCACCCCCTCCCCCCATCAGTCCTCTATAAAAGTACCTGGGGGTCTCCTGCTCAAGTGCTTTGTGCCTATCTCCCCATGAGAAGTCCAAAGATTTCTTTCATGGTTTCCACCCCGCCCCCACTCTTCCTTTCCCATGTCCGTAAATAAACTACCATCTTAATTTCACTGCTTTTGTGTGCAAGAGGGTGTAATTCTTTAAAGAGGAATTCCTAAGAACCCCAACCCCTAACCCTAATCCGGACCCCATTTTCCCCCATTACAGTATGATGGTCATCTGACAGTCAGACCCCAAAGGAAGGCATGGGACATGTAATTACTGCCTACATGTGCAGCATCATTAACCAACAAAAGAAAAATATCAGTCAATTCCACAATCTTGCCAAGGGCGATCTCCATGACCAAGAGAGCAAGGTAGCACTTCTCAAAAGGACTTTAAAAATAGTGAAGATTCTCCCTCTTATTAGAATGACTCAGTGGTCTCTTTGAGGAAGGTGTTTCAATTGAATAACAGTTGCCATTCCCTTTGATACCATGTTGGTCATTACACCTTGAAGGTGGACAGACTGGAGTTCTGTCAGGACCTAAGGGCAGGCCCTTGACAACATTGGAAAGTGAGGTGAACATGGCCTCTTCTGTCTCTATCCCCTCCCTTCTGGCCTATTTGTCCTTTCTTTGGTGCCCTGCATTTTCCTGTTCTCTTTCTCTAGGGATAAGGACTGGATCTGTAATTTTATTAGTATAAGGAAGGCCTCAGTGAGAAAACTCCCTCTCCTAATGCAGGTCAGCACTTTCTCTGCAATTTACAGGTAGTGAGCAGGGGTTCTTTATTTTTGGGGTTGTCATTTGGCCATCTGGTAAAACATGAATCTCCTCAAAATGTTTTTAAATACATAAAAAATTCATAGGATTACAAAGAGAACCAATTGTATTAAAATGCAATTGCCAAAGAGGTGTTGTGTTGTTTTTTTTTTAATTAAGTTTACAGAACCCAGTTTAAGAATATCTGCCTCACCAAAAAAAAAAAAAAAAAGGCGGGGGGGGGGGCAGCTAGATGGCGCAGTGGATACAGTACCGGCCCTGGAGTCAGGAGTACCTGAGTTCAAATCCGGCCTCAGACACTTAACACTTACTAGCTGTGTGACCCTGGGCAAGTCACTTAACCCCAATTGCCTCACCAAAAAAAAAAAAAAAAAAGAATATCTGCCTCAGAGAGTTGCCCAGGATTCTAAGAGGCTGATGCAGGGGTAACAAAGCCAGGATATCAGTGCCAGATCCTGTTGGCTCTAAATCTCTATACCAGGCTGCCTTTCTCCCTTTTAAAAGCCTTTTCAAAACCTGCTTTTAAAGCATCCATCTTGAAATTCAAATGAAAAGGACTGAGAACAATATTAGGTCTGAAAACTCCCCAGGGGAATTTCCAGTTTAAGAAAGATCAAAGCCTTCAAGCCAAAGGGAATTTTATGCATTGACTAGTAGGTGGCATGATTCAGAATAGGAGCCCTGAAATTATACTAAATTGTTAGAGAACTATCTATTCCATACCTCCGGGTATTCAGGAGAAAGAACTTCTAGGGGAAGGATTCTGTCTTGGGAGTATCTCACCCTCACTTCATCATCCCTTTCTCCTGTCTCATACTCCAAAGGGCAAGTGTTGGGAAAGGAGCCCGGGGTGAGCCTGCTAAGGTAGGTGGATGCTTCACTTAGTAAACCTGTATTGTGCAGCATCTCTCCAAGGCTGGTTTTGTCAGGGTTTCTGCTTCCTGCCTCATTAGGCTGCCATTCTGGTGCATTCATTACATGCAGGGATTATGCTTCCCCTTTATCATACAGAGGAATGAGCCCTTTATTTTTCAAGGGATTAACACTTTTCTTTCCTTCCAAGTTCCCCAGGAGCATTTCTTTTTCACTCCTCGTGGTTACCCAGAGCACAAGGCTTTCTGTTCTTTTCTGCTTTCACCTTGATGATTCCATGTAGGCTGGAGCATTATAATGAGAATGGGTCCTAGAAAACTTTGCTTGCAGGAGCCTGTGTGTGTTTGTGTTCCAAGAGGGTTAGGACTGCAGCTTAATAAAGGATTCATCTCTATGGAGGCTGTCCCTCCCCTGCCTTTAAAACTACAGAAGGAAAGGGGATTGCTGCCTTCATACGATTTTCTCTATTTTCTTTCTACCATTCATTCCTGGGGGGGGGGGGTGATAGATAGATAGATAGATAGATAGATAGATAGATAGATAGATAGATAGATAGATAGATAGATAGATTTAAGTTATATATAATTAGATTATGAATAATGATGTAAATATACATATATTGAATATGTAACATATAAACATATTATATATAAATATATATATAGCATTCATTTTATCTCTTTCGTCATTCATTCAAACAAATAAAAAATATGCACTCATCATCATTCTAGGCTCTGACAGGGATACAGATTCATAAACCATATTCCTTGCTACCTTCAAAATAATGCTTGTGTTTCCCTTCTTTTTCATTCTTGTTAGGACGTGATCCCCTTGGAGTCCCTGTAGGTAGAAGTTGCAGTGATTTCTAGAGCAAGTTTAGCCCAGAGTAACTTTGTATCCATGAATAGATGGAAAATAAATGAGAAGCAATTTAGCGTGGTGGAAAGAACTCTGTATCTGAAGCTAGAGGACTTGGGTTTGAATCTCTACTCTGCCATTTCCTATCTGTTTGACCTTAGGCAAGTGATTTCACTTCTATGGGATACAGTGGGTAGCTAGTAGCCTGAAGTCTGGGAAGACTCATCTTCCTGAGTAAAAATCTGGTTTCAGGGGCAGCTAGGTGGTGCAGTGGATAGAGCACCAGCCCTGGAGTCAGGAGGACCTGAGTTCAATTCTGGTCTCAGACACTTAACACTTACTAGCTGTGTGACCGTGGGCAAGTCACTTAACCCCAATTGCCTCACAAAAAAAAAAAATCTGGCTTCAGATACTTACTAGCTGTGTGACCCTGGGCAACTCTCTTAACCCTATTTGCCTCAGTTTCCTCATCTGTAAAAATGAACTGGGGAAGGAAATGATAAACCACTCTAAGTACTATCCACCTCCAAAGAAAAAATTAATATTTATTGAACACAGACTGAAGCATCCTATTTTTCACTTTTTTCATTTTTTTCTCTTATTCAAGTTTTCTTATACAAAATAACTAATATGAGAATGCTTTGTATAATTACACAAATATAACCTATATCTCATTGTGTACTGCCTCAGGGATGGGGGAAAATAGGAAGGGAGGGAGGGAAAGAATTTGGAACTCAAAACTTTAAATAAAAATGTTTATTTTTCAAAAAGAGAAGAATATGACCTATTCTAAGATGAGGCGTGCCTGTCTCTAATTGGTGCTAAATTAATAGTTAAGATGCACATTCTAAAGGAGTTCAGAGAAAGGAAAAGCACTGGGGTTATTAGGAAGGCTTTGTAGAAGAAATAGTGTTTTAGCTGGGCATTGAGAGTTTAATAAGATATAAAGAAGTGTAGAACACCCTGAAACCATTACAACAATGACATTGACTAAGTACTATTAATGCTCAGTTTCTTAGGAGAAGGTATACAACATGAGGAAAGAATATCAAACTGGAAATCATCAGGCTTCCCATTCTGCTCCTACTTCTAACCCCATCTCTCCTAACTTTCTGTATGGACCCCAGCACTTAACTCCATCTCTCTTGGTCTCAGGACCTTTCCAGCTCCAACTTGTTACAAGAAAAGTATCTTTATGAGAGGTAGTGAATTTGGATCTCATTTAGGACATTGCAGTAACCAGACTGCTGTACCATTAGCACAAAATCAGTCACAAAAAATGAAGACCTCACTATCTACAGGGAATCTCTTTGGCTAGGTCAAGCCATATCAGTGGCTAGAGTTCTGGCCTTGTGGTCAGAACAAACCTGAGTTCATATCCTGCCTAAGACACTTACCAGCTAAGGGACCCTAAGGAAGTCATTTAATCACTCTCTGCCTCAGTATCTTCATCTGTAAAGGGGAACAATAAAAAACTGGACCTATGTCACAGGGTTTTTGTAAAGATGAAATAAAATAAGATATATGTAAAGTACTTTCTAAACCTTTAAGCATTCTATAAATGTTACTTATTATTAGAAGAAGACATTAGTATATAAAGGCCATTGAGTAGGATGTAGCTTAATGCCAATAAACTTAGATCCATAGAAACCAGGTGATGATCTATCAAGATCATCTAAAAATATATCACGATGATCGACAAAAAATTGAGCAAAATCTATAAATAAGGAACAGTGTTGATAACTCTTTACAATTATTCAATGCCTGCTTCAATTGTCAGCAAAGATTGTTTTGATTAAAAAATAATCTTGTCTATGAGAAAACCACAGGACCTTTTCATTTGACAATGAGACATGGGTTATACATAAAATCTTACAATCTCATTACTGTGTCTTTAAAAGTCATGCAAATGAGGAAACTGAGATCCAGTGTAATTTTCCCAAGATAACTTACTGTCTCTTGTTCCATGTAAACTTTTAGTGTCAGAGAACCTAAATTCAAATTCTGGACCACCCATTTATTATTTATCTGTCCTTGGTTAAGTCATTTATCCTTTCTAGGCCTCAGTCTTTTCCCTTATAAAAATGGAGTAATTAGACTAGATGACATGTAACAACCTTTCCATCTCAATTCTTTGATCCTGTTACTTAACTTAAATTATAGGAGCATGGATCATAGAACTACAGGAGATATTAGCACTTATGCCCTTCATTTTAGAGATGAGGACATTGAGGTCCTGAGAGGTACCCAAGGTCACACAGATAACATTTAAAGAAATAGGATTAAACCCAGGTCTTTCAAATACAATTCCTTCCACTGTTCCCTGTTGCCAACTGTTACCTAAGTGTCTGAGAGATGGTGAATAATTCCAGGAACTCTAATTTTTAAAAAACTTAGAGCTACTAACTAAATGGTTTGAGTGATTAGCCCAATTGACATCTCGGTGAGACTTGAAATCTCCAGCTTCTAAAAATGCTGCTCTCCATTTTTACCACTGAAATACCACATGAAAAGATAAGAAATTTAAGAAGTAAAATGCCTTTGACACTAGAAAAAGCTAAAATAATACTCTGCGAAGTAGTCAGCAATAGGGCCCTTCTTTCATATGTCTCCTATGCACATAAAACAACCTATTAACTAAAAAAAAAATCTCTAAAATACAAACTCAAAAATGAAGGAACACACACTTATGCACAGGTATATTAAAAGCCATTTTCAATCATTATCTTTCCTTACATTTTAGGTCAAACTACTTGTACTCCATGATGGGGCACTCTTTCTTCCCAAGCTTCAAAGAATCAGGTATTGTATTGTAGAATGAAGTCAAATATACATTTCTGGATAATTAAAACTATATGTTATTATTTTTAAAAACCTATATATTAACACTTAAAAATATAGAATATAAAAATATATTTTGTTTCTACATTATTTACATTTCCCATTTTATTGCCTTCTCTTCTTCTCATAGAGATATATCCTATAACAAAGAGCAAAAAAGAAGGAACAAAAATAATCCAACAAAATCAATTTTAAAAATCTGTCATTAATTGTATGCAGTGTTACACATCCATAATACTCCACCTTTCCAAAAGAGGGAACTGTTTACTTCTCATACGTCTTCCTTGAAGACAAACTTGGTCATATTATAGTGTTGGGGTTCCATTTTTTTTTTGTTCTTTCTTTTTGTTCTTATAGTAGTTACTTCATTTTGCATCCATTTATGTCTCTTTTTTTCTCTGTAGTCATCATATTCATCAGTTTCATACAGTACAATAATATTTGATTACTATTATCTACCACAACTTGTTTTTCTTTTCTTTTAATTTTTTTATTCTAAATTTAAACACCAAATAAGATGAGCATTTCCACATGCAAAGTTTCCTCATCCATATAATGGGCATAATAAACCCTTGCCTGTGTGCTTCATGGAGATGCTGTCTCGTATAGCATACATAATAGATGTGAAAGTCCTTTGAAAAGCAGGAAGTTCTGTAACAATGAAAGAGATATTTATACTTATCCATGGGATCTGATTAAGTGTTGCTCAGTCAATCACATAGATTTTGCCAAAATCAATTATTAAGAGAGTGAGGGGGAAAATATATATATGAATTAGACACATCATGTATTCATTCTATAGAAAATATGATTATTTATTTGTGAATTGACATATACAATCATGGACTCCTTACAAAAAACGCATTGTCTCCCCCATTCCCAGTCTATCATCCACAAGCTGTGATACCACCTCTCTCTCTCTCTCTCTCTCTCTCTCTCTCTCTCTCTGACACACACACACACACACACACACACACACACACACACACACTCACACCACACACAAGCACACACACACCCCTCCAACCTGATTCTAGAAGGTTATAGGTCATGACAAAAAACTGCCTCTAATACATTTGTCAACCTCGACATTGGACAGAAATCTTCACTCCTCACATGATCACACAAAAACACTTTGTGTATCTTTCCATCGAATGCTGAGTCACTGCAAGTTTGAGTCATTAATCCTTTGAAAGGAGGGCAGCATTCTGAGGCATAGGCCTTCACAGAGAGTACCATAGAATGCAGTTTGGTCCTGTTCTTCAGGAGCTATTTGCACACATAGGCAAATCCTTCTCACAAGTAATCCTTCAGTAGGTGATCAATAACTATCTGTTTTGAATCCAACAAAACACAAATTAAAGATCCTTTAACCATTTTCCACTAATATCCCCATTCCTTAATTCTTGAATCATATGTATTGTAGCTTGAGGCAGTAGCATAGCATGAATGCAGTAGCATAGAAAGTAAGAGAATAAGTTAGTGTTTGAAACTTTCTTCCTAACAGTTTTTCTGGCTGCCTCGGACTTTCAGGGTCTAGGAGAACTTCAAATGAATATTTATAAGTCTGCTCACCATTGACTCTCCATAGTCAGGAGAGAAACATTTTAATTAACAGAACAATATGAATCTATTGGAATATTTTTCATGGCCAAAATCTGCTGAAGAAATGCAAAATGTTAATTTAAAAATATCAATATGCCTGCTGCAGATAATATACTGGTCGTTGCTTTGTACATCTTAAAAGAATTTGGGACAGAGTAGACATGAGGCATACACAATTATGGGCCTCATGAAATACAGACACAACATCTTTTTGTTAATACAAAGTTGGAAATACAAAAAAGTGCAAGGCAAGAGATATAAAGAAGAGCAATTATACCCACTGACAGGGAGGCATTTTCCTCAGCTTGGAGTTAATGACAATTCTTCAAATACAAACAGGTGGGGAAGGTTCATTGTTTTGTTTTGTTTTGATTTCTTCCAGGACCATCTTTACAGAAAAGGTACATAAAAAGAGTGCTGTCATTCGTATACACACTGTCTATAGACCATTTACTTCAAGTTGTTTTTCCAGGAGTGAGGATGAACCTGGATACAATTGAAAATGATTGTTCAAGGCTACAATTAGTTTTTGGCCCATGTTATAGGGCCAGTCTTTGAGTTCAGGACCCAGTCTACACTTGGGTTTAGTGACCCCCTAATTATGAATCAGCTCATAATTTTCACACTGATCCATTTGGGACTGAGGTGAGAGGACCTTCTGTGACTAGTTTAAACATCAGTCTGTAAACCTGTTTCAGAAGATCGGTGTGTAGCCAGGGTTAGAGGTTAGTATGTGACTGGGCTTAAGAAATAGTCTGTAACTGAGGTTAAAAATCAGTCTGTGATTAGGGCTAGGGGTCAGTCTCTTACCAAAGTAAAGGTTGAGAGCAATCTGTGACTGGAGTTTAGGGTCAGTTTATGACCCGAGTTAGGAGATCAGTCTGTTGCTGGGGTGAGGAGGTCGTCACTATTGAATCATTATTGAATGAATGAAAGCATTGATTAAGGCAAGGAGGAAAAGAGCTAAAGGAAAAGATGATGAAGACACAAGAAAGGCTTCAGAAAATATCATTAGAACCATGGGAATGATTCTCTGTATAAGAGAACAAAACAAACCTTAAGTAATAGAACTATCCACAGATAACACCTGAAACTCTGTGAAGGTACATTTTCATCAGAGGACTCCGAATTGGGAGACAGGGATTTAGGTCATGACTCAGCCACTAAGAGGTGACATTGAGCAGGTGACTTCATCTCTCAGTTTCCTCAACTGGTAAAGGAGGGGATTGGTTGAGACGATCTCTAAGCTTAATTTCAGCTATTTTGAGTCTATAATTCTTTCAATATTTATTATAATTTATAAATATGTATTTATATCTGTATAAATATACATTCATATGAATATTCATGAAAAGACATTCTTATCTGCATACATAAATATGTATTATTAATTGTATGCAAAGGTACTATAGGTAGCAAAAAGATGTAAAAGGCAATCTTGCCCTCACAGAGTATACTGTCTAGTACACTTATTGTGTGCAATTTCAAATTGATCTCTTCTAGTTCTTAAGATATCCTCCACATATCTGACTATAATACAGTTTATTTATTAATTAAAGGAAGCATAATATATCCCAGGAAATCTCTACCATTTAATGTAATTTCCAGCAACATTTTTGTACTAGATATCTAGTCATAGAGAAAAACTTTTCAAAAATGCTTTCCTAGGAGAACAGTTTATGACCAAACAAGAGATAAAGAATATTATGAAATGTAAAATGGATGATTTTGATTACATTAAATTAAAAAGGTTTTGTACAAACAGAAGCAATGCATTCAAAATTAGAAGGGAGGCAAAAAGCTGGGAAACACTTTTTACAGCCAGGATTTCTGATAAAGGCCTCATTTCTAAAATATATTGGGAACTAAATCAAATTTATAAGAATCCAAGTCATTCCCCAATTGAGAAATGGTCAAAGGATATGAACAGACAATTTTCATTTTATTTATTTTTGGTTTTTGTGGGGCAATGAGGGTTAAGTGACTTGCCCAGGGTCACACAGCCAGTCAGTGTCAAGTGTCTGAGGCCAGATTTTAACTCAAGTCCTCCTGAATCTAGGGCCAGTGTCTTATCCACTGTGCCACCTAGCTGCAGGCAGTTTTCTGATGAAGAAATCAAAGCTATCTATTACCATATGAAAACATGCTCTAAATCACTATAGATTAGAGAAATGCAAATTAAAACAACTCTGAGGTACCACCTCATACCTATCAGATTGGCTAATTTGACAAAAAAAGGAAAATAATAAATGTTGGAGAAGCTGTGGGAAAATAGGAACACTAATGCATTGTTGGTGGAACTGTGAAATGATCCAACCATTCTGGAGAGCAATTTGGAACTATGCCCAAAAGGTTATAAAGCAATACCACTATTAGGTCTTTTTCCCAAAGAGATCACAAAAAAGGGAAAAGGACCCACATGTTCAAAAATATTTATACCTGTTCTTTTTGAGGTATCAATGAATTGGAAAGTGAGGGGAGGCCCATCATTTGGGGAGTGGCTGAACAAGTTGTGGTATATGAATGTAATGGAATATTATTGTGCTATAAGAAATGATGAGCAGGCAGATTTCAGAGAAACCTGGAAGGACTTACATGAACTGATGCTGAGTGAGATGAGCATAATGAGGAGAAAGAACATTATATACAGTGTCAACAACATTGTATTTTGATCAACTGTGATAGACTTGACTCTTCTCAGCAATACAATAGTCCAAGATAGTTCCAAAGGACTCATGATAGAAAATGCTCTCCAAATCCAGAAAAAAGAACTGTGGTATCTAGATGCAGATTAAACCATACTATTTCTATTTTAAAAATTTTTCTTTTTTGAGGTTTTTCCCTTTTTTTCTGATTCTTCTTTCACAGCATGACTAATGCAGAAATATGCTTAATGTGATTGTACATATATAACCTATATCAGATTGCTTGCTGTCTTGGGGAGGGGGGAGGAAAGGGAGGAAAATTTGGAACTAGAAATCTTATAAAAACAAATGTTGAAAACTATCTCTACATGTAACCAGAAAATAATAAAATATTTTTATGATTCAAAAAATAAAAAAAAAATATTTTCCTAGGGGCAAGCTAAAATGTACAAGAATGTATTTACCAATGTGGTATGATTTGAGGGGCTCCCAAGGAAGTCTTCTCTGATCTATAACATCTTATGTAGCAGGGTTTAAACCCCATGAAAACTTTATAGGAGCTGGCCCAAAGGGACCATCCCTTAGATGATTCGCCAGAGTTCCCCCAGGAACTTCCAATAACACTGATAGCCTCTACTGGAGGAAAACAGTCAATTAATAAGTACTATCCAAGCACCTACTGTGTGTTTAGTGGTTGTTCAGTTATTCAGTGTGTTTGACTCTTCATGACCTCATGAACCATAGCATGCCAGACCCTTGTATCTTCCACTATTTTGCAAAGATTGTCCAAGGTCATGTTCATTGTTTCTGTGATGCTATCTATCCATCTCATCCTCAGCCATATGCTCCTATTGCCTTCGATCTTTCCCAACATTAGGATCTTTTCCAATGAGTCTCCCCTTCTCATTATGCAACCAAAGTATTTAAGCTTCAATATTTGGCCTTCCAGCAAATAGCCTGAGTTAATTTCTTTAAGTATTGACTGATTTGATCTCCTACTGTCCAAGGGACTCTCAAAAGTCTTCTCTAGCACCACAATTCTGAAACGCTGATTCTGTGGTACTCAGATTTTCTTGTAGTCCAACTGTAATAGCCATAAATTGCTACTGAAAAAAACATAGCTTTGAGTACTTGGACCTTTATTGGCAAGGTGGTGTCTCTGCTTTTTCATATGCTGCCCAGATTTGTCATAGCTTTCCTTCCAAGAACCAAGCATCTTTAAACTTCATGACTGCAGTCACTACCTACAATGATCTTTGAGCCCAAGAATATATAATTTGACACTGCTTCTATTCCTTCTCCCTCTACTTGCTAGGAAGTGATGGGACTAGTTGCCAAGATTTTAGTTTTTTTGATGTTAAACTTTGAGCCAGCTTTTATACTCTCCTCTTTCACCCTTATTAAAAGGTTCTTTAATTCCTGTTCACTTTCTGCCTTCAGAGTGGTCTTGTCTGCACATTTGAGGTTGTTAATATTTCTCCCCAAAAAGTTAATTACGGCACTGTGCCAGGCATTAATCAGGGTTCAAGCAATGGTATGCTGAAGCCAGCTCATACTCAAGAGAGACAATTGTTAAATTTTCTATGTGAGCGTTACATCTTGAAAATCTACAAATGCAGGGCAGCTAGATAACACAGTGGATAAAGCACTGGCCCTGGATTCAGGAATGCCTGAGTTCAAATATGACCTCAGACACTTGACAATTACTAGCTGTGTGATGCTGGGCAAGCCACTTAACCCTCATTGCCCTTCAGAAGGAAAAGAAAAAAGAAAGAAAATTTTAAAAAAGAAAAATTTACAAATGCTACAAATTATATATTGATTTGTTATTCTGTCAATTTCAACATAATGGAAAAATGTTAATAATGATGATTAAAATTTTAAATGTGTACATTTTTTTCCCCATACAGCCAATTGTTAAACATTTACCAGCACACCCCTGAGGTCCAAGAGAAGGAAGTATAATCCTTTCCCTAAAGTAAAATCCTTCCTTATTCAAATTAAATTTCAAATATATGTTATATGAAAAAGATGTTGACTGACTGTAGCACTGTACAAAGTTGTGTACTTATATCTAGGCAAAAGGGGATAGGCCCAACTGACTCAAACACTGAATTTATATCAAGATATCCATTTCAGAGGCACGGGTATTATGTCTTCTTAGTCCCTTATAATTAAGTTGCCAGGGGCAGCTAAGTGGCACAGTGGATAAAGTATGGGCCCTGGATTCTGGAGTACCTGAGTTCAAATCCAGCCTCAGGCACTTGACACTAGCTGTGTGACCCTGGGCAAGTCACTTAACCCCCATTGCCCTGCAAAAAAAACAAAAACAAAAAACAAACAAATAATTAAGTTGCCAGCCTTATCAGTTCACTGAAACTGCTCTAGCCAGTTAAAAATGATCTTGTAGTTGCCAAAGCCTTTTCTCAATCGCCATTTTCCCTGGATTTTTTATGGCCTTTGACACTGTTGATCATGCTCTCCTCCTTGATACTCTGTTCTCTCTAGGTTTTCAGGACACCATTCTCTCCTGCTTCTCTTCCTATCTGATCACTCTTTGTTATTCTGTTTTGTTGGTTCTCCTTCCAGACCACCCCCTCTTAATTGTTTGTGTCCCTCATGGTTTTGTCCTAAGGCCTCTTCTCTTCTTCTTTCATACTACTTTATTTAAGTGATCTCATCAACTTCCATGGATTTAATTACCATCTCTATGCTGGCCTTTTTTATTTTTTTTTTTGCAAGGCAATGAGGGTTAAGTGACCTGCCCAGAGTCACACCGCCAGCAAGTGTCAAGTGTCTGAGGGCGGACCTATGTTGACCATTCTTTCCACATTTCCCCATGTCTTCTTTTTAAACCCTTTACAAAGTTTCATTGATCTTAGCTAGACACTCCAAGTTCTTTCATAAAAGTTTATTTTTATGTAGAAAGTGTAACCAGGAGTATCAAATGCTACCTTCTGCATAAGGCTTTTCCCCTCACCTGTCTTTCCTCCATTTCCCAACACTAGGGAATTCTCTCTGAGATAATTTCTCTCTCTCTCTCTCTCTCTCTCTCTCTCTCTCTCTCTCTCTCTCTCTCTCACACACACACACACACACACACACACACACACACACAGACATGTATATATCTTGTGTGAACATCTTGTTTGCATGTTCCCTAGAAGAATGCAAAGATATTCAGCCTTCATCACCACAATCCTAGGGATACAAGTCTACTATCTGAGTATATTCTCTATCTCAGCTCTGCTTCACATCACTGCCACATTTGGCCACTCCCTTTATAAAGCTCCTAGTCCAAGGGTGTCCTGGTCAGATTTACAATCTCTATGACTCAATCCCCAAAAGTCTGACTTCAGTAATCTTTCAAAGTGTGAAACAACAAACATCCTAGCTGGAGCCAAGATGGGAGAGGAAAGGCAGTGACTTCTCAGAGCTCTCCCTCAAAACCCCTCCAAATACCTTCAAATAATGCCATAAGACAATTCCTGGAGCAGCAGAACCCACAAAAGGATGAGGTGAGATCATTTTCCAGCCAAAGACATCTTAGAAGGCTGGCAGGAAAGGTCTGTTGTACCAGGGTGAGAGTGGTTGCACCACACAGCCCCAACCCCAGCCCCAGAGAATCAGGCTTCTGGAGACTTGGAATCCACAGTGGCAGCAGCTACTTCTGAAACTCAGCTCAGAGAGCAGTGAGGGGGTCAAGCAGTGGGCCAGAGGGAGATTGAAGGGGTCTCTGATGGTGCTGAGGCAGGACTCTGTTATTTTGCCTGTGCTCAGAACCAGGAAGCTGTCTTAGTGTAGTGGCAGCCCAGGTGGGGGAGGGGGTGCAGGCATGATGAACCTTGCAGCCACAGTGAAACAGGTATCTGTTCCTGGGTTAAAGAGGAATCGGGGCTGTGGTTGCTGCTTAAAGACCAGAAAACAGGCCAGTGGAGTGATGAATGTGCCTCTCCTTAAGTCATACCACCTTGGACCCTTTGAAGCTTGGAACAGTGCATCTTGGAAGCAGTGCCCCCACTTTAGGAAGGAGTTAAGAGTCAAGAAATAGGCTCAGGAAATGAGCAGACAGAAAAAAATGCTGACCCTAGAAAGTTTATTTTGGAGACAAAGAAGATCAAGATATACCCTCAGGAGAGGATAGCAAGGTCAGGGCTCCTACATCCAAAGCTTCCAAGAAAAATATGAATTAGTCTCAAGCCATGGAAGCACTCAAAAAGGACTTTGAAAATAAAGTAAGAGAGGTAAAGGGAAAATTGGAAAGAGAAATGAGAGAGATCAGGAAAGTCATGAAAAAAAGTCAACAGCTTGAAAAGCCAAATTGGCCAAATGGAAAGGAGGCACAAAAGCTCTCTGAAAAAAAAATAATAATTGCTTAAAAATTAGTATTGAGCAAATAGAAGCTAATGACTTTATGAGAAATCAAGACACAATAAAGCAAAACGAAAGCAATGAAAAAATTGAGGGCAGTGTGAAATATCTCCTTGAAAAAACAGCTGACCTAGAAAATAGATCGAGGAGAGAATAATTTGAAAATAATTAGATTATGTGAAAACCATGATCAAAAAAAAAAGAACTTAGACATCATCCTCCAGGAAATAGTCAGGGAAAATTGCCCTGATATTCTAGAAGCAGAAGGTAAAATGGAAATTGAAAGAATCTACTGATCACCTCCTGAAAGAGATCCTAAAATGAAAACTTCCAGGAATATTATAGCAAAATTCCAGAGCTCCCAGGTCAAGGAAACATAAAAAGGCAGACAGGAGGGGCAGCTAGGTGGCGCAGTGGATAGAGAACCGGCCCTGGAGTCAGGAGTACCTGAGTTCAAATCCGGCCTCAGACACTTAATACTTACTAGCTGTGTGACCCTGGGCAAGTCACTTAACCTCAATTGCCTCACTTAAAAAAAACACACACACACACACACAAAAAAAAAGGCAGACAGGAAAAAGAAATCATAATGGATATTAAAAGGTTAAACTGTTTACATCCCTACATAGGAAGATGATATTTCTAACTCATAGGAACTTTCTCATTATTAGGATAGCTGAATGGAGTATATTTAGACAGAGAGCACAGGTATAAATTGAATATGCAGGAATGATATCTTTAAAGCATTTATTTTTATTATTGTGGGGGTTTTTTTGGTGGGGTGGTCAGGATTGGGTGGTTTGCCCAGGGTCATGCAACTGGTGAGTGTTGGATCAGATTTGGGCTTGGGTCCTCCTGGGTCCAGGGTGGGTGCTTTGTCCATTGTGCCACCTAACTGTCCCATGATGATATCTTTTTTAAAAGATTAAATTAAAGGGGTGAGAGGAATGCACTGGGAGAAAGAGAAAGGGAGAGGTGGAATGGGGTAAATTATCTAACATAAAAGAAGCAAGGAAAAGTTTATGGAGTGGAGGGGGAGATGGGGGTGATGTGGGTTGGTGAGTGAGCCTTACTTTCATCAAAATTGACTCAAAGAGGGAATAACATACACACTCAATTGTCAGCCTCAGTGAAGAGAAACCAAAAGCCCTTATACCATTCTTTCTCACTGAATACCACCAATGTAAAAACAATAATTATTAACTAACTAATCTAACCTGGAAAATTATATATAATTTTGGATTTATGAAAAATTATTATATGAAAAATTATAAGGTTAGAAAAATTATAATTGGGTCACAAGTCCTGCCATGGTTGCCATTCAAATGTGAAAATATTTTGAATTGACTGGGCCTAATTTGGGGGGCTAATCTGAGGACTTTTGACTATTTGGCTATCTGCCTGCTATTAATTTAGCATGGGCCGTTTATAAAGTTCCACCACACTGCTCCCAAATTGATAAGCAAAATATTAAGAAGCCTCAACTAAATAATCAAAGCAGAGTTTATTTATGAGATACTATTTAAAATTAAGAATACAGGGAAATAAAATGTACAACCAGACTGCATTGCGGTACGTCTCTTTCCACTGCGTCTCTTTCCCACCTGCTGTGCCTGGAACTTCTAATCTTGTCCGCCCAGTTTCTCTATCTTGTCCTTCAGCCTCCAGTCCTCCTGTCCATCCCGACTGTCGTCTTCCCCACTTCTGTCTAACTCCCAGGTCTATATATATATATATATATATATATATATCTTTTCTTCTCTCCACTCAAATCTCGGGACTTCCTACACCCCCACAAACCATGCTAATCCGCCAGCCAGAGCTGCAGCTGGGGCTGGGGGGAGCGCTCGAGCATCACATGCCTCAGCACAGGCTATGCCAGAGTCCTGGCCTAGATGAGCCTGGCATCTCTGGGATAGCTCCGCTCAGGTCAGAGGGAGCTGGGGGCTTTTTTCCCCCAGCTGTCTGACCTGGCATCTCAGACAGCCCACAGGGCTTTTTGGCTTAGCTGAAGCAGAGGGGGAGGGGCACCAGCACCTCCCACACAGAAAAGACCCTGAGGGCCTAAGGCTTTCGGATCTCAGCCTAAAGGTAGGGTCCCCAAATCAAAATAAATTTCCATACCAATAAAGGGCTGGAACCAGAAGTGAGCAGCAAAAGAGCAAAAATGGTCAACACTCTGGTTGCTATTGCTTTTTGAATGCTTCCCTTTTCACCACATGGTTAGCTGTTATAGTTACAGAATGTAAATGCATAATCCAACATCTGCCCAAGGAACTTTCAATACCAACATGTCCTAGCCTCTTCACAAAGGAGTGGGAGGGAGAAGGGAGTATGTCACTGTAAGTGCTCTTTACATGTGCCAGTCCCTGTCATAGTAGGTAAACTACTGAGATAATATTTTTTTGTTCCAGCACATAACCATATTAATAAATAAGACCATTATCACTATAGTAATATCTTTTTGTGTCAATAATTTATAGTCCCTCATCTATGGAACCTGAGTTAGCATTTCACATGTAGAATCCCAAAGGGGGTGGGGCAGAATAAGGTCTTTAATTACTCCTGGAGTCAAGTACCAGTCTCCTGGTGCTTGACAGATAACCAACATGTATACTATAAGTATTCATTGTTCCTTGCTTTTTTGCTTTCATTCCTTAAAATAGCCAAAATATCACTCTCTTTTCTCAATAGTAACATAGATAAGTACTCATCTTCTTGCCATTTTCTGCCCTGTCACCTGTTATCTTTCTGCCTTCTCAAATGACTTACAGAGACCATGCCTAGAAGGAGCTAAGCCACTTAAAAAGGGACTCTCTGGGATCACATACCCTCCTCTTCACCTTTTACCCTTCCGCACAACTTCCACTTCTTGCTTTATAATCAAATGAACTATGCTATTGCCTCTGGAAAGGGTACATTGATTGAATACATTGCTATTCAACATACCATCAATGTCTAGGACATAACGCATTTCCATATCTACCACTACCTTGTATATATTGTCTCACTCAGAGTATAAAATCCAAGAGGATAGAGACTACCATGCTTTTGTATTTATATCCCCTAGTGCTTAGCACAGTATTTTGCTTAACTCAAGGTTGCCTAACAAGGCAATTCAGGGAACTTTTCAATTCCTTATTCCCACTCTCCTCAACCAAATACTGTGCTCAAAGATTGCAAGACATAGATCTGGAAGTGGTAGTAAACAAATAACACCTTGCTCCTCACCCATCACCATCCTGGAACTTCCTACCTCAAAAGAAAAAAAAAAAGGAAAACCCTTAAAAATATACATCAGGGGGCAGCTAGGTGGCACAGTGGATAGAGCACCAGCCCTGGAGTCAGGAGTACCTGAGTTCAAATCCGGCCTGAAACACTTAACATTTACTAGCTGTGTGACCCTGGGCAAGTCACTTAACCCCAATTGCCTCACTAAAAAAAAAATATATATATATATATATATATATATATATATATATACATCAGGGTTAGGATTTTTCCAATACAAAAAGGAAAACTGGAAAGTCATCTTTGGTTTCCACACAAGCCCACAATTTGAGAAGTTGCTGTGTCATTGAGCCAGTCTGGATGAAGATTTGGAGGCTTGCAATATTCCACTCCTGTCTCCAACCAATGAAAAACTATCCTTTAACAAATCTCTGTTGAATATGTAAGTCTTGTGCATGAGTTTCCTCTTCCCTTCCTTGTGCAGACACTTGAATAACTACATAAGCACTCCTTTGGAGAGACATTTGCTGTAAAATGAAGGAACTGAAATGGGTAAAGAAACTAATCAAATCTCCTCATTTTTAAATTCCTCAGTCTGAGGGAACCCTGATTTCAATTGCTAAAGTAAGAGGCCCTACCTCAAGTGGAACTCAGGCTCTAACAGATTGTATCAAACAGGAGAATCCATGAATACATAAGAGAAACTAGATAAACCTAATCCTTCTGAGCATGTGCAGTATCTATGGTTGATAAAATCCCCATATGGACTTTGAAGCATGTACAGACATCCTGTAATTTATTAGACTTTGCTAATAATGTAGTGAAGAGATGGATTTTTTTGGCTGCTGAGCCAGAACTGGCTCAGGGAGTGCCCCATAGAGGTCCTCGGTTCTCCCCACCAGAGGCCAACCTGTGCCCCGTAATTATGTACCCCATTCTTTGCCTCTTTGCAACTGTACTTTCTTGCTTCAAATGAAGAAATATCAGAGATGGCAATAACTTAGTGGAAAGGTCAAAATAACAAGCACCAGAAATCCTAAAGCTGGAATCCATGCTAGAACTTGCCATATTCTATATAGTAAAAAGTAAGTATGCTTACTAATTGTGTGACCCTGGGCAAGTCACTTAACCCCAATTGCCTTACAAACAAAAGAAGAAGAAGGAGGAGGAGGAGAACAAAGAAGAACAAAGCAATATCTTTGATCCAACATAGATCAGAGACAGCCAAGAGAACTACTGTGAGTCATCTATCCTCAACTCCAAATTCAGAAGGGAACATGGTGGGGTGAATGTTATGAAGACATTCATTGCTTTAGGTTCAAACATAGGTGAAAATGTACCACCAGGTGAGTGGAGGCCAGGGGAAATGGAAAGTTGCTTTCTCACTTCCATTTTTATTCTATCTTCACAAATAATACCCCCTTTGTAAAAGTTAGTTGGTGTTAATTGGTTAAACAATAAGAGGGTACTAATCATTTGATATTAGGGAAACCATACTAGAATAGGCACAAGACAACAATATCTCCATCACACAGGGATACCTCTAGTACCCTAAGGGGTTATAGCTAGTTTTGTTCTGGGAGTCCTGACTCCAGTGTAAGTTGGGATGGGAAAATACCTCAGAATCTTGCTACATAAACTCAATTCTTTATGCCTGTCAGCAGAACATCAACCTACCAAGTGGTCATCAATAGAGTTGCCACTAGCTCATGACTTTTTTCTCACAGAAAAAAAAATTATAAATCTGTGTAGCATTGAATCATTAAATTAAGTTGTCAAAGCCCTCATCAACATATGCCTAGAGTAATACAAAAGCCTCCTGGGCAGCTTCCCTGCCTTTATCTCCATTATGTTCTGGATACCTCCAAAAGCCAGGCTGATATTTCTAAATGCACACCCCTGCTCAAATATTTCCATGGATCTATATTGCCTTATTGCAGCTAGTCCACCTAGAGGCCACATAGCATAGGACAATGGTCAAATAAATAGAAATGGGAGCCAATAATCTCTGTGTAGCCCAGAGTTTTCAAATGGAATAGTACCTGTGTTTTATTATGTGTTCATTTACTTTCCTAAATATTTCCCAATTACATTTTAATCTGATTCTCCTCTCACACTGGGGAGTTGTGGGCCACACATGACACTTCTAGTGGACAGCACTGGTTTCCAATGGTTTTTTGTCCATGAATCCCTTTCAACAACAAACCAAAACAAAAAGTGTTTTGAACCGCCAGGGAAATTTAATATACTCCTCAAGATATTCTTTTAGATTTATTCATCAAGTGCTTATAATAACTATGATAACCTTTGTCCATAAAAACTCTCTCCAAATTAAAATGTATAAGATAATAACAATATTTTATTCTATATATATTGGAAAATATCTAAATATAAAATTATAAAACTAAATACAAAATAATTTTAAATTGGTATTGGATGTTCTGTAAGAATTAAAAGAAGTATTATAGGAAGACCTCATATCTTTAGTATTGTTAGCAAGATTTTGTTTTTTTTTTTTTTACTTTATAAATGTGGTTAAATATAAATAACATTTTAATGAAATTAGGTAGAACTTGGATTGGAAAGTGTTTATCATAATACAATGATCACATAAAAGTTTCATTTCTTAAAAAATAATAAAAGTATTTTATTATTTTCTAGTTCCATTTAGAGATACATTTATTTTTATAAGAATTCTAGTTCCAAATTTTTCTTCCTCCTTCCCCTCTCTCCCCTCTCCAAGTTTCATTTTTATATTCAACTTTTTCATCTGAACAAAGGTTTGCAATATTTGGCTTAATTACAAATATAATCTTAAAATTGGTTTCATATCAACTTTATTTTTTTTATTTAAAATAAAATTAAAACGTTCATTCACACAAATATGTACTGGAAAATGGTCTCTTGCCAAAAATAGAAATCATTTTTTAAATGTTTAGTTCCCTTACCAACCCATAAAAATAAATAGGGTAGCTATTTATCCCATGAAATATTTACTTTTCTGCTGGCTAATGGCAAGTCCTGCATTAAATGACAAATGTACTTAAAATACAGTTGTATATATTGCTTCATTTTAACAATGTTTATATATAAACTAACCTTTTTTAGAAAAGAATCTCCTCAGCATGATTGTCATCTCCTCTACTCATGGTACACTGCCTATATTCTCACAGAAACTCTTTTTATTGTTCATTCTTCATTCTGAAAGAGGACAAATGGCAACATGAGGTGATGTCTTAACTTTGTATGAATGGAATTTAAGTGAGGCACAGCTGTGCAAAGTCCTCAGCTTCACTTTCTCCTCCAGTCATAAGTCCAGCTCTAAGATAAAAGTCAAAACACCTTTCGATGACCCAGCATGAGATATGTGTGACCTTGGCCTTTTTAAATTAAGGTCTTTCCTAGGTCTCAGTTTATTTGAGGCAATGTCCACTAAATGTCTAAGGACTAGGTAAAAATTAAGATAAAAGATGACCTATTTACCATCACAGGGAAGACCCTTAGCACAGAAACCTTACTGAATGATTACGCAGTATAGCCAGCCAGTTCATTTGAAAATCTACCAGAGAAGAATGGTATCATAAACAGAGGATAAAATTAAACCAGAAAATAGCCTTAATACTACAGAGAGAGAATATAAGGTCTGTTTCTGCAAAATGCTTGTAAATGGTCTGTGAAAGTTTCAAGTTGGCTTGTATTATGCATTCTCAAAAAACTTGGTTTTCAATTAGTCTGACATTTGTGCTATAAGAATACAAATTTTGGTACACATTGATCACATAATTACATAGCTGATAAGGTATGATTACAGGATGATGGGAGGGAACAATAGAACTCCTCTAGTATAGTGTACAGAACAAAAATGAGAGTATGTACATAAATCTGACTATCCCTTGGGAATCAGTTTAAGCTCAAATGTTAAACATGTTTAGCAATTTGAAAACAATTTGATGACAGGTTGAAAAACTGCAATGATACAGCAGAACCTTCTTAGAAGGTTAGACTTTGAAATAATTGCTGCATGAACAACAAAAGTGTTGTGTGCATGATTTTAATGGTTTAGAATCGCTGCAAAAACAAACCCATAATTCTTCAAACATATACATGCTTTCCACACAGGAATAATATATTCATAACATAATTATTTACTGCTTAAAGGACAATTAAAGAATTTTTAGAATGAAGTCTTTGGACTATAGTTGCTAACCCTCAAAGGTTCAAGTGATTTAAAAACCATTCAATTGGAGAACAACTAAACAAGCTGTGGTATATGACTATAATGGAATATTATTGTGCTACAAGAAATGACAAGCAGAATGATTTCAGAAAAACCTGGAAAGACTTATATGAACTGATGTATAGTAAAGTGAGCAGGACCAAGAGAATGCTATACACAGTGACAGCATATTGTTTGATGAAGAACTATGAATGACAACTATTCTCAGCAATACAATGATCCAAGACAACCCCAAAGGACTCTTGATGAAGCATACTATCCACCTCCAAAGAAAGAACTGATATTGATTGAACACAGACTGCAGCATGCTATTTTTCACTTTCATTATAGTTTTCTTATACAAAATGACTAATATGGTAATGTTTTACATAATTGTGCATGTATTACCTATATCTGATTGCTTACTGCCTCAGAGAAGGGAAGGGGAGGGAGTGAAGGAGAGAGATAAAATTTGGAACGCAAAACTCTAAATAAAAATGTTTATTACCTAAAAAAAAAAATAAAATCCTATATACTCTCTAAAAAGAAAAAAAGAACCATCAAATGAGAACCAATTGCATCAGAAACATTTAAGTGCAAGTCAAACCTCTGATAAATACCATATGAATGGCCTGGACAAGTCACTTAGCATAAATGGTATTGTTCAAAGACACTGGACTTGGACTCAGGAAGACCTGGGTATAAATCTTACTTCAAATATGTACTAGTAGTATGACCCAGGGCAAAATATTTAACCTCTCTGTGCCTCAGTTCCTTAGCTATAAAATAATGGAGTTTGGATTTGAAAGCCTCTAAGGTTCTTCCCAGTTTTATTTATTTTGGAGTCAGTAAGAAGTGGTCATAAATGTGTCCAATGTGGAGTAGGCAAAACATAGATCCAAATGCTACCCAAGATATTTAATGACCATGTGGCCTAGAATAAATTATTTCCCTATATCTCAGTTTCCTCATTTGTAAAATGAAGGGGTCAAATCTAATGGTCTTTAAGGTACTTCCCCTGCTAAGTTCCTATCATTCTATGAACTCTCAGTGCCCGCAGACTACTCTTTATTACTATAAATTTCAATATTGGAAAAAGGAGTTTCCTCACTTGAGGTCTCCTACACAATGAAATCATATGGTTAGACCTAAATAAAAAATAATAACAAATGACTGAATGAATGCTGAAATAAACAGATAAATAAATACATAGATAGATAAGTAGGTATATTTTCAAAACTTTTCTGCTTGACATCCAAGTCCTTGGGCAATCTGGCCCCATTTTAGCTACCCAAACAATTCTCCCACAACTCCTGAACAAATAACTTGTGCCCTAGCCCTATTTCCTCCATAAAGCTGCCCTTGAATACTCAAATGTAGACTAATATCTCTCTACTTTGAAATTCTGTAGCATGTAGAGTCCATATTGCTTTATTTAGTAATTATTATTTAATTTTTTTTCACATTAGTATTCTCTCTTCCAATCAGTAGACTTTTGAGGCCAGACACTGTATCTTCATTTTTTTTTTTTACATAGCACATTTTAACATCAATTTTTTAAAACTTTGTGTTCCAACTTATCTTTCTCCCTCTACTCCCACCCCCTACCCCCCACCCACAAGAACTCAAGCAATTCAAAATAAGTTATACATAAGTAGTCATGGAAAAAGTCCCATCTGTATCTTCATTTTTATTTTCTTTCATGATATACAACCTGACATAATGCTGAAATTTGGCAACAGTGGGGGGGGGAGTGTGGGAGTGGGGAGAGAAAGGTACCAAAAAACTTGATTTATGCCCATTTCTTCCTGTGAGGAATATGTATAGATATGGTACCTAACTGATCAGCTCTTCCTCATTGAAAATCTTCATGTATTTGGAGAAAATATGCAAATTATCCCTTACCCTCTGTAGAATAAATTATACCGATTCATATATCATTGACAGGATCTCAAAGATTCTCACGGGAAATATTTTTCATTTCTTCAGTTACCTTTGTTGCTCTTCTCTGATCATTTCTCTTTCTCTCCCCCTTTTCCTATTTCTCTGCCTTTCCCTCTCTTTCTCCCTCTTGCTCTATATCTCCCTCCGTTCCCTTCTACTTAATACTGAAGTGATTCAAAAATATTTCTGAATAATAAAAACCATTGAGAATATATTACTTCCTATATTTTCTATGCCATACTTCAACTAAATCTCAGAATCATGACTATTTTTATGCTCCCCGCAAGGGCACTATGTTGCTGATTCATATTTAGCTTAAAGACCATCTATGACCCTGGGGTCTTCTTCTCTACTTGTATTTCTGTATTTCAGACTGCGTTTATAGTAAGGAGCCCCATGATCCACCAGAAAGCTGCTCCAGCATCTAGACACTTTTTGGATCAGAATCTTCTCTAAACTATAGCTCATATGTGCATGGATTTGTTTATTTATTGATCGATTTATTTTTGTTAGTCAGTTCAGAAGGTAGCACATGCTTAAGCTAAGGTATCTACTCTTTTTTTTTTTTTTGGTGGGGCAATGAGGGTTAAGTGACTTACCCAGGGTCACACAGCTAGTAAGTGTCAAGTGTCTGAATCTGGATTTGAACTCAGATCCTCCTGAATCCAGGGCCAGTATTCTATCCACTGAGCCACCCCAAAGGTATCTACTCTTTAAACTCATCTCTGGATCTCTTCACCTCACAACTCAACTCAACTCAACTTCACGCTCATGGTCAAAAACCCTTTTTAGTTCTTAGTCTTTATTATAACCTTCTGGCCAGGGCAAGTACATTCTCTAGGCTCTACCTCCGTAAATGGAAAAAAGAGCTGAGTAAAGCTTTGGTAAAATAAATACCTTTAACCCTCTCTCCACTCCTACTCCCAGTTCTATGCAAATGAGGACCAGTTGAAGATGACTAAAAAGTTGTTGAACTTTGGCCTACTTACTATCAACTACAAATCTCAGTTTTGTCTCACTCTGGCTTCTTTTCACATAGCTGAATAATGTACAATCAAAGCATAGCACCTTACACCTATTATTTTCTTTCACCCTGTTTATATGGGGCCATTGTAGCAATTGGGCAGAGTCTTTGGAAATTTAATTCCCACTTTCCATAGGATTAGCAATTCAAAGTAATTTAGTATAGTCCCTAGATAAGTATATACTTGGTGACTTCATCCCCATAACCAAAATAGATATTGAATAAAACAAGCCCTTAACATCCATCCTGATGAGAAGTTGCAGTCATTGCCCATACCCACCCAATATGACACTGAGTCATTGATAACTGCCCTCCAAAGACCACCTTCAGAATAGTGGCTCCCTGTCTAATGACAATATGACCAAGATTGTATTTCCTCCTGCTTATCAATGAGAATGCTGTCTCTGACAGAATCAGGAATAATCACATCTAGTGCTTGCAGTGAAATTGGGATAAATCACCTCTGGAGTCTATTGCATCCTCCTTGTCTATGTGGCAGATCATTCCATTGGAGAAGGAAAATCAATTGGTCTGGCATGATTTACTATTTACATAGCTGTATCGATTGCTACAATAGTATCTTATGTTCTTCTAGGTGATTGTAAATTGATTGTTTGATGATTTGTTCTAGTGTCTTCCCAGGTATTGATGTTAAGCTGACTGTAATTTCTAGGGTCATCCTTTTTCTTTTCTCTTTTTTTTTTTTTAAGAGACAGACCCAATTTTGCCTTTTTTCCAGCATTTATACTTCTCCTTTCCTCCAATTTATAGGACCTAGAGCTAGAAAGGGGCTTAGAGATTATCCAGGCCAGGCCTTCATCTTACAAATGTGGAAACTGAGGCCAAGAGAAATCAAATGGTTAGTCGAAGGTCACATAGCAAGTTCATGGATGCCCTGGAATTCATACCCAGATGTTCTGTTGCCAAATTCAATGTTTTTCTCATTACATTATGCAATATATCCAGTTTCTCTAAACTGTTTTCTTTTTTAAAACTATAAGATTAAGAGCTGAATCTAAGTACCCAAATGCTCCTCAAATACATCCTGTACTCAGATCAATAATGTCTGAAATTACACCATTAGTTTGAATCTTTTGACTTAAGACTTTATCCCTGTTGTAATTCAACGTTTACCACAAAACATAATATATGACTACACACATGTACACGCACACACACACATACACACGACTTGATTTTGTTTGATTCTGTACATAAATCCTTTGGCTGTGTACATCAAAGTCCTGATTATTTATATGTATGTGTAGAGAAAATTGGGTGTCATCAACAGAATTCACAATGCTATTCAAAGCTTGAGCCAACAATGGCTCAGTAAATTTCAGGTCAAGCTGCATAAATACCTGGAGCCAAGGACCTCCAGACAATATACTGTACAAAGTTTGTCTTCAGTATCCCAGCCTTTCCTTTCAATACCCCTCTAACTCCCCTCCATTGAATTTCTCCTTTAACATCTACCTGAGCCCACAATTCCCCTAGATCAAGCATATAGCTATGTTCTGCACAGCTTGATCTACAAATTTAGTGGTTAGATTAGGTAATCACTAAGGTTCCTTTGAACTCTAAATAACATCACTCACCTATGGCTAAAAGTGTTACCTGCTCCTCCCACCCTGGAGTATTTCTATTCTGTAAGGGGGTAATGAATGGCTTAACTAAAAGGAATTCTTTGATTTCTAATAATGGGAATTTGCATTATGATGGGATAGTAGTCTGAAAGATATTTTAGTAGGGCATCCTCCTTTTTTGTACTTCAAATCATTTTGTGTCAGCTCTCTACTCCACTTATGCATTCCATTAACAATTTTTTTGTTGTTTTTTGTTTGTTTGTGGGGTTTTTTGGGGGGGAGGGGGGGTTTGTGGGACAATGAGGGTTAAGTGACTTGACCAGGGTCACACAGCCAGTAAGTGTTAAGTGTCTGAGGTCGGATTTGAAATCAGGTTCTCCTGAATCTAGGGCCGGTGCTTTATCCACTGCTGCCCCATTCCATTAACAATTTGAGTCAAATAGGACTGTCCCTTTTCAGTCTAGAGAGCAGACTGGAAATCTTTAATGAACAATCCAGTGGATGACAGACCAACTTCATTCATTTACTCACTGAACTCCTATGGCTTTTGTGATTTGTGAGAATCTATGTGATTCTCACAAAAAAATTATGATGCAGGTATTATTATTATCCCCATTTTACATGTGGCCTAAGTAGTTAGTAATTCACTTACTTTTCTAAATATAGTAAGAAATCCATTCTACTTGGAGTCAGTGGAGACCTGGATTTTAATTTTACCCCCACCACTTAAAAGTTATGTGATCATAGGCTTTAGATCTTTATGTCTCAGTTTTTTCATCCATAAAATGGGGAAATATCTACAGTAGCTACCTCATATAGTCACTATGAGAATTAAACACATAATGTATATAGATTACTTTGAAAACTTTAAAGCACTATATAAATGTCAATTATCATCATCATTGTTATTTTAGACTATAAGATCTCTGAGGACAAGGACTTTATCTAAAGCTTCTTGTCTGTCACAAAACCATATAAAACTTGGTTTTTGTCTGGGTTTTTGATTTGGGTTTTTTGTTTGTTTTTTGGTTAACAAACTGGTTGCTGGGCTGCTTCATTCATTCATTCAAGTACAGTATAAATGGAAAGATCCCTGAACATATATTCAGAGATAATAAGTTCAAATCTGGACTCTGCTACTTGCTGCCTATGTGACCTTGGCTAAGTCACTCTTGAAAAAAGCATAGGATTTTGATAGGAGCAAAGAGGACTTTTTTGGCGGGGAAATAAGTGAAGTACCAGAAGAGGGAATCAACTTGGTAGATTAGAGGAACAGTGAAAATAATACTTTACATTTTTATGGCATTTTATAATTTTCAAAAGGTCCTTATGCCCATGATCATCTCACCTGACCCTAACAATATGAACTCCATGAAGGCAGAAACCATGTTTTTCCTTTTTTTTTTCTTAGTGTCCCTAGAACTTAGCACATAGTAAATGCTTCATAAATCCATATAAAATGACTGACACCATAAAGTAGAAAAGGCAAGTGCCATCACCAAATGATACCAAATATCATTTTGTGGGTTCTCATCTTTATCTTTTTTCAAGGCTTAGTTCAGAAAGCCTTCTCAGACGCCCCCAGTTGAAAGTGTTCTCTCCATCCTCAAATTTTCCTATATCATCTAATCTGGATTTTACCATTATCCCTCCATACCCAACCCAGTTGGTGGCAGGCTAATAAAACATAACTCCCCATCTCCACCCAGAGGATATATTGATGAGAACTGATAAGGTGACTTCTAAATTCATAAAGTACAGCCACAAGTTGACCTGCATACTTTTCATTCTTAGTTATGGCTGGTATATTCATAAGTATTAGGGGACTTCCCTTCACTAGATAAGTAAAGCAGTAAAGTACATTGTGTATTTCTGAGTATAGGAGAATGTAAATAGTGACAGTAGGCCACTCAGATTCATCTGTAGTCCTAAACAGAGAGGACTGATCCTTGAGTTTCATTAAAGCTTCAATTTATCCCAGAATTGGAGCGATATAGGACCCAGGGGTAGCTGCACTCTCAAAGTTGCATGTGTATCTTTGCCTAGGGGAAGGCAAGGACAGTCTCATTTCTGTGCTTGTATGCCTGGTGCCTAGCCCAACATCTGAAAAATAAGGAGTATTTTTTTTTTCCTTTTTGGAGACTGGGTATTCCTACTTGCTGGAAGTATAGTCCAATCTCAATTCTAATTGGCACAAAAGTTGTTCACCTTCCTTAGAAAGCCAAGTGACCCTATACTCCTGGGAGATCATCATATTGATGGTAAAAGGAACTGGATTTGCTGACCTCAGCACGTACTGCTCATGGACCACCCTCAAGTCCAGTAAACCAATAGATTTGAATGATGATAGCCAATTAGCTTTGAGCAGTGTGGAAAGGCTGCCTCTCCTCCAGACCCAAAGGAAGCTTGTGCTCACACAAGCTCTCAGGCACTCTCTTGGCCTGAGATTCTGTTTTCCCTTGCTCTTCTATCCTAGGCACATAGGTCTTCTGAACTTTTAGAGTCACATATTCTCTCTTTAATAATATTTAATATGTTTTAATAAATGCTTAATGCCCAAAACTGGTACTATAGCCTCTAATTTATAAGTAGCAATAAATTAGAAACCCCAGCTAATTTTCCCTAAAACTTGGGACAGAAATAGGGCAACCCCATATAATATTAAACGCCACACACCTGACTATGGAAAGTCCCTTTTGGGGGTGGGGAAAGCTTGAGTGAGGTGGTGGTTCTGACTTCTGGACTTATCTCTGTCCTCAGGTTTTAATTAGGCAGAAGCCACACCTCACGGGCTTATCTCCCTTACTTCTTAGGTGTGTCAGTCCTTTAAGTTTCTCAAGAAGAGTTACCCCAGACCCATATCATTATCAACAAATCAAAGTTGATTAAATTCATTAAGTGGTAAGTGATGTCACTTTTCCTCAAATCTCTACCCAGACTTTTCTGTATAATTCTATTATATACTCATCTGTGTATATGTTTTACCTTCATCATATTCAGTAGCATTGAACTCCTTGAAGGCAAATTCTGTGTCATTTTCTTTGTTTTGTTTGTTTTGTTTTGTTTTTGCAGGACAATGAGGGTTAAGTGACTTGCCCAGGGTCACACAGCTAGTATCTAGTGTGTCAGGTCACATTTGAACTCAGCTCCTACTGAATCCAGGGCCAGTGTTTTATCCACTGTGCCACCTAGCTGCCCCTTGTGTCATTTTCTTTGTATCCTTTGCACCTAGAACAATGACTTGCATGAAATAGAAATAGGCATTTAATGTTTGCTGGATGTTGAATCTGCAAAGTAAAGGAACTGGATTACTGAGATCTCTTTCAAACTTTCAATCTATGACTCACCAGAGGAACAGCAGTAGTAAAGCCCCTTTTGGTTAGGGGAAAGAGGGCAGGCTGGAGAACAGACAGAGACAGAGACAGAGAGGGAGAGACACAGAGAGAGACAGACAGACAGACAGACAGCAAATTTCAATAATCAAAAATAGAACTTCAAGAGTAAGTCTAGGGCCATTTGTATAAAAGTTCCCTATGTCTTTCCCCAGAGTTGTCCACTAATTTCAAGCAAACACACTCAAAATGTAATAAAAATCAGCTTATCTTTATCTGGACACAAAATCCATTGTAAAAGTATAGATAGTAAGTAAAAGAGATTTAAGGTTAAGTGATGCTAATTCACTAGGTCAGATGATATTAAGAAGAGGTAGGAAGTGTAACAAGGGAAAAATTCACCTGGTCCCAGTATTAACAAAAGAACAAAGTTCTATACTGGCAAATGACTCTTTAAATGGGTCAGTAAGCCTGATAAAGAGGCAACTAAAAAGAGGCAGGATAGAGTACTGGACCTGGAGTCAGAAGTGCTTAAATTCAAATCTGGCTTCAGATACTTACTAGCTGTGTGACCCTGACCAAGTCATTTAACCTGTTTGCCTTTATCCACTAGAGAAGGAAATGTTTCACAAGATCAGAAAGAGTCAGATCCTACTGAACAACAGCAAAAGCCTGAGAAGGCTCCAAATGTGCATAATTATATTCAGTTCATGGAAGCAGCACCTTTCCTTTGCAATACCCTGGCTGCTGCTGGTAGCCCTCATCAGCACTCTCAGATCCCATAGTGTCTGAGGATCTCCAAAGATCTTGGGCTTCCCCATTCCACTACAGCTTCAACCTACTATCATCCTCCAGTCCCTCCTTCCATTTGGGGAAAATTGGGCTTCCCATTAACAATAAATCATTCAATCAAGAAACATTTCATGGGCCAGACTCAACAGGGGCATAAACACAAACATGAGACAGCTCTATCCACAAGAGGCTTTTATTCTATCAGGGGAGATAACATGCACATAATTATGTGCAAAATATGTGCAACCCTTCTTCCTCAATTACAATTTGCTCAACAAGACACTGGCGCCAAATGCTAGCCAATCAGAATGAAGTATAGTCAAAGGGGCAGCCCTCTAAACTCCTCCCTTCTTCCTTAGAGGTAAGGCAGGACAGCCCTCTAAACTCCTCCCCCACATGACCAGCCTTAGGTCTCTCTCATCATGTGATCATGATTGCTGGAGATGGGGGAGGAAAGGAGCCCGACATTAATTGTTCCCCAGACATATTCAATCAGCTTTTGAGGGAGGTCCCATATTTTCCCACAGTAAGTACTATTATTATCTCCAATTTACAGATGAGTAAACTGAGCCCAAGAGGTTACATGACTTACTCTGAGGTAGTATCTGAGGCAGTAATTGAAATTGTCTTCCTGACTCCAAAGTCCAGCACTTTATCCAAAACGCCACACCACCCCTCACTTTATAATGTTCAAAGCACTTTCATGTACGTTGTTTCATCATTTTCCCAATGACACTGTGAAGGTTTAAAAAAGATATGACTGGGTTAGAACAAAGGGTACAAGTTGCTTAGCACATCACCCTCTATCTGTTCTTTCCTCCCCTCACTTTGGAGTTCCTAACACTCTTCTACTACAATTATTCTGAGATCATAGCATTTTTTTCCAACCACCTTTCCTTTGATTCTGGTATCTAGGACATGATTCAATGAGGAAAAAGCAGAACAGACATAGCCATTGTCCCTGAGTCCCTATGAATACAACTACCCACCCCGTCCATTTCCAATACCTTTAACCTTGCTCAAAGTAGCAAGGTGAAAACTCCTACTCATACCTGCAACACAAGGCCCTCTTTTCTAGCACCTGAAGCAGCTGAACAAATGGAAATTTTAAGCCAATTTCATTTGGTTCCTAAACCAGATACTGCTACACACACACACACACACACACACACACACACACCCTAACCAATGCAAGGTGGGGGTGGGGGGGAACCAACCTCCTTTTTGATCTGCTTTATCTCCTAATCTGAAGTCTCTTAACCATGAACCAATGTTTACCCCCTTAACTTAAAGTGGATATTCCCTTTAGAAAAGCAGCATTTGGCTTTTATGAGGCTTAGGAGGCTGATAAACTGGTCCTCCAAAATAGTCTTAAATGAACAATATGGTGTGGCATCCACTGCCTACTCTACAGAAACATTCAATTTCTACATAACGTTGTTACCCTTGCAAAAAAAAAAAAAAAAAAGAAGGCCCTTAGATCTGCAGGTGTGGATATAATAGAGCCATCTATGATGTTCATGATTTTTTTTTCTCTATTGAAAAAAGTTGTTACAAAACTCCCTTTTTTTCTTTCCAGTTTTGTTGTCCCTGGTTTTACAGAAAAGAGGGAAAATGAGTATTATCCAGCATTCAGAGGAGGCAAAGAAGAAAGAAGCACATAATTGGCAAATTCCTGAGAAAGTGTCACTCAAAACATGATGGGAGTCTCCAAGGAAAAGTTGCTTTCCTTTCAAAGTATTCCCATTAAAGAGCTTTGAAAACTTGCCTCTGAAAACTTATTTCAAGGCTGTGCCTTCTCTGAGATCTAATCAAGGCTGCACATCTAAAACTATATAAATTAACACTCTCATTAGGGCCCTGAATAGCTACAGGCTGTGTATGAGACTCAGTAAAACATCCCCATTTAAATGTAAATTTTGACATTCCACCCAAGATGGAGAAAAAAAAAGTCTCCCCACTGACGCATCAGGAAGGAAGAGTAAGGATTAAATATTAATTCTTTATGAAAGAAGACTTTTAAATCATGTTTACTTTTAGGCCATCATGACTTTGTGGCCCTATTGGTTATGTATTTCTTTTTTCCTGAGTGGAAGAATATTGGATTTTTAATTACCTGAAAACTTGAGATGGCATCTAAGCCCCCAAATTCTCCCTCCTGGCTACGGATAGTATGATTAAGTATAATTTGGTTAAAAGCACAGCTCCAAAGACTGTTAATTGACAGAAGTCCTAAAGAAGCTGGAGATAATCAAGCTGAAATGAAAACATATAATTCCGTTCAAAAATGAAAAGGAAGCCCTGCTCTGTATAATAATTTACAGCGTTAATAAAGCTAAGGCTCTTTGTGGGCTGACTGAAAAACTTCAATCCCTGCTCATACATTTTATAATCACCTGAAATTTTTTCAGGTTGAAATTCTAGTCATTTCTAGAATATGGTGAGGCCCTCACTTATGACCTTGACCAGTGATGTCCTCCTAGAAGAGTGGACAGTTTAGAACCTAATCTCTCACTAGGTAAATCTGAGTGGATCTAGTCTCCTAAACAAGACTTTAGGCTCCTTTGGAACATGTTTCTCCTTTATACAGGCTCTCCCCCATGCCTGAAATGTTCTCCCTCTTCACCTCTCCTTTTTAGAATCAAGTTTTGTGTTGTTGTTTTTTCAAAGTTTAGTTCAAATACCCCTTTCTATCTGTATGAGTCATATTCTGTCCTCTCATAGCTGCTGGTTCTCCCCCCTTCCAAAAAAGAGTTTGTTTTTAATTTAATTATAAGATGGTGGGGTGGGGTGGGTTCAAAACCCTCCTCTGACACATACTGGCTGTGTGACCCTAAGCATATCACTCAACCTTTCGGTACTCTAAGCATATCTAAGCAGAGAAGGTACTGTCTTGCATTGGTAGATGGAGTTTCCTCACCCAAGAGTTCTCTTTAACAAGGAAATAAAGCTGATCCCTTAGCTAACGCTGCAATAGGACAACTGACCAAGCAGGGCTCAGTCCTGAGCATGCAAACAATATCACCTATTTGGTTCCAATACATGGATAGGCCTGAGGAGGCTACTTTCATATACAGGCAACGGAAGGGCCTTTTTTCCTGTCATGGGGTTAGGACTATTAAAGTTTAAGCTAGCCAGCTGACATGCATTTTCTCCTTAAGAAGACAGACAGACCTTGAAGCAAGAGAGCCTCTTAGGCAGGGCTGTTGACTGAGTGGTTCCAGGTGGGTGGAGATGACTCAAGAGATCTGAGCCACCTCTTGCCCAACTTCCCCCAGCCCACCACCTGTGGGGAATGTTCCACCCTCGGGTAATCACCCCCAATAAGGGAAATTTCCACAGCTGGATGGTCACCCCATCTGTCCCTCCAATATTAGTTCTCCGTAAAAGTTATGACCTTTCTCCCATTCAGGGAGATTGGTATCTCAGAGAACCACATCTCTGCAACTATCTCCCCATGAGAGAAGTTTGACTTCTCTCTTGGTTTCCTTTCTCTAGCATCTACATAAAATATTATTTTATTCTAATTGGACTTGTGTGCCAGAGGGTATAATTCTTTAACGACGAATTCCTAAGGACCCCCACACTAACCATTTCCCTCGTGATACTTCCCATTTTAGAACTTGTATACATATCTTCTGACTGTGTCCCCTTTGATGTAGGAGGCAAAAAACCTAAGGCCCAAGCTTTAATTCAGATATGAGCTCCAAAAGGGAGTTAGACCCCAGTTAATGGATAACTTACAAGTCAGAATGCTAGGTTCTTGTAACGACAGAAATCAGTGCCCATAATGGGAACAGAGGGAAAGAGACCATGAAGACCTGAAACTATAACAATAAAGGAAAAGACAGGCTATAGAAACTTAGACTAGAAATAAATGAAAAATGAAGATGTTTTGAAACTAGCTATAGGAACCAGAGACATGCAAAAAAGGCCAAATTTGTTCCCAGATTCACCTTATGATATGTAAACCCCCAAAACACACCTCCACTGAAAAAGGTACCCACCTCAGGGGTTGGCTTAGGACCCCAGGAACTCCAAATTAGGATAAACCCTCCCCTGTACCTCCCCAAGTTGGAGATTATTATAATGAGACTGATACTCAATTTATCCATACTATAAATATAACTGTCTTTTCTTTCATTATTCGACAGATACCTCTTCATTATTCTGGTTCTCTCCCTGTGGTCACCCACAGTATTGCAATAAAACTTGGGAAACTGAGTCACTGAGTCTTATGATTCTTTTGGGATGACTCACGCAGCCCATATCACCTTGACTCCCTGAATGGTGACAAAAAGCTTTGTAAGTGACTGCTCAGCCAAAACCGGGTGTGCATACAAAGGGTACAGTCTTCAGCTTTCTTTCCTGATAACTTTTGAGGAGGAAGAATTGTTATAAGCCTGCAAGCAGAGGAAAAGGACAGCTTCTTTGGCTGCCTCATCTCCTCAGCTGCTACATTTCCATGAATTCATGGTACCTTAGGTGTTTTTCTTCTTTCTTGATCTTAGATGAATGAGTATCCTGAGCTAGTTTCGTAAAGACCACTAGTGAGACCAAAAGAGCAGAATATCTAGGCAGCCAATGAGAGTAGGAGATCCATGAAAGAGACCTGTGAGGTACTAACAAGAGGAGTCACAAGACTAATAGCAGCAGTACATGTGTCTGGTGAAGAGATTATGCAATAGCCTATGTAAAGATTGGAATGACGCCACCTGCTGGAGACTTACTGTAGAAGAGTTCCACCCATGAAGCGAAGGTCTTTGAGGGCAAGACCAGGAGTTTTTTCTTTGGCATCAGGAAGTGATGTGGGCTAGTGGGAGGAAGAAGGAAGAGACGGGGGCTCTGTCTGGGGCTCTTTCCTGAGGATTCTGGTGGAGAGCGGAGCTAGAAATGTGCTCTCCCTTTAATAGATAGGAATCTAGGCCTTTTCTCTCTCTCTTTACCAAATTCTTATTCTCCTTAATAAATGCTTAAAAGTCTAACTCTTGCTAAAGATTATAATTTATTGGCGACCACTCATTACATATTTTAGACAGTTTAGCTAGAATTTTAGCCCTTAACACCTAGAAGGGTGAGTTTCTTAACCAACCCCAATAAGGAAGCAGCCCAGTTTAAAAAGCGAGGAACTCATGTATTGGAAATTCCATACCCAGAAGTGAACTTAGTGGGGACTCCAACTTGTTGTTCTTTGTCCTTTTTGTCTCTCTTTTTTTTTTTTTTTTGAGGGGCAGTGAGGGTTAAGTGACTTACCAAGGGTCACAGAGCTATTAAGTGTAAAGTGTCTGAGGCTGGATTTGAACTCAGGTCCTTCTGAATCCAGGCCTGGTGCTTTATCCACTGCACCACATAGCTGCTCCTGTCCTTTATGTCTCAAGAAATCATGAGAGTGGGGCAAGTAGGTGGCACAGTGGATAAAACGTCGGCCCTGGATTAAGGAGGACCTGAGTTCAAATTCGGCCTCAGACACTTGACACTTAATAGCTGTGTGACCCTGGGCAAGTAACTTAACCCTCATTTCCCTGCAATTACTTTGCTTGAGTTAGATTTGAGACAGAGCTTTACAAAATCATCAGCCTCACTCTCTCCTCAAGAGTCATCAAAGTCCAGTGGCAAGACACAAGTCAAGAAGATTGGTAATGGTCCAGGATGCAGTGGACGGCCTTGGCCTTTCTAAATTAATGTCTTTCCCCGGGCCTCAGTTTGTCTGAGGCAATGTCCATTCAATGACTAAAGGCTAGGTAAAAATTGAGATAAAATATGGCCTAGTTTACCATCTCAAAAAATATCAGTATGGGAGGGGAAGAACCTCAGAGTTTCTGGCCAGAACAGAAAACAATTACTATTTACACTCATTCTCAACCACTTAAAACCTAAACAATGAGCCACAGAGACTTGGTCTGGGGCTATTATTGACTCTTCCTTGAAAGCAAGAATAATTGGGGTTTAAAGGCATAGTCAAGTAGCTCCATTTTTTTTTTTTCTTAGAGCTCATTGAAGTGACAAAAAGACAATAAACTCCAGGAAGTAATCCTTTCCCCAGTCTCCAGGTTGGAGCAAGAGGAAATATTTTGTAGCAACCACTTTGAGTCCATTCTCTCCTGGACTGATGAATATATAGATAAGAAGAGATAATGTTATATCTTCTCGGTAAAAATCCTTTAGTCAAAGTCAACAAATGTTACTTAGTTAATTGATAATGGGGAGATGTTAATTGGTTAAATGATTTTGTGAGAGGAGTGCATCCAATGGGGCCTCGTGAGCGACTGATAGTATCAGGAACCACAAGTTCTCCGGTAACCTCTAAAACCCTGAGGAGAAAAGTAGCCGCTGCTCTTGGGGTCCCCTCTAGCTAATGTGAATGCAGATTAGTGCGGTAAACCAGAAGCTATGTAAACAGTCAATGCTGAATAAAGACATATTAATTAGTCAATCTCTCTCTTTTCAACACTTATTGTCTGAACCACAAGGAGCTTATATTCTACATCTTCACAGATGAATATATACAAAATATAAAAAGTTACTAGTGGAGAAAGCTCTAATGACGGGATGATCAGGAAAAGTTTCATGTAAGTGATGTGGGCTGAAATTAGGGGTCAAATTGATTGTGAGTCATCCCAAAAGAATTATAAGACTCAGTGACTCAGTTTCCCAAGTTTTATTGCAAGACTGTGAGTGACCACATGGAGAGAACCAGAATATTGGAAAGGTATCTCTCGAATAGTGAAAAAGAAAAGACAGTTATATTTATAGTATAGATAAATTGATTTATCAGTCTCATAATAATCTCCACCTTGGAGAGGTACTAGGGAGGGCCTGTCCTACTCATTATAATGTTCTCCACCTTTGGAAAGTACAGGGGAGGGATTATCCTAATTTGGAGGTCCTGGGGTCCTAAACCAACCCTCAAGGCAGGTACCTTTTTCAGTGGAGGTATGTTTTTGGGGTTTATGTGTCATAAGGTGAATCTAGGGACAAATTTGGCCTTTTCTGCACAGCTCTTTCTGATTCCCATGGCTAGTTTCAAAACATAATGATTTTTCTTTTATTTCTCGTCTAAGTTTCTATAGTTTGTTAAGTCCTTTACTGTCTTCAGGTCTCCATGGCCCAGCTCCTGTTATGGGAACTGATTTATGTGGGTAGGAGCACCTAGCATCCTGACTTGTAAGATATCCATTAGCTGGGATCTGGTTCCCTTTATAGAGCTAATATCTGAATTAGAGCTTGGGTCTTGGGTTTTTCTGTTAACCCTTTTTTCACCTCCTATATCATAAGAAGCCACAATTGAATGGAATCTAGAAAGAAGGTAAAGACGACAAAAGGAGAGGATAAGGAGGAAAAGCCTTTCATTATAAGATCCTTTCCTACCTTTCCTTTATTCCCTTCCAGGTTTTCAATCCAGTGATACCAGCCTTCTTGCTATTTCTCACCTGTGACAGTCATCTCCTGACTTCATGCCTTTTCATTAGTTGTCTGTCCCTCTTCCACCCATACCTGGAATGCTTTCCTTCCTTACCTCTACCTCCTAGATTCTTTGGCTTCTCAGACTCTCCAGCCTTAAATCAAATCCTACTTCTTTGAGAGACTTTTACCAACTATCCCTCATTGTTGGTGATTTGCCTCTGAGGTTACTTCACCTCCTGAGTATATACTCTATGTATCTTATTGTTCAATCAAATGTATCCAACTCTTCATGACCCTTTGAGCCATAGCACACCAATACCATCCATGGGGTTTCCTTGGCAAAGATACAGGACAGGTTTGCCATTTCATCCTCCAATGGTTAAAGGCAAATAGAGGTTAAGTGATTTTCCCAGGGTTATATACCTAGTAAGTGTCTAAAGATGGATTTCAACTTCTCTTTCTGATTCTAGGTCCAGCACTTTATCCACTGAGCCATCTCTCTTTCATGCATGTATCTTAAATGTACATAATTGTTTACAAGTTATCACTTCCATGAGACTGATCCTTGGTAACAGGAACTAAATTTTTGTCTTTCTTTGTATCCTTAACATTCACTCACTCAGTAAACATTTATCAAGCACCTACTATGGCTAGGCACTATGCTAAGCACTTACCATATTGCCTGGTACATAGTAGATACAGTAATGCTAAGTCATGACAATAAAGAAATGCTAGTTGATGATAATCAAGGTGATTCAAGACATGAGACACAGTCTATGCAGTCATGGATGAGTCTGGCCTAACTCAGAGGTTTTCTACTTGAGAAGCTAAACTAAAGGACGAACACACCTGAGAAGTGAGGGGGATTGGGGGTGAGGGGGTGAAGCCAAGATGGCAGGGAAAGACAGTGACTCACCTGAGATCTCCCCAAGACTCCCCCAAATACCTTCAAATAATGCCATAGGACAATTCCTGGAACAGCAGAACTCACAAAAGGACAGGGTGAAATCATTTGCCAGCCAAAGACAACTTAGAAGAACAGCAGGAAAAGTCTATTTTACTGGGGTGAGAGTGGAGCACAGGTCACACCAGCAAAGATTTAACTCTAGCACAGGCCCAGACTCAGACCCAGCAAACCAGGAGCAGACCTTGGGAGCTTCTGAACCAGCTGCAGCAGTAACTTCTTCTGGAACTCAGCCCACAGATGGTAAATGGGTTGAATAATTGGCCAGAAGGAGATTATAGGGGTCTCTGCTAGCACTGAGGCAGGACTCTGTTGTTTTGCCCATACTCAGATCCAGGTCACAGTCGGGGGTGGAGGTCCCAGATGGGAGGAGCACAAGCACACAAGAGCTTGTAGCCACAGTGAAGCAAGACTATGTTCATAGTACCAGGGCAGAAAAGCAGGTCTGTGGTTGCTTGCAGACCAGACCACAGGCCAGGACAGTAGTAAACATACCTCTCCTTAAATCACACCATCTTGGAAGAACTAAAAACTTACAAATTCCTAGAAGTTTCTCAGAGAACAGCTGCTCAAACCCCCTGAAACTTGGGACAGTGTGCCTTCCACCCTGGAAGCAGTAGTCCACTTTAACAAAGAGTTAAAAGTCATGAAATTGGCTTGGAAAATGAGCAAACAGAAATTCTGACCCTATAAAGTTTCTATGGTGACAAGGAAGATTAAAATACACCCTCAGAAGAAGATAATAAAGTCAAAGCTCCTATATCCAAAGTTTCCAAGGAAAATATAATTTAGTCTGAGACCACAGAAGTGCTCAAAAAGGACTTTGAAAATAAAGTAAGAGAGGTAGAGGGAAAAATGGAAAGAAAAATGAGAGTGACGTAAAAATATCACAGGAAAAAAAAGTCAGCAGCTTGGTAGAGACACACACAAAAAAAAATTCAAGAAAGTAATACCTTACCAAATGGTAAAAGGTGCTGTGATGAAATAATGGGATTTAGCAGATACTCAAAGACCCACCTGGAGATTAATCTATACTGATTGAATCAAGTGAGAGTGATTGACTGCTGATTAAGCCTACTTCAAGTTAATTGAATTGTAATCACACCTGGCTATCCCTTAAGAAGGTATTGTTCTCAGAAGCTAGACTGTGAACTCAACTTGAGAACACCTTCAAAACCAATGGATTTGGATGACACCAACCAATCAGCTTGAAGCAGTGTGTAATGACTGCCTCTGTTCCAGACCTATAAAAAGCTTCCACAAGCAGCTTACTAGAGAGTTCCTGATTAAAGCAGGTTCATGGAGGAGGACTTGAGGAAGAACCCAACCAGGCTGGAACTCTAAACTAGATAGACCTTTTCTTAACTTTCTGAACTCCATGTTAATACCTGTATGCTTTAACAAATGTTTAATTCCCAAAGACTGGTGCTGAAGCTTCTAATTTAAGGTGATCATACAATATAGATTTTAAACATAACAGTACAAAAAGCCAATGAGGAAAAGAATACCTTGAAAAGTCAAATTGGCCAAATGGAAAAGGAGGTACAAAAGCTCTCTGAAGAAAATAACTCCTTAAAAATTGGAATTGAGCAAATGGAAGCTAACGCATTTATGAGAAATAAAAAAACAATAAAGCAAAACCAAAAGAATAAAAAAAAACCAAGGCAATGTGAAATATCTCATTGGAAAAATAACTAACTTGAAAAATAGATCCAGGAGAGATAAATTGAAAATTATTGGACTATCTGAAAGCCATGATAAAAAAAAAAAAAAGAGCCTATACTTCATCTTCCAAGAAATTGTCAGGGAAATTGCCCTGATATTCTAGAAGAAGAAGGTAAAATAGACATTGAAAGAATCCACTGATCCCCTCCTGAAAGAGATCCTAAAATGAAAACTCCCAGGAATATTATAGTGAAATTCTAGATCTCTCAGGTCAAGGAGAAAATATTGCCAACAGCCAGAAAGAAACAATTCAAGTATTGTGGAGCCACAATCAGGATTATGCAAGATCTAGGAGCTTCTACATTAAAGTACTGGAGAGCTTAGAATATGATATCCTGGAGGGCAAAGAAACTGGGATTATAACCAAGAATCACATACCCAGCAAAACTGAGTATAATCCTTCAGCGGGGGGAAATGGGAATTCCTTGAAAGAAAGGACTTTGGGGCATTCTTGATGAAAAGACCTAAGCTGAATAGAAAATTTGACTTTCAAATATAAGACCTTAGAGAACCATAAAAGGTAAACAGGAAAAAGAAATCATAAGGGATATTAAAATGTTAAACTGTTTACATTCCTACATGGATAGATGATACTTGTAACTCATACGAACTTTCTCATTATTAGGGGAGCTGGAGTATATTTAGACAGAAGGCACAGGTATGAGTTGAATATGAAGGGATGATATCTTTAAAAAAATAAACTTAAGGGACCAGCTAGGTGGTGAAGTGGATAAAGCACTGGCCCTGGATTCAGGAGGACCTGAGTTCAAATACAGCCTCAGACACTTGAAACTTACTAGCTCTGTGACCCTGGGCAAGTCACTTAACCCTCACTTCCCTGAAAACAACAACAACAACTTAATGGGTTAGAGGAATGCACTGAGAGAAAGGGAAAGGCAAAGGTGGAATGGGGTAAAGTATCTCACATAAAAGAAATAAGAAAAAGCTATGTCATAATTTTTTTAGTTCCTTTTTCTTGGATTTTTTGTCTATTTTCTTTCACAACCTGACTATTCTAGAAATGTTTTTGCATGAATATACATGCATAAGTTATATTAAATTGCTTGTGTTCTTAAGGGAGTGAGGAGGAAGGGAGGAAGAGAATTTGAAACACAAAGTTTTAAAAATTGACATTAAAAATTGTTTTTACATGTATCTTGGGAAAAAATAAAATTCTAAATGAATGTGAGGGGGAGATAAAGAAAAAGAAGTAAGGGAGATAAACCTGTTAGGGGTGGCTGCTGCCTGAATGGGTGCCAGGAGATAGAGATATCTTTAGAAGTCAGGACCACCACCCCTCATTCAAGGTTTCCCCACCTGCAAAGGTAACTTTCCATAGTCAGGTGGTCATGTCATCCATTCCCCATACCCCCCACCCCACCCAATCTGTCCTCTATAAAGGCTTTAGCCTCTCTTCCAGTCTAGGAGGAGGATGTCTCAGAGAAAGATGTCTTTAAGTTATCTCCTCCCTTCAAGGTGAAGACTTTGACCTTCCTTTTTGTCACTTTCTCCAGTGCCCAAATAAAAGACCATTTAATTCTAATTGGATTGTGTGTGAAAGTTGCAATTCTTTAAAAAGGAATACCTAAGGACCCCCACCACCTATTTCCCCCCCATGACATGGAGATATGAGATGAAATGTACTGCATGGGGAATAATAAAAAAGCCAGTTTATTAATATGCATGCATGTATTTAGTGCCAGAAAATTCTGGCTCCCATGATATTTGAGGATTTATCTGTGATAATTGGCAGATATATTAATGAAGGTTCAAAATTTCTAAGGAACAATAAGAAGAAGTGGTAAAATTTTTAAACCTGTCTATAACCCATAAATACTGTATCCTGTCTCTCTGTGAAGGTAATGACCAAATATATGGCATTCCACACCAAAACCAAGAGCTCAGCTGACTGAAACTAATAGCCACAATTTAAGTTTATGTACAAATATGTAATTTTCCTAAATGAAAGATTTGAATTGTCAAAGTTTTTTTCAGTGCCTTACAAGATTCTCTTTAATCCAAGAGTTCTCCCTCAAAACTGTTTTTAAACCAATATCGTTGAAAATTTTAATTTCTAAGCAACTTTTCAGGAATACTTGTTACCTGGAGCAGAGGTTTGTGAATTCTAACACCTGTTTTAATGTCTATGTCTCAATAAAATTGGTTTCCTTTGCAATCCTACATATTCTAATTTGCACATTTAAAAACATTGTTCTAAAAAGAGGTCCATGAGCTTCAGACTGTTAAAAGGGTGCTTCTCACAAAAAAAAAGTTAAGAAAGTCTGACCTTAAGGTGGGTATACCTGCATCAAAGTTTATCTATCTCTTTGATAAAGTTCATAGATGCTTAGAGATAGAAAGAACATTCAAAATCATTTAGATCAAATCCTCATTTTGCCAACAATTAGAACAGTTACACACATTGCCCAAAGCCATAGAAATAGTGGAAGTTTGGGCATTTGAACCCACATCCTCTGATTCCCCATCCAATACTCTTTCCACAGTAATGAATAGAGCACAAATTTTGTAGCAGACCTAAGACTAAAACCCAGGTTTCTCTATTTCTACTATAGGGCACTTTCCACTATACTGCTGTGCCTAATAATGAATTTCTTATTTCTATCACCCATGCCTGAAGTTTTAAAGTCCTTCTCAGTTCTTTTTTATAGTGCAGAGAAAAGTTTCACTGTAAGGGAAATAAAATGGGGTAGGACAAGAATTCTAAGAGAAGAGGTATATTTTGCATATATGTAGTAAAGGGAATTGCTCCCCATGAAATTATATGAACTCCTCCTTTTATAGTGCAATGTAAGGAAGAGTTATGAAATACTGGGAAACTTCAAAATTTAATTAAAACCAAGTTCATTCCACTGAAGTCCGCTTACAAATTATAGCAAAGATTAATGGGCGATATCAAACCAAACTATTTGTGCAGGGCTTGTTGTGCCATAATTTATGGGAACAAGAGGAAAAGAGCAAGATCATTGCCTTAAAATAAATTTATTGCTCCATAGACTTAGCAAAACTGTAATAATAAAAACCCTCTGGTCAGCTCTGCCGGTTGAAGGGAAGCAGTAGGCAGGATGGGTATGGGGCATCCAGGTTTGATGACCCAGCTATAATCAATCAATGGATAGGTAATGAGTACCTACTATGTGCAAATCCCTATGCTTTTTATATTCTTTTTCTTTTCAGGGCAACGAGGGTTAAGGTACTTGCTCAGGGTCACACAGCTAGTGAGTATCAAGTGTCTGAGGGCAGATTTGAACTCAGGTCCTCCTGAATCCAGGGCCGGTGCTTTATTCACTGTGCCACCTAGCTGCCCCAAATCTCTATACTTTTTGATATATTGAATACAATCCCTGTTTTCCAAGAACCTCTGCCTTACCTGGGGAGATAGGAACTTCATAGATGAAAAATTGACTAACAGTACATAGGATAGGTACCGGAACCTGTGTGACAATACATAGGAATTGGGAGGGGATTCAGAAGCCATCCAATGATCATTTTATAGATGAGGAAACAGTAGCCCATGGATCTTAACTAATTTGCCTAAGGCTTGTGACATTGAAATAATTACTAGAGACACAAGTTTTGAAGAAGCTTATATTAACTTATCAATATTATTATACCAATAACAGATTGACCACATATCTCCCTAATTTCTCATGGTCCCAGACTACATGGTAAAGGAGTCAGAGAGAGAGCTTCAGCATGCCAGTTAGCACAAGCAGGAGAAAAGCCCCTAAAAAGTCTATGTGGTGTATTCTAAGAGTTTTTAGACTTTTTTGATAGAAGCAGGTCATTATACATCAATAAATGCCAATTGATTCATATCCCTTGAATCTATTGGTTGGCATGATTGGAGGTAGGCTATATTAAAATGAAGTCCAAAGTTGACATCAGAGAAAAGAATGCAAGATCCTCACTCAAGCTGATTAGGGCAAGGTCCATTCATCTAGGCATGGTTTGATCTCATCAGTAAATCCCTGGGCTATCTTGAGTTTGACCTAGATAAGATTTGATGAAGTCTCTCAAGGACACTGGACTTTCTGGAGGTGGGGCGAGAGGAGGAAGAACTAAAAAAGAAAGATCTCAGGGTCCCCCAAGAAATTGATTATTAATAATTATTTTCTCACAGACCATACAAGAAGAAGAAATAATGATAATAATAAGAGTTGACATTTATATAGCACTTACTTTATGCTAGGCTCTGTATTAAGTGCTTTATAACTAATTTTCTCACTTTATCCTCACAACAACTCTGGTACTATAATTATATCCACAGAAGAAACTGAGGCAACAGAGGTTAAGTGACTTTCCCAGAGTCACACAGCTAATAAGTGTCTGAGGCTGGATTTGAACTCAGCTCTTCCTGACTCCAGGCCCAGCATTCTATCTATTGTGCCTCATCCAAGCTAAAATCCTATGACTTTAAGTGCACTTCAGTGCACTCCAAATCCAGCACTCTTCTATCATGCTAAATAACAGACACAGACACTTGAGAAGTTAAGAGGAAGCTGAGGCCACTTGTGAGCTTGATTGATCAGGATAGACTTCAAGGAGGAAGTGGCACTTGGGTTTGGCCTGGAATGAGTAGGATTTGAATAGGCCGAGTAAGGAGGATATTGGGCAGGGGTGGCATGCAAAACACAAGGGGCAGGGAGTGGATGAACATGGTTACAGTATAATGTTTATGAAGGGGAATAGAGGAAAGTATGACTAGGGGGATAAGCTGTGGCCAGAATTTGCCCTTTTCCTTTTGGCAATTTAAAAGCATTAAAGGTTTATGAGTAAAGGTGTGTTATGATCAAAGTGACATTTTAGGATATATAATGTGGTCTGAAATGCAGGATGTCTCTCAGAAGCCAGAGACTGGCAGCAGAGAAACAAAGTAGGAACATTTTCTTTGTGCCCAGATTTGGAAAACGCATCCCAGTTTTCTTTTTTTTCCTTTTTTTTAAAGTACCTGGACTACTGCTTCAAGTCATGAACCTGCTCTACAAGTGATTTTGCCAACAACTTGCCACCCATTACTTAATGCAGAGCAATGCTAATGGCCCAATTACCAATAATTATCTCTACCAAGTTTTCCCTAAACCAGTTGTAAACAGCACTGCCTTTCAACTCAGACACTGGTAGGTTACTAAAGTATTTGGCACATGTCATTGGATCACAGAATTTAGATTAGGACAGATCTAATCTAACCTTTTCCTATGGTCACATAGCTAATAAAAGCAAAATTTAGTTCCCAGGTCCTCCTATTCCCATTTCTCTGTGAATAGCTATAGTCCTTTATTTCTGAGAGCTATATTATACCAAACTATACTACACCAGGACTTAAACTTTTTCCACTTGTGACCCCTTTTTGTCCAAGAAATTTTTACATGATCCCAGGTACATAGGTATATAAAATAGGTATACAAATCAAACATTTACTGCCAAATTTTTGGTGACCCCCACATTCAGTTACACAACAAATCCACAGTTTAAGAAGCTTTGTAATATACCATCCATGCTATACAATACTATATTGTACTACACAATGCTTTACAATTTGGTAACCTATACTACGCAGAGTTATTCCTGGTAGCCTCTAAGTCCCCTGAGAGCAGAATAGTGTCTCATCTATATTTATTTTCCCCTCCAATTACCTGTAGGCTATGTATAGATTTAGCTTCAAAGACTTTTTGAGCAATCTTGAAAGTTGTCTATTACTGACATATTCCCCCTGTACCCCAGCTTAGTTTAGGCCTGTAGAGTTGATTTTCTTATCAACATTTTCCATTTTATCTTTCATAATCTTCTTTATACTTTGGTTAATAATTCAGATGATTAGCCACAGTCGCGAAAGTTACCTCTTTCCATCTTCTTCCAAATTTTTAAATTATCTTCACTTTTATATTCAGGTCATGTATTTAAAGTTGTGTGTGATATAAAATTATCATATTAACCCTTTGTTGTTTTTGTTTTTTGGTGGTTTTTTTTTTTTTATCAAACTATTTTCCATTTTTTCCATTAGTTCTTGCCAAATAGGGGATATTTTTTCCAAACAGCTTTGTTCTTAGGATTATCAAACACTGCTATTAAATTAATTTATGATTCTTTTTGTCTAAATCTATTCCACATTTTTTTCTTGTTTTTTTTTTTTTTAGTGAGGCAATTGGGGTTAAGTGACTTGCCCAGGGTCACACAGCTATTAAGTGTTAAGTTTCTGAGGCCAGATTTGAACTCAGGTACTCCTGACTCCAGGGTCGGTGCTCTATCCACTGTGCCACCTAGCTACCCCTAAATCTATTCCACTGATATAATTTCCTATTTATTAACTGTCACCAAATAGTTTTGATAATGACCAGTCTATGGTATGATCTGATGTCTAGGATATGCTGTTATTCCCTTCATTCCTTGTATTTTTCCATTTTATTTCTCTTAAGATTTTAGACTTTTAGTTTTTCCACATAATTTTTTCTTGTTCTTTTGCCTTGCTCTCTAAAGTAACCTTCTGGTGGTTTGATTAGTATAGTACAAAGTCTATAAATGAGTTTAGGTAGTATCATCTTTTTATTTATTTTATTGACATGGTCCAGTCAGGAATGATGAATTTCCTTCTAATTATTTATCTTTAGCTTTTTATGTAAAGCATGTTTTGTAAATGTACTTACAGATGCTTTCAATGAATTCCTCATAGGTTGACTTCCAGGTATTTTACACATTTTGTAGTTAATTTAAATGGTGTTTATTTATCATTTCTTCCTGCTTTTTGAAGATTTATTTTTGTGCCCTGATAGTTTACCAAAGCTATGATTATCTCAATTAGTTTCTTTGCTGATTCTAGGTTTGTTTGTTTTTTCAAAGAAAACTATTATGTTGCTTACAAATAGGGATAATTTAATATCTTATTTGATGATATGTATATCTTTCATTTCTTTCTCTTATTGCTTCTACTAGCATTTTTCTAAAACTATGTTGAATAGTGGGGAGATGGTATATCCTAAATTATCCTTGTTTTTATTGGGAAAGCTTCTAGTGTTTCTCCATTGCAAATAATGCTAGCTTTTGGTTTTAGTTATATATAGATTGTTAAGCTATAGATAGATGTATAGAGGTATGATGCTGTATTTTTAAATGATTTTATATTCCTATTATTTTGGGGATTTTTATCATAAATGAGTATCCTGTTTTGTCAAAGGCCTTTTAATCTATTTTTATGATAATACAATTTTAGTTATTTTTCTTTTTAATGTGAGTATATTCATTGTTTGCCCAAAGTTAAACCATCCTTACAGCCCTAGTATAAATCCAACTTGCTAACAGACAAATGGATGTGAACTAGATAATACAGTAAAAGGAATTCAGAGTTGGTTGAATATTCAGACCCTTAGAATACACACTATGTAAGTTGCATCTACTTGGAAGGACTACATTGTCTGAGGGATCGCTTTTTGGCCATTTTCCCCCCAAGCTTGGAATCAGGTAAGTTCTTTACCAAAAAGCCTCAGGTTAGTTTCCCTGTAACTTTCTGTAATTTTCTGTTCCTGTCTGAGTACTGCAGTCTAAAACCTTTAAAAGAGAAAACTACTTCCAGTTATCTGAGGTTAAATTCCAGCTATATACACACTAAATTTTTCAGACACCTCTCCCTACATAAACACTTTGGAAGATTTCCCCTTTGTTTGGTCCCCAGGCTTTGCAGAGGTCACTAGAACTTCAGGTACACTAATAGGATCTCCTAAGTCTCAGTTGGCTGCTTAACACAACCTATGAAATGTTCTCCACAAAAACTTAAAGAGCAGTAACCCTATCTTGGTCCAGAAGATGACACTATTCTTCACACCAGGCCTAGGCCAGAGACCCTCTACTATTCAATAATAGCCTACTAGATTTTTGTTCTTACCATGTCCTGCCTTAATTACAAATCATGACCTCACCATTCATCTAACAAATTTTTCCACTCCTGGGATGTCTTTGTTACTAAAAAAAAAAAAAATCTTCTCCCTAATCTTTCCCAAAGTGACCTCAAGTTCATACTTTTTATTCTTTATTATTTTATGAGTCACTTCTTTTTTCCTTCATATGTGTGTTCTTTTGGGGCCAAGTTCTATATCCCTGGATAAATTTATGTAATTCCAAATCTATAAGAAATTGAAAGTCATCCCTTCCCTTACCCCAGAGAAAGAGCTTGAAATTCAATAAAAGGATGTCTCAATTAACAAATACTCTAGAAATGAAATTCTCTTTTAACAAAGTTTCCATAGGTATAGAAAGGGATGAGAGAAGTTCTGGTCTCTTGACTGTGATGAGTCAGTAAAGGTCAGTAAAGCACCTAGAGAAGGTTCAGCATTGCTCTCTCTGGGAGGGCAGCAGAAGACTCACAGAATGAAGGCCTCATCCAACTGCAGGAGGGATAGGATAAGCCTGCCTAGAGAAGGATAATGATGACAATGATAATAAAAACAACAATAGTAGGCATTTACATAGTACTTTAAGGTTTACAAAGTACTTTAAAGGCATTATCTCATTTGAGCTTCACTATACCCCTGGTTGGCCCACAAGGTAAGGTGCCTTAGGAAATGGCAAATACAAATACATCTGGTTAATTTACTGAGTATCTGTGTGATATGGGAGAGACATACCATGAAATGCCCTTGACAGAGAAGTATTCACACATTAAAGCTTTACCCTTTAAGGATCCTGAAGGCTCTTCTGGGTCTTAGCTGCCTATTGTAGGTAATTGAAAACCACAGAAAGGCTCCACAGCGTCAGGAGCAAACATCTTTCCTCCTCAAATCCATTATTATATCTAGCCCTCAATACACCCAATGTGCCAATCTGATGCAACTCACACACAAGCGGTTCAGTACTGCATTTTGTAAAAGGTGGAATTCTCTAACTCTTTATCAACCATAGTCAAGGTTTTGGCATACAGCACTAGACATTTGACCGAATCAGGTAAGGCAAGTTTTGATTGGTTTGTGGATCATCTGACTTACCATGAATATTCAGTTAGGAAGAGGGCTCATCCCTTCATTGCAATAAGTTCCATAAGGAACCTTAAAAGGCAAATATTAAGCTTGAATCAAATGGTGTATACAATTAGAAGCTTCATAGCTATATAGCTTCATGAAGCATTGTTCTGGGCTACCCGCTCAATTTATCCTCAAAGACCAATGTCATTGTACAGCATCCTAGGCCATTGAAAGTCATCCTGACTTTTGTCTTGTCACTATACTTCAATGACTCTAGAAGAGAGTGTAAAGTTGACAACTTTGCACAACTCTGCATCACTTAAATCCAATTCACACACAAATCAAGACATCACACTATTATGCCATTGGTCCTCTTCAAAAACAAAGGATGAACAACTCAGATACACATCAGACAAATAGATAATATAGTAGATAGATAGTTGAACTTGGAGTTAGAAAGACCTATGTTCAAATTCTGCCTCAGCCAATAGTTGTATGATCCTGAGCAAGTCATTTAAACTTTCAGTCTCAGTTACCTCATCTGTAAAATGAAGATAATAATAATACCTACCCCATAGAGTTGTTGTAAGGATTAGATGAAGTAGCATTTATAATGTTTTGCAAATCTTGAAGTGCTAAATTATACCAGTCCTGGGTATACTAAGTGCCTGGCCCAGTTAGCCTTTCAGTGCTCATATGACCCAGTCACCTGATAGTAGGGGAGGTCACAGTCTTGAGTGACCTCTATGTCATTAGATGGGAAAAGATCCTAATATCCTGATAGAAGTTGAAGCAACCTACAAATGGGCCAATAATATTCCAGACCTTCAACCCAATTCACCAAGGGAGGATAGAGAGAATGACCCATTAAAGTTCAGTGGAGAGAGAATCTTTGTCCTAGAACCTTTCTTACTAAGCCTCCTGTACTTTTTCTGCCTCTGGTAAAGGTGTTTTTGACAATGAACTATGTCATTACAGGGGTAGGGCCTCTTTATTATTTGAAGAATCATTATATTTATGTCAAAATATAAAGGACCTAGGATCTTGTTTTTATGAGAACTCCCTCCATTAGATAGATCTCAATCCATCAATGGCATGGTATTTGAAAGATGTGTGAGCCCAAAGAGGTTGTAATATAGTTATATAATTAATAAATATCATAGGCAGGAGTCTTCTTGAATCCAAGTCCAACATTCTATCCATGGTCATATTAGATGTATATTCTTATAGCCATAAAAATCCAATTAGATATCTTAGATTTACAATACACTGAAAATTATCCCATCTTGCATCAGAAAGGAGACTGGTGTAAATAAAATGGGCTGAGCATGGACATTAATGGTCTTAGTTCTAATATGTTTCCTTCACCTATTTCTTCTTCATCTACTTTCTACTTATGGTGAATACAACCCTGAGTACTCTTACTCAAACATGATGATCCATTTCCCAATTAAGTGCCTTTTAATTGTCTTTCTCCCATGCCTGAAATTCTCTCCCTTCTTATCTACACTTCCTGGCTTCCCTGGATCTCCTCAAAATGCAGGTCAAATTCCATCTTCTCCAAGAGGCCTTTCCCAGTCATTCCAACTGCTGGTGCCTTTCCATTAGGGTTATCTCCCATTGTCACTGTATATATCTTGTATGTATATATGTATATACATGCTTTCTCCCCAAATGTGAACTCCTTGAGGAGAGAAACTGTTTTCTTCCTTTTTCTCTCTCCCCCATGCTTAGCATAGTGCCTAACACAAGTCTATGCTTAAAAAATTCCTATTCATTGATTGGACAGGGAGCAGCAGATCTACATTTGTGAACTCCTAATCCAAGAAGCTGATAGAAGTAGAGATCTACAGGGGGAAAAGGAACTTCTGAGGCCACCTATTCCAAGCTTTCATTTTGCCCATGATATAACTGAGACTCAGGGAGGTTAAGAAATTTGCCTAAGGCCACATAGGCCTATCTTAGGACTTCACTTTTCCAAGGCTCCTTTTGGCGGTAACATTCTAATTATTCCAAAGTGCAGAGTTGTAGTTATCCAAAATTACTCCTGGAGACAAAAAGGGAAAGTTGATTATGATTTTAATGTCTTGAAGCAAAGTGGCCAGAAAAGGGAAAAAAGAATAAAACACTGCAAAACCTGCCAGTCCCATCCTACCTATTGAACTTGATCTCCCTACTCTTCAACAAACTCTCCTGTCCAGTCAAAGTCATCATCTCCCTATCCCTATTTTATTAAAACTTGCTAATCCTTTTAATACTACCTCCTCCATGAAACTATGTCTAGCTCACACTGATCTCACACATCTTGTACTCAGAGTCAGTAACACAACTGGGCAAGCTATATTGGGATCAGTAACAATGTGGGGTTTGAATCCTGACTTTGACACTTACTGGTCATGTGACCCTGTGTGACACTAATCTCTTTGAATATCAGTTTCCTTATCTATAAAATAGGGACAAGAATGCTTTTATTACCTAAAGTGGTTGCAGTGGGGAAAAATCTTTTTAAATCTATATTTAATGCTATATAAATGTGAGTTGCTAGCATGAATTTCTCTATAACAGTTTCATATAAGCTAAAATTATCTACCCTATAAACCCTGAGGATGTCTTCTTCATTTCCTCTATACTGCATGATAGTGCACTGCCAGATACACAGTAGGTATCGAATAGGAATTTGTTGATTGATGGGATAGACAGGACAACAAAATATGTGGAGGCAGAGTAGATATCCCCAAAGAACATGGTAGTCAGTCTCCCTGTGGGTAAAATTAACCACAGTTTGGAGTCATGGTGAGGAGGGGAAACTTAGGAAGGAGTGTGGGGGAAGGTAAGACTAGAAGCACACACCATGTCTAAGTAAAGGAGCAAAGAACAGGAGATCAGATTATAATAACATAAATGGAATAAGAGCAGAAATGTCAAGTAACAAGTGACATACTGACATAGTCAGTTAAGCAGACCAGGTCCAGGAAACACAGGAAAAGGTCTTAAGAGAGTGCCTTGGAGCTAAAGCCATGATGCTACTCTGGAGTCCTCTGAGCACTTGGAGCAACAAGTATATCAACCAACAGGTCTGAACTGGACACTGACAGAGGTTTAAAGCAAACAAGAAAACCTTATAAAGGGCTTCTAAGTGTGGCTTGATGCATATTAAATGGGGAATACTTGCTAAGTTAGTTAATCTTTTTCACAAGATGGGAATTATCTGATCCTCAAATATTATTATTGCATTATATTTGGATAACACATTATACTTTATTTTTTTTTTTGGTGAGGCAATTGGGATTAAGTGACTTGCCCAGGGTCACACAGCTAGTAAGTGTGTAAAGTGTCTGAGGCCTATTTGAACTCAGGTACTCCTGAATCCAGGGCCAGAGCTCTATCCACGGTGCCATCTAGCTGCCCCTGTACTTTATTTTTTAATTTTATTTTTATTTTCAGTTCTAAATTCTCTCCTTCCCTCTACTCTTCCCCCACCCATTGAGAAGGCAAGAAATATAATACTCATGATATATCACTTTCTATTTTTCAAGGCACATTCACATTTTTTGTCTCAACTGTTCCTTACAACAAAACTCTGGGAGCATGATCCCCTTTGGACAGATTAAAAAACCAATAATAAAAAATGTTACATGGGGGCAGCTAGGTAGTGCAGTGGATGGAGCACCGGCCCTGGAGTCAGGAGGACCTGAGTTCAAATCCAGCTTCAGATACTTAACACTTACTAGTTTTGTGTGACCCTGGGCAAGTCACTTAACCCCAATTGCCTCACCAAAAAAAAAAAAATAAATAAATGTTACATGGTTCACCCTAGATCATATAGTTTAGTTGGTGACAGGACCAACACTAGAACCTAGGGTTTCCTGATGACTAATGCAAGATTCTCCATTATACCACAGTTCCTTTTAGGTGGTTGACAGAAAGGGGTTAAGAACAGGGAAGGAGTGTTGCAATCTTTCAAACTGGAATTGCAATGTGGATTCTGGTTTAGCTAGCTCCAGGACACCAGACACTTTTTCCATCTAGCCTACAGTATTTCTTCAGTCATGTGGTTTATTTTTCCTTTAAAATGAATTACTCTGGGGGCAGCTAGGTGGTGCAGTGGATAAAGCACCGGCCCTGGATTCAGGAGGACTTGAGTTCAAATCTGACCTCGGACACTTGACACTTACTAACTGTGTGACCCTGGGCAAGTCACTTAACTCCCATGGCTCTGCAAAAAAAAAAAAAAAAAAAGAATTACCCTAATTTCCATAAAATGAGAGAAATAGACTAGATGAATTTTATGGTTCCGTTCATCTCTAAATCTATAATCCTTTGACTGTATGGTCCACACTTACTTCCTTTCCCAACTGTCAAAGGGACACTTCATATTGTAATCCTTTCCAATGCTCTAGACACCTCCCGCACTTAATCTTAGCATCAGCAGCATAGCTAATGACCATATCTTTATAGTGCATCAGCTATGTCATTCATGAAAACATGAGGTGCTCTCATAATGTAATCTGAGTTCTGAAACTTCTAGATGTATCACTCAGGGATCCCACTGAAATGTAACCAACTAATCTAAGATAAGTAGGGTAGACTAGAGACTCTATACTCTGTCCAGTTCTAACTTTGGGAGGGCACTATGATATGGTGGAGAAGGATACAGAATTTGGACTCAAAAAGCTTGCATTCAAATTTCAGCTCTGCTAATTGATATGGCCTTAAGCAAGTGACTTGTCCTTTTTAGGTCTTAGTTTCCTCATCTGTTAAAAGATCTGTCAAGCTCCCTTAAGCTTTTATTCAAATACTCTTTGGGAATAATTCCCACCCCTAACACACTGTTAAATGTCCCCAAAAAATATAGTAATCTAACCTATAGTTTCATGATTAGAGTACCACATGAAAAAGAAGAAGAAGAAGAAGAAGAAGAAATCTGCACATAAGCCATACTAGCCAAGAGTGGGGGAAAAGTGCCACATGCCGAACCAGAACAAGGAGATATATATGAGGGTGGAGGGGATAAGGAAGGAGCATATTTCTAAATGTAATCTTTTAAAATTATTAATTTAGTTAATTAATTTCATATTAATAGCCATCTTAATGCTAGAAAAAAACCATCTATTATGGCACAAAAGTATTTATTCTGTAATAATTAAAGCCACATATTTAAGAATGTATATGAAACACTCTGGTTAACACTAATATGTAAAGGGAAGGGGGATGATCAGACAATATTTTCAAATGCAGGTGTATACAATTTTCAGACCTTATCTGGGTTACACAGTTCATTTGTTCTGGTTCTGGTTCCAGAACATTATGATGTAGAAGCCTCACAAAGTCAAGATAATTAACACTGTCTTGTGTTGTTACACCTGATGAGGCAGCTTGACTTAGAATTTGTAATATGGAACTGGAAAGTTTGCTTTGTAAAGTTTTGATGCAGCAGTTCTGTAATTTGCATATTGAATCTGTGAAGCCAAATTGGGGGTGGGGAAAAGTAAGAACTGTCCAGGTAGCCCTTGAACTATAGAGAGATCTCAAGAGAAGGAAGGTCCTCTGCCTGGGAGAGCCATTTCTTTGGAAACCAGGAGAGGGAGAGTATCTTTTCCAAAATGGTTGCTTGGGGACCCAGAATTCATATGTGCAATGTAGTGTGAAGTCATTATATTTAACAAGCTAACTAGAAATCCCAAATACCACCCAGTACATCTGGAAATTTAACGGGGCCGTGAAAATTTTGGCTTCCACATTTCCTGCCTCATTCTCATTTTTATCTCACAATAGCAGTTCACATGTCTAAATCCCCATAGTTGTTTTCTTAGGAAGAAAAGGAAACTTAAGTACTTCTAAAGCTTCTATTAAATTTTACATTTAATTAACTACACACTTCTTGAGCACCTGTGCAATGAATAACTATCTCAGGAAGGAGGTAGTTTAAAACAGAAGGAATGTATAATGTTCATAGTCTAAACAACAATTTTGAAATTTAAAGCAACATTTTTTAGAAATATGTTGTTTCTAAGTGTGGTGACATGTCTACATTTTGAGGGGTAATGTGTTATTCTTCACATGCCATGAATTCACATAAAGATCCCAGCCCAACCTGGAATAACCATGCTCTATCTCTGTAAACTGGGGCCATGTGGAAATATTCTACATAATGAAACCAACAGGGGGAGTGGAATTACATTGGAAGCAACTCTGCTCTAAAAATCCAGTTTCAAGTTCTCATTTCATTCAGTCAATCAAAGAATATTCATTAAGTACTTAATAGTGTTTCACAGTGGATGAATAAAAATGTAGTCCCTTCTCTCTGTGACTTTATAGTCCAATTGAGATCAGGTATAAAACCCTGAATAGTTAAATTAAAACACATACTTCAGTACTTAAAGATTCATTATTTTGCTAGTATAGATACTTTCTTTTACCAATAAAGATCTCAATCCTTCTGTGACTCAGTACATGGTCTTCATGAATTATTCTGACCATAAAATACTTCATCCAGTGACCAACCTTCTGGTTGTGAGCCTCTGTATATTTCAGTACCTGGTCATCAGGTGAAAGACATATAACCCATTATGATGGGTAAAACTCAATGTGTGTGGTCACCTTACCTGTCCCCTGTGTGGGGAAAGCTAGCTAGGGCAACAGTTTAGGCATTAAACATTTACTAAAATATATTAGAGGTTAGCAAAGAGAGAACAAGTGTCTCTGAAAGAACAGGAAAACCTATCTACCCTCAAGAAGAGATCAGAGTTCCCTCTGTCTCATTCTTCTACCACCACCGCCATGAGGTTCCAACCACCAGCTGACAAAATGAACTGCCTTCCACTCTGCTTCAAGCTGATCAGTTGAGGGTGGTTCATGCTCTCTCAGCAGGGGGCCCCTGGTAATAATATTTTCATATTCCCCCCTGTGATTCATTAAGAAAATGTAGTTTCATTACATGAAGCAATCACTTTACAGACACCTATAACTAATAATGTAAAGGGAATGAAAAGAAAGAAAAGAAATTGAGCAACACATTGACAAAAACTAAAGGAGGCACTTCCCTTTAGTTGGTGGACATCACAAATAGTATATACAATGGGAAAAGGAAAATAGGAAAATGTCCATTTAAATCTTTGGAAGTCTTTTCTCAGATGATTCTTGGGATGTCCTCTAAGCACAGCTTTGGATTCTGGCTCTGGATCCTGGGCATGATCTCAAGTGTGGTTGTATAAAAAAGTCTCTCAGGTGTTTTAGATACTGATGATCAGCTAGAAAGTCTCCTCAGCTGTAAAATTTCCTATGAAATTGATCTTAACACAACATTAAATAGCTTTGCCAATAACCAAATCAAACAATGAGAATTCTCAAAAACATATCTAAGGAAATTCAGAAACTTTTAGAGATATAATAAAAACATAAATTGAATTTTTAAAAAACTTAATATTATTGTAAACCCCCCTGTGGGGAATAAATTGAGAAAACCATTTTTTTATCTTTGTTTCATCACTTTTTGCATCATTTGCCTAATTATCTTCATGCCATTATGAGAAAGTAAAGAATCTAATATAACTGGTAGCAGATGCCAAGCCCAAATTCAACATTGTATTCATCATGGCATCTGAGATAATTATGGGGTTACTATAAAACATTGGACCCTTAATTGAAGTCTTCCCATGTTTGTAAGGTTTAGTACAGGATGTGCAAAAGTCATGAAGGGGTTTCAATATTTAATAACTACTTTATTTTGTGTTTTCAATTTATAATACCATAGTATCATATGTAGTACATATGGTAAATGAATCTATATTATATGCGAAAAATCAAATCTCATAAATGGCAAAAAAAAGAAAAAAGAAATTTCAAGAAGTTATTAAAACATCATGACTTTTTGCCCACCCTGTATATGAATACCTTCAGTAATGGTAGAGTGAGAAGCATCATATTGTGGTGAGAAAATAACTACTCTTGATCACTATATAGGTAGAGTGATACTGAAAAATGAAAGAAGGAAGGCAGAACTACTCAATAGTTACATAAATTACATTTATTCTAACAAGGAGAGTCATATGACTAGACTGGAAAGAAAAGAACAAACATCTTAAATAGGAAGTTGAAACTCAAGATATAGTGAGATAACAAGAGAGCACCTGGTCAGGAAATGGTCCCTTCAAAAATTTTTGCTGTCTGTGATGAATTCTGGCCAAAGCAACTTTTTCACTTCTCTAGTGATGGAGCCAGGGTGACAGAAAAGAAGACCAAGGGTCCTGAGAATCATATATTGTTTAGGTTTTCTATGAACACAAAGGAATTATTGATATTCTAAGTGTGAGGTCCCTGTCCAACTAACATAAATTGACATAATAATGGAGGAACCAAATCATATCAGTATTGACATGCTTGCTATAAAGAAAACTATCAAATATGAGAAAGTTGCATCTAGATGGAAGGTAAGCTCATCAATTCTCATTGGAGAATCAAATATAAAAGTGTTTTTAGATAGGGCACACAGATTCATTAAAATAATGACATTGGAGGATCACTAAGAACTAATAGGGTTTCCTCAAGAATAGGTCATGCCAGACTAAATTCATTTGCTTTTTTTTTTTAAAGTGAGGCAATTGGGATTAAGTGACTTGCCCAGGGTCACACAGCTAGTAAGTGTTAAGTGTCTGAGACTGGATTTTAACTCAGGTACTCCTGACTCCAGGGTCAGTGCTCTATCCACTGCACCACCTAGCTGCCCCAATTCATTTGCTTTTTAGCAAACTAATAATAGTAATATTTTAATAGCTCACTTGGTCATATTGCCTCCATAATAAGTATAAGTAGGAAAAAACCATGATGAACATGACTGCTATTTATATGTCATGAGGAGTGAAGAGAAACAAAAATATGAAGAATTTAAGATCTTCCAAACTAAGTCAACATGTACCATTGTATTCAATAGCTTCACTGTGAAGAGTGGTATAAGTATGGATGGTGACAAGTACTTTGGAAAACATGGTACAGAATTAAGACATGAAAGAGAGCAAAGGCCCAAAGATAGTACAGAATCCTTATGTCTATACAGCATGAATGTTTTTTTTCAAAAGACTCAAATAGCATTGGCCATGACAAGTACAAAACACCATCACTCTCCTAAAAAAAAATGAAATTGACAAGAAGCAACTGGATATCAGTTAAAGTCATTTCACACTAAGATATTTATGTATAGTCATACCACAGAATAAAGATCAAAATTAAAAAAAAAATTAGAAAAAAGAATAAAGGGGAAAAGAAACTGTGGCATGCAAGCTCAAATTTGAAATGTGTGAATGAGCTATTAAAACTAATAAAAGAGAAATAAATTTTTTTAAATGTTGAAATGGACCATCATGTTCTCCCACAGAAGTTTAATTGGTTTAAAGCATGCAATACCACAAAAATCCCTTTAAAAAGCCCAGAAATTACCTCATCAAACAAACACTTGATCTTTTTATCAAATTGAAAGATATAAAAGCTTAGAGCCACACCAGTTTATAAAATAAGGAAATTTGTATAATGTTCTGGAGAAGACAGTTGTGAGATTATGAGCAGTATTACCTAATAAAACAGTGTAGAGTAGTACAGAGAAAAATCATATATAGAAAGTTTGTCATGAGAGTCAAGCAAACTTATCTAGAGAACATTTACATATAAAGCTAGAAGGGGAACAAGAAACAAAAAGGGGACAGATTTCTAAGTGGTTCTAAAACAATTAATTTTCTTCACCGATAAATATGAAGCCATAATATTTAGATTCTAGCATCTCAGTCCCTGACATGCTACCAAGTGAAATAATATATGTAAAACACTTTACAAACCTTAAAGTGCTATGTAAATACTAGCTATTATAATGACATAGATGACGTAAGGAAGTAGAAATAACAATAAAGAAGATGAACATGGGAAAATCAGATGGAATGTACCAAGAATAATAAAAAGAAATGAGTGCCGAAGATGATAGTTTTGACATTATCGAGGGACTGATTCTCAAAATATCTAAAAGAAGAATATAAAAAATAAATGTTTTTAAAAATAAGAAAATTAGAAAAATATCAATAACTATCAACCAACTGACTCCTGTCATATCTGTAAAATCTTTATGAGAATGATCTATATACATATAATGTGTCCTTTAGTGATCCTAAAGTGAAAATATGAGAAGGAAACAGGGCCACATATGGTAGTGCATGCCTAAGGTTTATGCTGCTAGGAAACCTGAAGCTGGTAGATCATTTGAGTTCAGGAGTTTTGAGCTGCATTAGGGGTAATTAGTATTTGTATTAAGTTTGGCACTAACATGGTAAACCTCTGTGAGTTAAGGGCTACCAGACTACATAAAAAGGTCTAATGTGAATTGGCCCAAAAAAAGAAAAATAGAGCCAGGAAATCTTCCATTCCAATCAATATTGTGACTATGATTCTATGCTATGAGAGATAGGAAGACTTAATATCTACCCCTCACTCCCCCCCCCCAAACACACACACCAAAAAAAGAAAAGGATCAGAAAGAAGAAGGGAACAAATAGACTTTCACCAACCATGTTCTATCACAAACCACATCTTCACAGTCATGCTATTAACTACGCAGAATTTTTTTAAAAAACACTGTATTTGTTGTTTGCTAATTTTTTAAATGTATGTTAAAAATACAAAATGTAGCTTTTAAGATTTCTTTATATAAGTTACCTTCCATGCATGTGTTAAGATCATATAAGATTTCCTAATAAATGAACCACAGGGATAACTTTGACCATACTCGGATTACTAATATCAAGGCACAGAACAGAAAAATATATTCTCATCAAAGGTACTTGCCACTGTCAAGCAACATACTCAGTGTATAATCCAAATGGAAAAAGGATTCCTTACACATGGAGAATTCTTCCAGATACTCCTATTGGCAGGTAACATTTTGTGGATTTTGCCAAGCCCTTGGTAAAGGCTATACCATAGCCTACTAAATGAGTACCAGAACCACATAAAATATTTTGTCTAGCAATTTATATATATATATATATATATATATATATATATACACACACACACACACACATACATACATACATATACATATACATACACACACACATATATATACATACATATATATACATATATACACATACACACACACACACACACACACATATATATATATATAAAGTTATCAAGGTCAAGATAGCAGAATTGGGGCAGCCACCCAGGTAAACTCACCCAACATTCCTCTCCAAAAACTTTAAAATAACATGTCAAATCATCAAATTTTGGAGTGGCAGAGCCAACAAAAGGTTGGGGTGAGACATTTTTCTGGCCTAAGAAAACTTAAGCAGTTATCAGGAGGAGTATGTGATACTGAGGTGGAGGCCTTTCCAGAGTGCATACATGCAGTAGCAGCAACAGTAGTCATCACACCAGCAAATTTGGAAGCTCTCAGCCCAGAGACAGCTAGCAGGTCAGACAACAGGTCAGAAAGAGATTACAGGGTACTCTTTGCTTATACTAGGTACAACTGGTACTCATTTACAACTCTATTGCCCATATTAGTTCCAAGTTACATTACCAGGGCATAGAGAAGCACTGGTGGTTGTTCACAGGGGAATGAGGGCCATGGTCAGAAGTCCAAACTAAAAAGGATCACTAGCACTAGAGACTGCACAAGACCAAGAGCCTTTTCTAGGTAAAGACCAGAACAGAGATCAGGAGAGCAGTAACCATACCTCTCCCAGGATCACACGACCTTGAAAACATCAAAAACTTACAGGCCCTCAGTGGCATGAAAAAGGCTGAAGCTCCTCAATCCAGGCAAGCAGAATCCAATTTTAACATAGAGTTCATAATCAAGTAATAAGCTGTGAAATTAAGAAAACAATAAAATAATTTGACCATAAAAAGCTATTTAAATGTCAGGAAAGACGAAGACATAAACTCAGAAGAAGACAACACTGTGAAAATAGATACAAGCAAAGCCTCGAAGAAAAAATGCTAAATACACATGAGGCCAGCAAGAATTCATGGTAGAGGAAAAGGTATTGGTAGAGGAAAAATTGCAGAGGCAGGGGGGAGGGGGGAGGTGAAATGAGAATGATTCAAGAAAATGATGAAAAGCAAAATTAGCCAAATTGAGGAGGATGAAGGTACAAAATCTCACTGGAAAAAAATATTTCCTTAAAAATTAGAATTGGGGGCAGCTAGGTGGCTCAGTGGATAGAGCACTGGCCCTGGAATCAGGAGTACCTGAGTTCAAATCCGGCATCAGACATTTAACACTTACTAGCTGTGTGACCCTGGGCAAGTCACTTAACCCCAATTGCCTCACTAAAAAAAAAAAAATTAGTATTGGCCAATTGGAAACTAATAACTCCACAAAATATCAAGAAACAATAAAAACAAAGTCAAAAGAATGAAAAAAATACAAGAAAATGTGAATTCCTATTGGAAAAACACCGGAATGGTGACAGTATCAGATCCAGGAGGCTGCTAGAACAGGTTTGGCATTGCTACAGGTAAGATGTTAAGGAAAAAAGACACAGAGACATAGGATGGGATTGGAAGGGCCCCATGCACTCGGGTGGAGGCAAAAGGCAAAGTTTATTTGGACAGTATGACATATTTATACTTTAGGTGAGCAAAAGGAATGTCTTTGTGTGAAGTTCACACCAAAAGAACAGGATGAGGGGATTGGTTCATAGACCTTGGGCCATGTAGGGCTTATCTATGATGAGGAGCATGTTTCTGTCCTTTGAAGTTTCCTTGAAACCTATGCAAATGCATCATCCTTGGTGCCCAGCAAATGCATCTGCATCTGGGAAGGATCGTTGTGGTTTACAGCCCTCTTATCAAGGGCTAACTAAGAATCAGCACATATTTTCTGGAAGGTGGGGTTTTGTCTGTGAGCTTTGCTTGAACAGTGAAAGGGGGACTTGTGTTAGCCTGTAAAGAATGGAAAAATAGATTAAGGAGAGATAATTGAACAATTATTGGACTACCTGAAAACCATGATAAAAAAAAAAGAAGCTAGATATCCTATTTCAAGAAATTATAAAGGAAAACTGCCCTGATATTTTAGATCCAGAGAATGAAAAAAAAAAAAAAAGAAAGAATCTACCAATCACCTCCTGATATCTCAAAATCAAAACTCCCAGGAATATAAATGTGTGTATGTGTGTGTGTAAATTCCAGAGTTCCCAGATCAAAGAGAAATTACTTCAAGCATCCAGAAAGAAACAATTTAAATACTGTGGAGTCACAGTCAGGATTATACAAGATTTAGCAGCTTCCACATTAAAGGAGCAGAGGGGTTGGAATATGACATTCTGGAAGGCAAAGAAGCTAGGATTACAACCAAGTATAACCTACCCAGAAAAGGTGAGGGTAATTTTTCAGAGGAAAAAAAACGGATATTTAATAACATAGAAAACTTTCAAGCATTTCTGATGAAAAGACCAGAGATGAATAGAAAATTTGACATTCATACACAAGACTCAAGAGAAGCATAAAAAAGCAAACATGAAATAGAAATCATAAGGGACTCAATGAGCTTAAACTGTTTATATTCCTACATGGGAAGATGATGTGTGCAGACTCCTAAGAACCTTATCATTATTGGATCAGTTAAAAGGAATTCACATAAACAGAGGATATAAGTGTGAGTCAATTACATTGTAAAGATCTCAAAAAAAAAATTAAGGGGGTGAGAAAGAAGGATGCACTTAGAGAAAGAGGAAGGATGAAATAGAATGGGAAAATTTTTCTCACGTAAAAAAGACATGCAAGGAAGAGCTTTTATAATGTAGGGAAAAAGAGGTGTGATGGCAAGGAATGCTTGAACCTCACTCTCATTGGAACTGATTCAAAGAGGAAAGAATAGATATACATCCTCAGATGTGTATAGAACTGTAACTTGCCCAATAAGGAAATAGAAGGGGAAGGAAATAATAGAAGGGGAAGGGGGTGATAAAAGCAAGAACAGATTAAGGAAGGCATCGGTTATAAGCAAAATGGGCTTTTGAAGAGGGACAGGATGAAAAGAGAGAGACAGGAAGAAACAGATGAAAATGAGATAGAGGGGAATAAACAATAATTAAAACCATGAATGTAAATGGGATGAGCTCACCCATAAAATGAAAGCATATAGCAGAATGGATTAGACACCAGAATCCAACAATATGTTATTTGCAAGAGATATACTTGAAACGGAAAGACTCACAAAACTAAAATAAAGGCCCAGAGCAGAATCTAATATGTTTCAGCTAAATTAAAAAAGGCAGGGATAGGGGGCAGCTAGGTGGTGCAGTGGATAGAGAACCGGCCCTGGAGTCGGGAGTACCTGAGTTCAAATCCGGCCTCAGACATTTAACACTTAACCAGCTGTGTGACCTTGGCCAAGTCACTTAACCCCAATTTCCTAACCAAAAAAAAAAAGGCAGGGATAGCAGTCATGATTTCAGATGAAGCGAAAGAAAAAATAGATCTACTTTTAAAAAAATGAATCAGGGAAACTACTTTATGCTAAAAGGTGCCATAAACAATGAAGTAATATTAAAAAATTTACAGCAAGTGTCTCTGATAAATGCCTCATTTTTCAAATATATATTGAGTAGAGAAAAGAAAAATTTATAAAAATAAGAGCCATTTCTACAATTGATAAGTGGTCAAAGGACATAAACAGGCAGTTTTCAGAAAATGAAATCAAAGATAGCTATAGTTATGTGAAAAATGTCCTCAACCACTATTGATTAGAGAAATGCAAGTTAAAATAACTCTGAGGTAACACCTCACACCTATGAGAAATGACAAATGCTGGAGAGGATGAGGGAAAAATAGGTGTACCAATAAACTGCTGGTGAAGTACTGTTCAACCATTATGTCGAACAATTTTGAACTCTGCAGATAGGGCTATAAAACTATGAATATACTTTGACACATCAATGCCACTACTAGGTCAGTATCCCAAAGAAATCAAGAAAAAAGGAAAAGGATATGTATGTACAAAATATTTATAGCACCTCTTTAGTGTTGGCAAAGAATTAGAAATTGAGAGGATGCTCATTAATTGAGGAATAGCAGAACAAGTTGTAGTACACAGTTGTAATAGAGTATAGTTATCTTTTCCACATCTTGGGTTGGGGGAGCAAAGTCTCCATGATTTGGAAAATCCACACACAGTTTTTGGACCTCCCTTTGTACCAGAGAAGAAGTCTGATTTTTTTCCTTTTTTATTTTATGGGGGTGTTCATAGTACTTTATTGGGTTAAGTATTTAGTCATCAGCTCTGTATCATCTGCTGGCCTTCATGTGTCATCTGCAGCTTCCAAAAAATTCCCCCCAAATTTCCATTTAATTTCTTATGCTGACCCATGATATATCAAAACTGTGTTGGGGTGGGGGGCAGCTAGGTGGCACAGTGGATAGAGCACCGGCCCTGGATTCAGGAGGACCTGAGTTCAAATCCGGCCTCAGACACTTAACACTTACTAGCTGTGTGACCCTGGGCAAGTCACTTAACCCCAATTGCCCCGCAAAAACAAACAAACAAACAACAACAACAAAAAAACTGTGTTGGGAAAAGTTGCGTTATAGACAGGATAACTGTACTATTGTGCTAGAAGAAATAATGAGGGATCTGGTTTCAGAAACAACATGGCAAGAACTATGTGAAATGTGGCAAAATGAATTGAAAAGAACCAGTAAGTCATTGTGCATAGTAACAGCAATGTTGTAATGATGACTAACTGTGAGAGTTGGCTACTCTGATCAATACAATGATCCAAGATCCAAAGGACTCATGATGAAAAAATGTTATCCACCTCCAGAAAGAGAACTAATGAACTCTAAGTGCAAATTGAAATATACTTTTTGAAAAATATGGCTAATATTGAAATATGACTTACATGATTTCCCATGTATAATTGGTATCATTTTGCTTGCCTTCTCCATGGGTGTGGGAGGAATCTGGGGGAATGAAGAGGATTTGGAACCCAAAATTTCAAAAGAAAATAATATTTTAAAGTAAATAAATAATAAATTAGTTTTTTTTAAAAAGGTGGATATCAAATGTTCAAATAATGAGGTGCAATTGACTGAACAGACATTAACATACCTGTTTCTCAAAAAGCTTAGAACATAGAACATTTGCTAATTTTTATCAACTTTGCCAATCTGATATGTGTAAGGTAGACTATAAGAATTATTTTAATTTGCATTTCTCTAATTACTATTGAGTTAGAACATTTTATATGGCTTTGATAACTGGGATTTCTACCTCTGAAAACTGCCTGTTCATATTATTTGACCATTTTTTAATTAGAGAATAACTTATTCTCATACATTTGAATAAATTACCTGTATTTCTTAGAAATGAGACATTTGTCAGAGAAATTTACTATACATATTTCCCTATTAACCTCCTTCTCTTTGAATTTAAATAACATTAGTTTTGTTTGTGCAAAAAAATTTTAATACTATGTAATTAAAATTGTCCATTTTGCCTTCTGTGATTCTCTCTACCTCTTGTCAAAAACTCTTATCCATCTAACAGGTAATTTCTTCCTTGCTCATATATATAGACATACACATACATATACACATACACACATATATACATGCATATATATATATATATCATTTTTATATTTAAACCATGTACCACTTGGAGCTTATCTAGGTATATAGTATAAGAGGTTGGTTTATACCTAGTTTCTGCCAGACTGCTTTCTAGTTTTCCCAGGGGCATCTAGGTGGTACAGTAGATAGAGCAGTGGCCCTGAAATTGGGAGGACCCGAATTCAAATCTCACCTCAGACAAATACTAGCTGTGTGACCCTGGGGAAGTCACTTAACCCCAATTGCCTTAAAACATCTGGGACTATCTCCAATAGTCTTGATATCTATCTTGCCACTAGACCCAGATGGCTCTGGAGGAGAGAGTGAGATTGGTGAATTTGCACACTCCTCCCTCACTTAAATCCAATTCACTTCAAGTCATGACATCAACCCAATGTCATGGTTCTCTTGAAGAACAAAGGACAAACAAAAACCAGTTTTCCCAACAGTTTTTGTTTAATAGAGAGGGGTTTCCCCCCAATAGCTGAAATCTTTGGATACCTTTCAAAATTAAAAAAAAAAACTGTAAAGGAAAGTCTCTAATGCATTGGGTAGACCCAAAATGAAGATTTTATGAGAGAACTTGGTAAGAGTCACAGAGAATTAAATGGGTTGTGAACTACACCATTCCATATCATTGAGGTCATGGATCCTTTTGAAGTTCTGACAGAATATCATTAAGCATCAACAGGGCTTCAACACAAACAGATTATGTGAGATAAACTTCACTTCTGATTTTGATAAGGTAATTATTTTCATAGATCAGGACAACCCTGTGGATACATTCTACCTAGATCTCAAAAAAGCCTTTTATTGTCTCTAATGTTATCCTTGTGGACAACATAAAAAGATATCAACTTGAAAATAAAACAGTTGAATACAGATTTTTATGTCAGCTTTAAGATTATTCTCCAGGGTAAATATCCCAAGTTCCTTCAAGCCAGCCTCATTTGGCATACTTCCTAGTCCTCTCATAGATTTGGAACTGGTTGTATGATCAGACTAGATGCCAACTTGGGGGGAAGGAGTAGGGTCTAGTTGATTATCTCAAATATTTGTCCTTAGACTTTTGCCCTTTAACACTTTAATCTATCAAATGTGCAATGACACAAACCTGGCTGGGATAACTAATGTGTTGGATGGCAAAGTTAGAATCCAAAAAGTTCTTAATCATAGGAATGATCTAATGAGATGAAAATTAATATAGGTTAATGTCACTTAGGCTCAAAATATTAACTTCACAAATACAAGCTGGTTAAGAAATAGCTAGAGGGGCAGTTAGGTAGCGCAGTGGATAAAGCACAGGCCCTGGATTCAGGAGGACCTGAGTTCAAATCCAGCCTCAGACACTTAACACTTACTAGCTATGTGACCCTGGGTAAGTCACTTAACCCCAATTGCCTTACCAAAAAACAAAACAAAACAAAAACAAAAAGAAATAGCTAGAAAGCAACATGTGAAAAATATATTGAGGTTTTGGTGATTTGGAAAACAGTATGTATCAACAACTAGATGGAAATTTGCATTAAGATTTGGGTCCAGAGTCAGAAAGACTTGAATTCAAATCTACCCTTAGATACATAATAGCTATTTGATCCTAGACAAGTCACTTAACCTATTTGTCTATTTCTTCAACTATAAAATATCAGTAATAATAGCACCTATCTCACAAGGCTGTTGGGAGGATCAAATGAGATAATATTTATGAAATGCTTAACACAGTGCTTGGCACATAGTAGATATATAAATGTTTATTCCCTTTCTCCCTCCCCTAAGGGCAGCTAGGTGGTACAGTGCATAGAGCACTGGCCCTGAAGTTGTGAGAGCCTTAATTCAAATCTCACTTTAGACACTAGCTGTTTGATTCTGGGCATCACTTAACCCTAGTGGCCTTAAACACCCAGAAACATCTCTAGTCATCCTGATGTATATCTTGCCACTGGACCCAGATGGCTATGGAGGAAAGAGTGAGATTGGTGACCTTGCACAGCCCTCCCTCACTTAAATCCAATTCAATGCAATTCATGACATCAACCTGATGTCACGATTCTCTTCAAGAATGAAGGGCAGAGGGGCAGTTAGATGGTACAGTGGATAAAGCACCGGCCCTGGATTCAGGAACCTGAGTTCAAATCTGGCCTTAGACACTTGACACTTACTAGCTGTGTGATCCTAGGCAAGTCACTTAATCTTCATTGCCTCACAAAAAAAAACAAACAAAAACAACAAAAAAAAGAATGAAGGACAAACAACAGCCACAACAAACCCCTAAGTTGTGTAACATAGCCCCCCCCCAAAAAAAGTTAATGTGATCTTAGCCTGCATTTAGGGAGATACATAATCTAGAATGTGAGAAGTGTACTTTATCCTAGTCAAGTAGTATTAAATTGAGTTCTAGGCACCACATTTTAGGAAGAACACTAACAAATATGGAGAGCATTCAAAATAGGCAAACCAGCCAGTGAGAAGACTGGGAACCATGACTGAGAAAATAATACAGATATTTATAAAAGGAATAGTAGGGGTAGCTAGGTGAAGCAGTGGATAAAGCACTGGCCCTGGATTCAGGAGGACCTGAGTTCACATCCAGCCTCAGACACTTGACACTTTCTGGACAAGTCACTTAACCCTCATTGCTCCAGAAAAAAAAAAGGAATAGTAACACATTGAAAATGATTTTGGCTCTTCATAATTATCATTCTGATACCTATCATTCTTATACCTCTTCTACCCTTCCCAGTAAATGCCTCCTGCCCCCTCAACCCCATGCAAACCCTGGTGGGATTTTTGTTTTTTATTTTATTTTAATTTTGGTTATGAATTATTTTCCTATCTCCACCCCTTTCCCTACCCATTGGGAAGGGAAAAAATATGATACCCATAATACATATTAAGTCACATAAAACATACCTCTGCATTAACATGTTCTGAGCAAAAAAAAAAAAAGGGAAAAAAGCTTCAAATTGCATTCTAAGTCCATCAGTTCTCTAGAAGCATATAGGATTTTACATCATGAGTCCCTTAGAGTTGTGGTAGTTATACTGACAAATCACTAGGTCTTTCACAGTTGATTATCTTTATAATGTTGTTATCATGTAAATTATTCATTTCACTTTTCATCAGTTCATATAAGTCTTCCCAGGTTTTTCTGAAATCATCCTCTTTATCAATAATTTATGATGAGAAGAAAAGATAGATTCACAAGAGATAAACTGGATATTATGATAATATAAAATTGAAAAAATTTTGCACAATGCAGATATAATTAGCAGATTTTCCATTTTATTTACATCTGGTCTTTTCATTGGAAATGCATGAAATTCTTCTATTTCATTAAATATCCATTTCCCCCTACAGGATTATGCTGTTTTGCTTGATAAGTTAATATTGCTTTTAATCCTAGCTTTTTTGCTTTCCAAAATATTATATTCCAAGTCCTTCAATCCTTTATGGTTGTAGCAGCTAAATCTTGTGTGAGCCTGGCCATGGTTCTTTGGTATTTGAACTATTTGTTTTCCAGCTCCTGTAAGTATTTTTTCCTTGAATTGGGAGTTCTAGAATTTGGCTATAATATTCCTGGGAGTTTTCATTTTGGGATCTCTTTCAGGAGGTGATAAGTGAATTCTTTTTTAAATTTGAAATTTTGAATCTGAAAATATCTATTTTGTCCTCTGGTTCTAAGATATCTGGACAGTTTTCCTTTAAAATTTCTTGAGATATGATATTTGTACTCTTTTTTAAAACATTGCTTTCAGTTAATCCAAAAATTGTTTAATTGTCTCTCCTCAACATATTTTCTAAGTTGCTTACTATTCTAACAAGATATTTCACATTTTCTTTTGTTTTTCTGTATTTTGACCTTGTTTTATTGTTGCTTGATGTCTCATGGAATCATTAGATCCCACTTGACTAATTCTAATTTTTAAGGAGTTATTTTCATCAGTGAGATTTTGTGCTTCTTTTATCTTTTAACGATTCTAATTCTAAGTAGTTTTCTTCAGTATTTTTGTGCCTCTTTTCCCAAACTGTTCATTTTATTTTCATTATTTTTTCAACTCTCATTTCTTTTCCCAGTTTTGATATTTTTCTTCTTTTGATCTTATTTAATTTTCAAATTTATTTTTTGCCTTTTAAAAAATGTCCTTCTTTAGCTCTTCTAAGAATTCATATTGAGCTTGTGTTCAATCTGTCTTTTTCTTTAAGGTTTTACTGATAGATGTTTTCAAGTAATTATCTATTGTGTTTGTATCTTGAACTTCCCTGTCACCATAGCAGATATTTTATGATCAGTTTTGGGGTTTTTTTTGCTCATTTTTCTAGGTATTTCTTGACTTTGGACTTTATGTCAGAGATGAGCTCTGTTTACCTTTAGAGGTGGGGGTGGGGGTGTTTACCTGATGTTATGAATCTTTCTAAAAATATTATGCTCTGCTGCTTTTATATTTAGGTCTGGTGGAGTACACATTTTCAGTGCTTGAAAGGTGATGTAATCGGGGGAAGGTTCTGGTCACTACCCTCCTGATTTATGCTTTGGTACTTACCTTGCTAGGGCCACTATTCTTCATGATTATAGCCACTCTTCTTCTCCCTAGAATTGTGACACAGACCTGGGTAATAAGCAATGAAGCTGTGAAATGCATTTGATCCTGCACCCTGTGTTGGTATAAAGTTCCCCTGTAACCTTTGACCAGGTATTTTGTTCCCTTACAATCCCTAACATCACTGCTACCACAGCAGACCCACAGACCATGCTGCTTCCATCACTCCATGATCCCAGTCATCCCACATACCAGTGTCAACAAACCATTCTGTTTTCTTAAGCTCCTGGGGCTAGAAACATTACTCACTGTGGCTTTTTGTTCTTGTTTCTTTTTTTTTTTCTTCACAGAATTTGGTTTTATGTGCTTCTTTAAGTTGTTTAGAGAAATGTGATAGAAGAGCTTGGCAAAAATGTTCACTTCAGTCTGCCATCTTGCTTCTGCCCTGCCTGGTGAGATTTTCAATTTGCCTCCACAACATTTAATTAAGAGGAATAATCCTATGGGAAACAGAATATTCTTTTCTCATTGTATTTCCCATCTAGGAATGCCCTCCATTCTCATTTTTATATCAGAAAATTATTCATTCTTCAGGGGAAAAGTCAAGCCTCATCCTTTCCTGGAATCCTTTCCTAAGCACTTTCCCCCATTGTGATCCCTCCATTCCCTGAAGCCCTATTATGCTTAATATCTATGACAGTCTGTTTGGCACTGATCATGGGTGGCCTCTCATTCCTTTCACTTTGTTTTATTTCATACATCTGACTCCCCACACAAAGCCAATGAAAATTTAAGTTTTTCAAAAGCAGTGACTATGTTTTATACTTTGTTTTCACCAGTGATAGGCATATAATCAGTGTTCAATAAGTGCTTATTAGTCAGACAGTAAACAAGCATTTATTATTTACTATGTGCCAAGCACTGTTGTAAGCACTGGAAATAGAACTAACAAAATAAAACAAAAACTAACAAAGAGAAAACTAACACATAAAGGAGATCTGAAGAGGAAGGGGGAAGGGTATGCACAGAAAAGATTGAAGATGCCCAGCTAGATGGCATGGTAGAGCAAATTCAGAGTATGATCTGAAGAGGAATAAGATATCTCTGGGCTCTTCATCCTCCTTAGATAGTTCAATAAGAATTAGTACCTTTGGTGAGGGCTTGTTGAGCTCTTTTCAGAGCTGCTTATCTACCTTTGGTGTCTACCTGACACCCAACTGTAGCTCCAAAAAGCTGCAGCCTGGGGGCAGCTAGATGGCGCAATGGATAGAGCACCAGCCCTGGAGTCAGGAGTACCTGAGTTCAAATCCAGCCTCAGACACTTAACACTTACTAGCTGTGTGACCCTGGGCAAGTCACTTAACCCCAATTAACTCACTTAAAAAAAAAAAAGCTACAGCCTGGGCAATAAGCACACCCTGGTAAAATCAACTCAGCACATGAACTAAATCAGGTTGAGGGTCTTCAACAGGCCTCAAAACCATCATTGAGTTAGGGGAATATTTACCCCAATTATGTGAAGACTTCCTCCAAAGAATGGGTACATGAGAAAAATGTATTCCAACAGTCAAAAGGGCAGCTAAAGCAGGTGCTACGGAGTGCTGAGAGCTTGGCCAGACATTGAGGATGCCAAGGTTATCCCCTGCATCCCAAGCCATTGACAGTCATCTTGACTTTTGTCTTGTCACATCAAAATCCATTTGATGGGGGCAGGTAGGTGGCACAGTGGATAAAGCACCAGCCCTGAATTCAGGAGTACCTGAGTTCAAATCCAGTCTCAGACACTTGACACTTACTAGCTGTGTTACCCTGGGCAAATCACTTAACCCTCATTGCCCAGCAAAAAAAAATAATAATAATCCATTTGATGACTCTGGGAGAGAGAATGAAGCTGACAATTTTATGTAACTCTGCCTTATTTGGGCAGGTGGATAGGGCAATGTGGGTTAAGTGACTTGTCCAGGGTCACACAGCTAGTAAGTGTAAGCTAGTAAAAGGCTGGATTTGAACTCAGGTCCTCTTGAATCCAGGACCAGTGCTTTATCCACCACACCACCTCACTGCCCAACTATGCCTCATGGGGTGACAATATTGCCCCATGATATCATGAGTCATCTTTGCAAACAAAGGACAAATAACAACAGATTCTGGGAGGAGCCTTCCAATCAGAGGGAGAGACTGTGGGGATGGAGGCAGAGGTGTACTGGAGGCAGATCTACTCACACCCCAAACATGATTTTTCTTAAATTTCCAACAAGCATTTATACCTTGGAAATCAGCAAATACTTGGAAATCAGGGATGAATTTATTGTTTTTATTGTAGAGTCTTAAGAAAGTGTTGGAAAAATGTTAATGAAAATTAAACGTAAAAGTGTGTCATGAATATTTTTTCCCTGGTTGTTAAATATTTAACAGTATATTCCTTATCAGAGGCTACTTATAATTTATGAATTCCAGGACTAGACTGAATTTCCAGGATGAGAAAGTTTATGGGACATAGTAGAGAAGTGTTGCAGCCTAGAAAGGAATGTTCTCCACTATATCCTGTAGCAATTATAGGTGATCATTTCTCCTGGAGAAAAATGAAGACAAAAGTTCTACAGATACTTATATTTGATATAGGCATTTGATCACTTCCTGAATGTCATCTTTCCCTTCAAGTCATAGCTTTTGTCATCAGCTGCCAAGATACAAAACCAAGCCAGGAACAATAAAACAAAACAAACAAATGAACAAAACCTTGTATTCTTTGAATAAATTGCTTTTTAAAAATCCACAGAGTTAGTTTTTGTGGTGGAATATGAGCCCATTTTTGTAGCACAAGGATTTAAGTACTTTATAGGAAGTCTGGCTTCAGAGTGTGCCCTATGCGATTTGAATCTCAACTTCTTTTTCTTCAAGGGAGAAAAAAAGAGCCATTGGTGGGGGAAGGCTTAGGTCTCATTCCTCACTGTGTACAAGTACATGATTTGTCAGCAATCATCCCTTCAGAAAGTCTAACTAGTGAGAGATAAATGCCTGGGGTAACCAAGTGTCTGTCCACGCTCCTTAATCCACACTCCAGCTCCTAGGCTTCATTCCTGGATGAACATGAGGAACTACATGTGGCAGGTTTCAAAAAAATCATCACCTTCAGTGATACTTCAGGGGAATCTTGGTGCCATCTGCAGTGATCCCATTATAGGAAGCTTCTGGACAGCTGGGGTGCCGGCTCAGTCTCTCTCCTCATTAATCCCCCATTCCAGCACTATAAACTTCTGCCAAGATGGCAGCCCACTGCAGATGGAATTAATCCACCATGGCAGGAACTAATTAAGAGAACAAATCGGAAGCTGTGCCTTATGGATTTAATTTCTTTTTTATACCTGGAGGCCAAGGACTATTAAAAGCAGAAAGGAGTGGGACCCAAAGCCAATGGCAACAGCGAACACTAGTTAAAGACCTGGGATGTTTGCCTAACAAAATTTTGAGAGCGTCTGCTCACTCCTTTAATCTATTGCAATCATATTGCTGAGTTAGACAAAAATATTAAAATGTAGGTACGTCCTTATGATAAGTAGTTATGCCAGTTGTCTTGAATGGAGCTTGCTAAACTTCATTAATATGAAAATCAGAAATCCCATAATTTTGCCTTTAGATACTCTTATCTTGAAGTCTATGTCATCTGTGGAGATGAAACATAAAGATAAAGAATTTTATTTCAACTGGTCCTCCAATCCACAATGACCAGCAGAGTAGCAAGTAGAATGTCTAGAACAGGATTAAGCTTGAGCCAGCTCCAACATGCTTGAGAGGGGCAATTCTAAAATTTTCAGAGTGAGCATTTATATTTTAGAAACTGGCAAACACAAATCAGGGCTTAGTTTGTTGTTTCGTTGATTTTCTAAACTTAAGAAAGTAAAGAGAAAATATTAATAATGCAGATTAAACTTAAAAGTGTATTTTACTTACATTTTTTTTTCTGAAGGTTGGGTTGTTAAATATTTACCAGTATACCCCTGCATTGCTCTTTAAACAATGTTTGAGCTCTGCAGGAGTGCAATAGAAGGCTTAGGCTATAAAGTTATCACAAGACTGGAAGCCTAGTGACTAGAGGTTATTAATAATAATAGAGGTTAATAATAATAACAATTATTATTATTATTATTTATATAGTGCTTTAAGGTTTGCAAAGTGCTTTATATCCATTATCTCATTTGTGTCTCCCAAGTCCCTGGTCTAAATCAGTGTGTGTTTCACAATCTGTTTAAATTTGCAGATTATCCATGAACTAGCCTGATGAAGCTAGACCCCTAACTGTCAGAACTAGACATCATTTATATTCAGTATATATATATATATATATATATATATATATGTATGTATATATATGTATATATATATGTATGTATGTATATATATATATATATATATATATTCAACATATTGCTTGGAGGTAGATTATCTTCTCCAGCTAAAAAATTCTATCATGGCATACCATTATGGTATGATACTAAACCATGAGCCCCATTCAGATAGTGAATTCACATCCTCCATAGTGCTTAATTCCAGGGTTGAGCATGCAGCTGACCATTCAATAAAGGTTAAAAGAAATAGCAGCAGGAGAAAATATGTTTGTCATCAAAGGACTCTTGGTAGATAGCACTTAAAGGGGAGAGGAGCAAAAAAAAATGGTCTCATTGGATTTTGATATTAATGATTTCTCTAGAATAATTGATTATGGAGATAGATATATCAAATGATCTTTTAATTAAGTGAGTGTTAATGGAGAATCTACTTCATTCAAGGAAATATTTTGGAAGCCATGGTATGTATTGTCAAAGAGCAAGTTAGGTGGGGAGAGACAAGTGCTGATTTGATTCTTTTTCTTGGTTCTTACCCAGAGAATCACTCTGGGTAATAGTTTGTATGCACCAAGAGTTTCTCTAAAATCCCAGGATTTTTTCTGTATACAAGGTGCATTTTTCAGTTCACTAGATTATAATTGTTCTGATATTAACCAAAGAGACCTTTGGTCTTCAACTACACAGAATAAGACCAGAGTTCACATTTGCCTGCCTCAGGGGGATAGATGAAAGTGATACGACTTGAGATAAATTTCAGAAGGACAGAGAAATAATTTTGTGATTTTGTTATTATTTGATTCATAACCTAGTCCTCTCCCACCTCTCTAGGCTTCTTACACCTTACTCTCTGTCATATACTCTTCAGGGCTTTTTCTCTGACTGTCCTCATGACTATAGTACTCTCCCTGCTCAAATATGCATCTTGGCTTCCTTTAAAATCCCATCATCTGGTGCAGCTAGGTGTTGCAGTGGATAAAGCACCAGCCCTGGATTCAGGAGGACCTGAGTTCAAATCCAGCCTCAGACACTTGACACTTACTAGCTGTGTGACCCTAGGCAAGTCACTTAATCCTCATTGTCTTGTGCGTGTGTACACACACACACACACACACACACACAAATAATCCCATCATCTACAGGAAGTCTTTCCCAACCTCTCTTAATTCTATTGCCTTCCCTCTTTTAATTATTTACCATTTATCAATTATATAGCTTGTTTTTACATCTTTGTTGCTTCTTGTCTCCCCTATTATATTATGAGTTCCTTGAAAGCAAAGACTGTTTTTTGCTTCTTTTTGTATCCCCAGTGTATAGCATAGTGCCTGGCACATGGTAGGCACTTACTAAATGTTCACTGACTGACTAATTAAATGTTTTATCTTCCTGCAACGAATTGTTAAGCATGTAAAGAGAACTATCACAATAGGGAAAAGGGAAAAATGGTTTAAAATCCAGGAGACCCTAATTCTAGTCCTGGTTCTATATGGTCTTATATAAATCATCTCCCCTCTGGATTTCAGCTCCTTATCTATAAAATTAAAAGTGTAGACTAAATGGCTGTTAAGTTCTTTTCCAATCCTAACACTATATTATTTTATGAAAGACAGAAGCAAAGGAGAAAAAATGTTTATATTTTTCCACATACAATTAGACAAGTATTTTTCAGGCTCCAGCCCCATGCTAGGATATATAAGAAAAATAGAAAGGAGTCATAAGACATGGACCCTTCCCTCAAAGATGTGATAAACTCACTAAAGTTATTTATTGACAGTGGGCACAAGGTCTTAGGGACACTGATGGAGGTGAGTTCTAGAGACTCCACCAACATCTGGATTAGAGATAAATCATTTAACCAAGATCTCTAAAACAGTGCTGGTGCATGGTTGTTAAACCAGGTCATAGTCCCTAAAGTTCACATAATAGCATGTGAGAGACTACAGACCAGGTAAAGGTCCAGAGAACTTATTTTGACTTATATTTAACACCCTTAGGATCTGGGGTACTTTAAGGAAAAAAAATTAAAGCATTACTGGATCATTTTATTTTATTTTATTTTTTTTTGCGGGTCAATGGGGGTTAAGGGACTTGCCCAGGGTCACACAGCTAGTAAGTGTCAAGTGTCCGAGGCTGGATTTGAACTCAGGTACTCCTGAATCCAGGGCCGGTGCTTTATCCACTGCGCCACCTAGTTGCCCCCACTGGATCATTTTAAATAATTATTTAATGAGAAAGCCATCTCAGAGCATAGAATATCAAATTTTTCTTCTTTGGTTTGTTATATGAAGGACAAGTAACAAATGATCATATATTTTAATTCTCAATTTTATTTACATGCTGGATGGTTTGGGGTTTCCATCCTAATAGACATAAGTGAGCACTCTGAGTGCTTGTCCTCAACATTTGACCTTTGGGAAGAAGACTCAGGAGCTTATGTGGCTTGTTTGTATTTTTCCAGGTGTCTCTATATTTAGATTTATAATCAGGTCCTATGCTACTCCAAACACTAGAATATATCAAAGAGACATGAGCAATGATGGCATATCTGGAAGATTTGGCCTACTGAGCTCAATCCCTCATCCCTGGGGAGAGAGAATATAAGCAGGAGGCCTGGACATTAATGGTCCAGGATGCCAGATTAGCACACATGAAACTATACAAGGGAATGTGTGATCAAGCCCTGCATTGTCAGAAACAGGTTGCCTTAGGAACAAGTGCAGACAGATGAAACAGTGTCATGATTCTGATTTTGTGAGTCTCTGTTTCATGATATTGTTTCATGTCCCACACTCTGGCATGTCAGCTAAAAGCAAAAAGCAGCCAAAATGTTGCTGTTCTTCCTGAAATGAAGCACAGTGAGACTATGACATTACTCAGTGGCTCCCTTTTTCTACAGGTATTTAGAACATGTCACATTGCTCTGGCTTGTAATAAATTAGAATGAAGTATTATTCGCAGAGCAAATTGATAGCAGGTACTGCCCAATTAAGATAGATTTTATGTATCGCTCCTAAGAGCCTAATAACTTAAAATGACATAGCAACAAATCTTGCTTCCTTCATCATTTCCTGACCTAAAAGTATCTTTTAGAAATGTACACATCTTTTTGTATGTTGAAATGCATGTGTAGCTGGACATAAGCAATCTGTCCACGTAGACTGATCAGTATCATCATTGCCCAAATGTTATATCAATAATGTGATGAATACTTTAATGTATTAATAATAACACATTACATTTGTATAGTAGTTTTCAATTTATAGAGCAATACTTTGGGGCTTTACCACTAACCAATACCTGGGCTTAGGATCCAGAAGTAGGGGCAGATACATGGCACAGTGAATAGAGCACTGGCCCTGGAGTCAGGCAGATCTGAATTCAAATCTGATATCAGATACTTGCTAGCTGTATAATCCTGTTTTCCTCAGTTCCTCATCTGTAAAATGAGTTAGTAAAGGAAATTTCAAACCACTCTAGTATCTTTGCCAAGAAAATCCCAAATGGGGTCACAAAGAGTTGTACAATACTGAAAAATGCCTGAAACTGAAGAATACAGAAGTGCTTTAAGCAAAAATGAAAGAAGCACTCCTGAATCATTTGGAATCATTGTTTAATGAAAAAAAAACCATCTCAGAGTGTGGATTTTCAGGACTTATTTCTTTTGTTTATTCTATGAAGGCCATGGCCATGTAACCATTGATCATGCATTTTGATTCTCAATTTCATATAAAGATAAATTTAAATTAGTGAAGAATGTATCACAGTAAGGAGTTGGATTAGAGATGCTACAGAAAGTTGGAGACCACATTGAATCTAAGCTCATACATAAATCATCAATTACTCATATCATGGTTTTCTAATATATTTTTTATCACAACTCACTACCAGGGGCATAGCAATTCAATGTGTGACAGTAGCTTCTGGGTGTAGGAAGGAGAGGGCTGTGGATTTGGGGAAGGTGGAGAGAAAGGAAGAGAAACTTGGCAATTGTCAACCTGACTTAGAGTGCTCCTAATGTTATTTGCACAAAAGAACCTCTTGAAAATAACTATTGCTTAAGTGCCAACACCAGTTGCAGAAAATGAAGCAAGAAGGAGAGAGAGAGAAAGTGGGTAGGGGTTATGAACAACTTGATAAGATTGCCCAAATGAAATCAACATATACTACAATATTTGTAGACTTCAATGCAAAGGTAGGAATAGGTAAGGATGGTGTGAAATATGTAAAGAATGGGAGAGGCTAAAGATTTCTAAACTATATGGAAGTCTCATTCATGTCTATACATAATGAAAACTTTATTTAAGAAAAGAATTGCTTTACTAAAAAAATTACAAAACTGATTATATCTTAATAGTTAAGGAACTATACATTACTAATAGGAGTTATGATGGAGGCATCTAGATAATTCAGCAAATATATATAGTGCTGGGCCTATAACCAGGAAGACCTGAGTTCAAATACCACCTCAGACACTGTATGTAATATGCAATTAATAAAAGCATGTTTTCTTCCTTAATTACTAAATCTATGAATACTCAGATGATAAACTTGATAGAATCAAGGTCACAATTAATACATAGTAGAAAGAATAGAAATGAGAAAAATATTTGATGTGTAATTAAAATAATTCCAATCTAACCCGTTTAAATGAATTAGAAACATCATAAAATGGGAAATCAATGGAGGAAAGGACATTGACACTGATTATAAGAATTTCATCTAGAAATTTAACCAGTGTAAATCAATTGCTATAACAAGGAAACTGAAAGATCCAAAAGGGAAAAAACCTTCAGCAAATATCTAAATTATTTGTCAGCAAAGAGAGATGGCAGCCAAGGGCAATAGCAATTTAGAAAATAGACTCATTTATAAATATTTTTGGAGAAGGATAGCAAAATGTTGTTTTTTGTCTGGTTTGAGTTTTCTTGCTTTTTTTTTCTTTTGTAAATCCAATATTCAATACAGTGACTTGCACATAGTAGGCACTTAGTAAATGTTTACTGACTGCCTCCCCAGACATGTTACTTTGCATTTGATTTTTATCTATTTCCTTTTTATTTATCAATACAGGGTGTGCCAAAAGTCTTAGTGAAATTTTCAGCTATAATAGCTTGAATAGGTTTAGGCTTTAAGTCATAAGAGCTGAAAACTGAGCTACTGCTTTGGATATACCCTATATCCATGTTTTCCTCTAAGATAATATAAGCTTCTTGAGGAGAAGGACTGTTTTTGTCTTTGTATCCTGAATACCTGGCATATTGCCTGGCATGACATAGGTACTTAATAATTTTTTTAATGAAAGAATAAGTGAATGAAGTTATTTCTCAACTCAACCAATTTTCTGTTCTTGAATAATACAGATTATTATTTATTTTAATAACTATAGTAATGATATGATTGTGAATGTAATACTTTACTTTTTGACTCTTTTAATACTTCAAGGATTTATGATTTTGTCTGCTTAAGTATTCCTTCTATCACAACTTCTCCACACCTCAGTAGATGGCTTTTTAGAGTTCCTTTGGCTGAAAAACTCATCACTTTATAGTCAGCCTACAAGTGATAAAACACTAAGAATTTAGTCAATGTCAAAAGTTCCACAACCAAAGTATCTTAAACTTCATGAGAATGGCTAGAATTTATGTCCATTTGGCAAAGACAAAAGGAATTCAAGGTCACTTCTATTTCTAGCTGGAATATCAGAGTAGGATGTAAGTGGAAGTATTTTCCTTTTTCTTTTAAGTTGTTTTGGGATTACAAGTTTAGCACCATATATTTAGATAATAATTTAATTGGTCATGAAGTGGGGTTTTTTGTTTACACTATTGTAGTTATCATGTCTATTATTTGCTATTTCTGCTTAATTCAACCTGAATGAGTTCTTATAAATCTATCGCTATTTTTTATAAATTCTTATAAACCTTCCCATGTTTCCCTGAATTTCTCATATTCATCATTTCATATGACACCATAATGTTCTATTTAGCTGGTGTCATACAATTTACTTGACCATTCCCTAGTGAATGAGAACTCATTATGTTTCTAGTTTTTTGCTACTACAAACTTGCAAGTGGGATCTGTGAATCAAAGTATTTGGACAGTTTAGTAAGTTCACTAGCATAATTACAAATTATTTTTCAAGATGGGCCAATTCACAATCACAAAGATCTTTTCTTTAGCATTTTAAAATATTGAAAGTGCTTTCACATATATTATCTTCATTTATCCACACATCGTACTTGTGAAGTAGGTGGGGAAGGGAAGCAGTTAGGATTATTTCTTTCCTTTAATGAAAGATGAACTGGAGCCCAGGAAGCTTTCATGATTCTAATGCATATTTTGAACTCTATGGGGTGCAGACTTTAAAACCACCAAGATCTACATCTCTACACTTCTGCAGTTTAAAAGTCTTGATCTGCATTTCAGATAAATCGTTTGGGGTGGAATTCAGTTGCAATAAGTTGGTAAAATTCTGGAAACTTAATTTTATCTCAGATGTTCTTGGTTAGAATTTTATGAATGTATAATGTGGAAACTTAAGCAGATTATAAAAGGAAAAAGAAGGTGCTCCTCAATTACTTGACAATGCTCCAGTTGGTTTTAATCAAAGTTGACAAAAGAAGTATTAACCAATCAAAATCCATCAAAGCCAGTGTTGGAAATTTGCTGAAGACACCACAATGGAGTTGGGCCCCACCCTTTGTGACTTCAAACTAGAACTAGTTTGTTGCATTGGAGGTTAAGAAACAGTCATAGTAATTTGAAAAGTACCCACCAGTTCCTCTTACCCCAAACTATCTTCTTCAGTGGACCACAACACTGTGTCAGGATACTTGTGGCTAATGCCAGAGATTAATTCAAGACATATTATTAGAAACTAGGATCAGAAGATAGAGGTTCAAGGCAAAGATAGAGGAGCAATTGAGGTTTGAGGGGAGGTGGGAGGGAATGGAGAAGTATCAAGCATCAAGGAAAATCTGAAGACCACTGATCAAAAGCAAAGGGGGGGGGCAGCTAGGTGGTGCAGTGGATATAGCAATGGCCCTGCATTCAGGAGGACCTGAGTTCAAATCCAGCCTCAGACACTTGACACTTATTAGCTGTGTGACCCTGGCAAGTCACTTAACCTTCATTGCCCCACAAACAAACAAAAACCAAAGGGAGGGAGCAAGAATTTATTAAGCCCTTACTATACTTCAGGCACCATGTTAAGTGTTTTACAAATATTATCTCATTTTATCTTCATGGTAACCCTGAGATAGGTACTATTATGATCTCTATTTTGCAACTGAGGAAAATGAAGCTGGTAGAGGTGAAGTGATTTACCCAGTAGATGGACCTTTAGAAAGAGTTCAAAGGGAAGTGGAGGCAGGGTAATAAGGTATAGGGATAACAATAAGATCTCTGCTTTCATTGGTATAACTAACACCCAAAAGAGAAAATGCTGGTCATTGCATTCTTATAACTAAGTCTTAGAGAGTTACATAGAAAATTGAGAGATTTAGTGACATGCCTAGGGGGTACAGAAACACTAAAGGCAAACTTTACTGCCCTCACAATTTGCAAAGACCTATCTCTGACTCTATTATAGGCCAAGATAGCAAGAATCCTAGAGAGTGAGCAAGGCTCTAGCTTCCCATATTCTTAGAATGATGGTACATTCCCAAGCAAGGAAATTGGTGTCACCCCTGCATGGAGAAGAGAAAGGTGAACCTATTTAACCTTGAGTTATTTATATTTCCCCCTAACTACATAAAAGCAACACTAAAATGTTAATCTTCTTGTGGGATAATAGAAAAGAGATCATCTGGAGTTTATAAAGCATTTTTGTTAATGGGTTCATTTTAATAATAGCTGATCTTTCCATCCACAGCGAGTATATTTCTGCCACCTCAGCAAGTCTCCTTGAATATTTTCCAGGGTGAGCTTTATGGCTGAGATATCATAAAAATATAGAGGGCCCTGTGCCATCCATGGAGAACAATAATAGCCCAGCCTAAGACCTGACACAAGCCATTTCATATCTGGTCAAATTAACTTTTATAAACTTTTAATCATGGGTAAAGTTCAAACTCTTCAATTAAAAATCTAATCACAAAGGCAGACCCTGCTACAAGACACAGAACATCAAAACTAACATTTTCTTGATTCTATTCTCAGAGGCAGCACCTGCCTCCATGAACCTGTAGACTCCATCTTGCCCATATTTTAGGACCAGGATGTTAGATGCCATAGACAAAGGCAAATTTTACAGCACCCCGAATCCCTGAATTTTGGACTTTGTGTTTGCCCTTAAATCTGATAGTTGCCTACCATTGAATTTATGACAAGAAAAGAAAGGAAAGAAGAGATCTCTTTGAAAACCAAAGTATGCTCTTTAAAAACAAATCATTCTTGTAAATTGAATCAATCATTCTGGAAAGCAATTTGGAATTATGCTTTTTTAAGTAACTAAAATTTCTTTATTCTTTGATCCAGAGATCCACATGACCAAGCCTATGCCCCAAAGATGTCCAAGATAAGAAAAGTACCACATACACTAAACTATGCATAGCAGCCCTTTTAATTTTAGCAAACAATTAAAAACAAAGGAAATTAAGGGGTTCTTAACCTTCTGGGCATGGTGAACTTTTTTTTGGTGGAAAAGTCAAGTCTATGGACCCCTCTAAAAATAATGTTTTTAACTCGTTGAAAAAAATGCTAAATCAGTTAGATGTTAATGAAAATAAAGATGTATTTTTTTTACTCATCCAGCTTAACAGACTCTCTGAAATTTATCTACAGACAGCTCGACAATGCATAGACCCCAGGTTAAAAACTCCTGGGCTAAACAAATTATAGTATGTCAGCTAAGCAGAACCAGGAAAACACTATACAAATTAAGTAAATGCTGTCAGTGGAAAACAACAACAAAACAGAATACTGTATGATTATCACAGAATTTCAGATTTTGAGAATTGGAAGGAATCTCAGTAGTCATTAAGTCCAATACATACACAAAAGGAATCGGCACTATGACATACCCAACTAGGAACTGTGCAATCTCTTCATGAAGACCTTCAAAGAAAAGGAACTCACCATCTCAAGAGCACAGGGTTTTAACCATTTTGTATCAAGGAACCCTTTGGCACTCTGGTGAAGCCTATAGACATCTTTTCAGAATAATGTTTTTCAATACATAAAATAAGATGCTTAGAATTACAAAGGAAACTAGTTATTTTGAAATACAGTTGATAAATATTTTTAAAAACAAATTCATGGAGCCCAACTCTATAGCCCCTGCTCTATATGCCCTCTAACCCAGAAATTCCATTACCAGGCTTTGTTGTCAAGTCATTTCATTTATTTACAACTCTTCTTCTATGACTCAGGAAGAGATAGTAAGGCTGACAACTGTGCAATTCTGCCTTATTTAAATCCAATTCACACACAAGACAGGACATCACCCATGATCTCATTAGTCCTCTTCAATAATGAAGGATAAACAAATTCCTTGACAAAAAAGAAAATCCCCATATACACCAAAAAACTTATGGCAACATTCTTTGTGATGCCAAATAACTGGAAACTAATAATTGCCCATCAATTGGGGAATCACTAAACAAATTGCAGTACATGAATATAAAGTAATATTACTGTGTTATAAGAATTGGCAAGTGTGAAGAAATATAGAGGTTTGGTACAACTTACATGAACATATTGCTTGTCCTTCATTCTTGAAGACGACCATGATATCAGGAAGTGGTCATGACTTGCACTGCATTGGATTTAAGTGAAGGAGGACTGTGCAAGGTCATGAACCTCACATTCTCCTCCAGAGTTATCTGGGTCCAGTGGCAATATATACATCAGGATAACTAGAGAAAACCCTGGATGTTTGAGGCAATTGGGGTTAAGTGACTTGCCCAGAATCACACAGCTAGCAAGTTTCTGAGGTCAAATTTGAACTCATACCCTTCTGACTTCAGGGCCAGTACTTTATTCACTGTGCCACCTATCTGCCCCTACATGAAGAGATGCAAGTGAAGTAAGCAGTCAGGAAAGCAATACATACAATGACTACAACAAAGTAACTGGGGGTAGGGGGGGGGAACAAAATGTCAAAAGTACACAATTGCAAAGAACAAGCATGGCTCAAAAGAAGAGATAAGAGAACACATGCCACCTTATTCCTTTGTAGAAGTGGGAAGTACATAAATATGGCTTATTGCCCATATTTTTGGACTTTTCCAATGTATTGATCATATTTTCTATCTTTTTTGTCTTTAAAATAGTATTTGTTTTTTTGGGTGGCAAAGGAGGGAAAGAGATATCAGGGATACTTATAGTAATATAAAAAAGACATAAATAAAATTTTATATAAAAAACCCCTACTTTAAAGGTAGTACATTCCACTTTGGGACAGTTCTAGTTTTTAGCAAGTTTTTTCCCTGACATCCAGCCTAAATTTACCTCTTTGCAGCTTCTTCCTTTTGATAACTATTCTGTCCTCAGGGGACAAACAGAATAAGTCTAATTCCTCTTCCATATAATAGCCCTTCAAATATTTGAAGATAGATATCTTGTCCCACTGAGTTTTCTCCGGACTAAACAAACAAAGTTCTTTCAACAAATCCTTATCATATGACTTGGACTCAAAGTCCTTTACCTTCTTGGTTGTATTCCTATGGATACTCTCCAACTTCTCAATATTTTTCTTAATCCATAGTATCCACAGCTGAACACAATATTCTAGATGAGGCCTGACTAGGAAGGGAAGCCAGGGGAGTCAATGGGCAGCAGGACTGGACCCAGAACCACAACCAGGAATATCTTTATAGATTTTTGCCTTGTGCTTCATAGGTAAGTCCCTATGAGCTAAGAAAACCTATTACGTCCTGTCCTTGAAGCTAGTCAACTATTTGCACTATCCCAATATCTGGAGTAAGGATAACTGCCAGTAACCCACTAAAAATAAAAGTCCTAAGGTCTCACCTCTTCCATGAGATTTTTCCTGATCTCCCTAACCAAAAATACTCTCTCCCTCCTTTGAACTCCTATAGCTCTTATTAGAAGACTCAGTTCTCTTTTTAATTCAATGAACACTTAATACCTACTGTATTCTGTAGGAGGGCCCAGGATGGAAGAAGTGATGACCTGAAGACCTAAGTTAGTCTCAATTCTGATATTTACAAATTGTATGAGCAGGACAAATAACTTTTAGTAATCTACATTTATTCATGTGTAAAATAGGAATGATAATATTTGGCTCCTCCTACCTCAATGAGTTGTTAAAATAAAAGTTTCTTGTATGTCTTAAAGTTCTACATAAATGCTTCCCTTGTACCTAAGGAAGCAAGAGCAAGTATTGGAGTCTCAAGGATGGATGAATATGGGGATATGGGGAAATAGTTCAGCCCAAAAAGTTTTCTGTAGTCTTAATACTCAGAGGTAACAGTTGGCATCCCTTAAGAATGGTCACACGGGAGTCTGGCAGCAGAATGAGGTAGATATCTAAGCAAGTAACTGGTAAATATTAAGGCTATATGGCAGAAGATGAGTGTCCAGAACATATGAGGGGAGTGTGTCTAGTGCTGATAAAAAATTCAAGCAGGAAGGTGTTTGACATCAAGGAGGTCTGGAAACAAAAAATCAAAACCCTCCTAAAAGGCTGGAAATTGGAAAAAGGGGAAAATATTATGAATATTGGCAAGAGGAAACCATGTCTAAAGTCTCAAAGGAAATATTATCTTTTTCCTTAAGCCCTTAAGTACCAAATAATTTACAAAAGTAGCGATTTATGTATAAAAGTATATACAAGAGATCCATACATTAGAACTTGGAGGTTCAACCAAGGGCTTCTTCAAAAAGAAAGTGACAAGTTACTAGAACCAGTCAATGTAAGAGACCACAGAGGGGGGCAGCTAGGTAGAGCTGTGGATAAAGCATTGGCCCTGGATTCAGGAGGACCTGAGTTCAAATCCAGCCTCAGACACTTGACACTTACTAGCTGTGTGACCCTGGGCAAGTCACTTAACCCTGATTTCCTTAAGAGGAAGAAAAAAAATGAAACCACAGAGGAAGGAACAGCATTTAGCTCTATGTTAAATTGCATCAGCTGAGGATGTAGGGTCTTTACATTTAGTATCTAGATATACAATTTACCTTTAAGGTCTTCTAATCCAACATCTTCATTTTACAAATGAAAAAACTTAGGCTAAGAAGATCACAAAAGTGCATCACAAAAAGAAAGAAATAGCAGAAAGGAATAGAAGTCCTCTGGCTTCAAATCCAGTGTTTTTTCTATCAGATCATACTATCCACTTATTTCAGGATCACAAAATTTTATGTTTGGAAGTGTCCTAAATCCAGTTCATAATCTGAAAAAGAATTCCCTCTACAACATATTTTACAAGTAGTTATTCAGTCTTTGCTGGAAGACCTCCAGTGGGTTTGGTGTCATCACGTGAAATAAGGAAGCTTGACAGAATGTCAGGTTTCAAGGAAAAAGATGAAGATTTCATAGTATCAAGTGATTACTGACTCAAAGCTGGAAGGGACCTTTTGAAAACTGCTAATCCAACTTCTTCCTTTTCCAGATGAAGAAACTGAACCTAAAAAAGGTTAAATTACTTCACTTTACTTAAGGAAGTAAGATATGTAAGAAAAACCTCTAGTACTAATTCCTCAACTTTTTTTTTCTTTTTGTTTTTGTGGGGCAATTGGGGTTAAGTGACTTGCCCAGGGTCACACAGCTAGTAAGTGTGTAAAGTGTCTGAGGCTGGATTTGAACTCAGGTCCTCCTGAATCCAGGGCCGGTGCTAATTCCTCAACTTTTAAGACTAACCCGCCCTAGGTTCCAGTTATTTTCATTACATCAACCACTGCCCATAGTCTCAAGTGTCTCTTACTCCCTTTATAATAGTCCATGATGCCTGGTAGAATTGTTCACTCGTGGGTCAATTCATCAGTATTAATGCTGATTGATGTTAAATTAATTTTAATTATTCAACATTAATATTGATGACCAAAATCTAACCACCTCCCTCACCCTAAATCTCATATTAGAGTATAAGCTCCTGGAGGGTAGAAGCAGTCTGATTATTTTTTTATTGTTTCTCCTTTGAGGTCTAGCACACTGATTTATTCTCAGTAGGTACTTAATAAATTTCTGAGGGTTTTTTAAAGTCATGATGGTGATGTACAGACAAAGACTGTGCAAGTATTGAGTTTGGCTTATTAGTCAACATAGATTCACTGCCCCATTTCCATCTCCTCCCCATGGACCCTGATGAACATACACAACTAACTGCTATCAAAAATTTAGATGATGAGCCAACCTGGTATGATACAGGATCAAATATAGAAGTGGTCAGAGAGGATGAGCTGGACTTTAGAAACAGTGAAGTCACACACACACACACACACACACACACACACACACACACACACACACACACACACAAAGGACCTGAATGTTGATGAGGCAAAGGCAAGGTAAAACTTGCAAAACTTATAAATAGGGGCAGCTAGGTGGTGCAGTGGATAGAGTACTGGCCCTGGATTCAGGAGGACCTGAGTTTAAATCTGACCTCAGACACTTGACACTTACTAGCTGTGTGACCCTGAGCAAGTCACTTAACCCCAATTGTCTCACAAAAAAAACAACAAAAAAACAAAAAACATAAATTAACAGAGAGTCTGGGGTAGTAGACAAAGCATTGGATTAAGTATAGAAAACCTAAGTTTAAGGCCTGGTTCTGCAGTTTACAAGCTGTGTGATGCTGTATAAAGGCACTTCATTTGTGTGGACATCATTTTCTTTAACTCTAAAATGATACTGTCTAAGGTTCCCTCCATATCAAACATTCCACGAGTTTATAAAAATCTAGAGACAGAAACAGGGGACTATCCCAAATTCAAGCAAATAGTGATCAGACAGCAGATCTATAGACAGCTAAGGAGGGGGAGAAAATTAGATAGACAAATGACCAGGTAGAGATCCAGTAATGAGTAGTTCATAGTAACTTAGGGAACAGAGACAGAATAAGCAGAAGAAATGCTCTAGTTGTAGAGCTCTTTGGCAATAGGAACCAAGCAAGTCTTTGATATATTAGGTCTTCCTTATTTTTTTTAAATTACTATAAAAATGGCAAAATCATTATTTTAGTCTGCAAACAAGACTTAAATGCTGATTAAGTTATAAAAAGGAGTAAATACATTATAAAATGGATTCTAATAGGCTTCTTCCCCCCAAAAGTAATTTAATGAATACAATGCAATTTCTATTCTATTAATAATGTATCCAATCATTTCTATATGAAGATAATATTATCTTATGGCATACCTTTTTCATGCAATTAGTTGCCTACATTTCCTGACAGACTAATTTATGTGTAACTGCTTTTAAAAAGCAAATACATTTTGCATTTAATTGCATTCCGTTGTAATCCATCTGTTGACAAATTTGTGTGTTTTCCTGTTTATTTGCTAATGCTTTCCTCTGCTTCAGAATGATCAGTCATAGGAGTCAAAATATTTTTTTGATGAAATAAATACCATAGGGTAATTAAAGGCCAGATGTATGACTAGTGGGGATTTCTACTCATTGCATTTCAGTCTCCCCAGCTGAATTTTTTTATTCCTGCTGTGTGGAGAGTGAATAAAAATATGATTAAAATTGCTATTCTGGGTCTTCTTGTTTGCTACTCAACAGCTGTACCAGGTGAAGGTCATTACAAGTTTACCAAACTATTTTGAGGAAATGGCAAATAGTTTCTTTGATTTATTTCTCCCCTTACCTTGTGACACAAATACATGGCATTTCATCAGAGCTAGCCTACACAGAGATAGAACTGGCAGTTTCCAAGGGAAAGAAAACTGCCTCTATTAAAGATACTCTTCCAGCTTAAGTTACTGTCTCCTTCAAGACACAGTAAAAATGCAAAAACAAAAAAAAATTTTAAAGTACCCCAGGAAGGGTAACACATTGGGCAATTAGCACTCACTAATGCATTAGCAGAAATTTCTGGGTCCAGGGGGAAAAAGGCCATCATTTTACTTTGTATTCTTGCATGGTCATTCAAAATCTGCAATTGTGGATTATGTACTGAGCATCACATTTTAAGGACTTTAAAAAGAACTAGAGACCATCCCGAAGAGGACAACCAGGATGGTAAAGGGTCTTAAGTTCAAAGTACTTATGGATCCATTTAAAGACTGATAGTCTTTAAATCTTTAACCTTGAGAACAGATTTGGTAGGGACAGGATAGTGGTCTGCATGCATTTGAAGGGCTGCCATATGGGAAAGGGAGATTTACTTTTGTGAGACTGGCCAATTCATAACCCCTCTTCAGTTTCCTCATCTGTAAAATGAGAGCTTTAGACTAGATTTTCTCTAAGATTCTATCTAGTGTTAAATTGATGATCCCTTAAAAAAATCTCTCTGTAACTTCCAACCACTGGTCCTGAATTTACCCACTAAAGCAATACCAAACAAGTTCACTCATTTTTTTTCTATAACTGCATTTCAAATACTTAAAGATCAGAGAAAGCATCTTTCTGAAGTCTTCTCTCATCCAAGGCTAATTACCCTAATTTCTTTCAACTATTTCTTATATGATAATGGTTACCACCATACAAGTTGTCTTTATCTGCACATAACTCAATTAATTGATTGTCCTTTTAAGAGGAAGAGACCTTACAGGTCATCTAGTTCAACCTATACCAAATAGAAATTCCTTCTATAATAATCTTAAAGTCCTTTCCAGAGATCCTTTGTAGTGATTCAGACTCTACTTGATGACTTCTGTGGAGGGAGAACCCCATCTCTCCTGAGGTAGTACAATGAACCTGGGGCATGTTAATGTTAGGAAGTTTTTCCTTGCTTCAAGCTAAAGGATGCCTGTGTGCAACTTCCCTGAATTCATTGCTTTTAGTTCTCCCCAATGAAGGCAAGCACATACTTGTTCCTTATTCATGTGACAGCTCTTGAAATACTGAAATAAACCTAACATGTGTCCCCTAGGTCTGTACTTCTCTAGCTAAACCTCCCCATTTCCTTTAGATCCTAATATATAAGGCTATCCAGAAGTCTCACCATCCTCTGGACATGCTTACTTGTCAATACCCTTCCTAAAATGTGGTGGTGGTGGTGGGGGGTGTTCAGTTCTTTTCAGTCATGTCCAATTCTTCATGACCCCATGTGAGGTTTCCTTGGCAAACATACTGGAGTACTTTGCCATTTCCTTCTCCAGCTCATTTTGCAAATGAAGAAACTGAGGCAAAGAGGGTTAAGTGACTTACCCAGGGTCACATAGCTAGTAAGTGTCTGAGGCCAGATTTGAACTCAGAAAAATAAGTCTTCCTGACTTCAGACCCAGCGCTCTATCCATTGTGCCAGCTAGCTGCCCACAGCTAAATACTGTGTTAGGGATATGTTTGCAACAGTGTAAATTATATTTGGAAAATGCATATGTCCTAGCATTACTTGTGATTCATCCCAAATGAAGCATTCTGATTTTATATTCAGTGTTATTGATGTTCCTTAATTAAAATGGAGATACCTATAAGGTCTGATGAAAGACAAATAGTTGGACATGGACAATACAGATTCTACATTGCAACTGTTGACTACTGTAAACAACTGATCACTATTGTGGATTCCTCCCTACCCCACCATCATACTCCCCATACTATAAGTTTAGTGGCAGTAAGCATTTCTGATGGCTAATTATCCAGTGGAGGTGGAATAGGCATGGTAAAAGACCCCTTGGGTATTGTGATTGAGTTATTATTCTTGTTAAGAGGATAGAGCAAGGGGCAGCTACACAATGGATAAAGCACTGGCCCTGGATTCAGGAAGACATGAGTTCAAATCTGGCCTCAGACACTTGACACTTAACTAGCTGTGTGATCCTGGGCAAGTCACATAACCCTCACTGCCCTGCAAAAAAAAAAAAATTAAAAAGAGGATAGAGCAATTACTGGGTGAGATATAAAAATAAGAGAAAATAAGAATTGGGTTCTGTGAATTGAACTAATGAATATATTAAACAAATGTGTAATCCCAGAGTCACTTTGGTATATAAGAAGAGTGAGAACCTTTGAAGCCAATTCTGTTTTGAGTACATGGAGATTGTGTTCTGGACTGATTCAAGGCTAGTAACCTCTGCCTGTGATGCTATTGAAGAGAACTAGGTAGGAGCCCTGGGTCCTGGTGCAGCTTGAAACAATTCCAATAAGTGGGCTATCATGTGTAGCCTCTCATATTATCTAGTCTCTTGCCATGTATCTAAGTCAATCTGAGGCTCCAAAGTAGGAAATAAGAGAACACTCACAGGAATGGCAATTGAAATAGAGTTCAAAGAGTGTTTGAAATTCATGGGTTAGAGCACATAACAGTACCCCACTGTGACTCTGAAAAGTTGTGGGTAAACCAAAGTTCTACAAATTGAATAATGTTTCAAATACAGCAGAGAAGATTATCAAAGGAAACAATCATAAATGATTTTTAATGTAAGGGGCACACTCTACATTGTCCACAGTGGTTTGGAACTGGAGTACCTTATTTACTAGGGGAAATCCTCTTTGGACTACCTCATGAGAAGCTTATACACTGACTTTACACAATATGGTGATGCCACACCACACAGACCATTTTGATGGGTGCACTTTTTTTTTTTGCAGGGCAATGGGGGTTAAGTGACTTGCCCAGGGTCACACAGCTAGTAAGTGTCAAGTGTCTGAGGCCAGACTTGAACTCAGGAACTCCTGAATCCAGGGCCGGTGCTTTATCCACTGCGCCACCTAGCTGCCCCAGATGGGTGCACTTCTAACATGCACAACATGTTAAAAGGAAGGAGAATTCTGACAAGTTGAATGAGTATAAAAGAGAAAAAAGGAAAAATGGCAATTATCCCTAGATCATAACCAACTTAATACAGTATAGAGAAGTGACTGCAAAACCAAAGGATGTTAGGATATCCCAGATTATTGTTCATCCAAATTTCCTTGGTGCCTTTCCATGAGTAAACTGAGGTGTTCCTCTCTACTATGGTGGGGGGAAAATGAGTTAACTAGGAACTGAAGCCAATGTTCCCAGAGACATACTGAAAGTTATGGCCATTTGGGAATGTATATTGAAAGCATTTAACACATGATTAATTTTTTGGTTATTATTTTGCCATTCTATGTGGAATGGTTGAAAGAACATTGTCTCAGAGCAGCAAGGTGTCACAGTAGATAGAGCCTCAGTCCCATAGTCAAGAAGACTTGACATTTACTAGCTATGTGAGGGCAAGTCATTTAACTCCAATTGAAGGAAGGAAGGAAGGAGAGAAAGAAAGAAAGAAAGAAAGAAAGAAAGAAAGAAAGAAAGAAAGAAAGAAAGAAAGAAAGAAAGAAAGAAGGAAGGAAAGAAGGAAAGAAAGAAGGAAAGAAGGAAAGAAAGAAAGAAAGAACATTGGTTCTAAAGTTAGAAAAACTGCATTCAAATCCTACTTCTGTTATGTGCTACCTGTATGACCTTAACAAATCAATTTATTTTATGCAGCCTTAGTTTATTCATCTGTAAAATGCAGACATTTGATTAGATGGCCATTGAAGTTGTTTCCAACTCTAGATTAATAATCTAATTATCTTTGTTTTTAATTTTTGTGTCATTTGGTTTCATCTAGCATAAAAAAGAAAAATATCAGGAATAGGAGAGGTGCTCAGTTATGAGTTTGAATAGAGAGCTACCTGAACAGCACCATGAATCTGGGTAAAGATAAAGGAGGACTGTGGGAAGGATGCTCTGACAAATAAAGCAAATAGTAGTAATTGGAGAAAGTAGGAAAAACTATGAAACCATATAAGTATGATCTAATCCCTTACAAATATAAAGTGGAAATGAAGGATAAATTTGAGAGATTGGATCTGGTAGATAGATGCCTAAAGTACTATGGACAGAGCTTCACAATATTGTTCAGGAGGCAATAACAAAAAGCATCCCATAGAAAAAGAAGAGCAAGAAAGAAAAAGGCTATCTGATGAAGCTTTACAAATAGCTGAGGAAAGAAGAAAAGCAAAAAGTAAAGGAGAAAGGGAAAGATATACCCAGTTGAATGAAGAATTTCAGGGAATGGCAAGGAGAGATAAGGAACTTTTCTTTCTTTTTTGTGGGGGCAGTGAGGGTTAAGTGATTTGCCCAGGGTCAAACAGCTAGTAAGTGTCAAGTGTCTGAGGCCGAATTTGAACTCAGGTCCTCCTGAATCCAGAGCTGGTGCTTTATCCGCTGTGCCACCTAACTGCCTTAGGAGTTTTTTAAAATTAGCAATAGAAAGAAATAGAAGAAAACAATAGAATGAGAACAAGATATCTCTTCAAGAAAATTAGAGATATCAAGGGGACATGTCATGCAAAAATGGGCATGATAAAAGACAAAAAAAAAAGGCTAGGAACTTAACAGAGGCAGAAGAGATTAAGAAGAGGCGGCAAGAATACATGAAAGATCTATACAAGAAAAATCTTAACATCACTGATAACCATGAGAGTATAGTTACTGATCTACAGCTGGATACCCTGAAGAATGAAGTCAAATGAGCCTTAGGAAACATTCTAACAATAAGGCTAGTGGAGGTGATGGAATTATAGTTGAGTTATGAAATCCTAAAAGATGATACTGTTGAAATGCTGCATCCAATATTCCAGAAAATTTGGAAAACTCAACAGTTATGGAAAAGATCAATTTATATTCCCATCCTAAAGATAGGTAATGCCAAGGAATGTTCAAATTACTGAATAATTGTGCTCATTTCACACACTGGCAAGGGTATGCTTAAGATTCTTCAGCAATATGTGAACTGAAAATTATAAGAAAAGCAGGCTAGCTTTTTTTTTTTTTGGTGAGGCAATTGGGGTTAAGTGACTTGCCCAGGGTCACACAGCTAGTAAGTGTCAAGTGTCTGAGGCCAGATTTTAACTCAGGTCCTCCTGAATCCAGGGCTGGTGCTCTATCCACTGTACAACCTCTCTACCCCAGCAGGCTAGCTTTTGAGGAAGCAGACCAAAGTGCTAACATTTACCGGATTATGGAGAAAGCAAGGGAGTTCCAGAAAAAGTCTACTTCTCCTTCATTGACTATACTAAAGCCTTTGAATGAGTGATCTTCTCCAATCCAACAAATTATGGCAAGTCCTCAAAGAGATCGGAGTACCAGATCATCTTACTTGTTTCCTGAGGAACTTGTATGCAGGTCAAGAAGTAACAGTTAGAACCAACCATGGAATAACTGATTAGTTTAAGATTGTAAAAGGAGTACTATTTTACTTATCTGTAGAGTATATAATGCAAAATGCCAACTTAGACAAAAAAGCTGGAATTAAGATTGTAAGGAGAAATATTAACAATCTCAAATATGTAGATGATACCACTCTGATGGCAGAAAGGGAAGAAGAATTGAGATGCCTTTTGATGAAGGTGAAAGAAGAGAGTTTAAAAGCTGACTTGAAGCTTAACATCAAAAAACTAAGATATTGGCAACTGGTACCATCACTTACTGACAAATAGAGGGAGAAGAAATAGAAGCAGTATCAAATTATATATTTTGGGGTATAAGGGCCAAATTTAGTATGGGGAGAGTTAATTGGGCAGCTGGCTGTAATATTGGGGTAGGAAAGGAGATTAACAGCCTCTTAAAAAAAAACAAAACAGGTTTTATTAATGGGAACAAATCTATAACACAGGTGAAGTTAATAGAGCTAGGGAAAATGAAAAAGGGGATAGACAAACTCACCACCACACCAGCATCTCTCTCCCTTCCTCCCACTTGCAGGAATGAGTCCTCTCCTCCCTTCTCTCTCCCAGAAGCCCCCTCTCCCACAGGAAACAGGGCCATCTACACACACAGCCCCAAGCTAATTGGCTGGCAGCCCTGATTGACAGAACTAACAAGCAGCTCTACAAATGCAAGCTGGCCAGCTTCCAGATGCCGAGGACCACCTGACTTGTCTTCATCAGGCTTCTCATTGTGGCAGGGCTTCCCTACGGTATCTCTCCAACAGGCGGCGGTATTCTAATTCTCACAGTCTCCCCTGTGCTTAGACTGAAGAAACATGGTTTCTTCACATGAAGCAATAAAAAATAACAAAATATCATAACCTATGCTAACAAACAATATGCTAATAACAATATAGGAAAGGGAGAAAGGGAAAATTTTGTCCAGAGGGGCAGTTCCTCATGGACTCACAATTTGACAATGTCTACAGAGGGAAAACCTCTGTAGAAGATACATATCACAGATGGTATATATAGTAACAGAAGGAAAAAACAAAAATGTTCATTTGGAGTCCTTGAAATCTTGTCTTCATGGAGTATTAAGGGAGTCTGGATTCTTTTTTGTTTTGTTTTTTGTTTTTGTTTGTTGGGTTGTTGTTGTTTTTTGAGGGAGTCTGGATTCTGGTCTGGATCCTGGTTGTCTCTGGATACTTTTACTTCTTTAGCTGTTTAACTGCTAGATTTCCAATAATCCTTAGTATAGCATTGTCAGTGATCAAGTTAAACAGTGAGAGGGGCTCAAAGATCACCATAGATGGTGACTACAGCCATGAAATTAAAAGACTTGCTCCTTAGAAGGAAAGACATGGCACATTGGGGTGGCATACTAAAAAGCAGAAATAACACCTTGCCAACAAAAGTCTTTATATAGTTAAAGCTGTTTTTTCCCAGTATCAACGTATGGCTTTGAGTGTTGGGCTTTATAAGGAAAGCTGAGTGCCACAGAATCAGTGCTTTCAAGGTGTGGTGCTGGAAAAGACTTTTGGAACTCTTCAAAAAAAGACAGCAAGGAGATCAAATCAATCAATACTTAAAGAAATGAATTCCAACTATTCACTGGAAGATGAAATACTGAGGCTGAAGCCTAAATACTATGGCTACATAATGAGAAGACAGTACTCATTAGAGGAAAAAAAAAAACCAAACCTGATATTGGGAAAGATTTGAACGCAAAAGGAAAAGGGGATGGTACAGTATGAGATGGAAAGGTATTGTCCGGGAAATAATTAACATGAACAGACTATGAGAGATAGTGGAGCATAGAAGGGTCTAGTCTACTAGATGCATGGGGTAACAAAGAGTCAAACATGACTGAATGACTAAACAGCAACAAAGAAATAACTCCATAATTTGTATTTTGTGGAGAAGAAGGTTTTGCATAGAACTGCATCTTTTTATTAGGTATTCCTCAAAGTTCCTAGTATAAATCATATAATAAACACAAAAATACTGATTGAATGAAAATTCAATCAGGATTTTTGAACACATCCCCAAATTATAAGAATCCATAATGCAAATAGTTTGTATACATTACATTTAATCTAGAATGTATGCCTTCTAGAAATTCAGAAATAAACAGCAAAGTACTCCTTTTTGTCCTGTAAAGGTGAATAAGAAGAGTTAGAAAAAAAAAAAACACATTCAAGGTATGTGCCTAATCCTACCATTTGTTCTATAGAACCGTTATATATGTCTATGAGTTACGAGGACTTTTGTGAGCTAGCTTAAAAATCCACCTACCAAATATAACACTGTTTTCTATGCGCATACCAATTCTAAGTTCCATTGAACAAATAACAAATGAACATTTGAAGCAAAAATGTTCTAATATTATGAGACTTAAAGTAGGCTACATATGTATTATCAACTATTGCCTACTAAAAGCTAATATAGAATAAGGGGACTGTTCAGCAAATCTGATAATGTAAAAATTTGGGTTCTACAAGGCCTGACTGAAAGACTGAATGAATGGAATGTGATGGAGTGAAAATAACCTTAGACTGAAACCAAGAGTCCTGAGTTCTGGGTCTGCCATGATCCTTACCTAAGGTCATTTTCTCTCTCTGATTCTCTCTTTGAACAAGTTCCTTTCAGTACTCAGATTCTCAATTTTTTATCCATTACTCTGTGTTTTCCTGACTGTTGGAAAGAAGTTTTTATAAGTTGTGGGCAACTATGCCTATAAAATCTCTGTGTAGACACAGGAGGGTCAGCCTATGGCAAAATTGTGAAAGTACAATACTTCCTCATCCCTATCTCTCCTCTATCCTTCTCAAATTTTGGTATCTCTGCCTCCCAGGCCACCAGATTGTTATTCTATATATTGGTGCTATATTGTCTTGATCATCCCCTAAGGTTTTAACAGGGACAGCTAGGTAGCTCAGTGGATAGAGCACTGGCCTTGGACACTGGAGGACATGAATTCAAATCTGGCTTCAAACACTTGACACTTGCTAGCTTTGTGACCCTGGGCAAGTCACTTAACCCCAACTGCCTTAAACATCTGGGGCCAGCTCCAGTTGTCCTGATCTTGCCACTAGAGCCAGATGGCACTGGAGGAAAAAGTGGGGCTGATGACTTTGCATAGTCCTCCCTCACTTAAATCCAATTAACAGCAACTCCTGACATTGTGTCCCAATGTCATGGTCCTCTTCAAAAACAAAGAACAAACAACAAGGGTTTTTTGTTTTGTTTTGTTTTTGTTTTTGTTTGTTTTTTTTTTGGCAGGGCAATGAGGGTTAAGTGATTTGCCCAGGGTCACAGAGCTAGTAAGTAAGTGTCAAGTGTCTGAGGCTAGATTTGAACTGAGGTCCTGCTGAATCCAGAGCTGGTGCTTTATCCACTGTGCCACCTAGTTGCCCCCAACAACAAGGTTTTGAAGATGTTTTCAGCACACTCTTCTGTGGGTTTTGCTGCTCCAGGCATTGTCCTATGGCATTATTTGGATTTTTTTTGGAGCGATCATGTCTTGGGTTCAAGAGCTCACTGTCTTTCCTCCACCATCTTGGCTCCGCCCCAGAAGTGAACAACAAGGCTCTGACTGAGAAAACTTTATGGTATGATGACTCTCAGGAGTATTGGAATTTTTCAAGTGAACTTGAAACACTGAAGAGAACCTTAAATCCATAGGTTTTTAGAGCATGAATGGACCTTAGCGAATATCTAAGTCCCAAATTCTTGTTACACATTAGGAAACTGAAGCTTAGAGACATGAAGAGGTTCATCTAAGCCCAGACAATTAGTAAACATCAGAGAGATGATGCAAACTCAGTTATTTTTGCTCTCAATCCAAGATAATCATAGATCTAGAAAGAATTTTGGAGGCAATCTATTTGTAGAATCATAGGATCAAGGAATCTAAGAGTTAGAAGGGACCCTAGTTACCTTTTGTTCAACCCATATTGTTTACAATAACTAAATAAATGACTCTGTAATGGTAAAATTTCAGGTGTTATTGGGTGGGGCATTTGTGGGAAGAGACCCCCTCCTGGGATTCCACAAAGTATGTTAGGTTGTCAGTCCTGTATCCTATCTCCTCACAAGGCCAAGTCTGAGATCCAATTGAAGTTAAAAGGACCTTTTATCAGACTGTTTTAAGGACATTTCCCCCCATCTTCTTCCTCTTCCCTGTCTCTGTTTCTATCTTTCCTTTTACTCTCAATGTTGTTAGGCACAGATACATATCAGTTTTTTTTCTCAGCTTTCCACTGGGACTGAATTTAATCTTGCAATTACCACATTTTCAGACAAACTGTTTCTGACTTTGGATAAAAGACCAAGGTCAAATTAGAATTCTATTTTCTAACGCTGTAAGTTCATAAGGCGATTTTTGTGCGTGGATTGTGTGGTTTTTTTTAAAGAAACTGAATTGCTATTTCTCCTGAGTATTAACAGCTGGCAATTGTGAATTAATGTAGGGAGTACAAGTATATATGAAAAATATCTATTCGTTTTCCTTTGAAATGTTGAAAGGATAAATCACATTTAGATAGCATCCAGCCCATAAAGCAAGGGCAGAAGAAGAGGAAATGTATTTTCTTGCATCTTAGAATCAAAACTTAAATGGTCCCAGACCTGTATTTACCAAGTCATTGACTGTTAATATGATCTACACCTTGAAAACAAATCAAGAGCCTCTGGGATGACCCCCCTAAAGGAGTATACAATGCTTGGATCAGGTAGAACAAAGTTTCAGATAATCTGTTGTGGATGGAGTAAAAGGAAAGATAGAAACAGAGACAGGGAAGAGGAAGAAGATGGGGGGAAATGTCCTTAAAACAGTCTGATAAAAGGTCCTTTTAACTTCAATTGGATCTCAGACTTGGCCTCGTGAGGAGATAGGATACAGGACTTACAATGTGAGTATGCCTGTAAAATTGGAAATCTTCATCATTTTTCTTCACTTAAAAAGGCAAAATGGCCATCTTGGTTAATTGAACTGGTTATATAATACAATGCTCAGGAAGTCTGACCTTTGTATAAGGTATTAAGTTTTATACAGAGAAAAAATTTGTTCAGCGACTGCAGCCATGGACTGACCCCAAACCTCAACTAAAAGATTGCTCATAACTTCATCTATACACTGAACCTTTTACCCCAGCCACGGATGTACCTCCAAACTTGCCCACAGGTCAACCTCAGAATCCAGGAATGGATTAGCCACAGCTTGACCCAATACTGGAGCTATAAACTTTCATCTAATCTTGGTTACAGGCTAACATCTAACCCCAATCACGAACTGACCTTTAACTTTAGTTGAAGACAAATCACTGACTTCTTTTCCTAGCTACACATTGTCCTTTAACCTTGACTACAGTCTGACCTCAAACTTTAGCCTTGAAATGACTACTCCCATCAGCTGTAGACATATCCATAACTTCAACTACAGCCTGACTTCTTGCTCCAGTCCCAAATAGACCGTTAACTTTAATAAGCTCACACAGTAGTTCATAATAAGATGTTAAGAGGATTGAAGATTTCCTCAAAGCCCTTTGTTACAATTAGCAAGGACTAATGAACACTGCCATAATTCTGAGAAATACCTATAAGTGCATTCAAACAAGGCATCTTTTTTATGTCATGCAACTCTTTCATAGTCACAAGCCTTTGGAACCCTTCATCAGAATAATACTTTTAAATGCATAAAATAGAACAGATCACAGAGGAAATAAATTATAGTGAAATAAAGATGTTTTTTTTTTCTAAATTCATGTATTTTCTGAAATCTTTCCACAGGCCTCAGATTAAGAAACCCTGGACTAGACCTTATCCTTACTAAATAAGGACACTTAAGACCAAGGCAGAAGGAAGGCAGCATCTCTCCTGGATTCATCAACCACAACTTCTTTGTGTTATCTCCCAGCCTAACTATTCCCTATTTCTTTCTGATCATATAAGACTACCTCTGTCCCCGTTTTCTACCTTTCCTTTATGTGCTGGCTGCCATTAGTCATATTTTTTTAAATGCTCTAAATCATTATTGATTAAAGAAATGCAAATTAAGGCAACCTTGAGACCTTTTTTTTGCACCTATTGGATTGGCTAAAATAACTAAAGGGGAAAGTGACACAAATTGAAGGAAATGTCAAAAATGTGGGACGTTCATTCACTGTTGGTGGAATTATGAACTGATCAAACAATTTTGGAGAGCAATCTGGAATTATACACCAACAGTTATTAAACTGCCTATACCCTTGACCCAACAATGCCACTATAAAGTCTGTTTCCAAAAATGATTAGGAGGAAAGGGAAAGAACCTATATGTTCTAAACTATTTGTAGCAACTCCCTTTGTGGTGGCAAAGAAATTGCAAGGGTGGAAATTGCAGGGATGTCCATTAATTGGGGAATGGCTGAACAAGATGTGGCATAGAATTGTAATAGAATACTACTATGCTATAAGAAATGAGCTTGATGATCTTAGAAAAATATGGACAGACACACAAAATAATGAAGAGCAAAATGAGCAGAATCAAGAGAATGCTGTATACAGTAACAGAAATATTGTTTTAAGAACAATTTTGAACAACTAAGTCATTTTGGTCATTATAAATACCCAAATGTTAATACAAAGGATACATGAAGGAAGATAGAAAGAACTGATCAAGAGAAATATGTATATACCATGACCATATTTAGGACTGTGTTCTCTAGCCTAACTTGGACCTCTGGTTCTTTTTATTATTATTATTTTTTAACTTTTTGAAGGGCAATGAGGGTTAAATGACTTCCCCAGGTTTACACAGCTAGTACGTGTCAAGTGTCTGAGGTTGGATTTGAACTCAGGTCCTCCTGAATCCAGGGCCGGTGCTTTATCCACTGTGCTACCTAGCTGTCCCTGGACCTCTAGTTCTAAACAAAAGTCATCTTGGCTCTCTTTTCCAATTTCCTTATCTATAAAATGTGTATAACACACTTGTACTGCCTACCTAACCACATCAAGCATAGAGAGAGAGAGAGAGAGAGTACTAGGATGCTGAGGCAGAAAGAGCTGGGTTTCAGACTTACTTCCACTCCTTACTCTCTGTGTGTCCCTGAGCACATTTCTCAACCTCTTTGAGCTTCAATTTTTTTTTTCATTTGAAAATGCACATAATAATACCCCTACTAATACTTCACAGTGCTTTTCAGATACAATAAGATACTAAATGTAGCACTTGAGAGGCATAGTAGAAAAACAGGCTACTTTTACAGTCTGAAAGATCTGAGTTCAAATATTGTCTCTGATATATACTGACTGTGTGACCCTTATTAAAGCACAAAATCTCATTGCCCTCACACACACACACACACACACACACACACATACACACACGTCTTAAAGACTAATTTGCAGAGAAGGCCCATTCATTAAAGAAGCTCCTTCCTGAGAATTCCCTACAGTTGTAAAATCTCAAAGCATTCAAGGCTTTGCAAAACCTAGATAAATATTGGTTATTTTCAGTGTTGTTAGGAAAGCACTTTGTAAATTGTCAAGTGCTTTAGAAGTATACTCTTATCACTATTATTATAGTCTAATCATTGGATCGTGATGATGTTGTTTGACCTCCCTCCCAGATCCTCACAATGGAAATATGACGTATAATTATAAGACTGAGGAGATCCTGACCTCAATTCTCACCTCATTGCTGAATGTGAGGAAGGAAGAAAAAAATCACTGAGACAGAGGTTATGTTTCTTTTCATTCTAGTGGCAAAGAGCCAAGTCATCTTGATTCCTTCAGTCTGCTATGACACATGTATAATGAGGTTGGACTCCCTTAGGTGCATTGTCTTGAATGTAGCAATTGTTCTTGGATTTGATTCAAATCAACAAATAATTATTAACTCATTAATTAAGTGCCTACTATATGCCAGACAGTGTGCCAGCGTTAGACATACCAAGACAAAAACAAAATAATCTCTGACTATTCTAGACCAGGCCTAGTTGAGGCTAATCCAATGATGCAAACTCAAGATTATGATGCAATGAGAATTGCATGGATCATAAAATGCAATCAGAACAATTAAATTCCTAAACCAAGGTCTTATTGTAGCATGGGATTGATCTTGGATTCTAGAAAACTACATCCTCAGAGCTCAAACTCTTGCTGGTCCTAGCTAGCGGGAAATCTTTTAAGAATAGATGAATGGAGGCGGCTAGGTGGCGCAGTGGATAAAGCACTGGCCCTGGATTCAGGAGTTCCTTAGTTCAAATCCCGCCTCAGACACTTGACACTTACTAGCTGTGTGACCTTGGGCAAGTCACTTAAGCCCCATTGCCCTGCAAAATAAATAAATAAATAAATAAATGAAAATTCAAAATTCAAAAAAAAAAAAAAAAAGAATAGATGAATGTGGGCAAGTCACTTAACCCTCATTGCCTGACCAAAAAAAGAAAAAAATGTCTTGAGTAAGGGGGCAGCTAGATGGCGCAGTGGTTAAAGCGCTGGCCCTGGATTCAGGAGTACCTGAGTGCAAATCTGGCCTCAGACACTTGACGCTTAATAGCTGTGTGACTCTGGGCAAGTCACTTAAGCCCCATTGCCCCGCCCAAAAAAAAAAAAAAAAGAATAGATGAGTGACTACTGTTTATACTTTTTTTGTTTATGGTTTTTCCTTTTTTGAGGTTTTCCCCTTTTGTTCTGATTCTTCTTTCACAACATGACTAATGCAGAAATATGTTTAATGTTTTTGTACATATATAACCTATATCAGATTGCTTGCTATCTTGGGAGGGGGGAGGGAAGGGAGGGAGAAAAATTTGGAACTAGAAATCTTATAAAAACAAATGTTGAAAACTATCTCTAGGGACAGCTAGGTGGCGCAGTGGATAAATCACTGGCCCTGGATTCGGGAGTACCTGAGTTCAAATCCGGCCTCAGACACTTGACACTAGCTGTGCGACCCTGGGCAAGTCACTTAACCCCCATTGCCCCACCAAAAAAAAAAACTATCTCTACATGTAAGTGGAAAATAACAAAATACTTTTATGATCTTAAAAAAAAAAGAATAGATGAGTGATAAATTATGGATTACCTTTCTAAAGCCCAGGCTAGTAAAGTTCAGAGAAGTTCATTACCATGAATTTTCCATTGAAGTAATGCTTTGGGGTTTATTGTCTACAGCAATTTATAACAAGTATCTACTATTACAAAAGTATGCTTTTAGAACATCATATTTTTCTACAATAATTTCTTTTAATTTCCTCTAAGAGAGGAAATTGTTTTTACCTCAGTTATAAATGGAGCTACTAATACTTTTTTGGGGGGGGGTGCAATGGGGGTTAAGTGACTTGCCCAGGGTCACACAGCTAGTAAGTGTCAAGTGTCTGAGGCCGGATTTAAACTCAGGTCCTCCTGAATCCAGGGCCGGTGCTTTATCCACTGCACCACCTAGTTGCCCCTGGTACTTTTAAACTAATAATAATAGTAGCTGGTATTAAGAGCTTTAGGGTTTTCTCACAACAATCCTATAGATAAGTGCATCATAATTCCCAATTAACTAATATGGGAATTGAGATTCAGAAAGGGTGAGTGATGTGCCCAGAATGACATAGCTAGTAAGTGGCTGAGGGGGTTTCAAATCCAGTACTTTCTGACTTACACTATTCTATATCCCAATAGAGCTAAATGGGAACATATCATGGCATGCCCAAGAAGCCTGGCAGAAATCAGAAAGTCATTACCAAAATCCCTATTCAACCTCAAGGTGAAGTGTCAGCTTTATGGACCCTGTAGGAGATAGAAGAATACTCCTAACCAAACAAATTGCTGGAATTTTGAGTTTCCTCATTTAGCTTCTTAAACCTCCCTCTGGCAAATGGGGAAAAGAGATGTTGAAATTCCTTTCCCTTCTACTTCCTTTTAATCATGACTTACAAATATTTCCACTTTTAATCAAACTGACCTTACCAGACAGGTGCCTTTGCCTCAGCTACCCTGAATCCTCCAATTGGAGCTGGGCCTGGTTATTCCAGTGGTTGCAGATGCTCTCAGAATGATTAAGGCATTAGTGCATTATCATGGATGAGCAAAGAAGGTGGCCTATAGTTCAGAAAGTTTGCTTTGCATGTGGAAATAGTTTCTCCCTCAGATTCAGCTAATTCCTTTCTAATTAAATTTACGTATAAACTTCAGCAGCCACAGGAAAAGCTAGTTCTTATTGGCTCCCAAAATAGAATACAAAATAAACTTCATCAACTCAACAACTCTGCTTTAACACATTTTGGTCTAGTTTTCAGCTAATGTGCCTAACTTAAATTCTTACACACCCTATGGTTGAAATATGTAGGCTTAGGGAACTTTGAAACCATCTTTTTTTTTTAAAGTGACTTCATAACTCCTTCCCTCAATAAGTGATCGATTATTCCATCAGTGAATCAATTAGCATCTTTTAATGAGTCCCTGCTATGTGCCCAGCATTGTGCTAACTGCTATGAGAAACAGAAGTCCCACTTCTTCATATTGCAAGCCAAGAAGGAAACATACATGGAACAATTAACAAGAATTAAAATGTGTGACATGGAGTGTGAATACAGAGAAGAAAAAGACAAGTTTGGGCTATGATAGATGAAGAAGGCTTCATGGAGATGAGCTTGAGGGAGGCCTGGAAGGGTGGGTAGGACGTAGCATGGTATAATTGAAAGAATGCTAGCTTTGGGGGCAACTAGGTGGTGCAGTGGATAGAGCACCAGCCCTGGATTCAGGAGGACCTGAGTTCAAACCCGGCCTCAGACACTTAACACTTACTAGCTGTGTGACCCTGGGCAAGTCACTTAACCCCAATTGCCTCACCAATAAATAAATAAATAAAGCCGCTCTGATGTAAGATCCTTCCATCATGTCTTATGCATGACCTGTCCACACCACCCTGGCTCCAAAGATCTAGCAATAGCAGCAATTCTACCATGGTTTCTGCCTCCTCTGCCTCCCTCTACTCCTGCTTCTCTTGCTTCTACAAGTCCAAACTTGGGAAAACGTGAGTCTGGATCTAAACATTAGCCCCTCTGACATTCCCAAATATTGGGCAAAACCTACCCAGCAGTGGGGGCAGGGAGATCATGGAAGAGGATACTGTAAAATTTCTGCCCCAACTGGCAAGCATCCATCTCCAGCATCCTGTTCCTGTTAGCACTCATGCAGGAGGTAGATCAAAGGTCATGTTCCATTGAGGAAACAGAACCTGATGATCTCTAAGGTCCCTTCTGGCTCTAAATCTATGGGCCTATATTTTGACATGGTAGAGAGAATAAACATTCCAAGAAGAGAAGCCAACCTGTGTAAAGATACATAGGACAGAATGAGCATAGAATGCTACATGTGGATTTAGATAGGGAAGTAGATTCTGAGGTTTATTTGTTTTGTTTTGTTTTTCCATGCTGGACAGGCTATATGGATTCTAAATCAAAATTTCTGAATCTTAATATCCCATCTGCTCCTTGTTTGTTCTATATTCTAGACCTAGGCAATTTATCTCCCTGTCATAAGGATTCATTAGCTACAGAAGGGAAAGGCAATATCTGGCAACAAAAGCAAGGTATTGGGAGAGGGAATAGGAATAAGGACTCCTTAAACTCTTTATATTTTTCCATAGACTTCATTCATTCATCAATATTTCAATAATGAGTCTATTTCTGACCCTGTGCTAGGTGCTATATGTGTTTTCAGGGAAGGTAGAAGTGCAGAGGACAGAGAAGAAGGCCAAAGATAGGTAAGAGACAATCCCTACCATCGAAGAATGTACACTGGGGAGATGGCACATTCACAAAGCAATTAACTAAGAATGCATAATATAAACACCAAGTTGAGTAGCACAGAAAATCTTGTTATATATTACTCTATTTCATACACTCCTGGATAAACTGGGCTTTTTATTAGAACAAAACTGTTTTAATAATAATAATAGCATTATATAGTGTGTTAAGGTTTTCAAAGCACTTTATAAATATTATCTCATTTTATCCACACAACCCTATGAGGCAGGTGTTATATTATTGTATCCCAATTTTACACATAAGAAAACTAGGCAAACAAAAGTTAATGACTTGCCCAGAAAGATTCTATCACTTTTCTCTGTGCCTAAGCACCTATGGTCTCCCAGGTTTAGAATACACTCCTTCCATACCTTTGACACTTAAAATCCTTATGTTTTTCCAGAAGTTCAGCTCAAATGCTATCTCTGACATGGGACATTTCCTGATTTCCACAGAAATTAATACCTACCTCCTATATTACCTTGTTTTAATTTTGCATATTTTTTTTTCTATTTACAAGGGCAGGGACACATGTTTTTGAAATGGATTGCATAATACCCAATATGTAGCAGATGGTTTGTAGTAAGTATTTGTTCTTTGATGTAGTGAGTTAGTGAGTGAGTGAGTGCTTTGGCACTTGAAGGGAGGGAGAGTGGATAGAGGTTGTGCCTGCTAGAGAAGGCTTAAAGGAGGAGAAGGAAGACATGAAAAGAGTATTGAAGGATGGGCAAAATGTTACAAACAAGTGAGAAGTCTGGTCTAAGAAATCATAGGATTCATAGTTTAAAAGTACCTTAGAGGGGGGCAGCTAGGTGGCACAGTGCATAAAGCACAGGCCCTGGATTCAGGAAGACCTGAGTTCAAATCTGTCCTCAGACACTTGACAATCACTAGCCATGTGACCCTGGGCAAGTCACTTAACCCTCATTGCCCTGAGGGGGTAAAAATACCTTAGAGAAAATATACTCTCATTTTACAGTTAAGGAAACTAAGACCCAGAGTATCTATATATCAAGGTTACATAAGTAGGCAAGTAGCAAAAATCAGAGTCACACCTGTCTTTTGTTTTGTTAAGTGACTTGCCCAGGGTCACACAGCCAGTGTCAAGTGTCTGAGGCTGGATTTGAACTCAGGTCCTCCTGAATCCAAGGCCAGTGCTTTATCCACTGCGCCACCTAGCTGCCCCTCACACCTGTCTTTTGAAACTAAATCTCTAATTTTTTCCCTCATAACAAAGGATTAACTTTCATATGTAACACAAAATCTGAATTTATATTGGTTTTTTTTTTGGTTGAGGCAATTGGGGTTAAGTGACTTGCCCAGGGTCACACAGCTAGTAAGTGTCAAGTGTCTGAGGCCAGATTTGAACTCAGGTCCTCCTGAATCCAAGGCTGGGTGCTTTATCCACTGTGCCACATAGCTGCCCCACAAAATCTGAACTTAACTGTAAGGTCCATAAGGTAGGGAACTATGCCATTTTTATAACTGTGTTCATTTTTACAAGTATACCAGTACTTAGCATAATGATCTATCTGCCACACACTTAATAAATATTTGTTGAATTTAATTGTATACTTACTGTCTCTTACAGTTTTTTGCATCTTCTAACCAAAACATTAGCCTCTTGAGATCCAGGACTATCTTCTACATTTTTGTACAGGGTTAGAAACACAATTAAATGCTAAAAACAAACAAACAAACAAATAAAAGCCTTCTTAATTTAGCATGATAAACCCTGGAAATTGAGTATTATGGGATATTATAAAATTCCAGAGCTTCACTTGGAGATGTCAGAGAGCATTTAATCCAATTCACAGCTGACCAAGTCAAGTCACCAAATATTTATTAAGCACTTACTATGTGCCAGCCACTGTATTGAGTGCTAGGAATATAAAGAAAAGTAAAAGACAGTCCCTGCTATAAAGGAGCTCACAGTTTAATAAGGGTTGAAAGCACAATATAAAGACAATTATGTGCAAACAAGTTATCTACCAGGAAAATGGTAGATAATCAACAGAAGGAAGACACTATAAGTAAGGGAGAATCAGGAAAAGATTCCAGTAGAAGGTGAAATTTTAGTTGGGAGTTGAAGGAAGGCAGGGAAATCAAGAGTCAGAGTTGAGGTGGGAAAGTATTCCAGGCATGAAGGGAAGCCAGAAAAAAGACATGGAACTAAGAAATAAAGTGTCTTGCTTGTGGAACAGCAAGGATGTTAGGGTGTCCCGGGATCACAGAATATGTTGGGGAGGGGTGAAGAGTAAGAAGATTGGAAGTAATAGGGAGCTATTGGAGTTTATTGAGTAGTAGAGGGAATAAAATTTTCTTTTAAATTTTCCCAGTTACATGTAAAGACAATTTCTAACATTCATTTTTTTTAAATGTTGAGTGTACAATTTCCCCCTTCCTCCCAAGATGATAAGCAATTTCATATAGGCTATACATGTTCAATCATGAAAAACATATTAACATATTAGCCATATTCTGAAAGAATACATGGAATCAAAGAGAAAAAAACAAAAAGTGAAAAATAGTATGTTTCAATTTGCATTCAGACTCTATCAGTTCATTCTCTGGATGTGGATAGCATTTTTCATCATGAATCATTTGGAATTGTATTGGATTGCTGAGAACAAAGTCTTTCACAGTTGATAATCACAGTATTGCTATTACAATGTGTACATTGTGTATAATGTTCTCCTGCTTACTTCACTTTGTATCAGTTCATATATAAGTCTTTCCAGGTTTTCTGAAATCATTATGTTTGTCATTTCTTATACCACAGTAATATACCATTACAATCATATAGTACAACTTGCCCTCAGTTTCCAATTCTTTGCCACTATAAAAGAGTTGCTATAAATATCTTCATACAAATAGTCCTCCCACTCCTTTTTTTTAAACTTTTTGGGATATAGACACAAATGTGGTGTTTCTGGACCAAATTGTATGCACAGTTTTATATCCCTTTCAACCCTTATCAGAGACACTTGATATAAAATTTGTTTCTCATCTTCTGCTTTTCTTCTAAGTTTGCTTGCATTGTTTTTGTTTGTGCAAAGCCTTTTTGATTTAATATAATAAAAATTGCCCATTTTATATCTAGTAATACTCTCCTTCTCTTCTTTGGTCAAAAATTCTTCCCTTCTCCATATATCTCACAGGAAAAGTATTTGTTGCTCTCCTAATTTACTTATTGTATCACCCTTTAAGTTTAAATCATGCATCCATTTTGAACTTATCTTGGTATATGGTGTAAGATATTGTTTATACCTAGTTTCTGCCATGCCATTTTCAAGTTTTCCCAGCAGTTTTTGTTCAAGAATGAGTTCTTATCCCCAAAACTGAGGTCTTTGGGTTTATGAAATACTAGATTACTATGGTCATTTACTAATCTATTCCACTAATCTACCACTCTATTTCATAGCCAATACCAGATAATTTTGGTGATTATCACTTTATAATAGAGTTTAGGATCTGGTATGATTAGGATAACTTCTTTCACATTTGTTTTCATTAATTCCCTTGATAAGCTTGACTTTTTAGTTCTTCCAGATGAATTGTTATTTTTTCTAGCTCTATAAAATAATTTTTTGGTAGTTTGGTATGGCACTGAATAAGTAAATTAATTTAGGTAAAATTGTCATCTTTATTACATTGGATCAGCCTACCCATGAGCAATTAATATTTTCCAGTTGTTTAGATCTCACTTTATTTGTGTGAAAAGTGTTTTCTAATTGTGTTCATATAGTTCCTTTTCTTTAATCTTGGAAGGTAGACTCCCAAATATTTTGTTGTCTATAGTTATTTTAAAAGGAATTTCTCTTCCTACCTCTTGCTTTTGGGTTTTGTTGGTAATATATAGAAATGCTGATATTTGTGTGGGTTTATTTTATATACAGCAACTTTGCTAAAGTTGTTAGTTATTTCAACTAGCTTTTTAGTTGATTCTCTAGGATTCTCTAAGTATACCACAATATATGCAAAAAGTGATAGTTTTGTTTCCTCTTTGCCTATTTTAATTCCTTAAATTTCTTTTTCTCTCAGTGATGTAGCTAACATTTCTAATATAACACTGAATAATAGTGATGATAATGGACATAATTGCTACACCACAGATCTTATTATGAAGGTTTTTAGTTTAATCCCATTATAGATAATGCTTGCTGATGGTTTTAGGTATATACTACTTATCATTTTTTAAGAAAAGCTCCACTTGTTCTTATGGCTCTAGTGTTTTAATAGACATGTCTTGTATTTTGTCAAAGGTTTTTCTGCATCTATTGAGATAATCATATGATTTCTGTTGGTTTTATTATTTATATAAATAAGGGCCAACCATGCCGATAGTTCTCCTAATATTGAACCAGTTCTTCATTCCTATTATAATTTCCACCTGGTCATAGAATGTGATCCTTGTGATATATTGCTGTAATCTCCTTTCTAGTATTTTATTTTAAAATTTTGCATCAATATTCATGAAGAGAATTGGGCTACTTTTCTTTATCTGTTTTTGTTTTTCCTGGTTTATGTATCAGGACCATGTTTCTGTCATAAAAAGAATTTGGTAGGACTCCACCTATGTTCCCAAATATTTTATATAGTATTGGACTTAAGTGTTCTTTAAATGTTTGGTAGAATTAACTTGTGAATCCTTCTGGTTCTGGGGATTTTTCTTATAGAGTTAATTGATGACTTATTCATTTTTTTTTCAAAGAGGTGATTATTTTAGTATTATTTTTGCTCTTTTGTTAATCTAGACATTTTGGTTTTAAGTATTCATCCATTTCACTTAGATCGACAGATTTATTGGCATACAAATGAGCAAAATAGTTTGTGATTATTGCTTTAATTTCCTCTTCATTGGTGGTAAAATCACCATTTTCATTTTTGTTATCAGTAATTTGGTTTTCTTCTTTCTTTGTTTTTTAATCAACTTAACCAATGGTTTACTTATTTTCTTGGTTTTTTCCCCATAAAACCAGCTTCTACTTTTACTTATTAGTTCCTTGGTTTTCTTACTTTCAATTTTCTTAATTTTTCCTTTGATTTTCAGGGTTAACAATTTGGCGTTTAATTGAGGATTTTTAATTTGTTCTTTTGTTTGTTTTAGTTGCATACACAATTTATTAATCTGCTTTTTCTCTATTTTACTGATGTAAGCATTTAGAGATAAAAATGTTCTCCTTAGTACTGCTTTGGCTGCATCCCACAAATTTTGGTATGTTGTCTCATTATCATCACTGTCTTTAAGGAAATTATTTATTTTTTTCTATGATTCGCTCTTTGAGATTAGATTATTTAATTTCCAGTTAATTTTTAAACTATCTTTCCATTGTGCTTTATTAAATGTGCTTTTTTGAATTGCATCATGATTTGAAAAGGATGCATTTAATATTTCTGCCTTTCTGCATATGATTGTGAAGTTTTTATGCCCTAATATATGGTCTATTTGGGGATAGGTGTCATGTACCACTGAAAGAAAGATATATTCCTTTCTATCACCATTCAGATTTATCCAGAAGTCTATCATATCTAACTTTTCTAAAATTCTATTCACCTCATTGACTTCTTTCTTATTTATTTTGTGATTGGATTTATCTAGTTCTCAGAGGGGAAAGTGGATGTCCCCCTCTAGTATAGTTTTACTATTTCCTCCTACAACTCATGTGGATGCTATGCCATTTGGTGCATATATGTTTAGCATTGATAATACTTCATCGTCTCTATGTAGGTTTTTGTGAATCTGTATGTGATATCTCTACCTCACTGTAGTGTATGCAGACAAGACTACACTCTCCTACAGATGAGTGGAGCTGTAGTGGAGGTTTTTTTATTTAGTGAATTTTTGTACATCTTTTTCCACTTTTTTCATGGTTCCTTTATGAAGGTAATGACTCTTTTTTCATTATTCTCTTATATAACTTTCATTTCTTTTCCCAATTTCTTTTTCTATTTCTCTTATTTGGTTTTTAATATCTTTTTTGAGCTCTTCCACAATTTCTTTTGGGGCCTTAAACCAATTCATATTTCTCTTTGAGGCTTCAATTGTAGGTGTTTTGACATTGTTGTCATCTTCTGAATTTGTATTTTGATCTTGCCTCTCACCATAGTAGCTTTCTATGGTCAGGGTGTTTTGTTTTGTTTTAATTGGGGGGGGGCAGAGATTTCATGACTTTTAAAGTAGAGGGGGCACTGTCCAAAGCTTCTTGCACCAGGGGCTTGAGGCCCATCTACTGGCCTTTTGAGACAGGGTCTCTGGACCTGAACACCCACCTGATACATTGTAGCTTCCATGGCTGACAGTTTATCTGCTGTGTAGAGGCCTCCAGGCTTCATGGCTTGTCTGTTGTGTTGGGGCCATGGGGAATGCTGGGCCTTGCCACTAGTCTGTTACATAGAGGTTTGGAGGCCTCACAGCTGGCCTGCTGTGCCTCTTGCTTGTTGTATCAGGTTAGGGGCCTTCTACTGGCTTGCCCAGACACTGCTTGTACTCTCCTTTCGCTTAAGTAAGATGGACTTTTCCTGTAGTCCTTCTAAGTTGATTTGGGCTGTAAATTTTTTTCAGCTCTTCATTTTGTGGGGTTTGCCATGCCAGAATTTGTTTTGAGACATTGCTAAAGTTGTTTGGAGGAAAATTTAAGAGAGCTCAGCCAAGTCTCTTCTTTTTCTCCACCATCTTGACTCTGCCTTTCCAAACTTGTGCTTTAAGAAGATTGCTTTAGGGGCAGCTAAGTGGCACAGTGGATAGAGCACTGGCCCTGGAGTCAGGAAGACCTGAGTTCAAATCCAGCCTCAGACACTGGACATATACTAGCTGTGTGACCCTAGGCAAGTCACTTAACCCCAATTGCATCACCAAAAAAAAAAGAAGAAGAAGAAGACTGCTTTAACAGTCGAATGGAAGATAGACTGGAGTGGGGAAACTTGTGGCAGGGATACCAAATAGTAGTCTATAGCAGTAGCCCAGAAGTGTGGTCATGAGGGTCTGTACCAGAGTGGTGGCAATATCAGAGAAGAAGACTTAGACTGTGAGAATTGTACAAGCGGCTATTCCTCTTACCTTTATTTGCTTTGCCAGTGCTTAGCACAGTTTCTGGACCATAGTGGGTGCTTTAAAATTTTTATTCGCTACAGTTGTTGGGGTTTTTTCCTAACAAAGTAAAAATATGCTTCTGTAACTTTTCCCCATCACTCTGGACACATGCCAAACAGTCTAGTACTTTTTCTGTAAGATAATTCTTTGAATACTTAAAAATGTCTATGGTGTTCCCCTTAAGTTTTCTGAAGGTTTAATGTCTCTAGTAACTTAGTAACCTTTATGTGTCATGGTCTTTTATAGTACTCTAACTAGCTAATTTAGTATCCAAAGCAAGAATATAAAATTATGCTGCCCAGTCCTAATAATTAATCTATTTGGGAAAGCAGATGACTATTTGGTATATTTTATGCACCTCTCAGCTTTGTGTGCCTAAACCAAGTACATAACTTACCCTTATTAGGTCTGGTCTCCAGACCCTTACTATACAAGTTGCCCTTCTCTAGGCAAACATTAGCTTCTTAATCTTCTTCCCAAAATGTAACACCCCAAACTGAATATAACCTTGTCGACAAGAGTCTGAGCAGAGCAGAATACAATAGGACTATCATTTCTTTCATTCTGGACAGGATTCTTCTCAATGCAAACTAGAATAGCATCAGAATGGGTTTTTGTTTCTTTGAGAGTAACTAGATAGCACACTGAAAAGAGCACTGGACCTGGAGTCAAGAAGACTTAATTCAAATCTAGCCTTGGACACCTACTAGCTGTGGAATCCTGGGCAAGTCATTTAACTTCAATTGAAAATGCCTCAATTTCTTCAACTATAAAATGGGAATAATAATGGTACCTCATTCCCAGAGTTGTTGTGAAGTTTAAATGAGATAATATTTGAAAAGCTCTTAGCCCTGTACCCATCACATAGTAAGAACTTAATAAAGGCTTGTCCTTCCCTTTTCTTGGGGAATGGGGGTGGGTGTTATGTCAGAAGGTCTTTTGAAATTAAACAGAATTCCAGGCACTCCAGATATACTTGATAGTAGCCTTCAGTGAGGGATAGGACAGTCTCCAAAAACCATGGTTCTCCATAATTGTGCAAAAAGAGGTTCAAATGGTGACCTATCTCTGTCAACTTAAACTAACAATTTTTTAAAAGTACAGAAACTGGAAACTTATCTAGGAATGCAAAGGGGAAAGTACCAGTATCTTCTGCCTCAAGAAGTACATTATCAAACATTAAAATATGGCAGAAACATCTGCTACAGAATATGTCTTTTGGACATGCAATATTCCTAATTCCAAAGTTTATGCATTTACTCTGGTATATAATGAAATCTGGAAGCCCAAAACTGGGACTGACAATGTAATAAGATCTTCAAGCCTTGACTTATATTAGTGGGGCTTCAGTATGAAAGGTTACATTTTCATCATTTGCTCCTCTAGAGTTTGAGAAAACATGATTTGGGCCAAGAGAAAATAAAAATGTTAGATTTGTTTGGAGGGAGGGGACTGCAAAGTAAATTTTTAAAATTATGCCCCTAGAGTGAGCTCACAAAACAAACATACTTGCTTTTGTACCATCCATTAAAACCCCTGCCAGGAATCAAAATCTTAAGAATTTTTTATCTCAAAGATATTTTAAATGGAAAAAGGGAAAACTTTTGATGTCCCAGAAACCAGCCTCTCCTTTCTTACTACAGGGTGCAACAGATACCCAAGGTGAAAAATAAGTTGGGCCTATAATTGTGAAGGAAGAGTAAATTAAGTTGTTACATTTGGTTGTAGTCATCACAAACTTCTTACTCCTACAGAAGCCCAGGAGTCTCTCAGTCTATAAGCAGTTTTTAAGTTGTTACTATGTGCCTAGTACTGTGATAAGAACTGGGGATACTAGAAAAGCAAAACCATAGTCTCTGCCCTCAAGGAGCTCACATTCTAATAAGGAAAATAACATGTAAAAAAATTGTACATCACAGATGTGTGTATACACATATGCATATATATAGAAAACTAGCTTTGATTTACTATTACATGTGCATATATATTTTATACATTTTATATTTATGTATATGTATACATTAAAATTGAAATTTTATTATTAATTCTACCCCATCACCTGTGAACCATCTCATCTCCCAGTGATGTAATAAGGAGGAGCTGAGATGACACATCCCAAGACTTCATTGAAACAATTAGCCAATCAGAAGAAAACATCTATGTTGATCAACAATCTATTTTGTCAGGGTGGAGACAAAATGGTGAAGGAATTGCAGTGACTTACCTGAGCTCTCCCCAAGACCCCTCCAAATACCTTCAAATAATGCCATAAGACAATTACTAGAAAAGCAGAACCCACCAAAAAAGAGAGGGTGAAATGATTTTCCAGTCAAAGATAACTTAGAATGTTGGCTTTTTCCTGCTCTGCTGGTCTCCTGACTGAGCTGCACAGACAGACGCTGACTGGAGTTCGACTCGGCCCGACTCGCGGTTAGCAGCAGCACACACTTGACACGGTCTCTCTCTCTCCCCAAAGGTGGCCTTGGGTTTTGGTGAGTTTTATATGGAATATAGACTAAGCTTAGACTTAAGACTATTTGTTTTGTATTTCTACTTTCCTAGCCCTCTAATCAACATCACCTGGTAACTACCATACAATAAAAGCTCTAACTAAAAAACCAGAAGCTTCTTCCATTTACTAGTCTGGGAGATAAATTAAGGGAAAGGTTAAAGGGGAGATTTATGATCTAATATCCAAATTTAAATCTCACATGATGTACTGGGGTGAGAGTTGAGTGCAGTCCAGTGAAGGCCTGGCCAGCACAGACCCAGCCCCCAGCCCCCACCCCAGCAAACCAGGAGCAGCCTTCAGGAGCCTTTGAATCAGCAACAGCAGCAGCAACTGCTTCTGGAACAAAGCTCACAGAGAATAAAAGAGTCAAACAATTGGCCAGAAGAAGATTACAGGGATCTCTTTGCTACCACTGAGGCAGGACTCTCTTGTTTTGCCAATACTCCTATCCTGGTTGCAGTCTTGGGTAGCAATCTCAGGCCAGGGAGGAGCACAAGCACACTGGAGCTTATGGCCAAAGTGGAGTAGGATTCTGTTCATAGTTCCAGGGCAGAAAAGCAGGTCAGTGGTTGCTTGCAGACTAGAGCACAGGCCAGAAGAGTAATAAACAAACCTCTCATTAAATCATACTAACTTGGAAGAACTAAAAACTTATAAATCCCTAGAAGTATCTCTGAAAATAGCTGTGCAAATCCCCTGAAGCTTGGGAAAGTGTGCACCCTCCACCCTGGAAGCCATGTCCCACTTTAACAAAGAGTTAAAAGTCAAGAAATAGACTGGGGAAATGAGCAAACAGAAAAAAAAAATGCTGATCATAGAAAGTTTCTATGGTGACAAGGAAGATCAAAATATACCCTCAGAAGAAGAAAACAAAGTCAAAGTTCCTACATCCAAACCTTCCAAGAAAAATATGAATTGGTCTCAGGCCACAGAAGCTTTCAAAAAGGACTTTGAAAATAAAGTAAGAGAGGTAGAGGAAAAGATGGAAAGAAAAATGAGAGTGATGCAAGAAAATCATGAAAAAAAAGTCAACAGCTTGGTAAAGGAGACACAAAGGAGACAAAAAATACTGAAGAAAATAACACCTTCAAAAAGAGACTAGGCCAAATGGTAAAAGAGGTACAAAAAGCCAATGAGGAAATGAATGTCTTGGAAAGCCAAATTGGCCAAATGGAAAAGGAGGTACAAAAGCTCTCTGAAGAAAATAACTCCTTAAAAGTTAGGATTTAGCAAATAGAAGCTATTGACTATGAGAAATCAAGAAACAAAGAATCAAAACCAAAAAAAATGAAAAAATAGAAGGCGATGTGAAATATCTCATTGGAAAGATAACTGATTCAGAAAATAGATCGAGGAAAGATAATTTGAAAATTATTATACTACCTGAAAACCATAATAAAAAAAAAAAGCCTAGACATCATCTTCCAAGAAATTGTCAGGGAAAATTACCCTGATATTCTAGAATCAGAAATAAAAATAGAAATTTAAAGAATCCACCAATCACTTCCTGAAAGAGATCCCCAAATGAAAATTCCAGAGCTCCTAGGTCAAGGAGAAAATATTGCAAGCAACCAGAAAGAAATAATTCAAGTACTGTGGAGCCACAGTAAAGATAACACAAGATTTAGCAGCTTCTACGTTAAAGGATCAGAGGGCTTGGAATATGATATTTCAGAGGGCATTATTCTGAGAGCCCTTAACTGGGATTATAACCAAGAATCACCTACCCATCAAAACTGAGTATAATACTTCAAAAAATGGAAATTCAATGAAACAGAGGACTTTCAGGCATTCTTGAAGAAAAGACCTGAGCTGAATAGAAAATTTGACTTTCAAATACAAGAGAAGCATAAAAAGGTAATCAGGAAAAAGAAATCATAAGGGATATTAAAAGGTTAAATTGTTTACATTCCTACATGGGAAGATGATACTTGTAACTCGTAAGAATTTTCTCATTATTAGGGAAGCTGAATGGAGTGTATTTAGACAGAGGGCACAGGTGTGCATTGAATATGAAGGGATGATATCTTAAAAAAATAAAATTAAGGGGTGAGAGAGGAATGCATTGAGAAAAAGGGAAGGACAGAATGGGGTAAAGTATCTCACATAGAAGAAGCAAGAAAAAGCTTACCCAGTGGAGGGGAAGATGGAAGAAGTCCTGGGGAGTGAGTGAACTTTAGTCTCATCAGAATTGACTCACAGAGGGAATAACATACACACTTAATTGAGTATAGTAATATTTCTTACCCTGCAGGAAAGTAGAAGGAGAAGGGGATGGGAGGGGGGTGATAGAAGGGAGGGCAGATTAAGGGAGGGGGCAGCCAGAAGCAAAACACTTGGGGAGAGACAGGGCGGAAGGAGATAGAGAATAGATTAAATGGTATGAAGAGGGAATAGGATGGAGGTAAATACAGTTTGCAATAGTAATAATGAACAAAATTTGAAGCAAGTTTCTTTGATAAAGCCCTCATTTCTCTTTTCTCAAATAGAGAACTGAGTCAAATTTATTAAAAAAGAGCCACTCCCCAATTGCTAAATGACCAGAAGTTTTCAGATGAAATAACCAAAGCTATCTATAGCCATATGAAAAAAAATGCTCTAACTCACTATCGATTAGAAAGATGCAAGTTAAAACATTTCTGGGGTACAAGCTCATACCTATTAGATTGGATAATAAGACAGCAGAGGAAAAAGGACAAATTTAGGGGATATGGATAAAATGAAACATTAATGAACTGTTGGTGGACTTGCAAACTGATTTAAACATTCTGTAGAGCAATTTGGAACTATGGCCAAAGGGTTATAAAACCATACTTACTCTTTGACCTAGTAATACCACTACTAGGTCAGTATCCATAAAGAGATTAAAAACAAAAAGTTAAAGGACCTATATGTACAAAAAATATTTATGGCAGCCCTTTTTTGGTGCAAAGAATTTGAAATTGAGGAGCTGTCCAACAATTGGGGAATAGCTCAACAAATTGTGGGATGACATTATGATGGAACACTATTGTGCTATAAGAAAAGATGAGCAGAATTCTCTCAGAAAAACCTAGAAAGACTTATGTGATCTGATGCAAAGTGGAATGTACTGTAACAGCAAAATTGTAGGATGATCAGCTGTGAATGACTTAGCTATTCTCATCAATTCAATGATCCAAGACACTCTAAAGGACTTAGGAAAAATGCAATCCATCTCCAGAGGAAGAACTGATGGTTTCTGAATACAGACTGAAGGATATTTTTTAGTTCCTTTTTCTTGTTTTTTTTGTCTGTTTTCTTTCACAGCTTGACTAATGTAGAAATGTTTTGGATGAATATGTATAACTCATATTGAATTGTTTGCATTCTTAAGGGTGGGTGAGGAGGGAGGGAGGAAGAGAATTTGGAACACAAAGTTTCAAAAACTGTTGTTAAAAATTGCTTTTACATGTAATTGGGGGAAATAAAATTCCAAATAAATGAAAAAAAAAACTAGAAAAAAAGAATTTGCTTTGTCATTTGTTAATCACTAGAAATGATCTGATCATCCCTAGCTCAGGGGCTTTGGCTACTGAGGAATAATTAATCCCTTTTATTGCAAATAACCAGCCTTGCTAATAAAGGAAACATGCTCATAACTTTTTTGCCTGTTTACCTTATTTTTAGCATGACACTTGGTGATGATGAAGGGATCCAAGCAAGGGACCCAAAGCCCAGGACAATCTCCATAAAGGCTCCCTAGAATGCTCCAGTGGGATGTTTTTGCAGAGGGTCACCCTGGAAATGGACTCTCCATTGGGTCTCACCCAAGTTCTCATAGAAGGTATTATAGGCTCTTTCTCTAAAAGAAGTGCTGGTGGAATCTATAAGTTCTTTAGAAAGAGCTAGTGGATTGTAAGCTCTCTAAGGAGAGCTGGTAAAAATAGAGATCTAGAGTATAAATGCACTATCAAATTGATTGTATTTGGTGTTTCTAATTGACTATTGAGATCCCCCAATCAGACTTAAAGAGTAATCTCAACTATTGAACAATTTTCTGTCACTTCATTTTTAGGAAATTGCCTAGGCAGAGAGTCTAGAAGGCCGGGGGCGGGGGGGGGGGGGGGGGGGGGGGGCGGGGGGGCGGGGGGGGGGGGAGTGCTCACTTTCTCTGCCAGTGAGGACTTAGCTTTCATTTTTACTGAGAGTTAAGGAGGAAAACTCTATTAGGAGGTGCTCCTGTGTCTCTGTGTCTGAATCTTTTTGTGTTTCTATGTTGGGATTAGTGTAAACTAACTTTTGCTCATTACCTTGAAAAGTAAGTATTTGCATAAGCATAGAACATAAGGGGCATGTAGGTGGTAGAGCACTGGCCCTGAAGTTGGGAGGATCTGAATTCAAATCTCACCTCAGACACTTACTAGCTGTGTAAACCCTGTGCAAGTCATTTAACCCCAACTGCCTTAAACATCCAGAACCATCTCTACTCATCCTGATATATCTCTTGTCACTGAACCCAGATGGCTCTGGAGGAGTGAGGTTGGTGACCTTAAATAGCCCTCCCTCACTTAAATCCAATTCACTGCAAGTCATCACATCATCTTGATATCATGGTCCTCCTCAAGAATGAAAGATTGGGGTGGCTAGGTGGCACAGTGGATAAAGCACCGGCCCTGGATTCAGGAGGACCTGAGTTCGAATCTGGCCTCAGACACTTAACACTTACTAGCTGTGTGACCCTAGGCAAGTCACTTAACCCCAATTGCCTCACTAAAAAACAAAACAAAACAAAAAAAGAATGAAAGATAAACAAAAAAAAAAAAACCAACAACGATCAGCCTAAATATAAACTAAGCATGAATTGCTTGTTTGTGAATGTTGTATCTTTGTGGTACCTCAAAATTGTAGTTTGTTGTAAAAAAAAGAAAAGAATATAAATAAACTACTTTTATTGATTTAGAAAGAGAGGGTTTTTGCTTTAGTTTTAAAAGTATCAGACTACTGGAAAAAAAAGTGGGGGGAGGGGTCAGCTTCAATAAGATTTCAAAGAGAGTTAACAATTTGGTTTTTCTTTTTGACCATGAAAGGAAAGAAGTATGTTTAAATCAAGGAGTGACATGAGGGTAAGTGAAACTTAATTCTTATTTATAAATAGCTTAATTAAAATTTTATTTTAAACATTAAAAATTATAAATTAATATTTAATTGGACTCTGAAACTAATTTTTTGTAGATTCTGGTCACTTGTGTTGTCCCCAGAATTTGGAATATTTTTCAATTTCCAGAAGGCTCTCCTAACAATGAATTGTGCAAAAAATGCTAAGTATTATGTAGGTCTAAATATGAACCATCCAAATGATGCTCAAATGATTAATTTAGTTTTTGTCAACCAGAAGTTAGGAAGAATTTTTTTAGAGAATTGCCCAGGGTGGCATGAAAAGGGAATTGATGAGTTAAAAGATAAAGCCCAATTTGTCTATAAGGGAAGAGATAAGGAAAAAGAAAAATCTAAGCCTAAGGCCCAGGCTAGATATTTCTACTGTCTGAAAGAAGGTCATGTTGCTAAGAATTGTACAAAAAGGAGGCAGGTATATTTATGGAATAGGTATTGCCCAAAGAAGAACAATGTGAGGAAAAAAGATAGCCCTTAAGATAAAACTAACCCTGGGGAATATTAGGTATAGATTATTGCTATTAGGCTTAATTTTTATGTTGTTTCCCAATATTTGACTTCAGGGCAATATGTTTAAAAACTGTACAAATATTTTTTCTTTAAAGTATAATTTGATTGAGCTTTCTCTAGATTGGCCTTGAATACAATCAATTTAGAATGTTGAAAATTAATATTTCAAAATTTATGTGATTATTAAACCATTGTATAAGAAAAAGAATTGGAAAATGCAACTCCTGGTTTGGAAATTACAGAATATTATCATTTTTTTCTAAAAACCTATCAAACATTTAACTGAAAATTTTAAACAAAGGTGGGGGATATTGAATCTAAAGAGAAAAATCTGTCTAAATTCTGAAAAGTGAAAAGTGTATCAGCTTTTAATCATTTTTCCCTAGAGTGACAAGTTTATTGTTTTAAAGAGATGAGAAAAAGGGGAATTGAAAATGGCTCTTGAGCATCAGTGAATTTTCAGGAACAGGTGGCAACTTAAATTTATCTGGTTTTTAAGAACTGCCTCCATGAAAGGAGATAGACTTGAGACCAGCTTAGAAGTAAGTCAACTTCAATTTGCAGTAATGTTTTGTGAAATTAATTATTTAAGTAAAACAAAACAAAGAAACAAAGATCTAAAAGCACAGACATTTAAAACAGAATTTCTTAAACATGTGGAGGCAACTTTTTTTTGTTTTTGTTTTTTGCAGGGCACTGAGGGTTAAGTGACTTGCCTAGGGTCACACAACTAGTAAGTGTCAAGTGTTTAAGGTCAAATTTGAACTCAGGTCCTCCTGAATCCAGGACTGGTGCTTTATCTACTGCACCACCTAGCTGCCCCCAAGGCAATATATTTTAAAATCATATGTTTTTAAATATAATAAGAACAATTAAGGGGAATAACTTTTATTAAATAGAAGTTACATTAAGAGGCTTTACTCAAAGAATAGTAGCAGTTCTGGTCATCAGTCATCTACCCATTTAACATATTGTTGAAACCATAATGAATATTTTGAGAATTTATTTGAATAAAATATTTTACTTAAATTTGGAAGGAATTGAATATGTTAGACCAGAAGGGTTTGAACTGTTTTAAAAGCTAGTGTGCAGTATTAGCTTCTGTGGCACTTTTTGTTGTAATAGTACTTTACACTTCCTGTTTAATCTAATTTTCCTCAAATCTATAAATGCCAGTATACCATCTGATATCAGAATTTTATTAAACTGATTTAAATAAGATAAAATTATGTAACTCACATCTGAAGCATAATATTGTTTTGTTAACTATATGAACCAGTTGACACTGTTTTTCATCAAGAGATTAATTTTTAAAACAGTTAATAGATAAGTACTGAAATTGCAAAGCAAAAGTTTAATAAAATGAGTTCTATTGATAATCAGGGATATGATTGGCAAATTATATAGGAAAGCATTGAGAAAGCTTTTTCAGTTAGCAATTTTACAGACAGGGCTCTGTCAAAAAAAAAAAACCCAACAACAACTCTTCTAAGGTTAATACTGCAGAAAATGGCAAATGCTGCTGGTGATGTGAGGCCACCCTCTTAAAGTGTACAGTGAGGCTAAATTAAGAAAATAAAGGAATAGATTTAACTCTTTGAGTGATTAAAACAAGAATAAAAGATTTGTAGGAAGGTTGAAAATGCCACCAACAATCTGAAAATAAGTGAAATTGATAACAAAGAGTTTCAAAAGTGCTGTTATCTAATGGCTCTTGTGTAAATTGAGATTTTGAATGTTATCATTTGTGATTGTAAAATCAGAAGTGATTTAACTTGATTAAGGTTTATTTTAAACTAATTTAAGGGGCAGCTAGGTGGCACAGTGGATAAAGCACTGGCCTTGGATTCAGGAAGACGAGTTCAAATTTGGCCTCAGACACTTGACACTTACTAGCTTTATGACCCCGGGGCAGTCACTTAATCCCCATTGCCCATCAAAAAAAAAACAAACCCTAATTTAAGATAAGATGGAGGGGGAGGGGATGTGGAAGCAAGATGGTGGAGGAAAGGCTGTGACTCTCCCAGCCCTAGAAAACCGGTCCACATACCTCCAAAAGTTATGTGATAAGACAACTCTTGGAGTAGCATAACCCACATAAGAACAGAATGAGACTCTTTTCCAGCCAAAGACAACTTAAAAAGGTGACTGGCACCACCTGCTGTTCAGGCTGAGAGAGAAGCAGAGCATACAGAGCACAACCAGCCTCCAGCAGGCAGCGCCTCCAAAGCCTCAGAATCTTCAGCTGCTTCTTCTGAAACTCAGCTCAAGGACTGGTGAGGGGGTCCAGAGGTTTGGGGGAATAGCTGCAGTCTCTGCTGAAACTGGGGCGGGTACCAGGGCAACTAGGCGGTGCAGTGGATAGAGCACTGGCCTTGGATTCAAGAGTACCTGAGTTCAAATCCAGTCTCATACAGTTGACACTTACTAGCTATGTGACCCTGGGCAAGTCACTTAATCCCAATTGCCTCACCAAAAAAAAAAAAAAAAAAAAAGGAAACTGGGGCAGAGCGCCCACATTCTGAACATGAAGCAAAGTTGAGGGACAGCCACCCAGTGGGGGAGGGGGCACAGGCACATCAAGCTTCTGACCATAGAGAATCAGATTTCAATCAGACCTCTGTTTCCAGGTCAAAGAGAAAGTGGGCCATGGTTACTCATAGGCCAGGCAGGCTAAGAAAAAGCCCAACCACCCCTTGAGCCAAGCTGTAGTTCAGAGCAGTGTTTCCTGGAAGCAATGCTATACTTTAAGAAGGAGTTAAAAGCCAATAAATAGGGGATCAAGATGAGTAAGCAAAAAAAAAAAAAGCAGACCATTGAAAGCTGCTTTGGGGTCAAACTACATGAGAATACACCCTCAGAAGAAGATAATAACAAAGTTAAAGTTCCTGCATCCAAAGCTTCCAAAAAAAAATATGAATTGGCCTCAGGCCTTGGAAGTATTCAAAAGGAACTTTGAAGAGAAAGTAGGAGAGATCGAAGGAAGATTTAGAGAGATGAAGGAAAGAATGGAAAGAGAAATGAGAGTGATTCAACAAAGTAATGAGAAAAAAGTCAACAGTTTGAAAAGCCATATAGAAAAGGAGATACAAAAGCTCTCAGAAGAAAATAATTGCCTAAGAATTAGGATTGAACAAATGGAAGCTAGTGACTTTATGAGAAACCAAGACACAGTAAAGCAAATCCAAATGAATTTTTAAAAAAAGGGGGGGGCAATATGAAATATCTCCTTGGAAAAACAACTGACCTGGAAAAATAGATTCAGGAGAGGTAATTTGAAAATCATTGGACTACCTGAAAACCATGACCAAAATAAGAGCTTAGCCACCATCTTCCAAGGGATTGTCAGAGAAAATTGTCCTGATATTCTAGAAGCAGAAGGTAAAATAGAAATTGAAAGAGTATACCTCCTGAAAGAGATCCCAAAAGGAAAACTTCCAGGAATATTATAGCCAAATTCCAGACACCTCAGGTCAAGGAGAAAATATTTTAAGCAGCTGGAAAAAAGGAATTCAAATACTGTAGAGTCACAGTCAGGATAACACAAGATCTAGCAGCTTCTATATTAAAGGACTTGGAGGGCATGGAATATGATATTCCAGAGGGCAAAGGAACTGGGACTACAACCTAAAATCACTTAGCCAGCAAAACTGAATATAATCTTTCAGGGGGAGGAATGAGACTTCAATGAAAAAGATAGATATAGATATAGATATAGATATATGCATATATACATGTCTTTATATATATATAGGTATAAATATGTATACATATAAATATATACACATATTATATATATATACATACATACACTTTCAGGTATAATTCCCCTTTTCCTCCCAAAAAATGACCTTCCATATCCTATTGTACATGTGTATGTAGCTAGCTCATGCATTGGATATAGTGCTGGGTCTGGAGTCAGGAAGACTCATCTTTCCGAGTTCAAATCTGGCCTCAGATACTTGCTAGCTATATGACCTTGGGTAAACCACTTATCCTTGTTTGCCTTAGTTTCCTCATCTATAAAATGAGCTGGAGAAGACCATGGCAAACCACTCCAGTATCTTCACCAAGAAAAATCCCAAACATGGTCATAAAGAGTCAGACATGATTGAATAATACCTGAACAACAGCAATATATTTATATCTAATAGCATATGTATACACACATATGTCTATACAAGCATATATACACATACACATACATATCAATACATATAATCAATACATATGTACATATACATATATACAAAGAGAGAGAGAGAGATGGAGCTGATGACATACCCAGTTAAGAAAAAAAAGAAAATTGCCTAGAATAGTACATTTCAGGACACCCATGGTTAATGGGTGTAACATGACATGGACAAAGATACAGCAAAAAAGACTAAAAAGAGGTCATCAAAAGCATGAAAAGCTGCAAATAGGTCAATTAGGATTTGGATTGAGGACAGAACATTAGATTTGGCAATGAAGACATCATTGGTCAATTTGGAGAAAGGAATTTCAGTTTAATGAGAAGCCAAATTTCAGAGGGTTTGGAAGCAAGTAAAAGAAATAGAGGCAACAGCTATAAATAGCATGCCATCAGGGTATGTTTTAAAATTAATTTAATTGTTTTTCAATGAACAAAAATCTACCTTCTTGAAAAAGAAAGAAAAACAAAACCTGTATTACAAATATGCATAATAAAAGAAAACTAATGTCTCCATTGGCCATAAATTATACATGCCCCACCCAATGGCCTGAGTCCATTACCTTTCTTTCAAGAAATAGATAGCATGCTTCATGAAATCTCTGAAATCATCATTGGTCACTGTATCAGAGTTTGTAAAGCTTTTAAAAGTATTTGTCTTTACATTGTTGTTTTTATCATATAAATTTTTTTTCCTGAACCTGGTTACTTCATATTATGACAGTTCATATGTTTTCCCAAGTTCCTCTGAAACTGTCCCCTTTAAGGCACCATTATATTCATGATTTGCTAAGCCATTTGCCAGTTGACATGTACTACCTAGTTTCCAGTTCTTTGCCACCATAAAAAAGAATTGGTGTGTGTGTGTGTGTGTGTGTGTGTGTGTGTGTATCCTGATCCTCTTTGATCTTTCTGGGTTATGAGTGGTAATGGGTAGTAATAGTAGTATCACTGAGTCAAAAAGTGTGTAGAGACTAATACCTATGTGGGCATAAATCCACATTGCTTTCCAGAAGGGCTGGAACAGTTCACAGCTCCCCTAACAATGAATTAATGTACCTATTTCCCTACACCCCCTCTAGCTTTTCTCATTTCCTTTCTTGTCAACTTTACCAACCTTCTGAGTGTGAGGTGGACCCTCAGAGTTGCCTTAATTTGATTTTCTCCAATTATTTTTTATTTGGAACATTTTAAAAATTCTTTAAACATTTTCCAATTGAGGAATGACTCTGATTACTAAAAATCTGAATCAGTTTCCTACATACCTTTAAAAATGAGACCTTAATCAGAGAAATGCAAAGATTTTGATTCTATTGTCTGCTTCCCTTTTGAGCTGCACTGGTTTTATTTGTTCAAAACCGTCTTAAATTTTGTGCATGCAAAATTATCTTTTCTAACTTTTATAATCTTCTCTGACTTTTGTTTCATTATGAATTCTTCCCCTATTCATAAAGTGGGGGAGAAAGAGTATGCCCAACACCAGTGCTCTAGGTTTAATTCAAAATGCCTCTACTCCTGTGTCTGTCTTCTCTTGAACCAGAACACAATCACAAGTTCTAATCCTTTCTTTCCTTTGAAAACCTTCTTCCTAAGGTTTGAGAGTTTGTTTTGATTAAGAACTCTCCCTCCTTTTGCCTACTCTTCTTCTCATTCCCTCTCTTTCTCTCTCTCCTTTCTCTTCTGTTGAGTGGAATGTATTTCTTCAACCAACTGTATGTGAATTATTCCCTTCTTTGAGCAGTTCAGATGAAAGTGTCATTCAATTTTTGCATGATTCCCCCCACTTATTCTAATTTGTATAATATTCTATCTGCACAACCCTATTATGAGATAATTTCTTCCACCTTTCTCCTTCCCCTCCCCAAAATGAATACCTACCCTCTTTCCTTTCCCTTCTTATTTTAAGATTATTAAAACACAACAAAATTGCTCCAAGGCTTTCTGTCTTAGACTCCCTCTAGAAGCCTTTAGGAAATTAGGATTCTGAAAGGACACTTGTATCATCTTTCTCTATTAAAATGTAAACTCTTTATCCTTGTTTGGTCTCTTATGATCACTCAGTCACATTTACCTTTTTTGTTTGTTTGTTTCTCTTGACTCCTGTTTCTGTGTTTCAGCTTTGATCTTCAAGAATGATTGGAAGTTTTCTGTTTCATTTAAACCCATTTCCTCCCTGTAGGATTATAATGAGTTTTGTTGGTTAATATATTCTTGGTTGTAAACCTTAATCTTTTGTCTTTTAGAACTCCACACTCTCTGTGCCTTTATAGTGGTGGCTTGTGTTATACAGACTGTGTAATCTCAGTCTTCTTAGTATTTCATTTTTTTTGGATGTTTGAAATATTTTTTCTTTAACCTAGAAGTTCTTGATTTGGGTTATCATGTTTCTGGAGGCTTGTGGGCCTCCTTCAAGGGGAATTAGATTCTTTTATTCAAGTTGACCTCTCTAAGAAGTCTAGGAAATTTCTTTTATTTTTTCTTGAAATATGATGATTAAGTTCTTTTTTTTTTGTCATGATTTTCATGTGGTCCAATGATTATTAAACAATCTATCCTTTCCTGTTTTTCAAGGTTTTATATAAGATGCTTTATGTTGTCTTCTATTCTTCAGTCTTTTTACTTTGTTTTAATATTTCTTGTTGTCTTATGTAACCATCAATTTCTATTTTATCCATTCTCATTTTCAAGGATTCTGTTGTTTGGGTGAAGTTTTGCATCTCCTGTGTCAAGCTGATATTTCCAAGTTTTTCTTCTTTTCCAAGTCTTTCCTATCACTTTACTTTCATTTATAAAATCATTATTGTGTTTTTTTTTTTAAATCAAGCTTCATTTCTTCCAGAAATTATACTCGTAGCCAAGCTCTGTTATTCCTTGAAACTCTGCTCGTAGATATTTTGGAATCATTCTCTTCTACTGAATTTGTTTCTTGAGTATCACGATCTTCATAATACCTCTTTATAGTAGGATTCCTTTTTTGATTGATCATTTTACTCTGTCTTCCTGGCTTGCTTTCTGATCATGGACTTTGACATAGGGTTAGGCTCTACACACTTCTGGAGGGGATATCTAGGCCTTATTATGGTCCTATTTTGTGGCCTCTTAAGTTCTGCTGATACTTTCTCCAGATATTGAGTGTTATGTTATGTTATTCAAGAATCTCAGAGACAGCTTAAGTTAGAATCCTACAAGCTTTTAGTGTGCCCAAAGTGGTCCATTCCAGGGAAGGTCTGATTTAAGATCTCTTAATCTTAGCTTTGCAATCTCCCAACCTGGGTTGGGTGTGAGCAATACAATTGTAGGCTAGCTTTTGGTTAGAGCTCAAGTAGAGTGCTGCTGACCTTACTAGCCAGAAAACTCTGAAGGTTTGAAGTGATATAAATGCAGGCTCTCCTCAGTTTTGGAGTCCTTGCCCTAGTTATTCCACTGTGGGCTTCACACTGGGTCAGTTGGTGGATGTAAGACCCTACACTGCTCCCAGGTCAAAACCATACTGTTCAATTCTGTTTTCTGCTCCCTGCCTAGTATACAACCTCAGGCCCACAACCCCTACTTTCCTTGGACTGCCATCCCTTAATCTACAAAGAATTTGTCACCCCAAGGTGAGGTAAGAGAGAAAAAGTTACCAGTTGGCACCTGTTCCTGCTCCCTGCATAGCATCAGACCCTTCTTCATGCCTTAGAACACAGCCACAGACTTTCATTCATTCATGGTGCTGAAAGGCTCTGTGTGACACTCCTGGCTAAACACCATGTCTGTTGTCCTCATACTACTTTGCCTAGCTTTCCATGCTGACCTGTGCCAGAAAAAATGGCTCACTGTGGATTTTTTTCTTGGATTTCTCAATCATGATTCAGTCTAGTACATATTCTAAGTTGTGGAGTAGCTATGAGCAGGAGCTGGGCTGTATTGCTTCCTTCTACTTCATCATCTTGGCTGATCTCTTCTCAAGGTATTTAACCAAGAACAGGCATAGAAATAAAGGAAGGTATCTACTGGGGAAGGTAGAATCAAGTGAGAAGTTGTTTTTTAGGGGCAGCTATGTGGCACAGTGGATAGAGCACTGGTCAAACCTGAGTTCAAATCTAACCTCAGACACTTGACACTTACTAGCTGGGTGACCCTGGGCAAGTCACTTAACCCCAATTGTCTCACCAAAGAAAAGTTGTTTTTTAAAAATGAAAGAGATATGGGTACTTTTGTAGTAAGAAAAGAAGGGCCTCATACCTGGAGAGACACTGAAAATAAAAGAGTGGTGATGATAGAGGGGGCAATTTATTGAAGAAGATGGGAAGTTTGGGGATCAAATGTGAAAATATGAATTGCAAGGAGAAAAACCACCTCTGCATGTGACATAAGAATGAAGGAGAAGTTTGTGGAGGAATATATTTGAGTAATATGAGATGAGGAGGAAGGAAAAAGAAAGCATCCTCAGCAAATTGCCTCAATTTATTAAGTAAAGTATTAAGGATGAACTCAGTTAAGAGCATTAGAAGAGGGATCAGCCTGAAGAGATGAAAAGATTTGACACTGACATTGTAGTGAGTGGTATGATGAATCATTTACAAAGGTATAAAAGTATTGCCTTGTTGCACTAATGATCCAATTGAGACTATATGACATAAATGTTGATGAGCCCAGTCAGTATGGTTTTATGATTTTCCTCTAGTTCTATTAAGCAGTATGTGATAAGAATAAGGGTGGTGAATGGCTAGTATAATCCAAAGCTGGCTTTTGGCAAGTAATGATCAATAATAGAATAAGGTAATAAGGAACTCAAGTTAGAGTTGAACTGGTTAAGGATATGAGGAGGAAGGGAGTGGAGATACCTTCCAGAACTCTAGAGAAGGAATTAGGGTAAATAAAAAAACCACTGGGATTTCAGAGATTACTGCAAAGGTGCTGGGTCAAAAACAGAGGCTGGAGGTAGGTGGCCAGGATCCAAAGATGAGGCATGTCACTAGGAAGTCAGGGCTGATAATACTACATCAATAAATTGATAAACATTGAGTAAGTTCCTGTTATGTTCCCGACTCTGTTCTAGGCACAAGGAATACAAAAGCACAAAATGAAAGAATCGTTGCTTTAAAAAAAAACTCAAACTCTATAAATGGAGATGATACATACAAATGAATACACATATATTTTGTTTATGTGATGTTATTTGTGATGTGATGATTAAAAATATGAAATACAGAGTTTCTGTATAACAGTCATTTCATTAATTGGCCTACAGATTATTAATAATTGTCATTTGGCCATCTCTCTCATACCAAAGACCCTTAATGGTGGTAGGGTTTCAGTTTACATACCTTTCTAACTGTATGAGGGCCATCACATAGCTATCAAAATGGTTGACATGAATTGGGGGTGTGTTATGTGAAAATGAAGCCTGGAGATAGTGATTCCAGTCACCCAAACTCTTGTTACAAATGGTATCAGAGGGGCAGCTAGGTGGCGCAGTGGATAGAGCACCGGCCCTGGAGTCAGGAGTACCTGAGTTCAAATCCGGCCTCAGACACTTAACACTTACTAGCTGTGTGACCCTGGGCAAGTCACTTAACCCCAATTGCCTCACTAAAAAATTTTAAAAAATTAAAAAAAAAAACCAAATGGTATCAGAGAAAAAATGTAGGACCCCCACCCAAGTTTATCAGAGCACAATGATTCCCACCTAAAGTTGGTTCACCTGGCCAGCTCAGGTTAAATCTCATCAGTAAAGTCCTTTAGCTATCTAGACAAAAGATTCTGTCTCCACCCAAGATTCCTTTGTAAGCTTTGATAGTGTTTGACCCAGATAAATCTTACTTTCAAGAACTTGCCTTTGCAGTTGGGGAGTAGAAGGAGGGAATAAGGACTAAGAAAGAAGGGGGAAACACTGGGTCCCCCAAGATATCAGTTAATAATTATTTCTCACAGTGACATACGTCATAATATATAGGGTATATATGATTATTTATAATTCATTGTTTTGCAACATATCAAAACATAGAATTCAATATTGTCTATGATATATACATATACATTGAATAAATGCAAAATAAATACAAAATTATTAGAGAGAGAAGGAATTGACAGTTGGGATGATTGGGAGCAGGTTAATACAAGGTAGAACTTGAATTAAATCCAAAAAGAAGTAAGGGAGCCTAAAAGGCAGAGGATGAAATCCACACATGAGGCAAGGTTCTCAGCTGAGGGATCTGTGAGAGGTTTGAAGAGAAAAGGGAAGGTTTAGAACAATGTATGCAGGAAGAGCAAAATAAAAGGATTTTCCTGCCAGGTTGAGGTTAATTAGTATACACTTGTAGTGGACCCAGTCAGCTTACTTGCATCTCATTTCCAGTTTTCTTTAGTAATACTAGTAAAAATGGAAAAGCTGGATGGTGGGAGGGTCAGGGTTTGGCAAGACATGAATTGTGACAGGACAAAGGGGGAAGGCATTTAAGAGAAGAGGACAATGGAGAATTGTATTGTATCATGGTTGTATCATGGTTGGCAGGTTTTTGTATCATAGAACAAAATGATTTCAGAAAAATTTAAATGATGACTATCCCGAGGACAATGGAAAGATTCATGGTGGGTCTAAGCAAGCTGTAACATCTTGCCATAGAGGACTTGCTTATAATAATTGTCCTAAAAGATGGTATAAAAAATATTATAACCATTAGGAGTATTTTCCATTCATGGAATAAGAATGAGAAACAAGATAAGCAGCCAAAAGGCACATTGGTGTCCCCAAATTATTGAAACAGTAAGAGATGGCCCCAAACATGTTGGACATGCCCTCTATAGAGAATTTATAAACACTGGCCCTAGATTCAGGAGTTCAAATCTGGCTTCAGATACTTGACACTTACTAGCTGTGTGACCTTGGGCAAGTCACAACCCTCATTGCCCCACAAAAAAAAAAGAGAGAGAATTTATGGAAAGAAAAATAATTTATTTGGACTAGAAAATTGCAGGAATAAAAGTCATGTATTGCAACCTTTATTGGTCAGGAAAATATCTACAGTAAGAAAATGAAGGGGGCAGCTAGGTGGAACAGTGGATAAAGCATTGGCTCTGGATTCAGGAGGACCTGAGTTCAAATCTGGCCTCAGACACTTGACATTTACTAGCTGTGTGACCCTGGGCAGGTCACTTAACCCTCATTGCCCTGCAAGAAAAAAAAATTAACGTAAAGAAAGTGAAGAGTCCACCAAAGTACCAGCTTCCACTCACAAGGATAAGTAATAAAGGAAATTCATTATTTATTAAGAACCTACTTTGTGCATGCCAATCACTGAGAGAAATACAAAGATAAATAAGATGAGGTCATTACCCCTAAGAACCTTAGAATCTCAAAGAAGATATGTTGTACATCAAAATAGATATATTACAAACTCAAATATGGGAAGTACAGAAAAGAAATACAAGGAAAAAAGGGGGGGCAGCTAGGTGGCACAGTGGATAAAGCATCAGCCCCAGATTCAGGAGCACCTCAGACACTTAACACTTACTAGCTGGGCAAGTCACTTAACCCTCATTGCTGCAAAAAAAAAAAAGAAAGAAAGAAAAGAAAAGAAAAGAAAAGAAATACAAGGTGTTAGGAGTTCAGTAAGATAGATACTTCACTTTGATTCTGTGGTAAAATAATGGAATTTGGTAAACACCCAGGGGTTCGACTTAATTGACTTAGTAGTGTTTGAATTGGGTGTGAATAAGGAACTACTAAGTGCCCAATAAAGGTGATTAGATCTTGAATTTAAATTTAGCTAACTCCAAGAAGGTGTGTTCTCAGAGGCTATGGATTGCAACATGAACAGGAGACAGCTCTCAGCCAATCAACTTGAAAAACCTCCCATTTCTGGGAGGAGGACAGGAAGTAGGAAGTAGAGGCTGGAGGATGGGTTCTTTCTCTTTTGGGTCAAGACATTGGCTTGGTGTCAGGACTTCATGTGGACTGTTAGGAAAGCTAGGATTTCCATGCTATAAGGAATCTGTTCCCAATCTTTCTCTCTCTTCACTATCTTATATCTTTTAATAAACTCTTAAAAGCCTAAATTCTTGGTGAATTTATCAGTGATTTTAGCCAGTTTCCCCCCAAAACTGGGGGGGGCACAGATTAGAACCCACATTTAGATTTTTAAACAACACAATTCTATGGAAATATTTTCCCACAGCTAAGAGATTTCCTATATGCTTCCTATGAGAGCATAAATGAATTTCTATATTTTATCAATATAGATGGATAGGTTGAAGCAAATAAGCAAGCATACCTGACTGAGAGAGACAGATGGTCATGTCTGAAAAGGAAATGTCTCCCATTGCAAACACATCTACACATCCAGAGATATATACATACAGTCTCTTTTCATATCTTAAAAAAAAGGAAAACTCTAGAAGAAATTATAAAAACACTTTATCATATATAGATGAATAGGTGAACCTTATTTTAGGAAGCCTGTATTTTATTATTCATGTATCTTTGGGAGGGGGGAGGGTAGGTGTGGGAACAATAACCAGAGCATCTGAGGGACTACAGATAATGGAATAATTTTCCATAGTAGACTGAAGGCTAAAGGTAGAGTAGCCAATCAGATACCCAATGCAGCACAACTTCATGAATAGTAAAAGTAAATCAGACAAATCAGATAAGTCCAGAAGTAATCAGATAGATGATAGACAGATTGATAATATATGGATAGAAGGATAGATAGATAATAGATAGATAGATTGATGATAGATTATTGGGTAGAGAGGAAGAAAGGGAGGTAAAGTATTTAGTGCTTATTATGTTACAGACACTGTGCTAAGCTCTCAGGATACAAATAAAAGCAAGCAAGACAGTCCTTACCCTCAAAAAATTCACATTCTAATGAGAGAAAACAACATATAAAGATGAACTAGAAGTGGGTAGAGGGTACTTAGAGAAGAAGTCCAGAGTAAAGTAATCATGGCTGATGGGGACCCTCATGAAATGGTATTCCAGACTAAAGAATTACTGATCATAAAAGCAAGTCTCAGGGAGGAGAATCACAAAATATGAGAGCAAGAAGAGAAATTAAATATCATCTAATCTACCTTACTTATTTGACAGGTGAAGAAACAGAAGCTCAAAGACATGAAGTGACTTACCCAAAGTCATACAAAAGATTAATGCTCATATCAGGGACGAGAACCCAGACCATTTGACTATCAGTATAATGTTCTTTCCCCTACAAAACACTGCTTCTTATTTTACAAAAGACTCTACTGGGGAGCAGCTAGGTGGCTCAGTGGATTAAGCACCAGCCCTGGTTTCAGGAGGACCTGAGTTCAAATCCAGCCTCAGACACTTGACACTTACTAGCTGTGTGACCTCAGGCAAATCACTTAACCCTCATTGCCCCCCCCCCAAAAAAAAATTCTTCTGTAGACTTCCTTCAAAAAGTGATCTCATCCTGTTCACTTAACATGTGGTCTAATTTGTGTACCACAGGAAAGTGTCTGCTTCATCCAAAAGGGTCTGCCTGTACAAAGAGCAATCAAGAGCTTTGCCTTGCCAGAAATACATGGAATGGTCAGATGTCATTTGACTTGTTTTTTTTTCTTGTCATGTTAATTTCATCTTACCAGTTGGCAATAATGAGCCATAGCCATGACGATGAATATCTTGCTCATAAGCTTGTCTCTTTTGTTTCAGCAAGAAAGCTTACTCAAGGAGGACTAATGAAAATTATAGCTATTTATCCACCAAAGCTATGAAATCATATATTATGGCTCCCAAAGTCCTGGGTTACTGTACTGTGACAAATAGAATTGTTTCCTAAGTACCCTGGAGTGAGAACAGGCATGCAAAAGGAAATTCATAGAAGAGATTTATTTTTTTTTCCTCTCTACTACTTGGTTGCCAAAAGAATGAGCTATGAATACAGCTTGGTATATTTTTTAAGTATCAATCAGGTTCTTGTTAAGAGTTGTAGAGAAGGAATTGTGTCGCATCTACATAACAGACCCCAAATAGAGTAACTAATTCCAAAGTAAATCAAATCCAAAAGAGTTTTAAAAGAACAAATCAAGAAGGATTTATTCCAAATCTTTTCCCAGACTGATACCATTCTTGTTCTCTTCCAGGCTTCATCCCTTTCATCCCAAACACTTCCTCCATTCCACACTTCCCTCTTCCAGACAACTTTCCCTGACTACAACAGACCTTCCTCTCCCACTTCACCTCCATTCTTTCCCCAGCACTTGGCATTGAAAAAGAAGCCTATTCAACAGGACATGATACATCTCTCTATAAGCTCTCAGATAGCAGGGATCTGATCTAATATTTGGCATGTACTTGTTTTTGTTTGTTTTGACTTGTTGTGTTAAAGGGAGAGCAAATTCTTTTTTTAAAGAGGATAAAAGGGGAAAAAGTACAAGCATACTCCCCAAATCAAGGAATAAACAATAGTCCAACATACAAAGTTTCCAGAGTTCCCTCTGCTAATGTGTGCTAACTATTATTAATTTGGTTTCCACAGCCTTTCCTTTGTTCTTTGTCCTTTATCAGTGAAGCTGACCTGCTTTGGTGGCATCTTTCCTCCTCCTGGTTCTTAGCATGCACTTTGGTCCTGTGTTTGCATCTGTCTATAGGATATCTCCATTTGTAAGCTCCCTGTCATCTCATGCTCAATAAGTGCCAAGCTGGACTTGTTATTTCTCCTAAAAACTGTCTCACTTTCCCCTATTTATAATTATAATTGTGGCTTATAGATCACTTTACAACTTCCAAAGTGTTTTCCTCAAAGAAGTCCTATGTTGTAGTTGGATCAAATATTATTATCTCCATTTCACAAGTTAGTGACTTGCTCAAGGTCAGAGAATCAGTCAAGTGGCAAGAGAGTAATCACTAGCCAAAAACTACACCACATTAGATCCTAAGAGTGAAAGTACAACACAGTCTGATGAGGTGTAATTTTGAAGATTTCAAAGCTAAATAAAAAAAGTCATGGTGTCATAAATAGTATTCAAATGATTACTTCAGAAAAAAAGGGGAAGGAAGGTGGTTCTTCAGTTTCAAAAACATTCAGATAAGATCAGCAATCAAGAATTTGGTGACAGTATTTATGGAACAAATTAAGGTCTCATATTTGAAAGTCAAATTTTCTATTCATTTCAGGTCTTTTCATCACAAATGCCCCAAAGTCCTCTTTTTCATTGAAGTCCCATTTTTTCACCTGAAAGATTATATTCAGTTTTGCTGGGTAGGTGATTCTTGGCTGTAGTTCCAGTTCCTTTGCCCTTTGGAATATCATATTCCATGCCCTCCAGTCATTTAATGTAGAAGCTGCTAGATCTTGTGTTGTTCTGTCTGTGGCTCCACAGTATTTTTATTCCTTTTTTTCTAGCTGCTTGCAATATTTTCTCCTTGACCTGGGAGCTCTGGAATTTGGCTATAATATTCCTGGAGATTTTCCTTTTGGGATCTCTTTCAGGAGGTGATTTCTATTTTACCTCCTGCTTTTAGGATATCAGGGCAATTTTCTCTGACAATTTTTTGGAATATGATGTCTAAACTCTTATTTTGGTCCTGGTTTTCAGGTAGTCCAATGATTTTCAAATTACCTCTCCTGGATCTATTTTCCAGGTCTGCTGTTTTTCCAAGGAGATATTTCATATTGCCCTCTATTTTTTTATTTATTTAGATTTGCTTTACTGTGTCTTGGTTTCTCATAAAGTCACTAGCTTCCATTTGTTCAATCCTAATTCTTAGGCAATTATTTTCTTCTGAGAGCTTCTGTATCTCCTTTTCCATTTGGCTTTTCAAGTTGTTGACTTTTTCTCATGACTCTCCTGCATTGCTCTCACTTCTCTTTCCATTCCTTCCTCCACCTCTCTAAATTTTCCTTCTGTCTCTCCTACTTTCTCTTCAAAATCCCATTTGAGTGCTTCTATGACCTGAGACCAATTCATATTTTTCTTGGAAGCTTTGGATGTAGGTGCCCTGAGGTTGTTATCCTCTTCTGAGGGTGTACCTCAATCTTCCTTGTTGCTAAAGAAACATTTTATAATTCTCAACTTTCTTTGCTTTCTCATCTTTCCATCTTTTACTTGACTTTTAACTCCCTCTTACAGTAGGGCCCTACTTCCAAGCTACACTGTGCCATGCTTCAGAGGGTCCCAGTTGTCTTGGTTTGAGGGAGGTCAGGTTTTTTGCTTGTCTGGGCTATTCTCTGGTCTGAAGATAACCTCAAGCCAATTAACTAGCTAGCAAATCTCTGTGTGTTATGTTTCTTAGCTCCAACGAGCCTGTGCCCCTCCCCCAACAGGGCCTCCTGCCACTCAAGATTTCTTTCTGGTTCCCTACTGGGGTGGGAAAGCCAAATTCCTTTTTAGGTCCCACAGACACCATTGTTTTCTCCCCTGAACAGCTGTTCAGCCCTCTCACCCAACCGTAAGCTTAGTTCCAGAAGACGCTGGTGCTGCAGCTGGTTCAGAGGCTTGGGGGCAAGTTTCTCTGGCACAGCCTGCCTGGGGACTGTGTCAGGGTGATTGTGTGGTTGGACTCTGATTGCAGCCCAGCACATCTGCTTCCAAACTATCTTTGGCTGGAAAATATTCTCAACCCATCTTTTTGTGTGTTTTGCTGCTCCAGGGGTTGTTTTATTGCTGTTTTGGGGGTAATCGTGTCAGGAGCTCTGTGTGTTTACTGTCTTTCCTCTACCATCTTGGTTTAGCCCCTCAGAGTCATCGAAGAAAATTCAAACTAAAAAGGGGGAAAAAAAGAAAGAGAGTGAAAAATAATATGCTTTGGTCTGTATTCAGATACCATAAGTTTTTTTCTTTAGAGGCAACATTTTTCATCATGAGTGCTTTGGGATTGTCTTTGATCATTATTTTGCATAGAATAGTAAAGCCATTCACAATTTTTTATTATATAATAGTGCTATTACTATGTACAATATCCTCCTGGTTCTGCTCAATTTACTCTGTATAAGTTCGTGTAAATCTTTCCAAGTTTTTCTAAAATCATTCTGCTCATCTTTTTTTTTGGTAACGCAATAATATTCCTTTAAAATCATATACCACAACTTGTTCAGACATCCCCTCAATTTCTAATTCTTGGCCACCACAAAAAAAGCTGGTATAAAAACTTTTGTACAATTAGATTCTTTTTCCTTTTAAAAAAAAATCTCTGGGATACAGACCTTGTAGTGGTGTCACTTATCAAAGGGCATGAACAGTTTTATAGTCTTTGGGGCATAGTTCCCAAATTGCTCTTCAGAATGGTTAGATCAGTTCACAACTACACTAACAGCTTAGCTTCCACTTTCTAAATGCTTCTGGGTAAATTATACCAGAGCAAATACATCCCTAAAGGAATGTGTTCAGAGCACCCAGTGCAAAAGAAAGCAGGTATCCCTCCCCATAACTGAATATGGCTTTGTTCTCTTCCTTCCTTACATCTGAGTTGAACAACATGAGGAAGGGTACCTTTCAGGAAAGGATGAAAATGGGATGAGGAGGGCAGAAAAAGTTAAGTGAGGAATGCAAGGAAGATGGATAACAAGTTTAATAACAGTTATATAACACTTCATAGTTTTTCCTCTTTTTCTTCTAAAAATGCATGGATATATTTTGTTTGTATACCATCTTTGTCTCCTAATATGGCCCTCTTCTCCCCCTTGTCCAATAAGTCATTCCATAAAACAAAAATTTTTTAAAGAGGAAGACAAAAATTTACCAAAACAAAACAACCTATAAACCACATCCAACTATATATAGTGATCCACGTCTATAGTATCGATACCATCCCTTTCAAAAAAAGGAGATGCATTCTCATATTTCACATCTCTTCTTTAGGGCCAAGCTTGGTCATTATAATTATAAATTATTCATTTAAGGTTCCTTTTTAAAAAAATATTTTCTCTTTACAATGTTATAATCATTTTGTGTATCATTTAGCTATTATTTACTGTACTTTGGATCAGTTCATATAAGTTCTTGGCATGCTTTTTCTGTATTCTCCATATGACAACCCTGCTTTGGGCTCATTCTCCAACCATGTACTCAGATCACAAGTTGGAGTACCCAGAGAGATGCCGAGTACTATCATCTGTCTCTCAACATTCTAGGAATAACCCTGAGGAAATATATTTTTGCACTGTCTATCACAAGCCCCTTCCAAAATACTTCCCTACCCACAATCACCCAGTTGCCTCAATTAGCTTTTAGAAAAGGTGTTTACTAAGGTAATGTGTTAAGTGTAATTGGTATAAATAGTCCCACACACATAAGGTCTTTAGAAACAGTGAGTTAAACTCAGAGTCATGTTGATTGTGAAGCATATTAGTGGGATACACATGTGACAAATGAGTAACCCACAACTCCTGGCATTTTCTGGCCTGGAAGTACTTTCTTGAGTTCATAGGGGACTTTCTTCTCTGGTACAAGGGATAGTGTTACTTAAGCTACCACCACTTTCCAATGATTTTTCTATATCTGTTATAGGTATTTCCATTGATATTGATCACTGCCATCCTGGTAACTACAATACTTAGCATCAACCACCATGGGACATCTAGATCCTTCTTTTTTTTTTTTTTTATTTTAGCAGGGCAATGGGGGTTAAGTGACTTGCCCAGGGTCACACAGCTAGTAAGTGTCTGAGGCCGGACTTGAACTCAGGTACTCCTGAATTCAGGACCGGTGCTTTATCCACTGCGCCACCTAGCTGCCCCCATCTAGATCCTTCTAATTCATAAGATCTGTGCCTGCACATATCCACCTCATAAATCCTGATCAGTCACCTATTTAGAGAAGCAAAAACAAAAATACTGTTACTGTTGCCTTGGCCAGGTGGAAGATAGGCTATCCTTCCCCCAATCCAGGTATCAGAGGCAACTCAAAGTAGTACTGCTTCCTTGTGGCCACAAAGTAAAGAGAATGATATAGGGGCAAGTCACCCCTTTTGAATGCCTACTAAGTTCTAGCTAAGCAAGCCCTGAGTTATTCCTTCTTCTATCTCCATAGCTAATTAGAAAACTTTTCATCTGAACACAGTATATGCCTCTTAGTCACAAGTGACCAGAACTTAATCCCCAAAGTTCCACATAGTACAGTGAGAAGGAACAGAGAATATCTGTGGATTCTTCGAATAATCCTCCCCAACCTCCAAAAGGCAAATCAAAACATGCTGCCTCAGTTGTATTCATTCATAGTCATCATTTCTTAGGGCATAGCAATAGCCCATTTCATTCATGTATCACAACTTATTTAGCTATCCTCTAATAAAAAGGTATTTGGTTTGTCTCCAATTCTTTGCTACTAGAAAGAAAAAAAACTTAAAAAAAAAATTTTGTTTCACAACAACTCTGTGAGGTAGGTAATGCAAGTAACATCCCAAACAAATAAATTGAGAATCAGAAATACTAAGAAACTTGTACAGAGGTATATAGCTTAGAAGGACCAGAATGAGAATCTAAATGCAGAGGTTTTTGTCTTCTATCTTCTAATCTATTGTTCTTTCCACCAGTCATTTCATGTTTCAGTTCCCTTATCTATAAAATGGAAATAATAATTCCACCTATATTACATGATTGCTATAAATACGGCACTTTGTAAATCTTGAAGCCTTCTATAAATCTGAACTAATGTCATTCAACCATGCTTTTCTTTTTGCTTGTTTCCTTCCTTCCTTCCCTCCTTCCTTCCTTTCCTTACTTACTTACTTATTTGTTTCTTCTTTTGCTGAGGTATGTTCCTGGACCCAGTATACAGGAAACAACTTTGAAAGAAAGGCCATGCTTCTCTTTAAAATTCAACTTTCTTTACTATTTTCTTTTTCATTGTTTTATACTGTGAATGTTTCCACTTAAGTCTGCTTTTCAAAATGCACATTAGCCAACTTCAGAATCAGTTTAATACATTATTGAAAGACTTCCTTATCATCAAAAGTCATGAATATGTAGTAAATTCATACAAGTATGTAGATTTCCTCCATCCTCTGAAGTCAGCTGTCAGCTTAGATGTGCTACTGCCAGCCTGATGACACTGCTATGTTGAAAACTCTACCAGCTCACGAGTTCAAGGAATCCTCAATGGATTCAAGATAAACATCATGGGAGACCTGGATGTAGAGACCCCAGGACTAAGATGATAAAAACACAATGATACACAAACTGAGTCTTGATACTTCTCCCAAGATTGGTGGCTATAGTAAAAACCATTTTGAAATAAGTCTGGGGAAAAGGGAGCAAATTTATGAAATGGATAGAACTCCAGAATGACAAACAAAGGAATTATTAACCTGCCTGAGGGTAGTGCTGTCAGTCCTTTATAAGAAACATTCTCATATTACAACAATGAAAACAGGTGGAGAACATATTTAGTGTTAGCTAAGAAACTGAATCTCAGTTCTTCTTTATGGAAAGGAACTATTGATGTTTGGTTTGGGTTTGTTTTTTTTTTAATTCTTCTTCTTTTTCTTCTATGCTCTTCAATCTATTCATCCTTCAAAGACCAGGTCAAAACCAACTTCCTTTATGACATCTTTCTTGTCTGCTCTAGTCTACCCTCCTTCCCTTCTTAAAGTCTGTACCATGTACAGCAGTATTGTTTTATTCTCTATTACACTCTCATTATACTTGTCTTCCCAGTTCTAAGCTCATTCTCCATCTCTGTACCAACCAAAACCCCTATTGTTAGAATCATATGTTCTCAAAGCTAGATTTTAAAAGTCACATCCAACTGCAAACCAAAGCATCAATTCCTTCTTCAAAATCTCCAAGAGACAAATAAATCAGGGTCATAATAAGAATTAAATTATTCCTTGATCATCTTATTTGATGGATATTTATTTGGGGACTACATTGGCACTCAGAATCATGGGAATTTGGAACTAGAAAAGACCTTAGAGATCATCTAGTCCAAGCCCTTAATTTTACAGATAAGGAAAATGAAGCACAAAGCCACAAGGTGAATTGACCAAGGTAGTAAATGGAAACTAGGATTCAAATCTGACTCAGCCAAACAATCAAACAAGCATTTAAGTGCCTAATATGTGTTCCACATTATGTTAGGGCCTGGGGATACAAAAACAAAAATAAATTGTCCCTGCTCTCATGAAGCATATAAAGTCTGTTAGTGAAATAACATGGGGCAGCTAGGTGGTGCAGTAGATAAAGCACCGGCCCTGGATTCAGGAGGACCTGAGTTCAATTCTGGCCTCAGACACTTGACACTTACTAGCTGTGTGACCCTGGGCAAGTCACTTAACCCCCATTGCCCCGCAAAAAAAAAATGAAAAGAAAAGAAAAAGAAAAAAAATAAAATGTACACATGTAAGGAGATACAAAAGATATACAAAATAAATACAATATAATTTTGGGGCGGGGGGCAAGTAGGAACATCTGAGAGGGTCAAGAAAGATTTCATGTAGGAGGTGTCATGTAAGCGAAGGCTTAAAGGAAGCTAGACATTCTATAAGACAGAGGCAAAAAGGGAACATATTCATTGCACAGAATAAATTGTGCAAAGGCACAGAGATGGAAGGTAAAATATTATGTATAAGGAAGAGCAAAGAAACCAATTTATCTAGATGGTTGAATGTGTTAGGTAGAATAATATTAATTAGTCTGAAAAGGAGTTTAAAGTTAGGTGATGAATGTCTTTAAATGCCCATTAGAGGTTAGGAGGCAATATGGTAGAGTAGCTGGAAAAAATATACCGAAGCTCCGTGACTTCCAACACCTCCAAACAAATAAAAGAGTTTATATTTGATCCCAGAAGCAAATGGGAGTCACAAGAGCTTCTTGCAGGAAAGTAGCATGACAAGATTTGTGCTTGAGAAATGACCTTTTGGAAGCTATGTGGTGTATGGATTAGAAAACAAAGGGACTGGAGGCAGGAAATAGATTGGGAAACTCCTAATAGTCCAGGGGACAAGTGATAAGGAGCTAGGAACTAGGGCATTTATCCTGTGAGTGGAGAGGAGATTTATCAAATCCAATCTAATAGACATTTATCAAGTGCCAAAGAGTGCTAGGCACTGTGCTAAGTGTTGGAGATAACATTATTTTTTTAAAAAGACAGTCCCTGCCCTCAATGAGTTTGCAATCTAAACAGGGAGACAACAAAAGGAGGCAGGAAAAGCAAGAGTAGAGAGGAACAGTAGAAGACAGGACACCAAGAGTTACTCAGAGCAAGGACAGCCTATTCCATGGAATTTAAACCAAAGTAATAGATGCAAAGTGGCATGATCTGAGAGTCCAATTTCTGCCCTCTATAAAGGAAAGCATTGGGAGGAGTTCGGTACTCTGCCCTCCAGCTCTCCAAACAGAGAACAGAGAAGGCTGAGGGGAGTGAAGTCAATCAAGGCTTGACTTAGCAGCATGGTGCTGAGTTTAGAAGTGATGAGCTTATCCTGGAGGGGCATCTTATTCCATGAAGTTGAAATCAGGTAGAGCAGTAGATGCAAAGGGGATACATGCTAGAGATGTTGTGAAGGTAGAATCAACAAGCCTTGACAGTGGATTGAATATAGGACTGAGGAAGAAGGAAGAACTGAGGATGACTCCAAAGGCACAAATTTAATTGACTCCAAATTCTATGCTCTTAAGACTCAGATTGAGCTGGGATAGTCTGTTCAAAAGATTACTATGGGAAATGAATACATAGTATTCCTAGCGTTTCATGATACCTTCAGTGAAAAAGACACATGATATTGGGGGATTATACACTTTAGCAAAAAGTTCAAGCCAGGATCAAACTTATCTTTTTTCTAAAGCACTGAAACTAACTAACACCAGAATATTACAGCAGTTCACATGCTGACCCTAATTCAAACTTATATTTTATTCAGTTCAACTGTCTTAACTGCCAGTATCTCCCTCTAAGCCATGAGGAAACTAGGAGTCATATTGAGCATAGTACCTTTTACTCTTGAAATAGACAAATAATTTTAGGAGATTAACCCAAGTTTATAGCACGTAGACAAAAGAAGTTCAGAAATAACAAAGAAATAACATGGGCACCAAACTCAGGGAACCTGGGTTTGATTGCTGGTTCTGATATTGATTTTTTATGCATTCACTGGCATATGATCACTATCACTTCGCTTCTCTGATCCTTAGCTTCCCTAGTTATAAAATAGGAATAATAACATATCTGCCTTACAGGAATTTTATGGAGAAAACATTTTGTAGACCAAAAAGCACTATATGTGTGTATATTTTTTAATTATAAGATAAGCAAACAGAGGTCAATAGCATATTTTTCAACAAGGGAATGTGTGGGAAAACTGCTATCTAAGAAATATTAGAGAATCATAGATTTAGAGATTTAAGGAACCTTAAAAAGTATTGAGTCCAACCCCTCATGTTACAAATGAGGAAATTAAGACCCAGAAAGGTCTTAGGGTCACTCATGTAGTAAAAGTTTGAAAAAGTATTCAACACAGGTCTACCCAACTCCAGATCAAACACTTCAACCACTATATCATAACATCTCTCAAGAAGAGAAAAATAAACAAAACAGAGAGACCATCCAATAGCCTGCCACGGCCATTTTAGTGTTAGGCAATGAGAATCTAGACTAGAAAAATGGCAATGGTGATGGAAAGCAATAAGTATATCCAAGAGATATTGCAGAGAAAGAATGGGTAGGATCTGGAAGGCAAATTAACTACAAATCACACTGTTGTGATATATATATGTCTCCCAAAATTTTGTTTGTGATGAAACACACAATTTAGACATGAAGTAGCAACTTTTTTTAAGAGTGGATTTAGAGGAACAGAGATAGCACCCATATTACATTATTTATTACATTTAACTTTTGTATCATAAAGATATTGTGTCTTAGAAGATATTACTAGAGCATTAAAATCTGAAAAGAGACCATAATTTGATTGGATCTCTGGTAACTTTGCTTGGAACTACATAAGAATAAGCAACAGCATCTTCAGATACAAAATTTATTTCATAGTTTGCATTTTAGATAATCAAATGTCTCTAGGAGAGGCAGTAGGTAGAGAACCAGCCTTGGGAGTCAAAAAGAAATAGCTGAGTTCAAGTCACACCTCTGCCTATGCTGGCTATGTGACTGGGCAAATCATTTAACCTCTCAAATTACCGTAGTCATCAATCTCTATTGGTAGGGGAAATTCCCTTAGCTGGAATTATTTACAACAATTTCACAGGTAAAGATAAAAATCTCCCTTTAATTCCAAAAGACAATGAAATGATATAGAGCAGAAGTAAAAGGACTACCATATATTACCAGCAATGACTCTTGCACAAGAATCCTATGTCTGAGCTTAGTACCAGTATGACCTTGGACAAACTACATCACATATCTGCATATCAGTGTCTTCATCCATAATGTGAAGAGATTGGATAAATGGACTTCAGGTCCTCTTCCTGTTGTAGATCATTGATCCTTTGTCAGGTGATGATTGATTGAAGGAACTGGGTTTATGTGACCTGGAGAAGAGAAGACTTAGAAGTTACTTCAAATATTAAAAGGTTGTTGGGTGAAACAGGGATTGTTTCTGTCATTATTTAGTAAAATGTCAGTACTTTGAAGTAAGTGACTGTCTCACTTTCAAACCTGTATGCCCAGTGCCTGGCCTACAATCAGACCTTAAGAAAGGAAGAAAATTTTATTAAAAGAAGAAGGGGGAAGCTGTGTGGCACAGTGGATAAAGCACCAGCCCTGGATTCAGGAGGACCTGAGTTCAATTCTGGCCTCATACACTTCACGTGTACTAGGTATGTGACCCTGGGCAAGTCACTTAACCCTCCTTGCCCTGAAAAAAAAAAAGAAGAAGAAAGTATTAATTCAATGTAAGGAAAAACTTTCTAAAAACTTGTCCATATATGGAATGGGATGCCTTGAGAAAAAGTTCAAGCTGAAGCTGGATGACAACTTGTTGGGTTTTATCATACAGAGTATTCCTGCTCAGCAATTGGTTGGACTAAATTTCTTCAAAGTTCATAGCCAATTTGGGCATTTTGCAATTTTATGATTCATCAATTCTCTTGGTGATTTGAGTTTGTCAGAAAAAGGACAATGAAGATTTTGTAGTGTCTCAAGTCCTAGTTATTTAAATACAGTCTCTCCCATTAAAATACATACTACTTGAAAACAAGGAGTATTTTTTTTACCTTTAATTGTATCTTTGGTGCATAGCACAGTGTCAGGCACATGGAAGGCCCCTTAATAAATGATTGCTTATTGATTGATCAATTGATTAATTGATTAACTTATCTAGGAAATTGTTACTTTGTAGACCTGGCTAGTCAAAATATCTTCTGGGTTAAGAATAAGAGGAACAAAATGCTTATATTAGAGATTCTGAACACCATCAACAGTGATTCAAAAAAGAGTGGAAGGGGCAATTGTCTCAGAACCCACTCATCCTGTCCCAAAGTTCACTTTTTCTAGACTTTGATAAATCATTGTGTCCACACATAAATTGTTGCCTCTCTCTGAGAAAAGAACAATCTATCAACTTCAGATCATGAACATTATGCAAAACTTAAAAGCTCAGCAAATAATACACAGGTGAGCTCTCAGTTGTTGGAGCCCCTGAAAAACACAGTGATCTGTATCTTTGTCATATCCTTGTGATAAGAAATGACAGGGGAGGTTATGAAGTGCTTTCCATTCCTGTGCTTCTCTCACCCTCTTTTGTGACAGGTATTTGCAGTGATTAATGTTATTTCAATGAACACCAAAAGAACTCCATGTGATTGGCTTCTCCCTGCAGAGAGGGAGCCCATCATCTTGGTTTCCTTCATTTGTAGCTCATTAACTCTCCACTTCTGAAATTCAGTTTTGCAGTTATAGATGAAAAGAAATAAAGGAACAGAAAAGAGAATTCTCTGTTTGTTTGGCTAATTGTATGGCCTTTCTTCCATCAAAATCCACAGTCATGCTGTTGCTGGGGAAATCTGAGTTTAAGTTTCATACAGGTGGCATTATTTTTAAATGTCAGATGTGTTTTTCGTTTGACTGCAAATGTCAGTACTATTTTGTTGGAAATTGCTGTGTGTGTGTGTGTGTGTGTGTGTGTGTGTGTGTGTGTGTGTGTTTTCTCTTCCACTCTGATGAATTCAGGCAGGCCTTCGATCTTGGCCTCCACCTGCAGACATTAATAACTTCACAGACTAAAACAGTATCATTTCTGGGACAGGCATCATGAATAAATCACAGATGAAAAGGAGGCTGGATGGAACAAAAACAGTTTTTTCCTCAGGTGAGTAGGGGGTGTTAAAAACCAGAAATCATTCCAGATCAACACTGGCATCCAGCTTCCCATAGTTTTACATCATAGTATCTTAAACATAGTAGGAGCTGATTACATTTTAAAACTTAAATTATAGGTTATATTATGCTGCAGACATTCTCTTTGATAGTCAAAAAGAGATATACATGCAGACATAGAGAAGTACAAAACCTCTGCGGGATGATTTAAGGGGGACAAGAAAAGCAGCCTCTTTTCCTTAGTCTCCTGCTAGTTACAGTGTCTAAAACTGTACCATGGGCATTTCATATGGAATGAATGGAAAACATTCATTAAGCACTTACAATGTGCCAAGCACCTACTAAACCCTGAAGATTCAAATATAAAAGGCAACAGTCTTTACTCTCAGGGAGCTTATATTCTAGAATAGTGAGAACCAATTCATGATGATGATGAAAATGATGACAATGATGACAATGATGATAACTACTATTTAGAAAGTGCTTTAAAGCTTAAAAATCACTTTACATATATATTAAGTGGAAAGAACCTCTTTATTCAGAATTATATTTTCCCAAATTACAAGTAAATACAAATTTTGACATCAATTTTTTTTAAAACTTTGTGTTCCAAATTCTCTTTCTCCCTCTCCCTCCCCCCCCCGCCAAGAACTCAAGAAATTCAATATAAGCTATACATGAGTAGTCATGCAAAACATTTCCACATTAGCCAGGTTGTGAAAGAAAACAGACAAAAGCAAAACTTCAAATAAAAGAACTAACAAAAAAATTATGCTTCAATCCATATTCAGATACTATCAGTTCTCTCTCTGTAGATGGACTGCATTTTTCATAAGACCTTCTTGGATCATTGCATTGCTAAAAATAACCAAGTCAGTTACAGCAGATCATCTTGCAGTATTGCTGTTATTTTGTAAATAGTACATTTCACATTGCATCAGCTCATACAGGTCTTTCCAGGTTTTTCTGATTGCATACTGCTCATCATTTTTTATAGTAAACTACATTTATATAGTACGTGAAAGAGAGATTTCTTTACAATAAACCCATGAGGTTCATTCTTGCAAAAACAGTAATATGTAACATTTATATAGTACTTTATATCTGACAAAGAATTTTCTTTGCAGTAGCCCAGGAAAGTAAGTACCATATGTTTTATCATCATCAATCAATCATCATCAACCCATCATTCCATCAATCAATCCATCATCATCATCACCTTACATTACTCTTGCCTCTGCCTCAAAATGTTTTTCAGTTACTATTGTTAACTGTTTCCCTCCATCCTATTCCCTCCCCTATGATATTTACTCTATTTTCTCTTCTTTTATCCTATCCCTCCTCAAAAGTGTTTTGCTTCTGACTGCCCCCTAACCCAATCTACCCTCCCTTTTTTTCACCCCTCCCTCCTTGTTCCCTTCCCCTCCTACCCTCCTTCCAGGGTTAGATAGATTATTCTACCCAATTGAGTGTGTATATTGAGCCAACTCTGATGAGATGAAGGTCTTTGAGCCAATTTTGATGAGTGTAAGGTTCATTCACTGCCCTACACCTCTTCCATCTCTCCTCCCACTCCATAAGTCCTTTCCTGCATCTTTCATGTGGGATTTTACCCCCATTTCACCCAGCTCTCCCCTTCCCCCTCCCCCAGTGCAATCCTCTCACCCCTCAATTTTACCCTAAAGATGTCATCATGGGGCAATTAGGGGACACGGTGGACAAAGCACCCACCCTAGACCCCAGAGAATCCAAGCCCAAACCTAGCCTCAGACACAAGACACCCACCCACTGCTCAACCCTGGGCATGCCGCCCAACCCTGACTGCCTCACAAAAGAAAATTATAAACAAAAAATAAATGCTTTACAGATATCATCCCTTTGTAATCAATTCCCACCTATGCCTTCTGTCTAAATTTATTCCTATCATCTGCCCTAATACTGAGAAAGTTCTTACGACTTAAAAGTATTCTCTTCCCATGTAGGAACGTAAACAGTTCAACCTTTTAACATCCCTCTTTATTTCTTTTTCCTGTTTACTTTTTCATGCTTCTTTAGGGTCTGATTTTCTATTTAGTTCAGGTCTTTTCATCACAAATGCCTGAAAGTCCTCTTTTTCATTGAAGTCCCATTTTTCCCTTGAAAGATTATACTCAGTGTTGCTGGATAGGTGATTCTTGGTTGTAATCCTAACTCCTTTGCCCTCTGAATATCATATTCCATGCCCTCTGATCCTTTAATGAAGAAGCTGCTAGATATTTTGCTATCCTGACTGTGGCTCCACAGTACTTTAATTGTTTCTTCCTGGCTGCTTGCAATATTTTCTCCTTGACCTGGAAGCTCTGAAATTTGACTATAATATTCCTAGAAGTTTTCATTTTGGGATCTCTTTTAGGAGGTTATCATGGATTCTTTCCATTTCTATTTTACCTTCTGTTTCTAGAATATTAGGGTAATTTTCTCTGACAATCACTTGTAAGATGATGTCTAAGTTCTTGTTTTGATCATGATTTTTAGGTAGTCCAATAATTTTCAATTTATCTCTCCTGAATCTATTTTCCATGTCAGCAGTTTTTCCAAGAAGATATTTCACATTACCCTCTATGTTTTTATTCATTTGGATTTGCTTTATTGTGTCTTGATTTCTCTTATACTCACTAGATTCCATTTGTTCAATCCTAATTCCTAGGCAATTATTTTCTTCAGAGAGCTTTTCCATTTGGCTTTTCAAGCTGTTGCCTTTTTTCTCATGACTTTCCTGTGTCACTATCATTTTTTCCTCTACCTCTCTTATTTTATCTTCAAAGTCTTTTTTGAACACCTCTATGGCCTGAGAACAATTCATATTTTTCTTTAAATCTTTGAATGTAAGAGCCCTGACATTGCTATCCTCTACTGAGGGTGCACCTCAATCTCCCTTGTCACTAAAGAAACTTTCTATGGTCCACATCTTTCTCTGTCTGCAAATTTTGCCCATCTTTTACTTGATTTTTAACTCCTTCTTAAAGCGGGGCCCTGCTTCCAGACTGCACTGTCCCAAGATTCAATTGGTCCCAGGTGGTACAGTTTAAGGAGAGGTATGTTCTGCACTCACCTGCACTGTGCTTTGGTCTGAAAATAACCCCAGGCCTACTTGTTCTTCAACCAGAAAACAAAGTTTTTGTTTTCCTGGGTTGATAGCCCCAGCAAACCTGAACCCCTCTTTCACCTGGGCTGCCCACCACTCAAGACTGCTTCCTGGTTCCCAGCAGGGGTAAAACAATTGAGTTCTTCCACAGTGCCAGCAGAGACCCTTGTAATTTCCCCCTGGTCAACCACTCAGCCCTCTCACCAGACTGTGAGCTTAGTTCCAGAAGATGCTGGCACTGCAGCCAATTCAGAGGTTCTGGAGGTCTCTTTCTAAATATATTTTCTTTTATTTATTTATTTTTTTTTTGGTGAGGCAATTGGTGTTAAGTTAGTTGCCCAGGGTCACCCAGCTAGTAAGTGTCAAGTGTCTGAGGCCAGATTTGAACTCGGGTCCTCCTGACTCCAGGGCTGGTGCTCTATCTACTGCACTACCTAGCTGCCCCCTTACATATATTTTCTAACTTGACCATCACAACAGCCATGTGAAGTAGACTCTTATTATTATCCCCATACACCTACTGGGCAGTGGTTACCAGAGGAGCATATTTTGTTCTGGAAGGTACAGGTATGGAGGGAGGAAATACTAACTTCAGAGTCAGGAAACCTAGGTTCCAGCCTCTGTTCAGGCTGCTTACTCACTAGCATTTGATTTTGGGAAAGTTATTTTACTTTTATAAATCTTTGAATCTTTTGGGTTAAGAAATTTTTCTCTACTAAAATCCAGCATGGTATATTGGACAGAGTGCAAGATTTGGAATCAGAAAAATGAGTTTAAATTCTGTCTCTTGACACTTACTAGCTGCAGTACTTTAGGAAAGTCATGTGAGTTGTATGTGTCACAGGTATGTCTTCAATAGATAATAGCAATTGCTCATATTGATATAGACTTTAGGAAAGATAGTGGTGCATGGGGATAGAGCACTGGGTTTGAAATCAGGAAAACTCATCTTCCTGAGTTCAAATCTGGCCTCACTTATTAGTTGTGTGATCCTGGGCAAATCACTTGACCCTGTTTGTCTCCATTTCCTCATTTGTAAAATGAGCTGGAGAAGGAAATGGCAAACCACTCCAGTGTCTTTGCCAAAAAAAAAAACCTCAAATGGGGTCAGAAAGAGTTGGATACAATTAGACAACAATAGATGTAGACTTTTAAATTTGCAAAACACATTTTTTTTGCAATCTTCTCTGCTAGGTAGTGTAGGTTTAAAAAAAAATTACTCCCTAATTATAAAATCATATGACCTATTTCATAGATGAGAAAATTGAGTTTCAAAGATTCTAAATGACTTGCCCAAGGTCAGAGTTAGTAAGTGGCAGAGCCAGGATTCAAACAAAGTTTTTCTGACTCTAAATCCACTCCTCACTAAACCATCATAATGCCTTCAATAGATGGTCTCCATTTCAGTCTACAGGATCATCAGCACAGATGGACAGGGAAATAAGGTAGAACTAGCCTTGTGACTCTATACGTGGAACTAGACCAAAGATCATTTGGCCAACACTCTGGAATAGTATGATTTTGCTGAGATCCCAGGCTTAAAATTTCCATTCTACCCTTTGGTTGTCCTGATTCTACATAATCCCCTTGGATACTGGTATTCTAAGGCACCCTGACTCCCAAACTGGCCCAGACATGGGTTTGTACCAGCTTGGATATTGTTTTATACTTCACTTTTGTTTCCGTAAGCCCCAATGAGGGACTGCCTAATTGCTATTATGTGTTAGCCCTTCAAAAAAAAAGATGACATTCTCCTCCCACTTCACTGAAATCAAGGATATCTAGAATGATTTTCCACACTTTGCCTCCTCTCAATATCAAAATATCTCTTCCAGCCATCTCAGATATATCTCTACTTCTTGCCAAGGCTACACCCTCCAGTGGTACTCTCAGTCCTTTCTTCAGCTTCTAACAAAAAGGCTGTTCCTCAAATAATTATTTCTTTCTCCAACATCACCACTCTACAAATTCAAAATTTAAGAAACACAATTCATCATCTTCCCTTCAAAATGAATTGTCTCAGGGTCACTCTGGGGTTCATCCCCTTCTACCTTTGGCTCAACTAAGTCTTATGACCTTAGAAGAAGCATGGACTGGGGGGCTTATAAATAAATATTTGCCTTCAAAGCTGAATTAACAGAAGACTATTGTCTGAATGGGAGAAAACTGGAACTAAGCCAAGTCAGATGGCAACACAGCTAAAACTAGCAAGTATTTTTTAAATCAACACATGTTTTATAATGCTTTTGATTAGCAGATTTTTTTTTTTATCCCCTAGCATTTCCAACAGAAAAAATCTCTACGGAGAATCTTTAAAGGTTTGGAAAGATCAATGCAGAAACAAAACCTGTGCCAGTCCAAATGATCAAAGATGTGAAGAAAAACATTTTGAAAGGGGACTTGAAGATGAATGGAGAGTATCTGAGTCCAATGTGACCTAAGAAATCATTGACAAGTGTTAATTTCAGCTAGCTTCAGATTGGAAGAATCTATTGCATGCTTCTCCTTTTTATATCTGGCTATTTTGATGCTGAAATGCATGCTGGCTTATACTGTCTTCTAAGTCAATGTGGCATTGTAGAAAGAGCCTAGGGACCTGGGTTCCAGTCCTGGCCCTGCTGCAAACTAGTGTCATTTGACTTCTCCAGATTTCAGTTTCTCCATCTGGCTAATAGAAATAATCCCATTCCAACCCACTTTACTTGGACTCTTTACTTAATCTAATAACAATAATAATAAAATAGCTAACATTTTATAGTGCTGACTATGTGCCAGACATTGTGCTAAATGGTTTATAATTATTATTTCATTTGGTTCTCACAATAACCTTATGAGGGAGGTGCTCTTATTATTCCCATTTTACAAATAACTAGTAATGTTTGAGACTGGATTTGAACTCAGGTCTTTCTCACTCCAGGCTGGTTGCTTGAGACAAAAATATATTAGTCCCTGCCCACAAGAGACATCTATTTTATCAAAGTAAACAACATGTAACACATAAAGGATAGATAAGTGATTTGAAAAGTCTACATGAGGGTAATTAGTAATGATAATATTTGCTATGCTCCACCTTCACACCCTATCCAGCCATCTAGCTGTCCATCCATGCTATCTCACTATCTCCCTGCCATTACATACCTATCTGGTTCTAAGGTCATTCTCAGAACGATTATTAGCAAATTCATTGGACTGCACACCCTGAAATAAGAGCCATGTCCTAAGGTCACTGGAATGTCTTCCTTGAGCTAACTGGTAGAAAGAGGCCATTATAGGTCTCTTATTTACCTCTCCTAAATAATAGTCATTTGCATTGGAAGCCACTGACATTTTCAAATGTATGTTAAGGACCAGTTGTCCAAAGGACTAAACATGAGTTCAGAAAAGATTGTCCACAAGTTCAACTATATCTGCCCCAGACAATTAATGCTTCAAAATCTCACAGGACTTTTGTGAAGTAGAACCTTTATGATTATTGAAGGTTGTTTTTTTTTCCTCTCAGTGAAGCTCAGCTTCACCTTCCAGTATGATGAGGACCCACTCTTCTGAAGATGTCTATGGCTGAAGAATACTTTGTCAGAGGACCACTGCCAAAGAAAACAGCTGTGGCCTTCCTTTCATAGATATGAGACCTGATGATTCACAAAATCCTACTCCAGGCTGATGAGGCATATTGAAAGCTGTCACAATCTAGGACTTTTGCCCTTCATCTTGAGAATGGGGTGGCAATGTTATATCCTTCAGGAAACTGCCTTTGGATGTATGTTACATATTGGCTTTTTCTTCAAATTTGTGGTAGTGTGATAGGTACATTTACTATATAAGCATCCATTTAGAGTGCCTCTGCTGCTGGTTTGCGAGAACTGAACAGAGGAGATCTATCACCTCTCAAGCTTCTGACATTATACTTGGCAAATTAGGAGAGGATATGGGCAACAGTTGCACAGTATGGTTAAGTATGGATGACTTGTAATTTGCACTTTTGGAGGAAACAACTACATCAGTGGAATCACAACTCCATTTAAATATTTCAGTAATATTAATAATGATTGCTATATTATATAATGTTTTAAAGTTTACTAATTCCTTCAAGTAGATTACTTTGAGTCTTATAAGTCTGTGAAAGAAGTATGCCAAGTACTACTATCTCCATTGTACAGGTTGAGAAACTAGGACTAAATGAGGTTAGCTTAGATCAATTGCTTTATTTACCCCCACTCCTCCATTTCGGTCAGATTCCCTTCTAGGAAACATAGGCATAGCCTTCTCCTCACAATCAGTTTTTACCCTCTATGAATAATCACTTCATCAAACAGACAGTCAAGTAACCAGTTAGCTGCTACCCTAATTCATTTGGAACTTCACTGCCTTTGACTGGACTCTGTGGATCTTGCAAACCTAAAATATCCCCATAACCTGAATTTAACCACATAAATCCCAAGATTCCATATCAGATTCATAGACCATTCCCTTCACTGGAAATCACTGCTGTCATTCATCCCACCTCCCAATCTGACATTAAAACATGCCTTAATCAGTTTAGCTTTTTTTCAAGGAAAAAGTTACTGAGAAACTTCACTCATACACACACACACACACACACACACACACACACACACACACACACCCTACCAAGGGAAATACATAAGGGAGCACATAGAGCTGAATGTATCATATGGAGAACTTCCTAAGTAGATATTTCTTGAGAGTTTAATGGTTTTCTTTAATATCTCCTTTTTAAGGCTGAGTACAAAATCCTGCAATAAGGAGAGAGGCCAAGGATTCACTAAGTCACTGCCATGCTGCTGATGAAGTAGGAATAAAAACACAATAGTTATGCATGGCTAATGTGAGACTGTTACTATAATGTGAAAAACCATGAAGATTTGCCATGTCTGAGTGATTCAGCTGTAATACAGTGGGAATAACTTGTTTGAATACATTTAAAATCTGTGATTAGCTCCTTTAATTCAGAAACAATGTACCATGAACCCATCATTTCTGTACCTGACTTCTTTGGAAGTCACCTGTTAGGTCACACATCATTACAGTTAGATTACTGTAACTTATAAAGTTTTATGGGGAAAAAAAAGAAGTCACGGTTTTAAAATAGAATTTCAGGTAGTCAACACCCGTGTATAAGTTCCTCTTGCCTGGAAACCCTCCCTTCTTTTCTCTGCTCATCCACATCCAGTCCTTCAAGGCCCAACTCAAAACCTTCCTCCTCCATAAGACTTTCCTAGATCAAGGTGGTCCACAGTAATCTTTCTCCTATGGTCATAGGAGAAAGACCCCATATGATGGCATAAAATGTAATGTTTGTTTTTCTGTTTTAGTCTCTCATCACACATTGCTTTGAAATATCTAGCTTGTGACCATATAATGGTGTTTAACTCTTTGAAATATTGTTTAACTTTATCTGTGTATATAGAGATCAAGTGTTAAAAAATCAGGGATTTGGGGCAGCTAGGTGGCGCAGTGGATAAAGCACTGGCCCTGGAGTCAGGAGGACCTGAGTTCAAATCCAGCCTCAGACACTTAACACTTACTAGCTGTGTGACCCTGGGTAAGTCACTTAACCCCAATTGCCTCACTAAAAAAATTAAAATCAGGGATTTAACAGTAGAATGGACCTTGATCACCTAGCCCAACCCTGTCAACTTACAAATGAGGAAACTAAGAGCCAAAGGAATTAATTAACTTACTCAAACTCACACAGTTAGTAAGTGGAAGAGCTAAGTTCAACCCAATGTCTCTGTTTCCAAATCCAATCTTCATCTCACTATATCTTGCTGTCAGGAAGGGTGAGAAGGATGAAGAGAGGAAGGGAGGAAAAGAAAGGAAGAGAGGGAGGAAGAAGAAGGAAGAGAGGAAGGGAGGAAAGAAGGAAGCAAGGAAGGCAGGAATGGAGGGAGGTAGGGAGGAAAGGAGGGGAGGAAGGAAGAAACTAAGGAAGAGATATAGGGGTGAAGAGAAGAAGGAAGAAAGGTTGGGAAGAGAGGAAAGAAGGAAGGAAAGTAAGAAGGAAGGAAGGAAAGAAGGAAGGAAGGAAGGAAGGAAGGAAGGAAGGAAGGAAGGAAGGAAGGAAGGAAGGAAGGAAGGAAGGAAGGAAGGAAGGGAGGAAAAAAGAAGAGAGGGAGGAAGGGATGGAAGGAGGGAATAAAAAAGGAAAGACTATAGAGGCCATTTCCTTCTCCAGCTCATTTTACAGATTAGGAAAATGAGGCAAATACAGTTAATTGACTTGCCCAGTAAGTGTTTGAGGCCATATTTGAAATTAGGAAGATGAGTCTTCCTTCCTTACCTTCCATTATTACCTGGTTTATGGTAGTTGCAGGTGTTTTTTTGTTTGTTTGTTTTTTATCTGGGGTGGAGGGTTGGGGGCATTGTTTGTTTTTCCAGTAATATTATAAGCTTTTTATGAACAAGAATCATATGCCTTATATTTCCTTCATATGGTCCCAAGTACCAAAACTACTACAGGTCATTTATATAACTAGTGGTCAAAAATACTTATTCATACATCTAGAGCTGGAACAGACCCCACAGGCCATCTAGTCCCACCTTCTAATTTTACAGATAAGAAAACTGAAGCCCATTGAGGGTAAGTAACTTGTACTTTAAGTTATGCAAAATGGGAAACAACTGAGGTACCATTTGAACCTTTAACTCCAGAGCCCCAGCTTTTCTACTGCACATAGATACTGAATTGAATTGAAAGGGGTTTATTTGATAGTTTTTGTAATGAAGTTTCTTTAGGGCACCTGGAAAGGCTAAGTAAAATCACAGGATGTTATGACAGGCAGAGGAGCAGCAATTCAGACATATGGATTGGTTCATTGGAGAAATATCATTCTGTAGATTAAATATGCATATTTTTGATTGCTGTACTTTTATCCTTTGAAGACTGAAAGATTTCATTAAGATGATTTCAATTTAAGCAAAGATGTTCAATATATTTATCAACTTTGCTACTTTCTATTTACTATCACTCCAATTCAATCCTATCTCTATTTCGCCACTCTCGATTTGTGGAAAGGATCATTTTCCATTTCAATACATACTAGAACTATAAGAATGGGGTCAAAATCATAGACTTTGCTTTAGAGGTCATTTTTGTCTTTGGTGTGTCCTGATTCTAAATCATTCAATTCAGCAGACCTGTATTGAGATCCTACCCTATGCAAGTCCTCTGCTAGGCTCTCCAGTGGTTACAAAATGATGTAACTTTGCTAAGGTGCTTACACCTCTCCAGATAGAAGAGAGATCTGGTCCTAGCAGTTCCCTCATAATAATAAATAACATTTATATAGCACTTACTATGTGCCAGACACTGTTCTAAGTGTTTCACAGATATTGTCTCATTGAATCCTCACAAAAATCTTCAGAGGTAAGTGTTACTACTATCTCCATTTTACAAATGAGGCAAACAGGGGTTCAGTGATTTGCCCAGAGTCACACAACTAGTAAGTGCCTGAGGGCAGAACTGAACTCAGGTCTTCCTGACTCCAGGCTCAGCTGTCTATCCATTTTACTGCTTAGATGCCCCATATACCTTTTCATACATTTGCTGTTGGAGACAGTTGCCAGAGTTGTTCTTTTTTATCCCTGTCATGATAATTTTTCTTTTGTTATCATAAAAGTATTTTATTATTTTCTAGTTACATGTAGAGAATATTTTCAACATTTGTTTTATAAGATTTCTAGTTCCTCAAGGGGTGAAATCCAACATAAAAGAAACAGGAAAGGGCTTATGGAGTGGGGGAAGAGGTGGGGGAGGAGCAGGGCAGTAAATGAATTTTACACTCATCAGAATAGGCTCAAAGACCTTAGTCTCAGTAGATTTGGCTCAAAGAGGGATTAACACACACACATACACACCCAATTGGGTGGAGTAATCTATTTAAATTGGGCAGTAAATGAGCCTAACCCTCATCAGAATTTGCTCAAAGACCTTAATATCATCAGAATTGGCTCAAGGAGGGAATAACATATACACTTAATAGGAAGGGAAGGGGATAAAGAGGGAGGGGCAAAAGAAGGGAGGCCACATTGGGAGAAGAGACAGTCAGAAGCAAATCCCTTTTGAAGAGGGATAGGGTGTAAGAAGATAGATAATAGAGTAAATATCATTCAGAAGGGAATAGGATGGAGGGAAACAGTTAACAGTAATAATTATGAAAAAGAAAAAAGGGGGAAAGTTGTACAAAAAATATTTATAGTAACTCTTTGTGGTGGCTAAGAATTAGAAATCAAAGGAATGTCATCAGTTGGGGAATGACTGAAGAAGCTGTGGTATATGATTGTAATGGAATATTATTGTTATATAAGAAATGAAAAGCAGGATGATTTCAGAAAAACCTGAAAAGACTCATATGAACTGATCAGAACTGGGAGGACATTGTGCACAGTGACAGCACTATTGTTCTATGAGCAATTGTGAATGGCTGAGCTACTTTCAGCAATACAAAAATCCAAAACAATCCCAAAGGGCTAATGATGAAGCATACTATCCACCTCCAGAGAAAGAACTGATATTGATTGAACACAGACTAAAGAAAAGAGTACTTGTGCATTGTACATATATAACCTATATCAGATTGGCTGCTGTCTTGTGGAGCGGGGAGGAAAGGGAGGGAGAAAAATTTGGAACTCCAAATCTTATGAAAATGAATGTTGAAAACTATCTTTACATGTAAGTGGAAAAAACAAAATAAATGTTTGTTACACACACACACACACACACACACACACACACACACACGATTTCTTGTCCAAATTTTTCTCCCTCCTCCCCTTCCCTTCCCTCTCCCCAAAACAGCAAGCAATCTAATATAGGTTACATATGTACAATCACATTAAACATATTTCTGCATTAATATGACAATTTTTCTTTTGACAAATTAAGCCACCCCATAAAAATATTAAAATTGGTGTTGATATCTATTCATAAGATATACATATCCATTCATAAGACATGGACTTTGCCCTCAAAGAGGTTATAGTATTTTTGAGGAGATAAGGCATTTGTACAAATAAATATACTATAATATAGGATGAACTAAATCCCAAAGACTGCTGTAAGAGGACAATAACATTGCTTCTGATGGATAGGGAGACCCTTAACTCTAAGCAGGCTAGATTTTACAGTGAAGGTGATACTAAGTTGAGCATTGAAAAGTTTCAACCAATGGAGATGTCGTAGGGAAGGGATTATATGTGATTGGAAAGAAGAGTCACAAAAGTAGGAAACCAGAGGGAGACAACAGAGAATTTGCTTTGGCTGCAAACTAGAGTACATGTAAAGAAATAGTAGAAAATGGAGCAGAAAACAAAGGCTGTGACCTGAATAGAACTTCAAAGCACTAAGTGACCTAAACATGACAAACCCTTAATGGAGCCAGGCTGGATCCAGCTCTGAGCTCTGTACTTGGTTTAGGGAGTAGACCTTTGTTGACCCTTTCCTACTAGCTCCCACCATGTACCTCTACACTGGCGATTGAAAAAACCCCACTGACTTTTTGTCCCAGTATTACTCTTCTGGCTTTGTTTATACTTTGATGTACCTGCTTTCTCTTTCTCTGTGAATGAACTTTGCCCACTAAAGATATGATCCTAGATGTTTACCTACAGACTTATGTATATGAAAGGGGTCCTGATAGCAAATTTATTCAGTCTTCCACAAAGTAGTTTCAACTCTTCTTCAAAGGCAAATTTCACATCACTCTCTTTAGTGATGAGATTGACTCAGACTGGTCCCCTGGCGCTTTAATTGGAATGAAATAAGGTGCTCATAAGTCATTTAAAAGTTTGTTTATTTGTTTGGTTTAAGAGGTTTACTTAGCCACGGACAGCTAGATAGTACAGCATAGAGTGCCAGGACTGGAGTCAGGAAGACTCATCTTCATGAGTCAAATTTGGCCTCAGACAGAAACAAGCTGTATGACTTTGGACAAGTCACTTAACCTTGTTTGCCTCAGTTTACTCATATGTAAAATGAGCTTGAGAAGGAAATGGCAAACCACTCCAGCATCTTTGCCAAGAAAACCCCAAGCAGAGTCACAGAGTTGAACATGACTGAAACAACTGAACAAGAACAATTACTTAGTTGTAGCATAGGAGGGATTACTCCACAAGATTATAACACTATAACAGCACCACCACCTCTCTCCCTTTTACCATATAATAGGTATTTCAACATTTACTATATGAACCTTATCTCATTCATTAGACAAACTCCTTAAAGGAACTTTTTTCCCTTTTGTCTTTGTATCTTCAGTGCTAGTAGTGTTACACATGGGCACTCCCTCCACTCCTATGAATTGCAACTTTTGCAAGACTTCCCATCTCATGCAACTCTTCCCCTTGTCCTCCAATAAATCCTCCAGAAAAAGCCATCCAGTGTGCTTGGGCTCTTTTCTTGACATTAGATATCAATGAAAGATACCACCTGTCCATCATCCATCTCTCATTCTGCTACATAATTAATGCACCTCCTTTTCTGGTGATACATCTTTCTGATGATGTCCTATTTTCCATTTATCCTGCAATTCATCATTGTTAATATATTGCAACCTATTCACATTCAACATGCACCTCTTTATTGTCCTTTAGGTAAATCAAAGCATTAATTCTTCAGAGACTAATATTCTATAACTCACAGTCATATAGCACCAGCAAAAGAATTGTGATTTTTTTAAAAATTGGTCTTTATTTTAGGGATTAACAAAAATACCAATTTCCCAAAAGCAATCAAACTTTCTCCCTTCTTCCTATTTAATTTTGGACCCACATGAGAAAAATTTAAAAATACATTTCTATTCATTCAAAAATATATGTAGAAAGTGGGGAGTGGGGGTCAATGTACTAGAGAAGTGAAATGTTGCATAACTTTTTTTAATGAAGTCACTGTACTATCCACTCTATTTAACTGTTTTACCTTATTACAAGAGATCTCCCATGAAGTTGGAGTGATACATAAATACATTTAATATAAAAACAAAACACATAAATGAGACTAAAGTCACCAAAAAAATCTATCCAATCATATGAAGAGTAGGCACTTATATCTTTGTTGAATTGTTAAAATAAAGGTTTCTGATGTCATGGTAATCCATATAAATATTAATTATGTTATACTTAGAGAAATCTAGTATATGGGAACAATTTGGGGATAATCATGATTATTTTGGGAATAGGACTGAAAATCTCAGGGAAAAAACCATCAAAACACTTGAATTGTATTCTTAACTTATTCCAAAGTAGCTCCCTGCCACCTGGGGAAATGTAATCTCTTTCTCATTGAAGGAATTGAACATTAATTTAGACTCATTAAACAAGCCCATTATGAGACAGATAAGTTTCTGGCCTATAAATGAAAAACTTAAAAGAAATAAAAATGTTCAAGAAAACAAGCCCATCTTTAAAAGAAACAACACATTAACCTTCTGGGTACCAAAAACTTCACTCATGGAATTTGATTCATTTTTTTTTCTTTTATGACAATGATACATTTATCAGTCATCATCAGGCTATGAGCTGTTCCACATAAACAAATATTATAGATAATTGAAATTTACTTCCCTTTCATGGGAAAACACATGTAATTTGTTCCACAGACCATATTCAAAGTTATGCCAGCATGGTAGAGCTACCAGGGCTTACACTGTGGGCATTAGATTTTATACTGGCTGGGTACTGATAATAAGTATCAAATTTTTTATGTCTGAAAAAATTCTTTAAAAAGTACAAAATACCAATAGGATGAATGGGAGTATTGTTATTCAGGAGGTCTATCATCTTTGTTGCCTTACAATCCATTTTGGTATCAACAAAACTAGTGAAGCCATCATTAGTCATCATAATTAAAACACTAAATGTTTGTCATCAAAAAAAGTTATTGTGGGAGAAAAATGCTCTTGAATATCACAAATCCCAAACAAATCATTTTATTTGGAAAATGCCGCCTATATAGACATATGTTTTGTTTTCTAGATTTCACCCCCCCCCTCAAGGTTCTGTTTTATGAAGGTAATTCAATCATTCATTCATCCATTCACCCCATTCATTCATTCAACAACTATATATTAAACAGAAAGCTATGACAAAGTGTTAGGAGAAATATAAAGTCAATTAAGGTTCAGTCAGTATCCTTATGGAGTTTCTAATTGTTGTTGTTTGTCCTTCATTCTCAAAGAGGACTATGACATCAGGAGGTGATGTCATAACTTGCAGTGAATTGGATTTAAGTGTGGGAGGGCTATGCAAAGTCACCAGCCTAACTCTCACCCCCAGAGTCATCTGGGTCCAATGGCAAGATATACATCAGGATGACTGGAGATGGCCATGGCTGTTTAAATCCAATTGGGTTAAGTGACTTGCCCAGGGTCACACAGCTAGTAAGTGTCAAGTATCTGAGACCAGATTTGAACTAAGGTCCTCCTGATTCCAGGGCCAGTCTCTATCCACTGTGCCACCTAGCTGCCCTTATGGAGCTTACAATTTGGTAAATAAGGAATACTATCAAATAAACATATAATGGGTATACAATTACTTTAGTGCAGTTAATATAATATGTACATAAAAGAAGTAAAAGTTCTATATGAGGTCAGGCTATGGAACAGTTATTTTCAACTGGGAGAATAAGGGAAGCCTTGATGGAGGAGCTGGCATTTGACTTGGGTTTTGAAGAACAGAAAGGATTTCAAAAGATAACAATATTTGTCATGGTATTTCCAGCAGAGAGAATGGTAGGAGTTTTCCATTGAAAAAATGTTCCATACAGTGTGACCCTGGGCAAGTCACTTAACCCCAAATGCCTCTCCAAAAAAACCCAAACAAACAAACAATATATTTGGGGCAGCTAGGTGGCACAGTGGATAAAGCACTGGCCCTGAATTCAGGAGTACCTGAGTTCAAATCCAGCCTCAGACACTTGACACTTACTAGCTGTGTGACCCTGGGCAAGTCCCTTAACCCTCATTGCCCCGCCCAAAAAAAAAAAAAAGAAAGAAAAAATGTTCCATAAAAGGAGTGATTAAGATACCAAAAGAGCTAAACATTGCGGTCCAATATTAAGTCAAAACAGGTTCTATGATGTTATATAAATAAAATATCCATATGGTTGACTAAAACATTGTCTTGATTAAAATGATTGAAGGTTCTACCCTCACTTCCTCTGTCCCTTCAAAATCTTACCTTTTAATTAACTTTACACTAACCTCTACTTTTGAATCCCATGCCCCTTTGTCCAATTTTCATTCATCCCTTTCCGAACCCCAGTCCTTGATTATTACTCTCATTTGTTCACTTTAACTCATGCTACTATCTGCCACTGAAAGAAGTGGCAACTATGATAGCGGGGTCCCTTACAAAAGTATGCTATCGGGCAGCTGGGTGGTGCAGTGGATAAAGCACTGGCCCTGGATTCAGGAGTACCTGAGTTCAAATTTAGCTTCAGACACTTGACTCATACTAGCCATGTGACTCTGGGCAAGTCACTTAACCCTCATTGCCCCGCAAAAACAGAACAAAACAAAAGTATGCTGTCTAATCTCAACTAGCTCCTCACCGCTGTATACTGATTAACTCTGTAATGCCCCACAACATCTGTTCCAAACATTTTATTCTCTCCTCAAGCCACCTTCACTATCCTGTCTCAGCCTATCCCACCCCAGGTTATCCCCAACCCCTGTCCAGCAGGGACACTTGCCTCGTGCTTCATCAAAAAAAAAAAAAAATTAAGAACATTCTCTTTGAGGTCCCTCTCCTCCCCATTGTCACACTTCAAATCACATCAACACTATTTGCTATTCTCCTCTACTTGCTCCCATCTTGGAGGATGAAGTGTCCTTCTTATTTGCCAACATCAGTGTCAATATCAATATCTTCACTTATGACCTTGATCAAATCCCCTCCTGTCTGTTCTGGAAGGTTACCCTATCAATTATTCTCTTCCTATCTCTTCCATCTTCCTTATCTACTATTGGTCTCTTCTCTGCTGCCTACAAAAATACACACCCAAATCTCTTCCATCCTTAAAAAAAAAACAAAAACTTTACAAGCTTCCCCTCAAACTATCATTCAATATCTCTCCTCTATATCACAAAGTCCTAGGAAAAAAAAACTATATGTCTTACCTCCAATTTTGCACTTATCAACCACTTACAATCTGGTTTCATCCTCACCACTTAACTGATATGCTGCTTACCAAGGTCATGAATGATCTCTGCATTGTTAAATTCAAAGGCTTTTCTTAATCCTTATCTATGTTGACCCCTGTCTAGGATTTGATGATATTAATCATCCCTTTTCTAGATCTTCTTTCTGTCCTGGATCTTTGTGACACAGATTTCTTATGGTTCTCTTCTGACCTCTATTATCAATCCTTCTCAGTCTTCTTGGCAGGACTGCCATCAGTGTTCTAATACCTACAAATGGTTATACTCCAGGGCTTTCTTGAGTCCTCTCTTTTTTCTACATTCTCAGTTGGTGACCTCACAAGCCCCTCTGGGTTCAACTTTCACCTGCATGTGGATGACTTCAAAATCTCTCTATCCAGCACCCATCTTTCTTAATTCTAGTCCAGCATCTCTACTTCCCTGGTGAGCATCTCTACCTGGATATTCCATAAGCACCTCAAATTCAATATGTTTAAAATCAACTCATTGTCTCCTAGCTAAATCCGTCCCTCCTTTTATGTTCATGCTTCTGTTTAGAATATCCAGGCAATCAGGTTCATAGTTTCAGAGTCATAGTCAACTCTTTGATCACACCTAACCATATCCAATCATTTACCAAATCTTGTAAGTACTAACTTCCCCAATTCTCTCACATCTATCTCATTTTTTCTACTTGTACCATAGCCACTATCTATCAGGCACTCATTTGGCTCCCTGAATTCAATTGCTCTCCCTCTTCAATCTACTTTCCACATAGTTGCCAAATTGATATTTCTAAAATAGATCTAACCATGTCACTCAGTGGACTTGGTGGTTCCACACTGCCATACACACATTCACACACACACCTACACACACATGCATGAACACACACATGCACAAACATATGTATTTACATGCACATGTGTATACACATGTTTATGTGTGTGTACATATAGGTATGTGTATATTTCTATAAATCCCTTAATAGTTTGACTCTAGCCTGTATTTCTAGGCTAATTATGCATTATTTCTCCCATATGCTGTGCTCTAGTCAAAATGTTCTCTTTTCTGCTACCCATATATAACATTCCATATGTAATATTGAAATAGCACTAATGACTCCATTTTGTCTCCATCTACCATTTTGTGAAATTAAAGCTTAAAGTCACCTGAGTATGGAGAAATCACAAGATTACTCCCCCCTCCAAGAGTCATATGACTTAAAGAATGTCACAAAACTACCCCCTTTTCCTTCTCTCCTCAGCATCTCCTAATTGTTTCCCAGTCTCCTCCAGCCAACCTGTACCCTCACATCATTGTTTCCAGATCTCCTCCTCCAATAAGAAACCGAGTGTCTTAAGCCTTTCATTCTGTTTTTGATTGCCTCCAAACTGTATGTTAACTGGGTAAAAACCAAAGTTCTGGTTTCTTGGCTACTAAGAGCCCAAAACCCAGTTTGTTTTGCAGCCTCACGTACTGCTCGATAAATCACTTGTCTGGATGATATTCAGTTTTATTATTTAACCATAACATATCTCCTGCTTGTGTGCCTTTTTACAACCTGTTCCCAATCTCTGCAATTATTTCCTTCCCCACCTCTTCCACTTGGAATTTCCTGCTCCCTTTAAAGGCCGATTTCAAATGCCAGTGCCTTCAAGAGAATAGTTTTTACTGTTTCCTATCCCGAAATACTGTACACACATGGATGGATGGATGGATAGATGTGTGTATGTATGTTTGTTTGTATGCCTGTCTGCTTGTATATGCTTGTGTGTATATATATTTATGCATATACATATGTACACATGTAATTTCTTTTAAAATATATTTATACATATACATACATATTTTATATTTATTTATCTGCAAACGTCGCAATCCCTCGGTAGAATGTTAGCTCCTTGGAAGGCAAGATTTATCTTACTTTTATATTTTTATCTCTAGGGCTAAGCACAGTGCCTGGCACATGAGAGGTTTAATAGATATAATTTTGATTGACTGCTTAATGTTTCGATATTGTATAGATACAGTTTAAGTTTTTTAGGTGGAAAATAAATCAACCAACTAATAACATGCTTTGATTGAGTCTTCTCTGTATGTAGCACGGGGCTATGTGCTAGGAGTATAGGATTTAAAAATCTAAGATATGGTCCTTGCTCTCCAGGAACTCACAGTCTAGTTGAGATCAAAACATGACATAATTTTTAAAAAGCAAAGTATCCATGCAATACATAATATAAGTATATTAGTAATTTGGAAAAGAAAGAGATGCCTCCTGGCTAGGTTATACAGGAAATTATCCTGAAAAAGATAGGACTTGATTTTTACCTTAAAGAATGATAAATTCTTGTGTTATTTCATAAATTAAAAATAAATGAACAAAAAAAGAATGATGAAGATTAAGATAGGGATGGAAGAAATAGGAAGGCACTGCAGGTAGGCAGAACAGAATGAACCAGAAAGGTGGGAATGAATTTGGTGTGTGTGTCAATGACAATGAGAAAAACTGCCTATCTAGAACATAGGGTATATAGTAAAAAGACCTGTGAAAGAGTCCATCAGACCTGGAAAGTACCTAACAGATCATCTAGTCTAAGTGATTCATTTTAATGTTGAGGAAAGTAAAAGGAAAGTCTTAAATATTTAACTAGATTACAAACTCAATATTTGTCCAAAAATGTGACATAGCACTTAAAAATCTAAAGAGCTCTTAGGTTCCATTACCCATAGTGCCCATTATGAGTGAAATGTTGGTTCCATTCTCCTTTGTCCTGGTCAGCCTATATCTGAAGTACTGTGGTTAGGTCTGGAAAGCACATTTTAGGAAAGATATTGGCAAACTATAAAATGGCTAAAGGGAGGTGAGAAAGATGATGATGTGACTAGTGAGTATGCCATCATAGGAATAGTTGAAGGAATTAGGAATAGTTAGCATGGAGAAGAGAAGACCAAGGGTAGGCAGAAGAAGGACATTTGTTCTTCTTGGCCCCAGAAAACATAACTATGATATAAGCAATGGGCTAAGGCCTCAAAGAAACAGATTATTTTGACTCAACATAAGGAAAAAACTAAAGCCACAAAAGAGTGAAAGGAGCTGGTTCAGATGGTAGTGGCTTCCCCTTCACTGAAGGTCTTGAAGTAGAGATAGCATGGACACTGATCAGGGATGTTTTGACCATGATTCCTTTTCACTTATGTACTAGATGTTACCTCAAAGATCCCTCCCAACTCTGAAATTCTTCAATTCTGAGGCCCAAAGGAGGAGCAAATCCAGGACCAAAATTCAGGTCTCCTAATTCCCATCATCCTTTGCAATCCACCTTGAGAGGGTGAAGCCAGGTTATACAAGACTTAGAATAAAAGGCAATATGACTCATACCACATTGTAACATGAAAATATAGCCCAGCATTAGTATGTTTTTGGAACACTCTCCTGCAACTTCTGAACTAAAGCAGAGAATTGAATTTGAATATCATAAAATTTGAATGAGATCTTAGAGATCATTTAATCCAATCTCCATCTTTTTTACATATGAGAAAATTGAGATCCAGAGGTGTGAGGTGACTTATCTTAGTTCACACAGCTAGTCATTGACAAAGCTCGTACTTCCTTTCAGCCAGGTCTTTGGTCTCCATGCAGAGCATTCTTTCTTCAGGATGGGGCTAGCCTTCATTCCAAACCAGTCATCTGGTCCCCTAGGCAGAGAGGACAAATTAAGAACACTGGATTTCATTTGGATTCACTTGGCAAAGCTTCCCAAGTACAAGAGTACAGGTAAAACAGTCGCACTTAATTGATAATTAGCACCTTTTATCACCATTCACTTGATAGTGGGGAACAAATAGCAGCCAGGGCTTGTGGTCCGTGTCCCCATGAATGTCAGAGCTGTCAGCTGAGTTTGACTTCGATGGAATGCAACAGCTTTGATTTATTGGTCCCTGCAAGTTTGAAATAGAAAATCACAACATTAGGGGTATTATGCAGAATAAATTAACAAGCCCCATTTTTCTCACAAGATGCTGAAGTCTACCTGCCACCTGTCATTAAATTCACTGTTGTAATGGACACAAATAATGAACTAAACTGGAGGGCAGAACAGAATATTTAGGGATTTCAGGAAATTTAACTAAGTGGGCTAGGTTTTAATAATAAAAATAACACCCCAAAAGAGGAAATGGGGCATTGTGCCCAGCCCAATATATACCCTATACACACAATACAAGGGCAGTAGAGTAGCCCTGTCTCACATGAAGCAGTGGCTCATTTTCCATTCCATTCCTTCTTTTCTAGCAGATTTCTGGCTTTATCATTTATCCTTTCTCACACCTATTTTCCATCTCTCCTTATCCACTGGCTGCTCCCTGATGCCTACAAATGTACCCATGCCTTGCCCATTCAAATTAAAAAAAAAAAACCAAACCTTTACTTCAGCCAGTCATCCCTGCTAGCTATTACCCTATGTCTCTTGTTCCTTTAGTGGATAAACTCCTCAAAAAAGCTCTCTACATTTGGGGCCTTTATTTGCTGTCTTCTGTAATCTAGCTTCTGCTTTCATCATTCAATTACAACTGTTCTCTCTCCAAGTTACTGATGACTTCTTAATTGCCAAACTTAATGGTATTTTGTCCATGCTTATCCGTCTTGACAACTCTGTAGCCTTTGATATTGTCAGTCACCCTCTTCTGGATACTCTCTCTTCTTTAGGTTTGCACAATCTGACTCTCTTGGTTCTCCTATCTGAATGACTACTCTTTCTCAGTCTCCTTTTGCTGGGGTTTTATCCAGGTTATGTCCTGTGGGTATTAGCTGTGAGTATCTCCCAAGATTCTATCCTGGGCCTTCTTTTCTTCCCCTTCTAGATTATCTTACTACTTAGTGATGTCTTTAGCTCCCATGGGTACAAATATCACATGATTACAAAATCTATATATCTAGCACTCTCTCATATTTACATATGCACATACATATGCACATGATATACACTTACATATAATATACACATATACAAACACATACATATATACACACATGGAGACCAAAGACCTGGCTGAAAGGAAGTTCCAGCTTTATCAATGACTAGCTGTGTGACCTAAGATAAATCACCTCACACCTCTGGATCTGCATATACATATACATATAATATACATGTACACATGCATATACATGTGCAATACATTTGTATGCATACATACATATGTATATGTGTATATGTATTCACACACATATATATGTAGATTTGGATGGAATGCTCTCACCCCCTCACCTTTGCCCATTTGTTTCTCTGGCTTTCTTCACAATGACTCAAATCCCTCCTTCTTTAGGAGGCCTGTATACCCCTGGCTTCTAGTACCTTCCATTTGAGATTACTTTCCATTTACACTGTTTATAACTTATATGCTGATTTTCTTTACATGTTGACTCCACTTTAGAATGTGAACTCCTTGAGGGCAAGAAACATGTTTTTTTACCTTTATTTGAATCCCATCTCAGCATAGTTCATGGTACATAGTAGGTGCTTAATAAATACATGTTGCCTTACTGAATGATGGATAAAGATTGTGAAGAACAGAAAGACTCTGTTCTTTTCACGGTTCCAGCCATTTGTCATCACTCAATCTTAACCTTGTACATTCTCTTTGCCTTCATTTCCCTAGATCTCAATCAGAGATATGAAGCCACACACACACAAAAATTCTACCCTCGAAAAGTTTGCATTATTTTTAGCTGGGGGTAAGGGTGGGTAGATGGGGAACAGCATGTACACCAGTGTATAATGAATTAATAAATGTAATTACAAGTAATTTTGGTGAGGGTAGGTTAGAGCTATTAATAACTGGCAACATTAGAAAGGGCCTTAAGTAGGAGGGGGGTACTGACTTCTCTCCACCAGTTCTTGGTACTTCATCTCCACTCTACTCTCTGCCTCTCCAATTGAGGGGTGGGGTCATGAACTCCAATACCTCTACTAAAGGAAAGAGCTCAGATCATACATCTCATTTCTCACTTGGCTGTTCTCCCTTAGGACTCCTCTTGACTGATTGCTCTACCATGCCCCCTCTCCCTTGCTCACTACCCTTTACAATTTCATTTTATGAGTTGTCTTCCCCCATTAGATTGTGAGCTCCTTGAGGGCAGGGATTGTCTTTCTTTTTCATATTTGCATTCCCAGTACTTAACATGGTGCCTGGCATAGTGGTGTCAAACAGTCCACAGACTACATATACCCTACAACAGTGTCCATTGCTGCCTGAACCAGATTAAAATGTAACTGGGAAATTTTTCACAAAATAAATGAAAATACGTTAGAACATAATGTTAATATATGATTTTCAGTGGGTAGCTAGGTAGCACATTGGATAGAACACTGGACTTGTTATTGGGAAGACCCATCTTCCTGAGTTCAAATGTAGCCAAAGGCATTTACTAGCTCTGTGATCCTGGGCAAGTCACTGTTTCCCTCATTCCTCATTTGTAAAATTAGCTAGAGTAGGAAATGGCAAAGCACTCCAGTATCATTGCCAAGAAAACTCCAAAAATACAGTCCTGGAGAGTTGGACACTATTGAACAACAACAAGAAAGTCAATATATGACCTGCAGGGATCTTTGTGTATTGGTTGTGTGGTCCCCAATTTCAATCTGAGTTTGATAGCACTGCTGTAGATGCTCTCTGCTTCTCTTTGAATTCTGAGATAAAAATAACAAGCTGCTGGGAGAATTAATTGGATCTATGTTTATACAAAGGCACTTTGTTAATACTAATTATTATGGTTATACCTAGATCCATTTAACTAATTCAATAGACTCAGTACACAAAATTGCCCGGAATTAATGATAAAACTAAACACTGAATGCTCTTTTTTCAGGCCGGCAATCACTTATTCTATGTATAAACTCTGAGATAGGAAGGGAGCCATATCAGATGACCCATATCACAGTATCCCAGAAAGAAATGTGTTGTGTAACTATATAGTGATATAGCTCAATATTAATTGATATATAGTGATATGTTAATATCAGTCAAGAAAAGACTGGGTTTGTACTATATGGAAAATAAGGTCCCTTTCATACTCTCACCATTATATTTCAGTTGTCATAATATTGGAAAGTTAATGATAGTATAGATTGTATACCCATTTGACATATAGGGAAATCCAAGACCCAAAGAGGTCTTAATATACATAATGTATACATTTTTGTCATATAAGTTATATTTCTGTGTGCATGTGTGTATACTATATATGCTTATGTATATGTCATACCCAAAGAAAAGCGATATGGCATAATGAATTGAATGCTAATGTCAAGACCTGGATTCAAATCCTGCCTTTATCACTTTATAGTTGTGAGCATGAGCAAGCCATTCAACCTCACTTAGCTTCAGTTTTCTCATCTGTAAAATGGGAATGATAATATGTGCAGTACCTACCTCACAGGATTGTTAGAAGGATCAAATGTGAGAATAATTGTAAAGCATTTTGCAAATAGTAAAGTGATATTTTAACATCAGCTAGTAATAGTAAGAACAGCAGCAGCAGTAGCAGCATGTGTTTTCTTTTTTTTTTTTTCTAAATCCACACAGCTAATTAGTGGTATAGAAATCAGAACACAGGTTTTCTGATTACCAGCCCTGTGCTCTTTTCACAAGACCATAATTCTTTTTTTTTTTTTCTAAATGCAAAGACGTTTATGGTAATGAGGATTGTTATGGAGTTGGGACATATCAAGGAATTTGGGACTATTCAAGTTTAAATTGGTCAACTAAACTAAAGGATAGACATACCTCGAGAAGAAAGGGAGATAAACCCATTAAGAGTGGCTGCTACCTGATTGGTGCCAGGGGACAGAGATAACTCCAGAAGTCGGGACCACCACCTCTCACTCAAGCTTTCCCCAACCCCAAAGGGAATATTCCATTGTCAGGTGGTTATCCCATCTTTGGTCTATAAAAGCTTTTGCCTTTCTTCTGTTCTAGGAGAAATGCATTTCAGAAAATCATGTCTCTAAATCATTATCTCCCCTTGAGATTCTCTCTCTTGGTCTCTTTTCTCTAGCACCCAAATAAAAGATTATTTTATTTTAATTGGATTTGTGTGCGAGAGGGTGTAATTTTTTTAAAGCAGAATACCTAAGGACCTCCCCACCACCAATTTCCCCTGTGACAGGGATCATATTCATGTACTGTTGAATGACTGAGTCTTTCTCCCGTTGGATTTCAAGCATCTGGATGGGGAGTGCAGCCCTAGAACCCTCTGTTCTATCAACTGCTTCCCACTGAGCCTGAACCCTGGACATATATTTTCTTTGACAGGAATGAAGCCAAAACAGCCTCATTTTCCAGAGGTGTCCATAAGATTCATTGGACACCTGATAAAAGCAGATTCTCCACCCTCATAGCTTTGATGGATTGGCCATGAAGTCATGCAGCCCCTCTTTCTTACAGTCATAGTGACTGACTTATTCCCAAGTCCATCACATCTGTCTATGCCTCAGCATATCACCTTCATCCAAGACATAGAATTAGGAAAACACACACACACACACACACCTGCTAAATCAAGTAAGTTAGTTTTTGTTTGATTTGCCAAGTATAATAACTCAGAGCTTCCTGCCAATGTCCACAAGCCAGATGTCTTTTAACATTACTGACCTGTGCTATTATCAGTCCAGAGTCCTTTCCATACATATGCTCAACTGCTCCTAAAGGTGCCAGGCATAAAGCATGGCTCTCTGGGTGGCTTCATGAACCTCAGTATTAACTTGGTTTTACAGAGCAGCATGCTCATTCTTTGTGTAAGAACCGAGTTGTCTTAACAGTTTCTGACTTGACACATTTACAAAAATCCCTGTGTGTGGGTGGAGGGAGAAGGGAGCCCTCAGCATTTACAATCTTCCCAAATAGGCTGCCTGGGGGCTTCAATTTCCCAAGGGTCACTTCACTGAGTCAAGGCATTGTCTATAGAAGGCTATTTAAATGTAAAACAATCCACAAATATTTATTAAGCACCAACTACTGCCAAACACTGTTATTCTGAAGGACATCATGAGGGTAGGTGCCAGAGATACGAATACCAGGAATGAAACAACCTCTGCACTTAAGGAGCTTACATTGTAACAGATGAGATGATAAGTATATATTTAAATATGTACAGAATACATTTTCAAAGAATAAATGAAAAGTAGTTCAATATAAAGAACTTTGAAAGGGAGAATTCTAACATCTGCAAAAATAAAAATTGGTCTGAATCAAGGCTTCAGATAGAAGGTACTATTTGAATTGTATCTTGAAAGCAGCCAAGGCTTCTAAGAGGCAGAGAGAAAAAGATGCATTTCAGGCATAGAGGGACAGGGCAATGGCAAAGGGATGGGAACTGGAGTACAGTGTGCAAAGGAAAGAGAGAATGCCAGTCCAGTTATATCACAGAGTGATCCAGGAAAGAGAATACTCTCCAATTAGAATGGAAAAATAGGTTGAAACAAAATTGTGAAGGGCTTTCAAAGATAAATAGAGAATTTTATACTTAATCTTGGAGACAATAGGGAGTCATTGGAGTTTATTGGGTAGGGAAGTGACTTGATCAGATCTGCACTAGAGAAAAATTACTTTGACAGCAATGTGGAGGATACATTGGAGTGGGGAGAGACTTGAAGTAAGGGGACCAATTAGGAAGTCTTTACAATGATCTAGGTAAGGGCCTGAACTAAGGTGGTTGATGTATGAGTATAGAGAAAAGGTCAGGTAGGAGGTAGAAATGGCAAGATTTTGTAATTGATTGAATATGTAAGGAGAGGGAAAATGAAGAATGTAGAACAATGCCAAGGTTGAGAACCTGCAAGGCTATAAGAATGGTGGTGACTTTGGTAGAAAGAGGGAAGTTTGAATGAAGAGTGGGCTTGGGGAAAAAGAGTTGAGTTTAAGCTATTTTCAGGACATCCAGTTTGGAATGTCTAAAAGTCAATAAGTGATGCAGGACAGAGGTTCAGGAGTAGCTATATGGATCTAGGAATCATTAGAATAGAAATGATAGCTAAATGCATGGAAGCTGATGATGTCAACAAAAGAAAAAGTGTAGAGTGAAAAGAGTCCTCAAAAAGCATGATATAAACAAATGTCATGGGAGGATTATGGGCCCCGGTTACCCCAACAGTTCTCTGGGACCTCAGGGGTTTTCCCTTGAAATCGAGTAGGCCTCTCCCTGAACTCAATCAAGGACACACACACCCCCAATGGAGATAAGCGGCACCAGATCGAACTGAGCATGCTCCAGGACCACCACCCTACATTCCAGGCCTCCTAAGCAACTGGATGAGGTAATCCAGGAGAAGACCACCTGGAACCGCCCATCAGCAGACTGCTTAGACCCATCAGGACAAAGTTGACACCCACCACCAGATCACTCACGAGGGATTCCTCCTACCCCAGTGCAACAGGGGAAGACCACCAGCCCCTCACCCAATAAGAAACTCTTACCCATCCCATTTAAACTCTATAAAATGGCACTCCACAAGCTAGTGAGGGAGGAAAACATTTTGTTCAGGCAAAACTTTCCTCCTGGCCGGTTTCTCTTGTACCCCAATAAACCTGTTCTTTTATTCCTAATTAGGTCTTGTGTGAGAGTGTAATTCTTTACAGAGGAATCCTAAGGACCCACGTGCTTTTTCCTATCGGTTTCTCCCCCATATCATTTGGCCCGGTTGGCTCAGTCAGTAGAGCATGAGACTCTTAATCTCAGGGTTGTGGGTTCATGCCCCACATTGGGGAAATGTCATGGGGTGCAGAGCACCCCAGAATTTCTCTGGGGCACATCAAGGAACCTTCTCCTTGAGAAACTAAACCAGAGGACAGATAATGCCTAGAGAGATAAGCAGAACCAAATCAGACTGAGCTAGCTTCAGATTCCCAACCTTCATTCTGGTCTCCCTTACGCTGGGGAGATAAATTTGGGTGTGGCTGCGGCCTTTGTGTCCTGAATAGAGATCCATAGCCACTCCTCACCCAATTCCCCCAGCTACCACCAGTGGGGGATGGTCCTTCCTCACTAAAGGAACTTTCCACAGTCAAATGGTCACCCCTCCCCCCATCAGTCTTCTATAAAAGTACCTACCATCTCCTGCTCTAGGAGATTGGTACCTCTAAGCCTCGTGCTTTGTACCTATCTCCCCATGAGAAGTCCAAGGATTTCTGTCACGGTTTCCCTTCCCTCCCCGCTTCCCTTCCCTTGCCCCTAAATAAACTACCACCTTATTCTAACTACTTTTGTGTGCAAGAGGGTGTAATTCTTTAAAGAGGAATTCCTAAGAACCCCAATCCCTAACCCAACCCATACCCCATTTCCCCCATTACATAATGAATCAATAAAGGAGATGGAGGGGTACTTACACAGGTAGCAGAAAAACCAGGAAAGAGTAATGTCATGAAAGCCTGGGTTAAAAAGGAGAGTATTCAAGAAAAGAATGTGGTCAATAGTGTCAAATGGAATAGATAGGTGCGGAAGAATAAAGTCTGAAAAAAGGACCGTCATATTTGAAAATTAAGAAATCACTGGTAACTTTCAATTGAATACTGAAATTCGAAACTAGATTGCAAAAGCATAAGAGGAGAGGAAATGAAGGCAGTAATAATAATAGGCAGGTTTTCCCCCAGTTCTTTGGCTGAAAAAGGGAAGAGAAATGTAGGACAATAGTTTAAGGGGGTGGTAGAGTATAGTGAGGAGTAGGGAGATGATATATTTGAAGGCATTTAGGGAGAAACAAATAGAGAGAGGTAGACTATAAAAAATGAGAGTAGGAGTCAGTATAAGGTGGAGGTTGATATTTCCAGGAGAATATGGGATAGGATGGGATCAAATGTACATGTGGATGAGTTGGTCTTAGCAAGAAAGGGGGGGGGCATTTCATTTTAGGATAACAGGAGAAAGGAGGAGAGGGAAGGATGATTTCAAAGGATTCTGAGATGAAGAGGAAAGAATATGGAAATTATATTTGATGGGCCCAATCTTCTCAGTAAAGATCCAAAGTCCTCACCCTGGCAGGGGGGGAAGGGGGGAAGGATGATATGGGAAGTTTGAGAACAGAATAAAAGGTTTGGAATAGCTTCTGTGGAATGTGAGATAAAGAATCAAGGAGCAACAAGAGGAATGTCTTGCTACATTGAAGGCCTGGTCAAATTTTGAGAACATAAATTTATAATGAACCAGTCTGAATATTTGTGCAACTTCCTTCCTCTGTTCAACAGCAGGGCGAGAAGCAAAGAAGATAGATGGTGGAATTAACCCAGGGTTGAGGATCAGCAAGGCATTAGCAGCTGGAGGACAAAGGGGACAAATAATTCATGAATTGAGAGTGAAATTAATGTAGAATTGAATTGGCTAATTCTAAATATACCTAAATATGTTACTAAGGAGAGGAGGAGAGGGAACCCCTTCCCCAATTAGCATTCACTATTACTTCAGCACAGATCGGTGTACCAGATTCCCTTCATAGAAAGCAGAAACCTGAGGCAATGTAAGATTGAGCAGCAAAGTTTTGATGGAAAGGAAATTTTTCAGACAGATCCAAGGCATAGAACATTGCTCAGTGAAGGTAGATGGAGCACCGCAAGCAGGGATCTGGCTCAGGCAGAGGAAAACATGAAGCTAATGGGCACCTATGTGTCTGGAGTGCCAAATCAGGGTGAAAAGGAACAGAAAAAAATTAGGAGAGCTTTGATCTCAAAAATCACCTACATCATAAGCTTGCCTAGGGACAGCCCAGCAAACCTGGCTGTGGTGTCTCTGTTGTTCAGTGTCCTCCCTGGATTGGCACCATTTTCATCATTAGTCAAGATTTCCTGAAGGAATTCAGTTGAGACAATTCAAATTAAACAATCCTCTAAAGGCACTGCGTATGAACAGACAATAAATACTTATGGGAATTAAAGAGAAACAGGTCTCAGCTACACATAAAAAAAGATGAGGAAAAACAAATGTTCTAACTGATACAACTGTCAGAAAATAGAATGGAATGCCTTGAGAGATAGTTCAAAGATTGTAGGACTACTTGTCAAGGATGGTGTAGAAAGGATATTTGCTTGGAAAAGTACTGGGACTAAATGATTAGAAGCAGTGTGGTTCAGTGGAAAGAGCTAAAAGGGCCATTCTCAGAAGACCTGGGATCAAATGTTGGCTCAGCTACCCACTATATATATATATATATATATATATATATATATATATATATATATATATATATATATATATATATATATATATATATGACTTTGGACAGGTCATTTTACTTTCCTGGACTTTGGTTTGCACCTCTGTGAGATCCAGGGATTGAAACAGATGAACTGAATATAAGCCTGTGTCTATAAGTTCCTTTATAGGAAAGGAGGGAGGAAGGAAAGGAGGGAGGGAGGAAAGGAAGGAAGGAAGAAATGATGGAGAAAGGGAAGGAGAAAGAGCAAAGATGACAAATGATGAGAACAGGCATTATTGGAGAGGTTATGGAAAGACAGCCATACTAATGCACACTGTTAGTAATGAAATGAATTTAAAACAAAAATTCTGGGAAGCCATTCAGAATGTAAAGAAAGCGATAAAATATCCACACTCATTTATTCAGAGATCCTTTTGCTATGCATATACCCTCAGAAAGTCACTGTTAAAAATAAAGGCTGCTCATACTCTGAAATATTTATGACAACGGTTTTTTTGGTAACAAAGAGTTTTAAACAAAGTGGATGCCCATTACCTGGAAAATGGCTAAACATGTTGTAGTGCATGAATATGGTAGAATATTACCATGCTGTGAGAAACTATGAATATGATGAATACAGAGAAGCATTTAGAAGACGTATATGAACTTATATAAAAGGAGCAGAATCAGGAAAACAATGTACACATTGACTATAATGCTGTAAATTGAAAGAACAACAATAAAACAATAAAAACTGAATTCTATGAAATTAAAATGACCAAATTTTACCTCAAAGAATAAAAATTTAAAAGCGCAACTCTACTATCTTTACAGAGGTTGAGGACAGTGGATATGGAACACTCTATACAATGTTAGGTTTTTTTATGGTATTGGTTAACTTTCTTGAGGGTTTTTTTTAATTCTTTTTATTCTTCACTTATAAGAGATGGCTTCCTGGGACAGTAGGGAAGAGGGGAAAAATATACTAGGGAAAATAGGTGATATAAAACCAAAAGAAATTTTTAAAAAATTATTTTAAAATAAATTAAGAGATTCCCTTGTGTATGGATAAGGATAAGGAATTACCTAGAAATCCAATGTTTATAAACACTTGCTTATAGTGAATGCCCTACAAGAGTTTATTGTGTCAATAATCCTTGTGGTATATTCTGTAAAGTAAAGAACCATTTGGAAAAATGAATCACGACCTCAGCTCTTATCACCACATTTATTTAGATTATACATTGAGATAGATAGAAAAGTAGCAGATTTGCCCAAAGCTAAATGTACCCTAACCATGTGACTTCCTTTACCATAAAAGGAAATTTGGTGAGAAAAAGGCTATAGTCATTGAATTCTTAGAATGTTCTTGTTTTGTGTCAGCCTTTCCTTACTTTGATTTGGTGGTAAAAATAATAATCAAATAACTCACTTTAAGGCTTACAGGGCACTTTCCCCCAACAACATTGTGACTTAGATCCTTGGTATTAGAAAGATTATTAAACTCACAAAGTAGGAGACCTACTTTTCATTATAAGCTCTACCAACTCTGTCTCTAGGCCTCAGTCTATTCATCCATAAAATGAAAACAGAATAGCTATTCCGTTCTAGCTCAAACATGCTGTCTCTCATGTTGAAACCCACTTCACTGGTGACCCTTTTATAATATTCAAGTCACCCAACAATAGAATGAAATGCTTGTGAAGTAAAGAATTCTTCATCATTGAAAGTATCATTGTAGCATCATAGATCCAGAGCTATAAGGTACCTTAGTTAAGCCTTCTCATTTTATAAAGGACCGTAAAAGCTAGTTGAGTTGCCCAAGGTCACAAAAATGACAGAGCTGAGATTCAACTGAGGTCCTCCAACTTCAAATAGAGCATACTTTCCAGGATGAGGTCTAAGAGAGTCCTATGTTATAAGAAACTGGTTTATTTGTGTCTTTGGCACCCCTGCCTCCACTTTTTCTACTCTTTTCCCCTATCAACAATTCCAATCCTCAGGAATGCACTGTTCTCCTGCCCTCCAGTTCACTATTCAGGAAGATGCATTTGATAGTATTATTCACATTTAAGAGTCAGACCTTGGACCCAGAAATTCTGTCAATAGGTTTATAGCACAAGAAGGTCATTCAGAAGAAAGTCCTCATATACATCAAAATATTTGTAGCAGCTTTTTTTTGTGATAGCAAAGAATTAGAAACAAAGTGGATACCTATTGATTACGGAATGGCTAAACAAACTACATATGGGAATGTGATAGAATATTATTATGCTATATGAAATGATGAATACAGAGAATATGTAAATAAAAACACCTACATGAACTGATACAGAGTGTAGTAAGCAGAGCCAAGAAAACAATACACATAATAATTATAACAATGTAAAAGGAAAGAACAGCCACAAAAAAAAAAAATGAATGTTACAAAATTAGAAAAAGCAAGCATGGCTCAAAAGAAGAAATTATAATAGACTTTAAATTTCCCCAGCAGCTGAGATAATAACAAGGGTGGCCTTTAAAATAGTGAATATTCTATCCCTGGAAATATTCAAACAAAGCCTAGAAAGCCATTTGCAAGGAATGTTGTGAAAGGGATTCTGATGTGGGGTGGGAGGTTGGATTAGATGACCTAGGGATTATAGAACAGTGAAAAGGATCTGGAATTTGAGGACCTAGGTTCAAATCCTTACTCAGACATCTTCTACCTATGCAACCCTGGGCAAGTTAGCTAAATTCTCTAAGCCTCAATTTCCTCATCTGTAAAATAAGGATTAGGTCAAATGACTTCTATATCTAAACCTATGAAACATCTCATCCTGAAGGTCCCTTATAAGCTGAAGATTCTATAACCATGACTCAAGTAATATAATTTCAGAAATAAAAGGGGAAGATATTTTGGGACAGATGGGCCTAAAATCATACTAAATAGACACCCTGGGCTCCAAGATCACTGCAATTATACAGATTTGCATCTGCCATTCTCTTTCATTCATTCAAATGACTGTGACTCATAGCACCATGCTAGTACTGTTACTTTCTAATCTCATCTTGTGATGGTACAGTGTATAGATCTGGGTTCAGACACCACCTTAGATATTCACTATCTGTGTTACTCTAGGAAATCACCAAATTTTGACTCCAAGTTTCCTTATGTGAAAACAGGTGCTTGAACTCAATGACCTCTAAGGCCCCTTCTAGCCCTAAATCTATCAAATTATCCCTACATTCCTTAGTCTTCTCTCCTTCCATGGACTAGTGTTTTACCCATAGAAAGTCTTCATAAAACATCCATCTGTTTAATTTAATTAAATGGATTTGTGACATGATTCAATTCTAGCCAAGCATTCTTCCTGATCTTTCCCTTTGGTCTACCAGTCACTAGACCATTTATAGTCCATAAACCTTGCTTTCTCAGTGATATGTTAAAGCATCGAGCATTTTATTGTGGGTTGTATAAGTGATGAACAACATCAATAGCCCCTGAAAAAAGCTAATCTCTCCAGCATTAATAGATTTTTATGGACTTTCTGATGTACCTACAGGAAAACTACAAATCCCAAGATTTAACCAAGAAAAACTCAAAGTGGATTTGTTCTCCTGAAATCTGAATTTGACATTGCACTGGTTGGCTTTATTGGTCCCTCCCAGTTCAAGGATCCTATGAGTCTATGTACTCTGTCTTTGGCACACCTCAACACTAAAAGTGGGACACTGGTATTTCTTAAAGATTTTTTACTTGTTTAGTACCATGTCTAGGCTTCAGGATTTCCAGAAGAAATCCTTGTCTCCAGGCTATCCTCAGCAATAGCTTTGTGTCAATGGCCAATATTTCACCTTGGAACAAGCTATAATTGATTGGTTTCTAGAGCCAAAAGTATTCCTCAGCTGAACAAAGGAGTCACATATTTCTAAGGCTGCAGTGAGTTTGTTTGTTTTCCACAATGTAGTTTCAAGTGACTATTTGGACTAATTCAAAAGATTTCAACTCGGGAAGGGAAAAATAGTTCCAAGACAATCAATCTCTATCAGATCAGGTTATAGGCTCTGCCAGCTGTAGAAGGACAACATATTGGTTGTTTATACCAGTGCTTGACTCGTGTGGCAGAAATCCCTTCATGAAAAGCTGATGGAAGTGAAGTGGTCTGTTTTTCTATATCCATGACCTTGACCATTTCCTCTTTTGGTATTAAAAACTGGGATCTAGAAAATGGCTTACTAATAAACTAAAGAGGATTATGGAGGTTATTTCATAAAAAGAATTAACTTGACCCAAAGAAATAAATAAATTTGAATTCTATTATCTAAACATCCTTACAGTCATATATATGTATGTGTGTGTATGCATATGTATATTTATATCTGTATGTGTGTATACATATAGTGTGTGTGTATAAAATTAGATGAAGGATCAGTATGGGGAATTTCTAGGCTGGGAATTCTTCCCACCTGTACAGATAGTTCTCTATTGTACAGATAGTTCTCTATCTATGGTTCAGTAGATAATTTGCTAAGAGTTACCTGAGAGAGTTAAAGGTTAAGTGACTTACCTAAGGTCATAAACTAGCATTAGAGACAATATTTGAACACAGGTTTTCCATCTCTAAGACCTGTACCTATTGACTCTGCCACTGCCTCTATACACATAAATATATGTAATGCCTTACTAAAAGAACTTCGGATGGGAAATTGTTACCTATATTTTCTGAATCTTCAGGCACTAAGAAAGATGGAAACTGATAGATGCAATAATGAGCCAGATTCCAGAGGACTCTTATGAACCATGCTACTGACTTCCTGTCAGAAGTGATGGACTCAAGGTGTAAATTGAGTCATATATTTTTTAGATGTGGGCAATGTGGGAATATGTTTTGCTTGAGTATGCATATTTGTTACAAAGGCTTTTTTTCATTCAGGAAAAGTGAGGTGGGAGGAAGATAAAATAGGGTATTTTTTCGTGTAAAAATGTTTTTAAGAGAAATATGGAAGTATTGGAATAGTTCCAAAGAACATCCACTATAAAGAGAGCCATTGTGCAGTAGATAAAGCTCCAGCCCTGGATTCAGAAGGATCTAAGTTCAAATGCAGTCTCAGACACTTGACACTTACTAGTTGTGTGACCATGGGCAAGTCACATAACCCTCACTGCCAAAAAGAGAGAGGGGGAGGGAGAGAGGGAGGGAGGGAGAGCGAGAGAGTGTGTGAGAGAGAGAGAGAGAGAGAGAGAGAGAGAGAGAGAGAGAGAGAGAGAGAGAGCGCGAGAGAGCGAGAGAGCGAGAGAGCCATTATCAGAGGCTACACACTGGTCCAGTCCCAGCAGTACTTGAAGAAGGTGCTTTTGGTGATGTTCTCTGTTTTCCAGAATGTGTGTGGATCACTTTGGGAAAGGCTATGGGAAAAAAGATTGTGTTAGGTTAGGAGATCACGTTAGTATGTTCCAGGTTTCCCTTTCAGGGCCAGACTGCTAAAGTACCAAACCACAAGATTCATTTGGTAGGTGGCCAAGAGGTAGAACTGATGATAACTCCCATCAAAGAAAGATAATGTCGCTCAACTGCAGCTTTCTCTACTCCTCACTCCATCTCCAACCTAGTTCATTCTGAGATTCAGAATGCTTGAGACCTTTTATTTATAAAAGCTTCTGTTTATAGTAGGAGAGAAAGAAGACAGTACATAGAAGAAAAGGTAAGGGGTTGGAGATTTTAAATCTGCCACAATTAATTATGGCTCACTCATTTTGCTTCAGATTTTAATACTTTTACATTTTACTTTCATTTTTCTTTTGATAATCTCTATTTAATATAAACCAGGCATTCTTAACCTGGGATCCTAGAACTTTTTTGTTAATAGGTTCATAATTGTATTTCAATATAATTGGCTTCCTTGGTAATTCAATGTATTTTGTTTTATTTCATTTCATTCATTTAAAAATACTAATCTGAGAAGGGGTACATAGGCTTTACCAAACTGCCAAAGGGATCCATGATATACACACACAAATCAAGAACTGCTGGTCTAAATGCTGAGTGAGAACTTTTGGGAGAACATGTATACTGAGAAGACAAAACATGATTGAGTCTCTTCAATGAATGTGGAGGGTTAAGTGCCTTGTATTGTTATGAATTTGAAGCAATTAAATTTTTTATTTTGCGGGGCAATGGGGGTTAAGTGACTTGCCCAGGGTCACACAGCTAGTAAGTGTCAAGTGTCTGAGGCCAGATTTGAACTCAGGTCTTCCTGAATCCAGGGCCAGTGCTCTATCCACTGTGCCACCCAGCTTCCCAGCAATTAATTTATAATGAGAACCCAGAGCATAGGGACTTCACAGAGATTGGAGAAGAGAGAAAGTATCCAGGCATACTCAATGTGTTGTAAGTCCATGTGACTCAAGCAGCTGCTCTAAGTTATATGCCTAGTAATAAAACATGTCTTTATATAAAAATGTGTGTGTTCCAGGGGTGTTACAGGTAACAAATGTTACAAATTATCATAAAAAGTAAAATAGTGCAAGAGTCAAACAAGAAGAAGAAATTGGATATAGTATGTGAACTCAAGTCAAATCAAGAAGCCTTTATTGCTAAGCACTATGGAGGGTCTAGAGAGAAAACATGGTTTCTGGTTTAAGGAACTTGTGGGTTTTTTTGAGTGAAAATTAAATTATCAGAGAATTTCAGAATTACAGTGACTTCTGAGGTCATCTCAGATTTAAACCCAGGCCTGAATATTCATTTCTATAAGATCCTCAACAAGTAGAGTTATTCAGTCTGTTTGAAGACTTCCAATGAAGAATATCTCAAGGCAACCATTTCTTACTTCAGAGTTTCTCAAGTTTTGATTAAGTTTTTCTTTACATAGAATCTAAATCTTCAGTCATTTTTTAGTCATGTCCAACTCCCTGTGATTGCATTTGGGGTTTTCTTGGCAGATACTAGAGTGGTTTGCCATTTTCTTCTCTAATTCATTTTTTTAGATGAGGGAACTGAGGCAAGCAGAGTTAACTGACTTGCGCAGGGTCACCCAAATAGTGTAGGAGGTCAGAGTTGAATTCAGAAAGATAAGTCTTCTTAACTCCAGCCCCAACACTCTATCCATTGCACCACCTAGCTGCCTGAGAACAGAATCTGCCTCTCTGCACCTTCCACCCCATTGTTCCTAGTTCTGTCCTTTGAGACTAAGTAGGACATGTATTACCTTCTGGGATATGACAGTCCTTGAAATACTTTAAGACTCCCATCATGTTCTTCCTAATCTACTAGACCATGCTCAATTCCATATAAGTTGCCATACCATACTCCTGCTTGACTCAGGATTAAACAGATGAAGATCAATCGTAGAAGGAATTAAGAAAGGAATAATGTTTGGAATAAAGATGATAGTTTTACTATATGCTTCCTTGGTTCTTCTACATTATCTTTAGTTCTGGTCTCCATATTTTAGGGTGGACATTGAAAAGGAGGAAGTATGATATGGCAACTTATATGATAGATTTAAATCCTATGAACCTATAACTTGCACAAGATTACAAGGGTAGTCAGTGTCAGAATGGACCTTCTGATTTCAATTCTAATGATGTTTCCACTTCATGGTATATTTCATAATTCTTATCTTCCTTCCAGATTCAGCTGAACCATCACCTCCTCTATGAAAATTTCCTTGATTCTGCTAGTTTGAGTGCTTAATTCTGCCTCAATTTAGCTTGTATTTATAATCTCTCTATATGTAGTATCTTTTGCCCCTCCAACAGAGCCTTTTCCATTTTTGTCTTTGTATTCTTAGCAGCTCCTAGCACAGTGGTTTGTTCACAGTAGGCACATAATAAATGTTTATTGAATTGGATTAGTAAATGAAACGTGTCAAACTGAAATAATAGAATTTTTAGTATAAGATCATAGATTTAGAACTAGAAAGGACATTAGAGACCATCAAGTCCACATTTTTATTTTATAGGTGAGGAAAGTGAGGCACAGAAAAGTTAAATGACTCACTTAGTCACACAGTTAATGTTCCAGAGTTAGAATTTGAACCACTCTAACTATGGACCTCCCTGGCTTCCGTTAAGTCCCAATTAAAACCTCACTTTCTACAGGAAGCCTTTCCCAACCCCTCTTAATTTCAGTGCCTTCTCTTGTTAATTATTTCCTATTTATTCTTTTCACTCTACAATACTTCCTATCTTGCTTTATTTGTAAACAAAATATTACCCAACTTTCTGTCACTTTTCCCAAGTATATGAAGAAACCATATGACATCCACCCCACTGGACAGTAGCTAAATATATTCAATGAAGAGAAATGGTTAAATTTAAATAGCTGAATGGAGAATATCCAGTTCATATTTCTTGAGGATGGAGACCAACCTTAATATGTTACCTTCACCACCCACCCATTCCCATCAAAAGATTCCATAATCATTGGCAACTTCATTTCTGAGAACCCAGAGATCTTTGAGAATATACACCATTCTTTAAGAAATAATATTCCTCTCCCTGAAAAGTTTTGCATCACACAGGTAATGGCACAAGGTCAGTGTTAAACTTATTATAAGAAAATTATACTTGGTAATGATCTGAACTTTAAAAAAATCCATTTTCCATTTCAGAAATGAGAGAGCTCAATTTCTCCCTACATTTCATTTGTTTCATGGCAAAGATTGGAAATAGTATCAATTTCCTGCCAGCATATTAAAACATGTTTTTATTAACAAGTAATTGCACAAAGTCGGGGAAATCAACTGCAAAATGCTTCTGGAGAATTGAAAAAATATGTATGTATATATATATATATATATATATTTCCATTTCCTCCTAATAAAAATTAAAGCTCTTCTAACTTGCTGAAGTTTCTTATGTTTGTCCATCCTAGCACAGCAGTACATGATTGAAAATCTCTATAGCAATGCAAGACAACTTAATATTAAGAACAGTAAGATCCTCAGTGATGGAAAGAAATATTGGTTATTACCATGGTAACTATGTTTCCCTCATATTAAGTAAACTAATTTTTCAGGATGACTAATACAAGTATAAAATATTATCAGAAATATGTAAGAGCAAAAAAAAGAGTCAGACTAGTTCATGCAGCAAGAATGAATAATAGACAGCCCATGTGGTCTATGGATATCCATTCAAAAGCAGGGGATCTAAACAAAGGTTCCAGAATTTGGGGTGAATCCCCTGTGGAGGGTTTATTGTAGAGCTTTGTACAAGAATTACACAGAAAAGATGGCATGAATGACGACAGTTTGCACCTATTGAGACAGTGCCCACATTATTGAGATCACAGGTACTCAAAGTATCATAGACTGCATAAGTGATACCCTAGTACTACAACAGATTTCTGATTCCATGGATGCATTACTTCCACTGATGGAGCTTGATCCCCATTTATGACTGCCTGTTGGGTATCTTTCTGACTTGGTGTCTCAAGGGAGGCATGGATGGGAGTGGGGTAGACCTATCATTTTCTAGATGGACTAAATATTCCTTTCTAGGCCTTTATATCCGTACCAGAGTACTACTTCAAGTTCAGCCCTATGCCAAGGTAGCCAATGAAATCTGGCTTACCTTTACAAGGCAGTAATGAGCCCATTCTGAGTGATTCTCATCTTTGTCTCCAATAAGTTTTCCACAGAGGATCCATCCAATATTCTAGATGTCTTCCTCCAGTTCTCTTCATATTAATAAAATTTCAAAGGAATATTTAAGCTATCCATTAGTTTATTCCTTAGTCTTATTACATAAGCAGCCTATCTTTCCTCACATTTTAATGATATCCTTTAAAAATCCTTCTCCTGCATAATTTTTTGTTTGTAATGCGGTACCACCTGTACACCCACATACACATCTCTATTGATCTTTGGGTGATCTTCAACTTCAAGTCTTTGAGATTTGCCAAGTTCTGTGATTCATAGCCATACAATATTATCAAAAGAATATTGGTGTTAAAAGATGAACTTTTGGGGCAGCTAGGTGGTGCAGTGGACAAAGCACCAGTCCTGGATTCAGAAAGACCTGAGTTCAAATCCAGCCTCAGACACTTGACACTTACTAGCTGTGTGACTCTGGGCAAGTCACTTAACCCTCATTGCCCTGCAAAAAAAAAAAAAATAGATGAACCTTTGTCATAGAGAAGTTTTGGGCCCCTAAAAGAAATCTAAAATGTTCCAAAGGAATCTAGCTCATGCACATATGCAAAATATATGCAAGAAAATCGAGGACAAGCACTAATGGCTGGAAAGATTAGGAAGGACCTCATGAAAAAAGTCATGCTGGGGCTGAACTTGGAAGGAAACTAAGCAGGGTGAGGAGGCAGTACATGTCAGGCATGAGGGCAAGCCTAGGCAAAGTTTCAGAGAGGGGAGATGGAGCATCATTTGTGAAGAATAGCAAGGATGTCAGGTCTTCAGCTGAATCCTAGACTGTATAAAAGAGGAAAACATATTAAAACTCTGGAAAGGTAGGTTGAAGCCAATTGGTTAGGATTTCAAAAGCCATAGGAACTTATATTTCATCCCAGAAGTAATAGGAAGCACCTGGAGTTGAGCAGGGGAGTGATATGGTCATAAGTACACTTTAGGAAAATCACTTTCACAACTGTCTGCAAAATGAGTTAGAGAGACAGGACTTGAGACAGGGAGACAAAAGATTGCTATTACAAAGTCTAGGCTGTCAAATCCGGCCTCAGACATTTGACACTTACTAGCTGTATGATCTTGGGCAAGTCACTTAACCCTCATTACCCCTCAACAACAACAACAAAAAAGTCTAGGCTGGAGGTGCATGTGCATACATATATCCACATGTGTATATAATATAAATGTATACATGCAGAATAGTTATTGATATGGTTTTATACAATACAACTATATGCTCATATGTATGTATATCCAGACTTGTGATTTCATTGGTCTAGGGACCACCTGATGAAGAAAACAATTCTACCAATGTAGAATTACAATTCATAGTCTTAGAGAATTATCTGAGGGCACTGAGAGGTTTAGTGACTTGCCCAGAGTCACATATCCAGTGTGGTTCAAAGAAGACCTTGAACTTAAACCCAGGACTTCCTGATGCTTAAACCAGCTCTTTTGCTGTTCTTTATTGAGGGGGGGGGGCAGGGAGGGAGGGAGGGAGAGAGAATAAGAATATAAATAATGATAGAGGTAGAGATGATAGAGATAGACAAAAGATAGAGATACACATAAAGGATAGAGATTAAACAGAGATAGAGGTTAGACATATAGATATCCAATTTTTAAAATGTTTAACATATGCTCCTTAATAAGGATTATATGAATTCTTAGCTATTATTGAAAGCAGTGCCTCCCCCTCAAAGGACTACTTTTTTGAGATATTTCATTAACCAAGTTTGACCTAATGTACACACTTGTATTAAAAAGATTACTAGAGAAAAAAATACAACACAGTGAAAAGAAAATGGGATTTGCAATCCAGATATCTGTCTTCTACATCCGAATCTAAAAATAATTTGAAATGTGTCCTTGAATACTGTGGTGTACTCAATAACATGATGGACTGGGAGTCAGAAAGACCTGGGTTCAAATTCCACTTCTGATATTTACTAGCTATATGACCCTGGGCAAGTCATTTAAACCATCTGAGCCTTCATTTGCAAAATGAAGAGTTTGGATTAGATGTCCTCAGAGGTCCTCTTTCACTCTAGATCTATGATCTATGACAGCTTGAAGAAGAAGCATCATGGTGTGGTGGGGAAAATCTTTCATTTGGAGTCAGAAGACTTTGGTTTGAATCCTGGTTTAATTGCTTCCTACCCATGTAACTTTAGGCAAGTGACTTTACCTATTTGGGACTCTGTTTCCTCATTTATAAAATAAGAGTATTGGACTAAATAACCTTTAAGGTCTTTTCTAGCTATAAATCTATGACTCTATATTATGTCATTTGACCAATCTGGACTTGTTTCTTCATTGATAGAGTTCCCTAGACACACACTTACCTGATGTTGTAAATCTCAAATAAAATAATATCTATAAAAACCCCTTCAGAATTTTAAAGCACTGTACAAATGGGTATTTTTTATTTTTAATACATTATAATTACTTTGCACTAAATCAAACTAGCTTTCCCCTTAATTAGTCTGAATTAATGATAATTTTTCTGTGCTATAGCTAAGATTGAGCAGTCCCTACTTTCTTACTAACTTGATTTTTAGATAATACATTTCAATATTTTTCCCTGTGAATTTTAGCATTCTACAGTATTTTCCACAGACATTGACAGGTACTAGAAATTGATGTAAATATAATATTTGACCATTTCCCTCATGGTAGGTATGGGGGTGGGGGGAGTGATATAGATTTCAAAAACTGACATTGGAAAAAAGAAGACACTGGTAATGATGGACAGGTGGAGATTTTCATTCAATAAAAAAGGACAATCCTTCTTAATAAAGCAGGCTGCTTGGTGAATTTATTGTCATTTCCCAAGTACCTGAATAGCTGATAAAAAGAATAGTCTTGATAATGAATGACATCTGAATTAAGGACATAAACTGAATGACAGAGAGAAGTTAATATAAGGCACTTATTATGGAAAGTTTAGTTAGTTGTTTCTCTTAGGTCAGCATTGTTCTTAAGTTTAACAACCCTGGAAACTGAAACTTGAGAAAAGCCTAAGTATTCCAACCATAATCAAATTGCATTTTTCTAGTGAAATCTAAAAGAGCCTGGGAATGATCCCTATGTCCAAAATTATCTCTTCTCTGCATTAAAGATTCATTCTTTTAGTATATTTTTAACAATTGTTCCTTGGGCTACAATCTGAGCCACTGAAAAGGGTATCCACATTGATGAGTTTTCAGAGTCAGGGAAGTATGGAAGTGGAGCTTAGGGTAAAGGAGCATTTCTAGAAAGCTTCTAAGAAAATAGGAATATCTGGCCTTGGGGGAGTGACACATTAAGCCACTAATGCACCATAGCAAGTATTAGTTGGGATAGTTTTGTTTGTTTGCTTTTTTGTTTTGTTTCAAATTAGCAAAGATCAGAAGATGTTCCTTAGGGAATGTAGCCCAGAGAGGATTAAGTGCTTCCAGTATACTGAGGATTGAGCTGATAGAGCACTGGGCCTGGAGTCAGGAAGATCTAAGCTCAAATCCAGCTTCATCCATTTACTAGCTATGTGACCCTGGGCGAGTCACTTAGCCTCTGTTTGCCTCAGTTTCCTCAACTGTAAAATGGGGATAATTGCATCACCTACCTCACAGGATTATTGTGAGGATTAAATGAGACAATAGGTATAAAAAGTATTGGGGGGGGGGCGGAGCCAAGATGGTAGAGGAAAGACATTAAGCTCACAGGGCTCCTGATACAATCACACCAAAAATAGCAATAAAAGAACCCTTGGGACGGAAAAACACACAAAAATACAGTCTGAGAGTTTTCTCCAGCTATAGATTTCAGGGGGCCATGCTGGGCCACGAATAAAGCCTAACCCCAAAATCGGGCCAACACACCAGACACCCACCAGAGGAATTTGCCCCAGTGCCTCAGAATCGGCTGCAGCACTGGCGTCTTCTGGAACCAAGCGCTCAGTCGGACTGAACGGCTGGCCTGGGGTGGGGGTAGGGTGGTAAGTACAGGGGTACCAGTGGATTGGGAGGAAGGATTCGACTGTCCCACCCCAGCGGGCAACCAGGAAGAAATCCTGAGCAGTGGGAGACCCAGGTGGGGGAGGGGAGTAGGGGAGCAGTCTCATTGGAAGCTGAGAACCACACCACAGAAAGCTTTTCTGGTTGGTTTCTTAGTAAATAGGCCTGAGGTTATCTCTGGACCTGAGAACAGGCCAGGTGAGATTAAAACCTTCCCCGCCTCAACCCCAAACACCTGGGACCCTCTAAAGCTGAGAACAGGAGTGGAGCTGAGAAGCAGCCCACCCCCCCCCACCCCCAGTGGAGAGTTTAAAATCAAATGAAAGTGAGGCCAGGCAGGCTGAGAAGAAGCCCAACTATCCCCCAGGCCATGCTATAGCTTGAACAGTGTGTCCTGGAAGCAGTGCCACACTTTAAGAAGGTGCTAAAAGACAAGAAATAATAAGCCAGGATGAGCAGGCAGAGAAAGCAGAAGACCATCGAAAACTTCTTGGGGGGTAAGGTAGACCACAATACAACCTCAGAAGAAGAAGATAATAACAGAGTCAAAGCTCCAACATCCAAAGCTTCCAAGAAAAATATGAACTGGTCTCAGGCCATGGAAGCTCTCAAAAGGGACTTTGAAGAGAAAGTAGGAGAAATAGAAAGATGTAGAGAAAAGGAGGAAAGAATGGAAAGGGAAATGAGAGTGATGAAGGAGAGTCATGAGAAAAAAGTCGATAGTTTGAAAAGTCAAATGAAAAAGGAGATTAAAAAACTGTCTGATGAAAATAACTGCCTAAGAATTAGGATTGAACAAATGGAAGCTAGTGACCTTATGAGAAACCAAGACACAGTAAAGCAAATCCAATTGAATGAAAAAATAGAGGGCAGTGTGAAATATCTCCTTGGAAAAACAGCTGACCTAGAAAATAAATCTAGGAGAGATATTTTGAAAATCATTGGACTATCTGAAAACCATGACCAAAACAAAAGCTTAGACACCATCCTCCAAGAGATTGTGAGGGAAAATTGCCCTGATATCCTAGAAGCAGAAGCTAAAATAGAAATTGAAAGAATCCACCAATCACCTCCTGAAAGAGATCCCAAAAGGAAAACCTCCAGGAATATTATAGCCAAATTCCAGAACTCCCAGGTCAAGGAGAAAATACTGCAAGCAGCTAGAAAAAAGGAATTCAAATACTGTGGAGCTCCAGTAAGGATAAAGCAAGATATAGCAGCTTCTACATTAAAGGACCGAAGGGCATGGAATATGATATTCCAGAGGGCAAAGGAACTGGGACTTCAGCCAAAAATCATGTACCCAGCAAAACTGAGTATAATTTTTCAGAGGCAAAAATGGGATTTCAATGAGAAAGAGGTCTTTCAAGCATTTGTGATGAAAAGACCTGAACTGAATAGAAAATTTGACTTTCAAATACAAGATCCTGGAGAAGCATAAAAAGATAAACAGGAAAAAGACTTCATGAGAGATATTAAAAGACTGTTTACATTCCTACATAGGAAGATAATACTTTGAAATCATAAGAACTATCTCAGTAAGAAATTCAGGGGCAGCTGGGTAGTGCAGTGGATGGAGCACCAGCCCTGGACTCAGGAGAACCTGGGTTCAGGTGTGACCTTGGACACTTGACAATTGATGGCTGTGTGACCCCGGGCAAGTCGCTTGGTCCCAGTTGCCTCACCAAAAAACAAAACAAAACAAAACAAAAATTCTTCACAAGAAATTCACAGAAGACAGGGCTGAACTGAATATGAAAGGATGATATCTGTAAATCATTTATGTTTTGTTCTTTGTAGGGCAGACAGGGAGGGATGTCATATGTCTGGGGTTGGATTTGGGCTTGGGGGGCCTCCTGGGTCCAGGGCTGGTGCTTTGTCCACTGTGCCACCTAGCTAATCCATGATGACATCATTAAAATAGGGTTGAGGTGTAGGAGGAATAAACTGGGGGAGGGAGAAGGGGAGAGATGGTCTGGGGAGAGGTATTTCACATGAAGGAAACAAGAAGAAAGCTTATGGAGGAGAGTAGAAGAGGGGGAAGGAGTTGGGGAGTGAGTGAACCTTAATATCATCAGAATTGACTCAAAGAAGGACTAACATACATACTCAAGTAGGTATAGTAATATATTTTTGCCCTGAGGTGGGGGAGAAAAGTGGGGGGGGGAGAAGGGAAGGAGGAAAGGGCAGATTGGGGGACAGAGCAGTAAAAAGCAAAACACTTTCAAGGAAGATGAAGATGTTCTGCATCACTGCACCAGTATGACATATTGAATTGCTTGATCTCATAGGGAGGGTTGAGGAGAGAGGGAGGGAAAAAAAAATAGAACACAGAATTAGCTCAGGGACCCTGACCTCATTGGAGTGGGCTCATGGAGGGAATAGCTTTCATACCCAATTGGGAGGAGCAATCTATTTAACCCTGCAGGAAAATAGGAGGGGAAGAGCACACGGAAGGAAGGGTAAAAAAAAGGGAGTGCAGAGCAAGGGAGAGGATAGTCAGAAGTAAGGCACCTCTGAGGAGGAATAGGTAAAAAGAAGATAGAGTAAATGTCATGGGAAGGGAGTGGGATGAAGGGAAACAGTTATGATGATTGATTATAATGGCAAAATGTATGGTACCTACTTTGCTGGGCTTTTGTGAAGAAGATTCTCTGTCAAGCTTAAGGTACTATATAGAGGTTGTGATGAACAGGATGCTATCAGGAAAACCTGGAGAGACCTACATGAGCTGAAGCAGAGTGAAATGTACTGTATACAAAATAACAGCAATAGTGGGGGATGATCTGCTGGGAAGCATGTGGTTGTTTTCAGCAAGACAATGATCCAATGTAACCCTGAGGGACTTATGAAGATTGCAGCCCATCTGCAGAGAAAGAACTGATAGTATCTGAAAACAGATGGAAACACATTTTAAATTTTTTTTTTCATTTCCTCTTTGACAATTCCTTAATCTGAAGTTTTGGTCTTTTTGACTGTTTTCTCTCACAAGTAGCTAATATGGGAATTTTTCCATGACAACTCATGTATAACTTATTTTGAATTGATTGAGTTCTTGTGGGTGGGGGTGGGAATGGAGGAAGGAAGAGAAGTTGGAACACAAAGTTTTTTAAAAATTGATGTTAAAATTTTGTTTTTTATATATATTTTGGAAAACAAAATTCTATTCAGAATTTTTTTAAAAACCACCCCCCCCAAAAAAAAATTAGGACATTGGACTAGACTATCTCTAAAGAATTTCTCAGCTTTGTCTTTCATTTCATTTGGTTCAATCCAGCTCAATAAATATTTTCTGCTACGTGCAAAAAAAAAAGTATTTAGCACATCACCTGGTACATAGTAGGTACTTTTAAAATGCTTATTCCTTTTCTCTCCCCTTCCTATGTGTAATAATGTGAATGAGGCCAAATTAAGGACTGCCAAAAGCCAGGGCTAACTACAGAACAAATCACTTACTATTTTCTCAAATAGAATGTAAGTTCCCTGAGGGCAAGGACTACTTCATTTTTATCTTCCTATCTCCAGAACACTAATATGTAATGGGATTTAGTAAATGTTTATTGATTAATTAATTAATTAAATGTTTGTCCCAATTATCCTAGCATATTATTTCAGAGCCAAGGAAAGGGTACAGGAAAAAATTAGTCAACATATTGTCGAAGATATAATCAGAGAGTGGTGGCACACTCTTGTAATCCCTGTTAGTGAGAAGCCTGAGGCTGGTGTTCTTGAATTTGAGAGTTCTGAACTGCAGCAGGCTAAAATCAAACAGATGCCTTCACTGTCTGGCACCAATATGGTAGGCCCCTGGGGACATACAGCCACTAGGCTGCTTAAGGAGAGATGAACCAACCCAGGTCAGAAACAGAATTGGTAAAATCTTCCATGTTAATCTACAGTGAGGTTGTTGTATGAGTGGCCAGTATACTTCCAGCCAAAGAAAGACAGGCAGACCCCAGTCTCAAAACAAACAAACAAAAAAACCTATTTAATTCAATGATAGACACAAAATAAGGGAGCACCGAAATGGAACCATCTTTTTCAGCAAACAGAAAAGAGGTAGGCTAAGCAGGAACATTCACAAGCTCAAATGGAAGAGCCATGTGGGGTATAGCACATAGGACCAAAGTTTTGATCTTGGGAGGTAAAAGCCTTGAAACTATGGTCCTCAGGCCAGTCCTAAAACTCCAAGCTTATACTCACATTTCTTTATTAACAATTATTAGGCTAGTGACTTCAACTGTGTCATCAACAGAGGATGAAATGTACTCCTTTATACCTCAAGTATTTGGTACTCAAATACTTGAGGGTTCCTGGAATATCCCTGATTTGGATGTACTCTCCAATGATGCAGATTGATATCCAACCATACCTTCCCAGCCTATGTAAATAATATTCCAAAGAGGCATGGGAACCAATATTTACCCACCCCCTCTTTTAGGTAAAGAATGACATGTACATGCAAAAGGAGACGGAAAAATTGCTATGCACATGGACAACCTCCCAGCAAATTAAATAGAACCTAAGCCTCAAGGCTTCTGGAACATTTCCACCACCTGGCTAAATCATCTCTTCTGGTAGAAAAGCTTCCTTGTCACCCACATTTTTTTTTGTCTGTTCATTTTCCTAGCCTATTTCTTGACTTTAAGTTCTTCTTAAAGTTGAGCACTGCTTCTAGGATGCACTGTCCCAAGCTTCAGGGGGTCCAAGGTGGTACAGTTTGAGGAGAGGCACATTCTGCACTTCCCTGGCCTGTGCTCTGGTCTGTAACCCTCAGGCCTGCTTGCTCTTTAACCTGGGAACAGAAATATGGTTCACTGTGGTTGCAAGCTCTGGCATGCCTGCACCCCTCCCCAACCTGGGCCACCACTCAAGACTGCTTCCTGGTTCTGAGCACAGGCAACCAGAGTTCCACCTCAGTGTCAACAGAGAGCCCTGCTACCTCCTCCCAGCCAACCACTAGACCCCCTCACCAGTTTGTGAGCTGAGTTCCAGAAGTGGCCGCCGCTTCCATTTCTGCCAGTGGCATTAGCAACAGTAATTTAGTGATTTTACTGGTAATGCAGATGTGGATAAATATTGTTTCATAGAGCAGGTGGCAGGCACCTACCCTGGGTCTTGAAAGATAGGTAGAATTTCAAAGAGGAAGAGATAGAATTAGGGGTGCATCTTGGGCATGGAAACAGCACGAGGAAAAGTCATGGAGACAAAATGAGTTCAGAAAATTATGATTAGCCTAATCCCACCAAATCATACAATACAGGAAGAGGAGTAGTATGAGATAAGGAGTCACAGTGTCCTAACTCTTTGCTAAATCTAACCCCTCAATCTGAGTACTTGATTCTATCATTCTCTTTCTCCTTACAGACTTAGTTCCATCGATCAACCTTTCTTTTTTCCTCTCTCTATAGGTACATACATGTTCATGTCTCTTCATACACACATGCATTCTCTCAAAACTACTTGAGCTGTCATCCAATATTCCTGGGATCATAGTTTACAATCCCTGCTACTACTTTACCATAATTCATTTATAACTTTATGCCTTGCAATATGATTTCCATCCCATCACTCAAAAGAAACCTCTTTCTTTCTAGGTCCATAATGGGAAGTACAACTATAGCTTTCCAAATGCTGATGCTGGCAGTGGCTTCATCCCCACCATGCTCCAAAGACTATCAGCCTAGACCACTGTAGGGGCTGGGGCAAAAGATGGATCTTGGAAAAGGTGATCATGAGGGAGTCACTGACATTCAAGTTTAGGGGAGGAAGGAAAAAATGGACTGCCATCTCCCAGAACAACAGTATCCACAGATAATCTTAAAGCCCCCTGACTTCTCCCATTGCAATCCCTTTTCCAACTAAAGAACTCTCATCAAAGTAATTGATTTCAGAGAATGCATAATGAAGCATACTACCCCATTCCCTGCCAATGAGGTGATGTCTTCGGTGTGCAGAATGAAAAACATATTTTTTTTGGACATAGCCAATGAGGGAATTTGTTTTGCTTGACTATGCTTGTTTGTTACATGACTTTTATTTTTTCTTTTCTTTCAATGGGAAGAGGGAGTTTGGGGAATGAAAACATAATATTTTAAAAAAGAAATCCCTTTTCCTTTCTCCCCACATTCTCATCCCACTGTTCCTTGACTCTAGTCTTCTCCAGTGCTTAACCACCTCAACTCTCTCTTTCCTCTATCCTCTCTTAAATATTCCTCTAATGTTAGCAAATTCCCTTTGATCCAGCTCTTCCTCTCATCCTCCTTCATGGTTCTGGTGCTCACTGAAACCCATCTTTAAAAAAACATATCTTTTGCCTCTCTCTAGGACTGGCTGTTCCTTCTCTCATATCTCTTTATATAGAGCTAGAAGGAGGAGGAATTGTCATATTCTTTCCTTCCCACTGCCATTTTTAGACTCTCTCAACCACCAACATTCCACCCCATCTCTTCTCCTCTAAAGGTTACTCCATCCTAACCCAATCTTTGTTGCTGCTATCTATGGGCCTTCAAGTCACTCTCTGTACTTCCCAATAAGTTCAGTACCTGCCTCACAGTCTTCTTCTCTACCCCAGCCTTTGTCCCTTTGAACATTCTAGCCTTCCATTTCTCCTCCAACTCCCAGAGTTCAATGACCTCAGCAGTGTGAATTGTATCTTATTCATTTATTATATCTCCCTCAGCACCTAGCATAGTGTCCTGCCTTTAGCAGGTACTTGATAAGTGTTCATTGAAATGGATTGGATTGAAATGAAATAAAAAGAGCAATTCTATACTACAGTGGCAGCATAAACAGCAGAGGAAGAATAGAGACTAGGAGGACAGTCCTTACCTATACATCCTGAATGATCAATCAAGTATTTATTAAGCATAAACTATGTACCAGGCACTGTGCTAGGAACCAGGGATAAACTACAAAGACTGAAATAATCCCTATTTGAAATAAGCTTACATTTCAATGGGAGAGATGATAAGTACATGTAAAAATATATGCAAGAAGGGGGCAGCTAAGTGGTGCAGTGGATAAAGCACCGGCCCTGGATTCAAGAGTACCTGAGTTCAAATCAGGCCTCGGACACTTGACACTTACTAGCTGTGTGACCCTGGGCAAGTCACTTGACCCCCATTGCCCCACAAAAAAAAAAATATATATATATATACATACATACATACATATATATACAACATAAATCTAATGTTAATAACTACAAAAATATACAAAGTACTTACAAGCAAGATAGTTTGGAAGAGAGAGCATGTCATTGGGGGAATTGAGAAAGCCTTCTTGAAGAACATAGTAGCTGAGCTGTATCTTAAATGAAGACATAAATGATTGAAATTAAAAGCTAAGCAAGTAGCATTTCAGTGCATTGATTATGGATTACATTTTTAAACTAATGAAATCTATTCCCAGAGAATCTACATGCCTGATCTTCATTACTAGGCAGAACTACCAGATGGGACTATTTCCAGGAGTATGGAATGGGAACAATGCATTATCTACATTAGATGCTCTAGACTTGTAGTTTTACACACTTTCAATTAGACTTTTGCAATCTTATTGAGTTGCTTTATATCTATAATTCATGTCATCAGAAATCTATGTTTCGAAGAGTATTGGAATTTTAAAAATAAAATCAATTTTTATGGTGAGGACTTTGTTCCAATGGATATAAGTATTTTCTGAGTCTGGGACTATGTGATGTCAAACATCCCTATAAAAAGCAAAAAAAATCCATCAGTCAGATGTTCCTAAACTTACAGCTGTTTGACATCTTGTAGCTGTCAATGAATGTGTTCTTGCAAAAATAAGGGGAATGTTTTCAAAGAAACAGACATTTGAAATTGGATTGAAGTTATTCAGTTGTTATTAGATGATGCTGTTAAGCAAATCTACTAAGGTGGAAAGACAAGGATAATAAGAATAATATAAACTGGAAAAATTGAACATTCATTGACTTTCTGTCACTTAGGAAAATGCCCTCCAATTGTGTATCCACTTTTACCACTTATGAAAAGATATCCAATTAAAGTCTGGTCATATTCATTTTTTAGGAATGCTAATAACTAGCTTTTGAAATAGATAATTTAGGCAGGGTAGAACACTCATTTTAATAGAATTTAACCTAGAAACCAAGATAAATCCAAATTGTTCCATCTATTTAAATCATTCTTTTATCTGGCTCCCTAAAGGAAGCTAATTTAATTTGAAAAGATTAGATGTATTGATTCCGACATGGGTCCCCAGGGATTTCACAGCAAAATGAGATCATAGAAGGGAAACTTATCTTTCATTTTTGTAACCCCTTGAATGGAGAGATTTATAGGCAAAGCCTTAACATTGCTGAAGTTAGCTTTAAAACTGAGTGCTTTTCAAAAAAAAAAAAAGCTGCTTTTCATTAAAACTCCAGGTTCAAAGTATATTCAGTTTATGGATGAAAAAAGGTTGTGGGGGAGAGATTGGAACCTCTAGCTTTGTTCCTGGCCCTAATCCTGGAAGAAGGTAATATTCTAAGCTTTTAGTCATCCAAACAGAATAAAAAATAAGAGTAGCCCTGCGGGTGCTTCAATACTACCTCAAGTCTTTGAGCATCTAGTTTACATTTTTAACAACACAGGAGAATGTATCATTTTATAGCAACCATGATTTACAATTGTACAATAGGAGGAGAAGATTCCTTTAGTAAGAATGGAATTTTCCCTCAGAATGACAAGAAGGTTCTAAATTGATGATAAGCCAGTCAGATAATAAACAATGATTAAGCACAAAGTGAAATGACAAAGCAAATAAAGCTGGGTTTTAATATCCTTCAGTGCCCCTTCTCCTCCACTCCTCCATATGAAGACAACCCCTCCCCACACAAAGCATCCAATAACCTGTATTGTTTCTCTTGTCCTAGGAGCACTCAATATGGTGTTCAATCCAGCATAGTCAAGACAACTGCCTGCAACCTTTTTATTCTAATTCAATTCAACAACTCCCCCCAAAAAGAACTGTCAGGAGCCTGTTATGTGCAGAATATTGTGCTATATATTAGAGATACAAAAACTAAAAACAGTCCCTGCCCCCAAGAAAGTTACATGCAGAGAGAAAAGAAAGGACAGACATATAATATGTACACAAATAAGTACATACAAGATAATTTGAGAAGAGTGAAATGACTATCAAGTAGGAAGGTGAGGAAAGGCTTACCTTCAAAGTCTTGAAAGAGGCTAGGGAAGTTTAGAATGGAGGTGACAATAGAATTTATTAAAGGCATGGGAGTCAGTTTGTACAAGGAATGGGAAACAGAATGCCCATTTCAGGGAATAGCTAGTAATCTTGTTTGGCTAGAATGGATGAAAGGGCATTTTGTGAAATAAATCCAAAAAAGAAAGTGGTACAAAAATGTGGGAGGTGGGAACATAGAGGATTTCAAATAGAAGATAAGTTTCATTTTGGACTCATTGAGTTTGAGATGCCTTTTAGGATATAGAGATAATAATATCCAAAAGGAAGTTGGTGATATGGGACTAGAACTCAGGAGACTAAAGACTAGATTTGTAAATCTTGTAGCTGCATAGAGCTAATAATTGAACTAATGAAATTAATGAGATCATAAGAGAGAGTACAGAGAAACATGAGGGACCAGGATTAAACCTTGGGAATCCAATTCAAAATTAGGGAGTAAGACATATGGAAGCAACAGTGAAGAGCAAAGATCTACTGGGCCCAAAATGTTGGAAAGCATGAAAGTAGAGAAACTCATTACTAACCAGCTACATAGTATCTTACTGGGAAAGCCATATTTCCATTACAACAGAAAATGTAGAGTATTGGGTAAAGAGACCTAGAGTGAAAGTGAATTTTTTACAAAAGAGGGCACAGCAAAATTATAATATAGAAGATAAGAACCTTTGAAAGGTAGGAGTGAAATATTGCTTTTGTTCTTCTGCTTGGAGAGCTGAAAGGCAAAGCTAAAAACTCCTCCCATGGCCTCCCTTTATAGAGAACCTAAAATGTCAGCCTTTTCTTCATTTACCATGAGCTACTCTGCTTGGTTTCAATTTCACCATCATCTTTATCATGCCCTTATGCATGATAATACCCTCTGGCATCCCTCCTTTTTCAGATTTTGGATATTGTCTTCCCCCATTAGACTGTAAGCTCTTTGAGGACAGACACTGTCTTTCTTTTTTCTTATTTGTATCCCTAGTATAATCCAGAAAATGTTGGAAATTTGGTCTCTAGTTCTTCTGGCTCTTTGAAAATCAGCCTTCTCTTCTGGTAATTCTTAGTCCACATATTGCTGGTGCCTAGCTTGAAGAATCTTAAGCATAAGTGAAATGAATACAATTGTTTGATAATTTGAGCATTCTTTGGCTTCATCCTTCTTTTTTTTTTAATTAATAAAGTATTTTATTTTTTTCCGTTACATGTAAAGATAGTTCTCAACCTTTGTTTATACAAGCTTTACAATTTCAGATTTTTCTCCCTCCCCCGCCTCCTTCCCCCCTCCCCTAGACAGCAGGTAATCTAATATAGGTTATATCTATATATCTATATACATATACATATATATATATATACACATATATATCCATAATAACATTAATCCTATTTCTGCATTAATCCTGTTATAAGAGAAAAAATCAGAGCAGTAATGCAAAACCTCAAAATAGAAAAAAAAAAAGAACAGCACCCAAAACAAAAGAAATAGTATGGTTCAATCAGCATCTATACTCCACAGTTCTTTTTTTTTTTTCTTGGATTTGGAGATCCTCTTCTATCATGAGTTCCCTGGAACTCTTCTGTACCATTGCATTGGTGAGAAGAATATAGTCCATCCCAGTAGGTCAACACTCAATGTTGATGATACTGTGTACAATGTTCTTCTGGTTCTGCTCATCTCACTCATCATCAGCTCACGTAAGACCCTCCAGGTTTCTCTGAACTCCTCCTGCTCATCGTTTCTTACAGCACAATAGTATTCCATTGTGTTCATATACCACAACTTGTCCAGCCATTCCCCAATTGATGGGCACCCCCTCAACTTCCAATTCCTTGCTACCACGTAAAGAGCAGCTATAAATATTTTTGTACATGTGGGTCCCTTTCCCCTTTCCATGATTTCTTTGGGAAAAAGACCTAAAAGTGGAATTGCTGGGTCAAAGGGTATGCACAGCTTTATTGCCCTTTGGGCATAATTCCAAATTGCTCTCCAGAATGGTTGGATCAGTTCACAGCTCCACCAACAATGAATTAGTGTTCCAATTTTCCCACAGCTTCTCCAACATTTATTATCTTCTTTTTTTGTCATTTTAGCCAATCTGATAGGTGTCATGTGGTACCTCAGAGTTGTTTTAATTTCCATCTCTCTAATCATTAGAGATTTAGAGCATTTTTTCATATGGGAATAGATAGCTTTGGTTTCTTCATCAGAAAACTGCCTGTTCATATCCTTTGACCATTTCTCAGTTGGGGAATGACTTGGATTCTTATAAATTTGATTTAGTTCCTTATATATTTTAGAGATGAGGCCTTTATCAGAAGTACTGGCCTCAAAAATTGTTTCCCAGCTTTCTGCCTCCCTTCTAATTTTGGATGCATTGCTTCTGTTTGTACAGAAATTTTTTTAATTTAATATAGTCAAAATAATCCATTTTGCATTTTATAATATACTCTATCTCTTGTTTGGTCAAAAACTGTTTTCCTTTCCAAAGATCTGATAGGTAGACTATTCCTTTCTCTCCTAATTTACCTATGGTATCACCTCTTATGTCTAAATCGTGTATCCATTTTGACCTTATTTTAGTATAAGGTGTAAGATGTTGGTCTATGCCTAATTTCTGCCATACTATCTTCCAGTTTTCCCAGCAGTTTTTGTCAAATACTGAGTTCCTATCCCAGAAGCTGGAGTCTTTGGGTTTATCAAACACTACATTACTAGTGTCATTTACTACTGCATTTCCTGAGCCTAGCCTATTCCATTGATCTACCACTCTATTTTTTAGCCAGTACCAGATAGTTTTGATGACTGCCGCTTTATAGTAGAGTTCCAGGTTTGGTACCGCTAACCCACCTTCCTGTGAATTTTTTTTCATTATTTCCCTGGATATTCTTGATTTTTTGTTTTTCCAGATGAATTTTGTTATTATTTTTTCTAGCTCTATAAAATAATTTTTAGGTAGTCTGATTGGTATGGCACTGAATAAGTATATTAATTTAGGCAGTATTGTCATTTTTACTATATTAGCTCTGCCTATCCATGAGCAATTGAAATCTTTCCAATTATTTAGATCTGATTTGATTTGTGTGAAGAGTGTTTGGTAGTTGTGTTCATAGAGTTCCTGGGTTTGTCTTGGCAAGTAGACTCCCAGGTATTTTATATTATCTACTGTTACTTTAAATGGAATTTCTCTTTCTATCTCTTGCTGCTGGACTTTGTTGGTCATGTATAGAAATGCTGATGATTTATGTGTATTTATTTTATATCCTGCTACTTTGCTAAAGTTGTTAATTGTTTCAAGTAATTTTTGAGTTGATTCTCGAGGATTCCTTAAGTATACCATCATATCATCTGCAAAGAGTGATAGTTTTGTTTCCTCCTTGCCTATTCTAATTCCTTTAATTCCTTTCTCTGATTGCTAAAGCTAACATTTCTAGTATAATATTAAATATTAGGGGTGATAATGGACATCCCTGTTTCACCCCTGATCTTATTGGGAAGGCCTCTAATTTATCTCCATTGCATATAATACTTGCTGATGGCTTTAGGTAGATACTGTTTATTATTTTAAGGAAAGCTCCCCCTATTCCTAAACTCTCCAGTGTTTTTATTAGGAATGGGTGTTGTATTTTGTCAAAAGCTTTCTCTGCATCTATTGAGATAATCATATGATTTTGGTTGGTTTTCTTATTGATGTGGTTGATTATGTTAATAGTTTTCCTAATGTTGAACCAGCCCTGCATTCCTGGTATAAATCCCACCTGGTCATAGTGTATTATCCTGGTGATCAGTTGCTGTAATCTCCTTGCTAATATCTTATTTAAGATTTTAGCATCAATATTCATTAGGGAAATTGGTCTATAATTTTCTTTCTCTGTTTTTGCTTTGCCTGGTTTTGGTATCACCACCATATTTGTGTCATAAAACGAATTTGGTAGAACTCCTTCTTCACCTATTTTTCCAAATAATTTGTATAATATTGGAATTAATTGTTCTTTAAATGTTTGGTAAAATTCACCCGTTACCCCATATGGCCCTGGGGATTTTTTCTTAGGGAGTTCATCAATGGCTTGTTCAATTTCTTTTTCTAATATGGGTTTATTTAAGGATTTTATTTCTTCTTCAGTTAACCTGTGCAGTTTGTATTTTTGTAAATTTTCATCCATTTCATTTAGATTGTCAAATTTATTGGCATACAGTTGGGCAAAATAATTCCTCATTATTGATTTAATTTCCACTTCATTGGTGGTAACATACCCTTTTTCATTTTTTTTTTTAATTTTTAGTGAGGCAATTGGGGTTAAGTGACTTGCCCAGGGTCACACAGCTAGTACATGTTAAGTGTCTGAGGCCGGATTTGAACTCAGGTACTCCTGACTCCAGGGCTGGTGCTCTATCCACTGAGCCATCTAGCTGCTCCCCCCCTTTTCATTTTTGATACTGGTAATTTGGTTTTCTTCTTTCTTTTTTTTTATTCAAATTAACCAATCTTTTATCTATTTTATTGGTTTTTTCATAAAACCAGCTCTTAGTTTTATTGATTAATTCTATAGTTTTCTTGCTTTCAATCTCATTAATTTCTCCTTTGATTTTCAGTATCTCTAGTATCTAATTGGGGATTTCTAATTTGTTCTTTTTCTAGCTTTTTAAGTTGCATGCCCAATTCATTAATCTCCTCTTTCTCTTTTTTATTCATGTAAGCATTTAGAGCTATAAATTTTCCCCTAAGCACTGCTTTGGCTGCATCCCATAGATTTTGGTATGTTGTCTGATTGTTGTCATTTTCTTGGATATAGTTATTGATTGTTTCTATGATTTCTTGTTTGGCCCATTCATTCTTTAGAATGAAATTATTTAGTTCCCAATTGATTTTCATTCTACTTTTTCCTGGCTCTTTCTTACATGTAATTTTTATCACATCATGATCTGAAAAGGATGCATTTACTATTTCTGCCTTTCTACATTTAACTGTGATGTTTTTGTGCCCTAATACATGGTCAATTTTTGAAAATGTGCCATGTACTGCTGAGAAAAAGGTATATTCCTTTATATCCCCATTCAATTTTCTCCAGACATCTATCATGTCTAACTTTTCTAGTAATCTATTCACCTCTTTCACTTCTTTCTTATTTATTTTTTGGCTAGATTTATCTAATTCTGAGAGGGGGAGATTCAGATCCCCCAGTAGTATAGTATTACTGTCTAATTTCTCTTGTAACTCATTTAACTTCTCCTTTAAGAACTTGGATGCTATATCACTTGGTGCATACATATTCAATATTGATATTACTTCATTATCTATAGTACCTTTAAGCAAGATGTAATTTCTTTCCTTATCTCTTTTAATGAGATCTATTTTTGCCTGCACTTTGTCTGAGATAAGGATTGCTACCCCTGCTTTTTTTACTTTAGCTGAAGCATAATATATTCTACCCCAACCTTTTACCTTTACTCTGTGTGTATCTCTCTGCTTCAAATGTGTTTCTTGTAAACAGCATATTGTAGGATTCTGGTTTTTAATCCACTCTGCAATTCGCTTCCATTTTATAGCAGAGTTCATCCCATTCACATTCACAGTTATTATTACTGACTGTCTATTCCCCTCCATTCTATTTACCCCCTTTGTATTTTTCCCCCTTCTTTCACCCTATTCCTCCTTACCAACGTTTTACTTCTTACCCCTGCCTCCCCCGATCTGCCCTCCCTTTTTATCACCCCCCCTTTTCTTTACCCTTTTCTCCCTTGCTTTTGTACTCCCTTCTATCAGTCCCCCCCTTTCCCTTCCCCTTTTGCTTCCCTAAAGAATGAGTTAAGTTTCTTTATCCCAACGAACGGATATGTTATTCCCTCTTTGAATCAAATCTAATGAGAATAGGGTTGAAACAATGTTCACCCCTCCTTTCTTTCCCTCTATTGTAATAGGTTTTTTCTTTCACCTCTTCATATGATATAATTCATCCCCTTCCACCTCCCCTTTCCTCTCCTCCCCATAGACTCCCTTTTTAACCCCTTAAAATTTTTTTTGTATCATCACATCAAAGACAATTTATATTTATACCCTCTGTGTAAAGTCATTCTCTCTGTCCAAATACATTTACAATTCTTAAGAGTTATGAGTATTATCTTCCCATGTAGGGATATAAACAGTTTAACCTAATAGGGTTACCTTTTTTTTTTCTCCCCCTTTGTTTACCTTTTTAAACTTCTCTTGAGTCTTGTATGTTGAGATCAAATTTTCTATTCAGTTCTGGTCTTTTCACCAGGAAAGATTGAAAGTCCCCAATGTCATTAAATGTCCATCTTTTCCCCTGAAAGAAAATGCACATTTTTGCTGGGTAATAGATTCTTGGCTGCAATCCAAGCTCCTTTGCCTTCCGGAATATCATATTCCAAGCCTTGCAGTCCTTTAATGTTGAAGCTGCCAGGTCCTGAGCAATCCTGACTGTGGCTCTATGATATTTAAATTGCTTCTTTCTGGCTGCTTGGAGTATTTTCTCCTTCACCTGATAATTCTGGAATTTGGCTACAATATTCCTTGGAGTTTTCCTTTTGGGGTCTCTTTCAGGAGGTGATCGGTGGATTCTTTCAATGATGATTTTATCCTCTGATTCTATGATATCAGGGCAGTTCTCCTTAATAATTTCCTGGAATATGGTGTCTAGATTCTTTTTCTGGTCATGGCTTTCAGGCAGTCCAATGATTCACAAATTGTCTCTCCTCGATCTGTTTTCCAGGTCAGTTGTCTTTCCAATGAGGTATTTCACATTTTCTTCTATTTTTTCATTCTTTTGATTCTGCTTGACTGATTCCTGGTGTCTCGTGGATTCCTTATCTTCCAACTGTCCAATTTTAATTTTTAAAGCATTGTTTTCTTCAGTAAGATTATGCACCTTTTTTTCCATTTGGCCAAGTGAATTTTTTAAGGCAGTGTTTTCTTCAATGAGATTATGCACCTTTTTTTCCATTTTGCCAGATGAATTTTTTAAGGCATTGTTTTCTTCAATGAGATTATGCACGTTTTTTTTCCATTTTGCCAACTGAATTTTTTAAGGCATTGTTTTCTTCAGTGAAATTATGCACTTTTTTTTTCCATTTGGCCAGTCAATCTTTGTGCTTCCTTTTCCAAGCTGCTGATTCTTTTTTCATAGTTTTCTTGTTTTGCTTTCATTTCTCTCCCCATTTTTTCTTCTACCTCTCTCAATTGATTTTTAAAATCCTTTTTGAGCTCTTCCAGGAAGGCTTTTTGTTCCTGAGACCAATTCACCTTCCCTCATGAGGCCTCACATGTAGGCAATTTGAGGGTATTGTCCTCATCTGAGTTTGCATTGGCTTCTTCCCTATTGATACAGAAGCTCTCAATGGAGAGGGCTCTTTTTTGCTTCTTACCCATTATTGCAGCTTATTTATTTATTTTTTAAGTTGAGGTCTGCTCTCGGGGCACCAGAGTCCCTGTTTTGGGTTTCTTGTGCAGGGGTATAGGTGCTGTGTGACCGACCGGCTTTTTACTCTGAGGCCTTTGTGGTGTGTGGAGATCCCCCGCCCTGCACTTCCTGTCTGGGTGCGCTCAGCCAGCCAGGCGCCTGCTCCTGGCGTCCGTTCCTGCCTGACCCGTTCGTGGCCCTCCCGGCCGGTGCAGGTAGGTTTTTCCACTGTCCTTCTTGGCCACCAGATTTTTGAACCAGGTTCCCGGGGCCTCAGTTGTTCAGCTGTGGCCCGCAGCTCCTGCTGACTTGCCCTGACCCCCTCAGCACTGGGTTGCTGCCCTGTGCTGGGCCTCCCTTTTGCCTGAGTCAGACCAACCTTTTCCTGAAGTCTTCTAAATTATCTCTGGTTGGAGGACTGTGTCTCTCTGTCCCTTTGCAGGTTCTGTAGTTTCAGAAGCCGTCCAGAGGCTTGATTTAATGTTCTTTTTGAGGGAACAGAAGGAGAGCTCAGGCAGTTTGCTGCTTCCTCTCTGCCATCTTGGCTCCGCCCCCCGGCTTCGTCCTTCTTTAGGATTTGTATGTAGAAGATCTGGGTTCAAATCCTGTCTCAGGTACTTATTAATTTTGCGACCCTAGTCACAACATTCAACCTCTTTTGGCCTCAGTTTTCCCATGGGGAAATGGAATAATAATAGCATCTACTTCACAGGGTTGTTAAGAAGTTCAAATGAAAAATATATATGTAAAGTGTTTTTCAAATATTAAAGCATTATATAAATGTTAAGTGTTAGAGCTCTAGAAGGGGCTTCAGAGGCCATTTAATCCAATTCCCAGATGATTGGATTCTGAATCAATACTGAGAAGAGGGTGAGAAGTAGATATGGGGGTAGAGGTTGGAAAAGAAGGAACATGTGGTTCAGTATGTTACTCTTGTTTGTATCCTCCAGGCCTTGCTTGGCTCTAATATTATAGAATCTTTATAAGATATCAGAGGGTGGGGTTTTGTTGTTCAGTTGTTTCAGTCATGTCCACTATTCAAGATCCCATTTGGAGCATCTTTCTTGGCAGACATACTGATGTGATTTGCCATTTCCTTCTCCAGCTAATTTTCCAGATGAGGAATGAGGAACTGAGGTAAACAGGGTTAAGTGACTTGCCCAGAGTCACACAGCTAGACAGATTTGAACTCACAAATATGAGTCTTCCTGACTTCAGGCCCACCACTCTTTCCACCATGCCACCTTGGTGTCCTGTCAGAGGCTGAAACACATCCAGAAAATATCCTCCATGAGTAATAAAAACTTGGCCTCCACTCTTTGAATCTGAGGAAGAACAGACCTTCTTATACTTTGGCACCTCCATGCTTAGAATTTCTGATGAATGAAATTTTCATCATAGACACTCTGCTTTTTCTTCTAGTTGTTTTAGAGGTTTACATTTTATATTCCCAAGATTATGAGCTCTTTGAAGGCAAGGGGTATATATATACTTCTCTTATATCCCCTAAGACATTTAACATAAAACAGATGTTAAATAAATACCTAATGAAATAAATGGAATGGAGTCCAATAGAATGAAATTGAATCTAATAAAATAGAATCCATTTGAATGGACTTACAAGAATTGGACTGAATCAAATGAACTTGAATTGAACAAGGATCAAAACAGTAAGAGTTTAAGACTCAGTTAATCAGAAAATTTAATTAACCACAATCCCCAATGACCCAAGACATATGGGTAATTGAGGTTTGACTCAATTCATTGGCTTTCAGGATCCTAAAGAACTTAGTGAAATGTTCTTCACTTGATATGGGTACAATAAATGCTATCTTATGATTACAACCATAACTAGGAATTTGGGTGCCTGAGATAAGGAAAGAGAAGTTCAACTGGAGCTCAACCATAGGAGGAATTAGAAACATACCCTTTGATGATGCTTTTAGTACTCTCTCAATTGTGTCAGCTGAGGAGAAAGCCCTAAGCACCCTGGCCTAGTCATGACTTTTCTTTTGACAGAAAACATGTCCTTGTAAAATATGTATTTCTTTCTAAACTTGATGTCAATACTCAATCATTTAGAAAATAATCAGTTAGATTCAGTCAAATAAGAATTGGTCGATTCAAAATTTGATTGGATTTAATTTTTTTTTCTCCAAGATAGCAACATGAGAAGAAATAACCACTATGTATTTAGATCATTTACTATCCATCAAACAATCAATACATATTAATTAAGCACCTGTACTTTATGCCCAACTTTCTATTAGGCAATGAGAGACATCTCATAGAAAAATCTAATGGGGTCCTCTTTTCTCCTTTAGGAGCTTACAGTTTGTTTGGGGAAGCAAGACATATGCATGTGAAATAATTAGAGACCACAAAATAAGTGATAATTAGGCATTAATTCATTCAATGCATACTCTGAATCATACAGGAGTTCAAAGAAGGCTATATCACTCCTCATTCCACCTATTTGCTTAAATAAAAAATGAGGTTAATAGCATCTGTCACCTTCCTTCCTTCTTAACATTGACTTGACGATGCATGCCATCATTTCTGCAAGGAACTCTGCCCTCCTTTTTCCAGTACTGTATAATGATGCCATCATTGCTGGATAATGAGACAATGATTATTGTATGTCAGGAGTACATTCTTGAAGCTTCATATATTGCCAGAAGCACAGCCAGCTTGAATGCATCAATCCTTGTCCCCAGACAAACTCTAATAGATATTAAGAGTAAACAGTGAAATAGACACAACTTTCTGGGTTTTTATCTTTTTTGGGATACCTGAGTCTGAACCTCTATTGGCTCAACTCTTTAGTGAGAGGTGGGGAAGAAGGGCTAATGCCAAGATCCTAAATTCAAAACCCATAGAGCCCACTTGCTTTACGAAAATGAAAACTTTTCTCCAAACAGATTGGTTATATATTAATCCACTAAGCTAGGCAACTTACTGTACACCTAACCAAAGTCACAAGCCAACTCCTAACCTAGGGCATAGACCAATTCCAAACTCTATAACAATTCAACTTGTAAATGTGTCTCATTGGTTACCAGAAGGACCATGTAAAAGAATAAGTAAGGCTCAGTGCCGTTCCTTCTCTCCACTGGAGAAATAACTCAAATGGCTTGCTCTATAACTCTTATTTCAAATATTTGTCAGAGGTATATACCACCTAAAGCAGAATCCAGATTATCCAAGAGTCTTTAAGAACTGTGCATTTTAAGTGAAATTTAGTTCTATCTTTCCCTACTCCAACAAATACTTACATAGAGTACTTATTATGGGCACAGCTCTGTGCTTAGTGCTATGAAGTACGTAAGTCTATAGAACAAGGTGAAAACACTGTCCCTTCTATTAAGAAGTTTACAAGCTGATTGGGGAAAAATACTAACTTTTTCATTCATTCATTTGCTACCAACTGTTCTTTGTTTCAACTCCATCATCACCTTCATTATGCCCTGCCCAGGGCATCACCAGAAAAACTCATTATGTGAAGTCATGAAGATTGCTTCAGTTTTGCTATTCAAACCTCATCTGTACCCTCAGTTGCTTCTGTTCCTCTAATTGTGGCCTGGAAAGCAAAGCTAAAAACTCCTTCCATAGCCTCTCTTAATAGAGAGGCCCAAATATCAATATTGTCTTCATTTACTACCAGCTGTTCTACTTGGTTTCAACTCCACCATCATCTTGTAAAGAATTAATTGTTATTTGAGGTTTTTATGCCTTGGGGACGCACTGGCCTGGGGCTCTGCAAACCGCATGGTGCTCCACCCACTAGTTGTAGCCGTTCCCAGGGCTCTGGCACCTCCCCCCTCACCTATATGGGCCTGGCAAAATTATAATGATTGGAAGCCTAGTGAGGGCAGTCATGTGACTGTCAGAGCGGCCATCCCATTGGCTGGGGCTATGTGGGGTGTTTCTAGGTTTGGGGGAGGAGAATTGGGCATTTTAGGTGGAAGCTGGAAAGCGACAGGCCTTCTGCTTCATATTTTCAGCTGATTCCTGGGCAGTGGTATTTTATCAGGTATTATAATTTTCCTTTCCCCATTTTATTTCCTTTCCCTTGATCCTACTGATCCTGTCTTTTTTTTTTTAAGTTCACTCTTGTTAAAATGAATCTTGTTCTGTTTTGAGGGAGGCTGCTGGTCTCCTTCCTTGCCCCAGTATTGTGGCCAGCCGCTTAGCTAGCACTCCCCAATTAAAAATTGGTCTCCACAATCTTTATTATCCCCTCCTTAAAGGTTTATTATCCCTTCATTGCTCTGGCACCCCTACCTTTTCAGCTTTTGGCTATTGTCTTTCCCCAATAGACTGCAAGCTTTCTGAGAACAAGCACTAGCTTTCTTTGTCTTATTTGTACCCTCAGTGCTTAACACAGTACTGGCACAAAGTAGGCACTTAATAAATTTTTATCATATTATATAATATCATTCTTCTTTGATGGATCCTTGTTACAATGCTGCTTGAGAAGTTTCAGTGGCTCTCCATTGCCTTTTGAATAAAATGCAAATGTCACTGCTTGGAAATTAAAGCCTTTCACCATCTAGCTCCAATCTATGTTGCCATACTGATCGAGTATTACGACTCCTCATTCATTCTATATGTCAGCCAAGTTGACTCCTTTGGGTTTCTACATATGTGATTTTCTATCTCCTTCTTCCCTGCCTTTGCATAGCTGTTTTCCATGACTGAAATATTCTCCTTTCTGATGTCTGTCCCTTAGAATCACTGCCTCCCTCCTCAGCTCAAGCACTACCAATTTCATGAGGCCTTTATGATTCTTCATGTTGTTAATGACACCCCCAAACCAAAATCCCTTTGCATATAATTTGGATACACAAATATATTTACTCTTCTGCAAGCATATCATATTCTCCCAGTAGATTATAAATCCTTTGAGACTAGAAACTATCTCACTTTTGTATTTGTATCACCAGTATCTAGCCGGTGCCTAGAATATAGTCAGTCACTAATAAATTGTTCGTTGATGAATTAACTTATCTCATTGACCTAACTACTTTCTCCACCAGTACAGATTGTAAAATCCTCTATAATTCCTCATCCCAAATGATTCTCATCACTTTTTTGTTATGAATCTTCCAGAGGATTATCTAACCCATTGGAGGACTTCTGTTTCTTTAAATATTTGATGGCTACATGAGCCCTACTCAGGCTATCCATCTGTTATCCCTCACTCTCACTACCTGACTACCTACATATTTTTTCTAATCACAAATGTTCTTCATATTGCCTCCACTGGAATATAAGCTCCTTTAGGGCAGGAACTATTTTGTTATTCTCTTGGTATCCCCAGCACCTAACACAGTGCCTGGTACACTTTACAAATTCTTTTTTTTTTTTTTTTGCAGGGCATTGGGGGTTAAGTGACTTGCCCAGGGTCACACAGCTAGTAAGTGTTAAGTGTCTGAGGCCGGATTTGAACTCAGGTACTCCTGAATCCAGGGCCGGTGCTTTAACCACTGCACCATCTAGCCGCCCCCCTTAACAAATTCTTATTGAATAAAAAAAGAGCTATCTTTCCTGCCACTGCTTCCCCCACCTCCAAGTCATCATGGAACATATGCTGTAGCATCTTTACATCCAACCATCATGTGATTTTTTTCTATTGTCCTTTGGATGACCTGTAGCTTTGATTTTTCTAAATTCAATGTGTTTCATGACTCACAGAGTATTAATAATGCTTAAAGAAGTTGAATCAGGGTGTCAATTTATGACTAGGATTAGAAGTCAGTATATGCCTGGTATTGGGGGGGATCAGCCTGTGCTGAAGGTAAGGAGCATGGTAGATTGACAGAATTAAAAGACCAATTTGTATAGCCAGTTTTTACTTGGAAGAGAGTTTATTTTTGCAAAGCTATTAAAACCTTTGGGTGTTGAACTCATGATTTTTCAATTAGTCAAATGGTGACATGCTAGGCCTTCCTTTCAATACTCCATCCCCAACTAACTGAGCACCTTTTGCAGTAGTGAGTAGCTTGGGAGCATTGAAAGATTAGCATTTAAAAAGTGATCAACTAAGTTGTTATATGAGATCAACAATGCGTGTTGATACATCAATGTGAGAGAAATGAAAAATGGTCAATATGTGCTTATTGGACTGACAGCAACACTACCGAGTTAGAGGAAGTAGAAAAGAGGTGTGTAAGACTAGGGTATAGGACAAAGCTTCCCGAGAGAAAGAAGATCAAAAGATTTAAGAGAGTTTACAGGTCATCTGATTCAATCTCCTCATTTTATAGATAGGGAAACTGAGGCTCAGGGAACTTAAATGAGTTTCCCAAGGTCACACACAGGTAATAAATATCAGGGATTAACTTTTGGCCCAAGTCCTCTGACCATGTCCACCTTAAGTAGGATTTAAGCTATCTTGAAAGATACATAGAAATTTGGAATGAAGCTTTGAAAAGTGATAAAAATGTCCATACTATTTGACCTAAAGATACCACTGTTAGGCACATAATCAAGGAGATATAGGCCTACCTTATCCTATATACACAAAATATTTAGCATTTGGGGTGTAACAGATCTAGAAACAAAATAGCTGCCCATTTATTGATAAAAGACTAAATAAACATTAGTATACAGAAGTAATGGAATATTACTACACAGTAAGTAATTGTAAATATAAAGAATTAGATGAAATGTAGGAAAGCTAACATGAACTAATGTAGATTGAAGTGAGAAGATCCAGGAGACCGATGAAGACAGTGACTACAATAATGTAAATAGAAAGAACAGAAATAACCCCCACCCTCGACAAAACTCTGAAAATGGTGTGATTTCAATGTTCAAGCCTGACAACAAAGAAAAAAATAAGAAAAATATAACATCTTTCCTTCTTTTTAGAAGTTGGAGATGATAGGCATGGAGCATTGCATGTATGTTCAGACTGTTGATATGTGGCTTAATTTTACTTAAATGTTTTTTCCCCTTTTTTTAGTCTTTGTTACACAGACTAGTGGGATAAGCTTAAGGGATATAATGAGAAATGAAGATGTCACAAAAACAAGATATCCATAGGGAAAAAAATTAATCAGCAGAGAGGAGGAAGAGAGGGAAGAAATGAGAGAGGAAGAATTAAATAGAATACAACAGTGGTTTTTAGAGGTTGTGTCCAGTTTCCACCAGGGAGAATCATCTGGAATGAACATATGCAATCAGATGCATATCTGTGAGTATCCATGAACCCAATTCCTCATGGCAAAGAATAATGTGTTGTGAGCAAAAATAGTTTAAAAGCATCTAGTAGAGTAGCTTCTTTCCTGGTTGAAATTTAGCTTTAAATTCCCCTTCATCCAAACCCTTCATTTTCCAGATCTTTTTGCCCTGTTTATTTAAAATGAGTCCTTTTTTCTTTATTATAACCAATATTGCCAATCACCATGGACTGTTAGGAAGAGATAAGGGATTTGAATTTTACAAGTAGGTGAACAGCACATTTCCCCATCTGTACTCAATAGTTTTCTTCATAATGACAGTTCTAAGGAAGCTAATAAATGAGACTTCCTCCCAATGGAACTTTTAAAAAATACCCTAATAAATGAAAGTGCTAATCACAGTTCCTCTGCTAGTAAGACAATAGTCCAATACCCCATTATGCTCATTAAGCAGCCTTTAGGAATTTTTTCCCTCTTAGAAATGATGAGTTAAACTCAGGCTACTTGGTACTGACTGGATTTAAAAGAATCTTTACAATAATACTGCTCTATTCAGCAATTACTCAAGTCAGCTCCCAAGTATTTATTAAGCATTTACTATCTGTTATAGGAAACTTACTTTTAGTAGCTGTGTAGAAAATGAATTGGAATTCTGAGACTTAAGGGAGGGAGGCTAATTACAAAACTGTACAGCACACCTGTCCAAGGGAGAGGAAAGGAAAGATTGTAGTAGAACTTATGGTCTAGATGAAAAGACAGGGAATACATAAAGAGGGTTCAGACAGGAAGAGGTTGTGATGTGATGCTGGAGAAAGTAGGGTCACAGCGTCTCAGAATTCTCTAATCAGCACAACAGGAGCTATTTTTCCTGGAACAAAGGAGATCCTGATATGAAGCAAAAACAGTTTCCTTACTGCTTTGTCTTTCAATCCTTTTCCTTTCTTGGGAAGTACATCCCAGGGGAGATTATCCTCAGCCAGGCAGCATGACAACTCCTAAAAATTAAAATGGGTTTCTGACCATAAGTTAGGTGACAACTGAATTGAGAGACCGAGGGGAGTGAGTTGAGTTGAATACCTACCAGTGGACTGGAAAAATAGCTAAAAGAGCTTGTGAAAGAGCTGTATCACAACTTCCCAGGAGATGTTGTACAGGATATTAGGTTACCGATACAGTAACTAAATTGGATCACCAGGTTGATCCTAGAATAGGATCTAGTGGGGAAACACTTCCAGGTGGGGAGGTATGGTGAACGGTGTCTAGTGGGAAGCAGGTTCAACATAGAATAATATGATGATATCAATAGAAGTCATTAACAACTTTATAATGTTAAAGGTAAAAGTTGTTCTTCCATTCATTTCCCTAGTCGAACATTTTCCTAGCATGTGCATCACCTTACATCTGGACATCTATTCCTCCTGTGCCGTAGTCCAACACATAATTTTCGTTAAGTTCCACTCTTCCCACTGAGTATGTTTGTATTTGTGGGGAAAAAAAAATAAGTTCTAGGTTGTTCATGCTGCTGCTACTACTGTTGGGCTTTTTTTTTGGGGGGGGGGGGAGAAGGAGTGTTCTATAGTTACTTTATTCACATTTCTACCAATTAAAACTCCTTTAACTGTGTCCTTTGGTTGATAGGTTGAAAAAACACATGTTTAAAGTTGATCCTGATCCATAAAATGCCTAGTCCTGTGATAACTTATTGAAGACCTTAGCCTGAGGTGGGAATTGTGAGATTTGCCAATGCCGAAAGGCCCCAACCAGAGAAGATTGATCTAGATTGATTGAATTAAGTAAGACTGACTGAGAGTGATTGACTAACCCACTTTAAATTGAAATCACACCTGGCTGCCCTTAAGAGAGAATTGTTCTCAGAAACTAAGGACTTTGAACTCAATGACAAGACAACCTTCAAGTCCAGTGATGCTGAAGGATGGTGTCTTCTGGGGGAGGGAGGCAGGCAGGAAGTAGGAAGTGCTGCTGGCTCTCTGGCTCTTTCTCTTCCATGGCTGGAACCTCATGTTGGTGGCAAAAGAGAAGGAGAAGAAGGAGACCAGGCTGAACTCTTAGGGTAGATAGGCTTTGTTATCTTTCTGAACTCAATGTTTCTGAACTTCCCTCTTTACTCTTTAATAAGTGCTTAATGCCAAACTTGGCACTAAGGCTTCTAATTTAAAATTTTAAAAGGTGACCACACACTAGATTTTACTTATCACAGAATCCTACCACAGGGTCAACCCTTAATTGAAACTACTAGAGAGCAATATAAGGCAATATAAGGTATGAAGTTGAAGATGATGACCCCAAAGTTTAGTGATCTCATTTAATCAATAACAATGTCATTGCAGGCTTCTATAGTGAGAGAAAGCTTAATGGCGAACAGTAGAATTTGCTTCAGGCCTTGAAGGATGAATAGAAATATGGGAATGCAGTAGGACCCCAAGAAACCTAAAGATCCCAACCCCCAAAGCCAAAGTAAAAGCAGCTCTGTCTCCCAACTCTGGAATAAGTTGTGGCCCAGTATGACCCTGATAAGCAATATCAAGGTCTGCAAGATGATATGAAGGATATGGATGCCAGGCAGCTAGGTGGTACAGTGGATAGAGCACTGGCCCTGGATTCAGGAGGATCTGAGTTCAAAGCCAGCCTCAGACACTTAACACTTACTAGCTGTATGACCCTAGGCAAATCACTTAACCCCAATTGCCTCACAAAAAAAAAAATTATCAAGGAAAAGTGCCCTGAAATTCTAGCACCAGAGGGTAAACTAGAAATTGAAAGAATTCACCAATCACTTCCTGAAAGAGATCCCAAAATAAAAACTCCCAGCATTATTATAGCCAAATTCCAGAGCTCCCAGGTCAAGGAGGAAATATTGGCAGCAGCCAGAAAGAAACAACTTAAATACCATGGAGCCATAGTCAGGATCACACAAGATTTAGCAGCTACCACATTAAAGGATTGGAGGGCTTGAAATATGATATTCCAAGGGGCAAAGGAAGTGGGATTACAACTAAGAATCACCTATATAGCAAAACTGAGTATAATCCTTTGGTGGCAGTAGGGAAGGGGGAGGGAATGGAAATTCAGTGAAAAAGGAGACTTTCAGGCATATTTGATGAAAACACTAGAGCTCAATACAAAATTTGCCTTTCAAATACAAGACTCAAAAGAAGCATTAAAAAGTAAAGAGGAGGGGCAGCTAGGTGGCGCAGTGGATAGAGCACCGGCCCTGGAGTCAGGAGTACCTGAGTTCAAATCCAGCCTCAGACACTTGACACTTACTAGCTGTGTGACCCTGGGCAAGTCGCTTAACCCCAATTGCCTCACTAAAATAAATAAATGAATTAATTAATTAATTAATTATTTATTTTTTAAAAATTATTCATTCATTCATTCATTTATTTATTTAAAAAAAGTCAAGAGGAGGGACAGCTAAGTGGTGCAGTGGATAGAACACCAGTCCTGGATTCAGGAGGGCCTGAGTTCAAATCCAACCTCAGACACTTGACATTTGAATTCAGGTAAAGCTGTCTGATGTATCTTTAAATCAGTAATGCACCACTCAAGAGAATCCCACAAGTTACTGTGGGTAAATTTCTAAGTCTGAGGAAGGAAAAGAAACAGCAAAATCTCCAAGCCATGGAAAATAGGTTTATTGAGAGAAGGTACCGGTCTCACAATAAACCTGGTCTCTGGCCTAGGCCCAGAAGACCTCGAGCAATGCCTGTCTCAGATTTTTATACCCCTATGAGGCTTAAATGCTTATTTACAATACTAAATTTAGACAAACTCCTCCCAGTTTACAGTCCACCAAGAAACATAAAGTTAATCAAAATACTGTATATTTGGACTTTGTCTACAAATGAACAGTCATTTTCTTGGCATACTGCCATGTAAAATGGGACAGTCTAACTTTTTAATTGGTCTAAAAAGACATATTCACAATTGTCTACCATAAGTATTTGTCAAGGCTGAAGTCAATCTTATCTTCACCTAACAGCATTTTATAAGCTATAATGCCTTATTTGCTTTATAAGAAATACCTAAGCAGGTTAAATGCTGATTATTAAATACTGATTAGATTACTTATACATAATAGACAAATAGCATATGTAAGGGTTTACTCAGAGGGAATGGGAAAAGGTCAAGAAGATGATCTGAGTCTGGCCTAAGGAAGAATCTTTCTGGCTCAAGTTTACTTGTGTTCCTGCTGAACAGCAAATGTTTCCCACCTGGCTATTCCTGAATCTATCTGGTTATTACTGCATGACTGGTGGTCACTTGTGACTCTTACCTGGAATCAAACAGAGCTAAAGACAGTTTATCCAGGCTGTTATAATCATTTCCCTGATTTTTCTTTTATAGCAGATTTCTATAATCAGAGCAAGTAGTCAATAGAATATATGAGCACAACGCAAGTATGTAAGATCTGTTTTCAGTCTAAATATGTAGTCATTTGATAAGCCAAACAACTAGGTACATTAAAACCCAGGTTTGCCATATGCCTGCTAATGCTTGCATGGTATTTATGATGAGGCTCAATTAACTGGGTATCTTCCTTTTTTGTTTTAGAAGAAATTGAAATTCCTCCGCATTGCAAACACATTTTGATGAGATGGGAGATGGTACCTAGGAGTGTTTATCTAGGTTAAAGATAGTTATGCATTTCATGTTTTCCATTTAAGAAAAAAAAGAGGAAAAAAAAAGGACTACTGACCTCAAATAATTCTCCTGTGAAGCATGGAAAGGAGATTCTGAGCCTACTTGAGGCCATAAACCTGCCCACTCATCTCTTATCCACTGCTGAGGGCACCAAGCTTTGACTTATCCATAGTACAAGGGAATCACACGGCAGAGCTTGCTGGTAAATCAGGTCTCTCTTTATGGGCAAGGACATCTCTAAGACCATGCAAGATGTCTGCAATTCCTATGTCCTCTGTGCCCAAACACAGCACTGGGCCCCTAACACTGCCCTCAACTTAAGCCAATCAAAAGATGAGGGGAACCACCAGAGGAAGATTGACAGATTTTACTCACTTATCACCTTGCAAAAGATACATTGTCCTTTTAGTCTTTGTTTATACTTTGACTGGATGGGTAGAAGCCTTTCCCAGTGGAACAGAAAAAGGTCAGGATATAACAAAAGCCCTTCTCAAGTAATAATTCCTAGCTTTGGCCTTCCCAAATCACTCGAGTGATAATGGTACTGCCTTCATCTCTCAGATTACTCAGACTATTTACCCTTACCAAACTCTGTGAGGAAGCAAAGATTGATTGGGTCCATGCACTCCCCATTACACTCACCTGAATTAGAATGGCTCCCTCAGGAGCATTTGATTATGCAAATCAAATCCTTCCTAAACCTTTACTGGAGGATTGGCCAGAAACTTCAATACCCAGCCCAGCCAGGGGACTTAGTGTTTCTCAAAACTTGGAAAACTGAGGGACAGAACCAATTAGTGCCTCTATGGAAGGGTCCCCATCAAGTCATCGTATCAACCCCCAAAGCTATAAAGTTTAAGGGGCAGAATACATGAACTCATTTCATGCAATTAAACCCTTTGTCCCCTCAAAATCAAACAGTGGAAAGAAGGACATCTATTCCCGTGAACCAGTGGATAATCTCAAATTTCTCTTCTGAGGACAGACACCCTGGAATAAGTATTCCTTCTCCTTTGTACCGTCATGTTTTACATTTGACCCTTCTGCTCCTTGGGCCTATTGTTTTTACACTGCCTACTGCCACAGGGACTGAACCATCCCACCTATGGCCACTCCCCTCACCATCTCTGGGCTCTACCATACCTTTTGAATTATGTACTCTGCTACCTGGAGTCATAATACCCTGATTCAATTAGGAAAAGCAGTAACTAAAGCAGGCCCTTTTGACTGCTGGGTATGTAAGAGAAACAGTATGGTTCAATCTGCATTCAGAATCCACAGTTCTTTTTTCTGGATGTGGAGAACATTTTCCATCATGAGTTCTTTGTGTTATGGGGAAATAGAGCAGGGATTTGGGATAGGGGTTCTTAGGAATTCCTCTTTAAAGAATTACACACTCTTGCACACAAATCCAATTAGAATAAAATAATAGTTTATTTAGGTGCTAGGGAAAGGAAATCCTTGGACTTATTATGGGGAGAAGGCATGGCACAGAGGCATAGCTCTGAGATACCTATCTCCTCAAGCAGAAGACAGGCAGATACTTCTATAGAGGACCGATGTTGGTCGGATGAGGTAATCCTCTCACAGTGGAAAGTTCCCTTATTGGGCGAGGACCATACCCCACCGGTGGTGGCTGGGGGAAGTTGGGCAAGGGGTGGCTCTGGATCTCTCTAGCCATCTCTCTCCCGCTCAGGCCACAAAGGCAGCAGCCACACCTAATCTTATCTCCCCGAGGGGTGGGGGAGACTTCTCTACAAGAAGGTTCTTTGATTTACCTCAGAGAACTTCTGGGGTACCCTTGGCCCATAACATTTGGAATAGCCGAGTCTATCACAGTTGATCATCACACAACATTGCTGTTACTATGTATACAATGTTCTGCTTCTGCTCACTTCAAACAGCATCAGTCTACTTAAGTCTTTCCAGGTTCTTGAAATATTGAAAAAAAATTATTACGACTGCATAGTTACATACAATATGTTGGTATCATATGACTATAATAATAAAATCTAGAGTACGAACCCTGTGAGGGGCCAGCTGAGAAGTGAAACACAAATTCATTTTAATAAATATTTAATTAGGCTCCTATTCTGTAGTGAGAATATAAAAAATCTAATAAAAAAAAAATCCTTCTTCTCAAGGATCTTTCATTCTACTGAGAGAGGAGCTTGTAACCTGAGCTGGGGAAAGCCTGAATGCCCTACAAATAACCTAGAAGCATAAGTCAGACAGGAAACAGAAATTTAGCCACTGATTTGTCTCCCAAAGGATGATGGCACCACCAAAAAGGCTACTCCCTAAGATCTTCCCTTCTAATTCAGAAATAGGTTGTTGTCTCCTTGGGGGAAGGAGTTGACTCTCATAATAAATGCAATGGAAAGACAAAATAACAATTATCTATTGTCTTTAGAAGGCCCTAGTTATACTGTCCCTGTATGGTCTAAGAACTAAAGGTAGGCTCCTAGAGAGTTCTTACAGTGTTCTATTAATTAGCATACTAATAAAATGAGTAGAATAAATTAATGCAATTATGTTGAGGGTGAAGTGGGGAAGTGGAGATACTTTTAAATAAGGCACAGTCCCAATCTTGATAGTACTTATAGTCTAGTTGGGGGGAAGGGAATTAAATTAGCTAATTATCACCTTGATAATCACAGGAAGCAGAGGTCTTAAAGCATTGAAATATGGGACTGGAAGGAACAGAAATAGAAGAAAAAGAAAAGCATGGCCCTAGAAGCCTGAATGATGGCAAAAAGATTGCTCAGTGCAGAAGTCTTAATAGAGGCTGCTAGATGTAACCATAATAACCATAGTAAGAATTAATAGCTGGTAGCTTGACAGTTGAAGGTAGTAACAAAATAATTATAAAAGCAGACACAAGAATCCCCAAAGCACATCAGTTTGGGCCCATTTAGTGTAGGGGTGAAGGGCCCTATACAAAAAAGTTTTCAAAAACTCTGGAGAGCCTTTTAATATAGAATACTATCTATATCTTGCCACTGAGCTCCCTTCATCTCCAAATGGCAATGCATCTGGTATGAAGGTTGTGTTGACTCAAACAGAAGTAGGACATCAATCAAGTCTGGTCCCTTCCATCTCTCAATTATTTCTTATTTATCTCTATAGAGCTTGTTTATATATATTTGCTGTGATCTTTCTCCTTAGATTGTCAGCTCCTTGAGGGAAGGAACTACTTTTTTGCCTCTTTTTTGCATCCCCAGCACTAGCACAGTGCCTGAACTCCCAGTAGGAGCTTAATAAATGTTTATTGACTTACTTAAGCCTGAAGGGTACCAACTCCTTGTGGGTGCCTTTTTTTTAAGCTATAGGCAACCAGGAAGCCTTTGTCAAGGCTAAAGTCTTGGGTGCAAGAAGAGAGGCAGAAAAGCCCTCCAGTAGAGACTAAACTTCTTAGATAGCTTCTATACTTTTTTTTTTTTTTGCGTGGGGCAATAGGGGTTAAGTGACTTGCCCAAGGGTCACACAGGTAGTAAGTGTCAAGTGTCTGGGGCCAGATTTGAACTCAGATCCTCCTCAATCCAGGGCCAGTGCTTTATCCACTGTGCCACCTAGCTGCCCCTCAGCTTCTATACTTTTTAAGGAAAAATTAGCCCACCTGATCTGACAAGGTCAAGGAAAAACTAAAAACGCCTAGGTGGCAGGACTTTAGATATTGCTGCTACCACACCCTTTTTGTCTAGTTCCCTCCCTCAGGTCTTGTTAATTGCCCTAATTTTTTTTTTCAGGGGCAATGGAGGTTAAGTAACTTGCCCAGGGTCATACAGCTGGTAAGTGTCAAGTGTCTGAGGCCGGATTTGAACTCAGGTACTCCTGAATCCAGGGCCAGTGCTTTATCCACTGTGCCACCTAGCTGCCCCCCATTTGCCCTAAGTTATTAACAATAGCACTTTCCAACTAGGAGAAGGAATCTGACAATATTTATGGGAACACATTCTTTAACAGTCTCAGATAAATATTCCTATACCAAGAAAAAGCAGCTACACATTAAAACATAAATCAAACTATTTGAGCAAGGTCTTTGGGAGTCAAAGGTTAATATGTTGTTTATTTTTAAAGGTTAGTCTTTTGTGTTTATTTTAAGCTTTTAACTTATTGGAAAGAAACTTAGCTGTCTCATAATAGGCTTGCTTAATGAGTCTAAATTAATGCACAATTCATTCAATGAGAAGGTGATTTAATTTTCCCTGACTGGTAAGGAACTACTTGGAAATAAGTTCAGAAAACAATTCTAATGCACTGATAGGTTTCTTTTTGATACTCTTAAGCTTGTTCCAAAAATAATAAAAATTGACCTGAAACTTTCTCAAATGCCTACAGATCTTACCCTTTTCAATGTAGCTGTTTAGTATTTATTTGGAATTATTTGGGGAGATTATCTGAAAGAAGATGATTTATCATTACTTGGCTATGGAGAAAGGTTACAAATATAGGACTATTAAATTTCCATCCAAAGCTCTTAAGCACTTGAAATAGACATTTAAGAGAAATTGAATTAGGACCCAATCAGTCCAGGAAATAAATCCAACAGCAAACCTGATAACTGAGAAAACAAAATCACATTCACCAAATGCCTTCCTTCCAAATATCTGTCAGAGCTAGATATCTAATTGCCTTTTAAATAAAATTTGAAGTAAGAGTTATAGTTTCTGACACTCAAATAGATTGGTCTGAATCACCATTTAATGTATAATTAACAAGGGTCATCTGGGCAGGCACCCAAGGATTTGGATACTTTTCTGCAATGTTAGGTTGCTGCAAAGAATCCTGGTGCATTCAGCTTCTGACTACATAGAAAAAAAAATCTTATTATTAGTGATCTTCACTAGACTTGAGTATCCGAACAAAGCCAAAAAGATGGACCTCAATCACCTAGCTTTCAACATTTGATTATTCCTCATTATTCATGATTCATGGCAATAAGCTTAAAGAACTGCACAAATCATACCAAATGTATTTCACATGGCTTTCAATTCCTGGAATTTGTATAGTACTTTATACTATTCAAAATATTTTCATATCCATTATCCCATTGAATTGCCAATTAATTTGTGTAATTTTTAACTCTGAAAACAACTGTACAAACCCCCTGAAATTTGGGACAGTACACCCTCTACCCTAGAAGCAGAGACCTACTTTAAGAAAGAGTTAATGGTCAAGAAATAGGATGGGGAAATGAACAAACAACAGAAAAATACTGACCATAGAAAGTTACTATCCTGACAAGGAAGATAAAAATACACCCTCAGAAGATAACAAAGTCAAAGTTCCCACATCCAAAGCCTCCAAGAAAAATATGAATTGGTCTCAGACCATATAAGGACACCCAAAAAAAAAACTTCAAAAATAAAGTAATACAGATAAAGGAAAAATTGGGAAGAGAAATGAGAGTGATGCAAGAAAATCATGAAAAAAGTATCACCTTGCTAGAGGAGACACAAAAAGTACTGAAGAAAATAACAACTTAAAAAACAGACTAGGCCAAACAATGAAAGAGGTACAAAAAGCCAATGAGAAGAATGCCTTGAAAAGCAGGATTGACCAAATGGAAAAAGAGGCACAAAAATTCACTGAAGAAAAAAATTCCTTAAAAAATAGAATCAAGCAAATGTAAGCTAAGGACTTTATGAAAAATCAAGAAACAATAAAACAAAACCAAAAGAATTAAAAAATAGAAGACAATGTGAAATATCTCATTGGAAAAACTAACCTGGAAAATAGATCCAGAAGAGAAAATTTTTAAATTATTAGACTACATGAAAGCCATGATCAAAAAAAGATGCTGAATATTATCTTTCAAGAAATTATCAAGGAGGGGACAGCAAGATGGTGCAGTGGATAGAGCACTGGCCCTGGAGTCAGGAGGACCTAAGTTCAAAGCCAGCCTCAGACACTTAACACTTACTAGCTGTGTGACCCTAGGCAAATCACTTAACCCCAATTGCCTCACAAAAAAAAAAAGAAAGAAAGAAAGAAATTATCAAGGAAAAGTGCCCTGAAATTCTAGCACCAGAGGGTAAACTAGAAATTGAAAGAATTCACCAATCACTTCCTGAAAGAGATCCCAAAATAAAAACTCCCAGCATTATTATAGCCAAATTCCAGAGCTCCCAGGTCAAGGAGGAAATATTGGCAGCAGCCAGAAAGAAACAACTTAAATACCATGGAGCCACAGTCAGAATCACACAAGATTTAGCAGCTACCACATTAAAGGATTGGAGGGCTTGAAATATGATATTCCAAAGGACAAAGGAAGTGGGATTACAACCAAGAATCACCTATATAGCAAAACTGAGTATAATCCTTTGGAGGCAGTAGGGAAGGGGGAGGGAATGGAAATTCAATGAAAAAGGAGACTTTCAGGCATATTTTGTGAAAACACTAGAGCTCAATACAAAATTTGCCTTTCAAATACAAGACTCAAAAGAAGCATTAAAAAGTAAAGAGGAGGGGCAGCTAGGTGGCGCAGTGGATAAAGCACAGGCCCTGGAGTCAGGAGTACCTGAGTTCAAATCTGGCCTCAGACACTTAACACTTACTAGCTGTGTGACCCTGGGCAAGTCACTTAACCCCAATTGCCTCATCCAAAAAACAAAACAAACAAACAAACAAACAAAAAGTAAAGAGGAGGGGCAGCTAGGTGGCTCAGTGGATAAAGCACTGGCCTTGGATTCAGGAGGACCTGAGTTCAAATCCAGCCTCAGATACTTGACACTTAACTAGCTGTGTGACCCTGGGCAAGTCACTTAACCCTCATTGCCCTCAAACAAACAAACAAACAAACAAAAAAGTAAACAGGAGGGGCAGCTAAGTGGTGCAGTGGATAGAGCACCAGCTCTGGATTCAGGAGAACCTGAGTTCAAATCCAATCTCAGACACTTGACACTTACTAGCTGTGTGACCCTGGGCAAGTCACTTAACCCCAATTGCCTCACCCCAAAAAAAAAAGGTAAACAGGAAAAGGAAATAATAAGGGCTTTTTAAAAGGTTAAACTATTTACATTCCTACATGGGAAGATAATACTTGTTACTCCAAAGAACTTTCTTAGGACAGTTGGAAAGAATATAGATAAGATAGTGGGCATGGGTGTGAGTTGAATATGAAGGGATGCTATCTTTAAAAATAGAATTAAGGAGTGAAAGGAATGCACTGAAAGAGAAAGGGAGAGGTGGAATGCAGCAAATTATCTCACAGAAAAGAAGCAAGAAAAACTTACACCAGGGAGGGAAAGATGCAGAGAAGGAATAATATACACACTTCAATTAAGTATAGAAATCTATCTTACCCTACAGGAAAGTAGAGGGGGAAGGGAATGAGATCGAGTGGGGTAGGTGATGGAAGGGAGGGCACAATGGGGAAGGGTAATCAAAGGCAAAACATTTTTGAGGAGGGACTCGGTGAAAGGAGAGAGAGAACAGAATAAATGGGGGGGAGGGAATAGGATGGGGAGAAATACAGTTAGCAATAATAACTGAAAAAAATTTTGAAGCAAATTTCTCTGATAAAGGCCTTATTTCTCAAACATATAGAGAACTGAGTCAAATTTGTAAAAATAAGAGTCATTCTCCAATTGACAAATGATCAAGAGATATGAACAGTTTTCAGATGAAGTAATCAAAGCTATCTCTAGTCATATTAAAAAATCTTTAATTCACTATTAATTTGAAAGATGCAAATCAAAACAATTATTGGGTACTACCTCATACTTATTATATTGACTAATAAGCCAGAAGAGGAAAAATAATAAGTATTGGAGAAGATATGGGGAAAAAAAGACATTAATGTACTGTTGAAGTTGTAAACTGATTTGGCCATTCTGTAGAGCAATTTGGAATTATGCTCAAAGGGCTATAAAACCATTCTTACTCTTTGACCTAGCAATACCACTACTAGGTCTTTATCCAAAAAGAGGTAAAAGAAAAAAAAAAGGAAAAGGACGCATAGGTACAAAAATATTTATAGTGGCTCTTTTCTGATGGCAAAGAATTTAAAATTGAGGGGACACCCATCAGCTGGGGAATGGATGAACTTAGAGTTTTAAAAGTGAATGTTAAAAATTGTTTTTACATGTAATTGGAGGGAAATAAAATACTAAATACAAAAAAAAAGAAAAGAAAAATAATTATTTGAAAGTCTACCTTCCTAGGTACACACAAGAACTATATGTACATGGTTACAAAATACTCTTCACACAAAGAAAGTTCCAAATAATTGAAAAATATTAATTGCTTATGAGTAGGCAGAGCCAATATAATGAAAATGACAGTGCTACCTAAATTACTTAGTGCCAGCTCAATTAAACTACCAGAACTATTTTATTATTCTAGAAAAAATAACAATGAAATTCATTTGGAAGAACAAAAGATTAAGAACATCAAATGAATTTATGAAAAAAACAATTAAGAAAGGCGGTCTAGCCAGATCTTAAACTGTATGGTATTGGCTAATGTGGTAAAAATTATTTGTGGTAAAGATTAAATATTGCAGTTTTTAGCTAAATCATTTGGGAGGGGCCACACCTGACCAACTCCAAGATTATATATGCTACTGAGCAGCTTTTGAAGGACCTCCCCTTTTGGGGGAGGAGAGATTGAACGCTTGCTGAAGGGAGCTAGGGGGCTTCTGGAAGGCGAGGGGGCTTCCGGTAGGTGGGATGTGTTCCAAGGTTTTCGGTCTTTCGGCCTGGTACTCAGCATGGCGGCAGCATGTTAGCAGTCTGGGTCTCAATGTGGTGCTGGAAACTTCATACTGACGCTGGGGTCAGTGAGTCACTTACGGAAAACCATAAATTCCTCTAAACTAGCTGGGAGTGAATAGGTTATGTTTAGAATATTTCTCTGTATTTCTATTTTCCTATTTTCTTTTTTTTTTTTTTTTAGTGAGACAATTGGGGTTAATTGACTTGCCCAGGGTCACACAGCTAGTAAGTGTTAAGTGTCTGATGCCGGATTTGAACTCAGGTACTCCTGACTCCAGGGCCGGTGCTCTATCCACTGTGCCACCTAGCTGCCCTATTTTCCTATTTTCTTATCTTTGATTTTTATTAGTTTTCCTTTTGTTGTTTACTTAATTCCCTAGTAATAAAATATGATCCTTTTATGAACTAAAGCTTAGAGGCTCCTTTCTTATTGGCCTGGGAGAAATATCTAAAGGGAATAATTCGGAGTGGAGATTAAACCTTAAAAAAGGGTCCCTCATATTTCCAGAACCCCAATATCAAGGCAAGTCACCCATATAGCTCTCAGTATATCCAATTTTGGCCCTCACACTAAGAAATAGAATGGTGGATCAATGGAATAGAGTAGATATACAATACATAGTAGCAAATGATTATAGTAACCATGTGTTAGATAAACATAAAGATCTAAGCTTTGGGAAGGAACTCACTATTTAGTAAAAATTGCTGGGGAAACTAGAAAGCAGTCTGGCAGAAACTAGATATAGACCAATATCTTATATCATTCACCAAGATAAGATCAAAATGGACATATCATCTAGACATAAAGGGAAATGTTATAAGTAAATAAGAAGAGCATGGAACATATTACCTTTTGGATTTGTGGATAGGAAAATAATTTATGAGTAAACATGAGATAAAGAGCATTGTGGGATAATTTTGATTACACTAAATTAAAAAGATTTTGTACAAATAAAACCAATGTAACCAAGATTAGAAGGAAAGCAGAAAATGGGGTGATGGGGAGGGGAGCATTTGTAAACTTTCTTGGATAAAGACCTCATATCTCAAATATATAGAAAACTAAATCAAATTTATAAGAACATAAGTCATTACCCTGATTGATAAATGGTCAAAGGATATAAACAGGTAGTTTTTGGAAGAAGAAATCAAAGCCATCTATCTATAGTCATATGAGAAAATGCTCTAAATAATTTTTGATTAGAGGAATACTAATTAAAACAACTTTGAGGTAGCACTTCATACCTATCAGATTGGCTAACATCACAGAAAAGGAAAATGATAGTCATATGAGAAAATGCTCTAAATAATTTTTGATTAGAGGAATACTAATTAAAACAACTTTGAGGTAGCACTTCATACCTATCAGATTGGCTAACATCACAGAAAAGGAAAATGACATGCTGGAGGGAATATAGAAAAATTGGGACACATACACCATTGGTAAAATTGTGAACTGATCCAACCATTTTAGAGAGCGACTTGAATTTTGTCTAGAGAGTTCTAAAACTGTATACCCTTTGACCCAGCAATACCTCTATTCCTCAAGATGATTGAAGAAAAAGGAAAAGAAACTATATGTTCGAAAATATTTATAGCTGTTCTCTTTGTGGTGGCAAAGAACTGGGAATTGAGGAATGGCTGAATAAGTTGTTGTATATAATTGTGATGAAATACTATAGTTCTATAAGACATTATGAGCAGGTTGATTTAAGAAAAAAACATGGACAGACATGAAATAATATCTGCAGAGTGAAATAAGCAAAACAAAGATAACATTGTATACATAGCAACAATACTGTTTGAAGAGTAACTGTGAATGACTAAGCTATTCTGAATTATATGAACATTCAAATCAACTATAAAGGACCTATGAAAGAAGATGCTATCCATCTCCAGAGAAGGAACTGATATATGGAAGTATGTATTGTATGATTGAACATATATGTCTATATCAAATGTTGGCCTTTTCTTTTCTTTTCTTTTCTTTTTTTTTTGCTGGGCAATGAAGGTTAAGTGACTTGCCCAGGGTCACACAGCTAGTGTCAAGTGTCTGAGGCCAGATTTGAACTCAGGTACTCCTGAATCCAGGGCTGGTGTTTTATCCACTGCGCCATCCAGCTGCCCCATGTTGACCTTTTCTAATGCAGGGTTGGGAGGGAGAGAGAGAAATCTTGCAACTCGAAATGTAACAAAAAAGAAATAAAATAAATATTTAAAAAGAAGACTAGAGCAATATACTCCTGGCTCTGAGGTACAATTTTTCCACTGTCCATTAGGTAAGATAATACATAAGCAACAAAAAAAAAAAGGGTGACTTTTATTTGTGACATATGACATGAGGGGGTGGGCCAGAAATAATGTATTCTAACACACACACACACACACACACACACACACACATTGAGGACAGGAAAGGGCTTTAGGCTTTTAAATTATTCCTGAGTTGGAAGGCACTATTACTCTGTTCAACTCAGCCCTTAGTGGGTTGTAAAACACATCAGAATGAAATATGTGTATGTATGAAAATACCCATAGGTAGCATTGAAATGTTCACATTAGAAAGGGAATAGGATGTGGGGGGAATTAATACTATTCATTTTCAGTTCCACAATCTCTAAAGTCATTTGATATGTTTTCCACCTTTACAAAAAAGAGAAAAAATATTCAGTTTTAATCCCTCTGGACCCACATTTGGAGAGGAGGAAGTGAGTTTATTTTGTTGTTGTTTTGTGGAGTATTTTTGTTTGGTTGGGTTTTTTTAGAAAGTTGATTTCAATTCTAGTTTGAAGGGATACAAAACATAACTTTTTGTTCTGTTCCCTTTTCTGTTCTGTTTCTTGTGGTGTTGTGGGGTAGAGTAGTATGAAGTCATAAGCCACTTGAGACTTATGAAAAGCAAAATTTTCACCATCTCTTTCTATTCAAGTCCCACTATGTCAGCTAAAGGGCAGTTTGTCAGAAAATAGGGCTTCCCAAGTTTCATTTAAATGACAGAGAAATATTCCAAGAGAGCCTGTTTTTGTACAAATGAAAGCCAAAGTGAATAAATACCAGAGAATCTTTGAGCTATAAAGGACCTGAGATATTTCTTAGTCCAACATTTTTCAAGGTATGTTTGTCAGACCTCTGGAATTCACAAAAACCCTTTCAGGAAGTCCTTGAAGTCAAAAGTAGTTTCATAATAATACTAAGATGTTATTTGCCTATCAAAATACTCCATCATTTTGCAACTATATATCTGTCAAAAGGGTAGATTTTTTTTCATATACTTCAATTAAAATAATGACCATAGGTTAAATAAAGAAACAGATATGAGAATTCAGCTATCTTTATTGAGCCAGACATACATATTTACAAAAATATGCGAAGCAATGCCACACTTAACTTTGTTTTGTTTTGGAAAATAGCTTATTTTCATTTAAATATATTATTAATGTTAACATGTAATGAGTTTTTATTTTTACATTAAAAATAAACCTTTTAAAATGCATTGGTTTTAATTTGTAATATGGTTAAGTACTTATAGATAGCTATAACCCACATAAACAAAAGTCCTTTGGACCCCTATATTTTTAAGAGTATAAAGCAATCTTGAAACCAAAAAGGTTGAATATTGCTTGTCTAACTCCAACTCCATTTAGGAAACTAAGCCCCAAGGAGGAAACTGCATAGCTGAGATTAAATGAAGAAGAATAGCTTAATTCAATTCTATTCTGTTCAACAAACTTTTATTAAACACTTACTTTGTTCTAGTACCAGGCCTTGTGTTATGTACCAGAGATGTGTGGTAAGGCAGCTTTTAAAGGACTGCCCCTTTTGGGGAGGAGACCATGACGAACAGCCATGAGCCTGCTGCTGCCTGGGAGAGTGTGGCCAAGCATGCTGTACTTGCGGGACGCCAACTTAAAACAGAGTGTAGAACGGAAGTTGGCTCTCTGTCTCATTCACACTAGCTGTAACGGCGCGCTTCTGGTGATCTGCTCTGGTTCTCAGCCTGGCAGGCAGTTTTGGGATTCGATGAGTTTTATAAAAGAATATAGACTAAGCTTAGATCTAAGACTATTCATTTGTATTTCTACTTTCCTATTTCCCTAATTGGTATCACCTGTTAGTTGTCTAAACAATAAAGGCTAATCTCTCACTGATTAAAGCTCAGAGGCTTCTTTTCTTACTGGTCTGGGAGATATATGAAGGGAAAAGTTAAAGAGGGAGTTTAATGCTCTTATATCTAATTTTAAATCTCACAGATGCAAAGACAAAAAAGAAATAATACCTTTTAGTAGTTATTTGTATTTGACTGTTGGACTTGGAAGCTGAAAAATCTGAGTTTAAATCCTACCTCTAATACTTATTGGCTGTGTGACCCTAGGCAAATCATGTAACCTCTGTCAACCTCACTTTCCTCATCTCTAAAATGAGGATAATAATAGTACCCATCTTATCAGGTTGTTCTGGAGATTGAGTGCAATAATTTTGGTTTTGTTGTTGTTGTTTTTGCAGGGCAATGAGGGCTAAGTGACTTGCCCAGGGTCACACAGCTAGGAAATGTAAGTATCTACGGTCAGATTTGAACTCAGGTACTCCTGAATCCAAGAGTGCAATAATATTTGTAAAGTGTTTTGCAAAGCTTAAAGTATCACATATGTGCTGTATATCATCATCACCCAATGAGTTATCTCTTGAAGTAAAATTTTTTTAAAGAGGGGGGGAAATGCAATAGAGATTAAAATGCTGAGGCTGCTTGAGGTTGATGACTTACCCAGAGTCACACAACTAGTTAATATCATAAACAGGATTTGAACTCAGGTCTTCCTTATACCAGTTCCAACACTCTAATCATTAAATAACCTGCCTGTAGGAGAGGAATAAAAAGATATAAAATAAGTTAAAATAGCAATTTTAAAAAATAATAAGAAGGGAAGAAGGCAGAGTGAAAGGAAGCATTTTGTTTTTGCTGAGTTCTCCCAACATATACACACCCCGCACAACAACCTAAAAAATGCACCAAACCAAATTCTAATCAGGAAAACAAGAAAAGGACACATTTTTCCATTTCAGGGAAGCTTAAGAAGATAGAGAGATCTGCAGACATTGGAGAAGGGTCTAGTACAGTAGCAGTACCACAACAGGAAAATTGTAACGGGCTATGGCAACCACGATAATAGTAGGAAGCAGCCCAGCATCCAGGGATAGTAAGGGGACCTAACCCCTGAACAGAAATAGATCTCAGGAGACCCTTGCATAAATATAAGGTGCAGGATGAGGTGCCATCTGGCAGTTTTGTCATCCATTACCCAGTTCTGGGTTGCAGTCCCAAAGTGGAAAGGAATGACACAAATGTAAAGAAGCAGAGACCCTACATTTATAAGGAGTAAAGAACAACTTCCAAATACTTAGTTGTGTGACTTTGAGCCCAAGAACAGAGTTCGAATTCAAATCTAACTTACATTCTTACACATAAGCCTGCAGTGATTATTCCACAGGTTAGGAAACCAAAACGAAAGGGGAAGCAACTGTTCAGTCATTTTGAACCTTTAGTACCTCTAAACAGACTAATTGTGATTGAGTCCAGTAGTAGTCTTTGGAAACTAAACTATATACAAGCCAACAGACCCAAATGAGGTCAAGAATTTGCAGAACTCAAACCAAAAGGGCTGTGAATAAACCTCTCCCTGGATCAAAACACTTTAGAAACTGTCAAACTTACTAGCCTCCAGAATGAGTTTCAAAAGCAGTAGAAGGACATAAAAAGGACATAAAAAGCTCAGGACAGACATCCTTTCCTCAAAGGTGAGAAGAGTCCAACTCAACAGAAAGACCAAAGTCAATGAGTAGGCTAGAAAAATGAATAAACAAGAAAAAAAAAAAGAACCTGATCATAAAAATCTACAATGGAAATGGGAAAACTCCAGACAAAAACAGAGGTGATGATGACTTGAAAACATCTACAAACTATATTTCAAAGAAAAATGGAAATTGGATACTAACCCAACAGGACTTCCTAGGAGAATTTATAAAGTGTAAAAAGACACTTTAAAAATCAAATATGAATGGTAGAGAATAAGTTGGGGAAGAAATGAGAGCTGTGCAAGAAAATTATGAAAAGAGAAATAACAGCTTAGTAAAAGAGCTACAAAAAATACTGAAGAAAATAACTTCTTAAAAATCAGAATTGGCCAAATGGTAAAAGAGGCACACAATCTCACATAATGAAGTTGAGAGATACCCAGAAGGTTTCTGATGAAGCTGTTTTAATCCTGAGCTGAGGTTCCACCATCAATAAGCATAGCCCAGGTCATTCACAATTCTCACCCTCATCTTCTCTTCTCTTTCCGAATTCACAGGGGCTCTAAAATCTAACAAATTCATCAAAATTCCATTTCCTAACATTACCATTCAGGAGACCCCAAACCATAAGGAATTAATTATTTAAAGTGTTATCTACAATCCATTGCTTCTGACTATCCTTTGATCACCAAATGGTCCCTTGTTGAATTTCAAGTACGTCCTTTAGAGGAGAGGGAACCCTTTAGTTCCAAAACCTCTCAAGGATTATTTGGGAAGCAATTATTCTCTTCCTGTAGCTTATCATTTGGGAGAAACCCAAATTATGATGAGCTTCTCAGCACATAGCTGGACTAAAACATGAGAAGCAAGGCAGTCATTCCTCAAACAATAAGTGGGCAAAGAGTATGAACAAGAAATTTTCAGAGGAAGAAATCCAAATGATCAATAGCCCTATGAAAAAATGTTCCAAATAACTAATAATTGGACAAATACAAATTAAAGCAGTTATGAAGTTGAATTTCACACTCATCTGATTTACAATGTTGAGAAAAATGACAAATGTTGGGGCAGAGCTATGATTTGGTTCAGCCATTCAAAAAAGCTGACTGAAACTATGGCCCCAGAAGTTACTAAAGTCTTCATATCCTTTGATCCAGTAATATCATTATTAGGCCTGTACCACCAAAGAAATTGGATTCAATTCAATAAACATTTTTAAGCACTTACTATGTGCCAGTCATTCAAAGAACAAGAGAAAAGACCAATATTTACAGCAATCTTTATAGCATCTATTTCTGTGGTAGCAAAGAACTAGAAACTAAAATTATGCTCATCAGTTAGGGAATGGCTATAAAGTTATATTCTATGAATATAATGGGATACTGTTATGTTGTAAGAAATGATGAAGGGAGGGGGACGGCTAGGTGGCGCAGTGGATAAAGCACTGGCCCTGGATTCAGGAGTTCCTGAGTTCAAATCTGGCCTCAGACATTTGACACTTACTGGCTGTGTGACCCTGGGCAAGTCACTTAACCCCCATTGCCCCACCAAAAAAAAAGAAAAAAAAAAGAAATGATGAAGGGAACAGTTTTTAAAAAACTTGGAAAAATTAAAAGAAGCTTGATGCGGAATAAAGTGAAGAGAACCAGAAGAATAATTTAAACAATAAAAATTTAATATATTTTAAAATATATTTTCAAGACTCAAGAACTTTGATAAATACAATGATCATCAGAGGACACATGATGAAACATAATACCCACCTCCTGACAGAGAGGTGATGGCTTCAAGAAAAGTTAGATAGTGCTAGAGACAGAAACAGAGACAAAGATAGGTTTTATTTATTTATATATATATATATACATATATATTTATATATATTCATGCACACACATATCTATGCATATATGTGTTGGCATATATTCACATATATCATATATACATATATATATTTGGACATAAAGTGGGAATTTGTTTTGCTCAATTACACACAGATGTGACAAGGATTTTTTTCCAATGAGGTGGGAAGATGAAAAGTAGATTTTTGTTAACTAAAAAATGTTAACAAAAAGAAAGCCATGGCTTACATGACCATAAGCCCATAGAGAGCTAAGCAAGAAAATGAGGGAATTAAATTAGTAACATATAAGGTTCCACCCAAATTTAAGGCTCTAAAACTATTTCTTAAAATGGGAACAATCTGGTAGAATGAGAGTTGATAGCCAAGATGAAGATCCTCTTAAAGAAGTGGGTAGATAAAGAATAAAGCATGATGGCTCTGGGCCAAGAAAAAGAAGGAATTTGAAGCCAAAGGTATATTTGGAGAGAGTGGATATCAATACAGGAGAGTTCGGAATCAGAGTCTAATGGGTGGAAATAAGGAAAAGGAAATTAATTTAATCTAGTTTAATTAATGGGTAGTCAAGGTGAATGAATCCAGTAGCTACTGGTCAACATACTGATAATGAGCCTCTCAGTTACTTAGGTAGGATGGTTCCCAGACAACAAACACAATCTGTCACCTGGACCATAATCAAAGTCTTTCCTGTTTGACAGAATCTGCCAGAACTTACACTCTACTGGCATAACTTTCAATAACCCAGTGCTACCTCTATAGCTCACTGAGGTATTAAAGTAGCATGAATGCAGATGACTCATGTAATGAGAACAAGGGATAACATAGATAACCTGAGAGATGCATTGGAACCTGAGGAATTTTCCCAATGGCAACTGCCCAGCTGTTGCTTTGATTGCCCTTGCAGAAGTTCAGTCACAACTGCCTCGAGGGAACTATACCTTGGTCATAAGGGTAAAAGTTGGGAGCTAACACAATGAAGGAGGAAAGAGTATTGGAAAATTAATCAGAAGTAAAATTAGAGCTGAGTAGTACTACCTTCTCTAATACACATTATCATTTTCCATTACTCCAATGAACCTATTATTTCTAAGTGTTTGAGCAGGCCCATGCCCATGCCCATGAGTGCACACACATGCATGTGTGCGCGCACGCGCGCACGCACACACACACACACCACCCTCCTTATTGTTCTTAGCGTTCATTACCAGTCTCAGCCCAGCCCATTCTGATCTTTAGCAATCCTGGTAACCTTTTTAGCAGATCATTCTATTGTTTGGGTTTTTTTCAAATTTTTACCACTATTTTTTCTCATCATTTGTACATGTCTTTTGTTTCTTTTTTTTATTCTGAACTTAAGCAACACCAATATGAACATATAGAACAGAACAAAAAAAGTATATATACATATGTGTGTGTGTGTGTATATATACACACACACACACACACACACACACACATACACACACATGTATCTATACATCCATATAGTGGAACAGAAAAGGGGTTATAGATTGAGCCATAAATATGTATTATGAACAGCTTACCTTTCCTTTTATGCAGATACTATATCAGTACATTACTGTCAAAGTTGTCCTGCTTGTTTGTGTTTCCTACTGACCTTTATTCTTTTCCCTTCTGTATATTTTAAATGTTTCTATAACCAATATGAGATGAGCATTTCCATATACAAAGTAGAATGGAAAAGAGGTTGTACATTAAGCAACAAATATGTATTATGAACAGCTTGCCTTTTCTTTTATGCAGATAATATATCCAACTTATTACTGTCAAAGCTTTCCTACTTGTTTGTATTTCCTACTGACATTCATTCTATTTTCTTCTGTATGTTTTAAATATTTCTATGACACTCCCTTCTTACTTTTCTTTTTTCTTTTTTTCATTTGGCTAGTCGCTGTCTTAGCCCATTCTTGCCCAAAATTGATGAATGAAAAATAAAACCCTTTGTACCCTTTTTCAAACCCTTTAAAAAATCTAAGCATCTACTTTGGTATCTTTAGATAATTACTCTTCTACCTCATTAGAAGTTTTTCTCTTTGTGTCCTGGCTTCATTCACGGTCAGCAAGAACAACAATAATAAGCTCATATTTATATACATATTTTCTAACAACTCTGTCGAAGTATTATTATGCCCATTTTACAGGTAAGAAAACTGAGTCTCGGTGATGTTAATGCTTACCTAGTAAGTGTTAGAACCAATATTGAAACTTTGATAATGCTAAATATAATAGATTTAAAGTTAGAAAAACAATTCAAAATTCTGATTTTGCCACTAAATAGTTGTGTGTCCTTCGACAGTCACTTAATATCTCTGAGATTCATTTTTCTCCTGTAAAATTGGATGATTGGACTAGGTGATCTCTGAGCTTCTTTCCAATTCTAAATTCTATAAGCTTCCTCACTCCAAGTCCAAACTTTTAAGAAATTCCCCTTGTACCCTATCTCTGCATGGCTTAAATGGATGGAAAATTAAATTAGCCTGGTGTCCCTTTAGCTCAGTCTAAACCAAGATTTTCTCTCTTTGAGTCTGTGTCTCTATCTCTGCCTTTCTGTCTCTTTTTGTCACTGTTCCTCTATCTCTGTCTGTGTCTCTACATGTTTCTATCTCTCATCCTGTTTCTCTCTATCTCTGTCTCTATTCCTCTCTGCATCTCTGTCTCTTTCGTCCTCCTCCTCCTCCTCCTCTTCCTCCTCCTCCTCATTTTCCTTTTTCTCCTTCTCATTCTCCTTTTTCTCCTTCTTGTTCTCCTTTTTCTCCTCATTTTCCTTTTTCTCCTTCTCCTTCTCCTTCTCTTCCTCCACTAACCTCCCCTTCCAACTCAGAAATTCAATATTCCTTTATGAGTTCCCTTGTCTAAATTCCCAAAGTTCAATCATTAAACTAGCATTTCTAAAACTCCCAGTTTGGTTGTTAGTACCACTGCTACTGTTCTGTCAAGGATTGTCCTTACTAAGAACAATACTATTTTCTTTTCTTTCTCTTTTTTCCCTATGATTACTTTATATATAGGGGGTTTTTGTTTTGTTTTTTGGTAAGGCAATTGGGGTCAAGTGACTTTCCCAGAGTCACACAGCTAGTAAGTATCAAGTGTCCAAGGCTGGATTTGAACTCATGTTCTCCTGAATCCAGGGCTGGTGCTCTATCCACTGAGCCACCTAGCTGCCCCTTTAGTGTGTGTGTGTGTGTGTGTGTGTGTGTGTGTGTGTGTGTGTGTGTGTGTGTGTTTTGTTTTGTTTTTTGGTATCCCTCTGATTACTTTAAACATTACTTGCACAGTGCTCACAGAATTTGAGATTATGCCAAATCATTTTTTCCTCATTGTACCCTTCTTCCCCATCCCTAAATAGGTCTGTGTCTGTTTTTGTTTGTCCCCTTCTGCAAATAGACAATAATTGCTGAAAGTACCATAGGATAATGCAGGAGCTAATGGAAGCCCAAACCTGAGCTTTGGGCAATTAAGGGAATATTGCCTGCAGCAGTGAGATCACCAGCCTTTGGCCCCTCTGTGGCTGCTAATGATGATTAGTATACAGTCTAAAAGAATCAGTTACTCATCAGGCTTGGCTCCCAAACCCAGCTCTGAAGCCTATTTAAAATAACAATAATAAAAAAATGACAGTCCTTCGAATTTGTACAATGTTTTTAATTTTTCAAAGTGCTTTCCCACCCATTATCTCATTTAATGTCACAACAACCTTGGCAGTAAGGGTATCACTATCTCCATGTGACATATAAGGAAGTTGGAGCTCAGAAAAAACTTGCCTCTTTCTTCCAAGTCTCTTGAATTCTATCTTAGTGCTCCTTCCACTGCATCCTTATTTAGTAGAATACCATTGACAAGAAATGAATGTTGTGAGTTTTGGAAGTTTCTCTCATCTTCAATTTTTGTTTTATTTGATGTTTCATGTGTAACAACTAAGATTCTGAATTCCCTTAGGCATGTTTTTGGGAACTCTTGTTGTTTGATTTGATTATTGATTGACAAAGCTATTTTAAAGTTGTGTTAAGCTCAATTTTGTAGGAAATTTTCCTGACTGATTACCGGCAGCCACACCTGAAAAGACTTGCATTCCGTGACTACACCCAGAGGACATCCCAAGAATCATCTGAGAAAAGACTTCCAAAGACTTAATTATTTTTTACTGTTTCATCAAAGGAACCCCCATTTCTTGAAGAAACAAAGTGGGGAATGTGATAAAATAATGGGATTTAGCAGATACTCAAAGGCCCACCTGGAGATTAATCTAAACGGATTGAATTAAGGGAGAGTGACTGACTGCTGATTAGCCTACTTCAAATTAATAGATTGTAATCTCACCTGGCCAGCCCTTAAGAAGATATTGTTCTCAGAAGCTAACTCAACTTGAGACCACCTTCAAGTCCAGTGAACCAATAGATTTGGATGATGATAATTAATCAGCTTGAAGCAGTGTGCAAGGACCTCCTATGCTCTGGACCTATAAAAAGCTTCCACACTCAGTTTGAGGGGAGTTCATGATTGAAGCAGGCTCGTGGCAGAGGACTTGAGGAAGAACCAGACCAGGCTGGAACTCTAGGCTAGATAGGCTCTGCCTTTGTGACCCCTTTTCCCTCATAAAATCTTATTCATCCTGACAAATTCTTGGATTTTTTTTTTGGTGGGGCAATTGGGGTTAAGTCACTTGCCCAGGGTCACACAGCTAGTAAGTGTCAAACGTCTGAGGCCAGATTCAAACTCAGGTACTCCTGACTCCAGGGCCGGTGCTCTATCCACTGTGCCATCTAGCTGCCCAAATTCTTGGAATTATAAATGTATGAAGGGCCAATTGTTAGACATACTACAAAGGAGATCAATTTGGTCTTTGCTGAATGCAGTATCATTAACCCTTTCTTCCTAAACTTCAGTCTGTCTTCTAGTACTACAACTTTTGAACTCAGTAAACTTCATTTTGTTGTCCCCATTTCATTTTCTTCTCCTTTTTTAAGAGGGACTTTGGAAACCCTATCAAATTAAATCTTGTAGGCAGGTACCTGATTTCCCTACTTAAACTCAGGGCCTCCATTTCTTCATTTATAAAATAAGGTTTTAGATGAGGAATATCTCAATGAAGTAGAAAGAGCTCTGACTTAGAGTCAAAATCCTGGCTCAGGCACTTAGTACTTGTGAGACTTTAATCTCTCTAAGTTACTGTTTCCTCATCTATAAATTGAGGATGTTGAACTAAAGGATCTCAAAAGTCCTCTCTAGCCCTAGATTTATGATCCTATTATTTTAAAGGTCTCTTCCAATTCTGACGTTCTATTATTGTTGCTTTCCAGATTTATGATTTCTTTGGTATGGGGAATTCCTGGTATGGAAACCTCTATCCCTAATGCAAGTGAGCATCTCATTTGTAACTTGTAGGTTGTCCAGGATACTGAGAGGTTAGGTTGTCACCTATATATATATAGGTCAGAAGTAGGACTTGAACCCAGGTCTCCCAGACTCTAAGGAGAGTCCTCTATCAACTCTGCTCACAATACCTCTCTACTCTAATTATGTGCTTTCTTTAAATTAATCAGGAACTGGTTAAAAGATCTCCTCAGAAGAGAGTTTTTAAGTCACAGATTTTCATAAAACAAGTTTAACATTATTTTAACTCTTCAAAATTCCAAAGATAGGCCTTTTATCACAAGAGCCCATTAGTTTTGAAAAATATTTAATAAATAATCCCTAATATAAACATACTTCAGATAACTATTAGTCTTTTGGGGAGGGGAGGAACAATGGGGATTAAGTGACTTGCCCGGGGTCACACAGCTAATATGTGTCAGGTGTCTGAAGCCAGATTTGAACTCAGATCCTCCTGAATCCAGGGCTGGTGCTTTATCCACTGTGCTACCTAGCTGCCCTAACTATTAGTCTTAAACATTTTGTTTCCTTCCCCAGGAGGGTGTTAGTTTACAGATGACATAAGGATATTTACTGATCCAATCAATACTTTACCAAAGAATTATTAGGATCAAGGTTATAAGCACTCAGTTGAGAATCATGGGCCATAGGAGGAGGAATTGGAATAATGGGCTTTTTGCTAATTATTCCTCTGATATTTGAGCCTGAGAGAATCCAAGGTCATCCCCAGATTTATTTCCAGATGATTCACACATAACACTGAGCAATATAAATTGCAATATTTTAGAACCTCGTTTCGAAAATGGGCTGCACTCAACCTACTTGTGACATAATTCTAAATGAAGGAGAGAAGAAAAATAAAATTGAAGAGTGAGGTTGTGAGGTTCTCCAATCATGGGGTGACTACTCATCCTTCAAGGGCCAGCCCAAGGCCCACCTCTGCATGAAGACTTTCCTGATTTTTCTCCCACACTCAAAACTGACTCACTGCCTATACACTCCAAAGCTACCTTTGCATAACATGACTAATGCAGAAATAGGATTAATGTTATTGTGTGTGTGTGTGTGTGTGTGTGTGTGTGTGTGTGTGTGTGTGTGTGTGTGTGTATATATATATATATATATATATATATATATATATAACCTATATCAGATTACCTGCTGTCTAGGGGGGGGGGGGAGGGAGGGGAGGGAGAGAGAAAAATCTGAAATTGTAAAGCTTGTATAAACAAAGGTTGAGAACTATCTTTATATGTAACGGAAAAAAAAAATACTTTATTAATTAAAAAAAAAAACTAACCAAGCAAACATAAAAATTTTTTTTTAAAAAGGTACCTTTGCATTTCCTTATTATTACTGTGAGATTAAAATTGGATATTAGATCATAAATCTACCCTACTTAACCTTTCCCTTAATTTATCTCCCAGACTAGTAAATGGAAGAAGCTTCTGGTTTTCTAGATAGAGCTTTTATTGTATGGTAGTCACAAGGTGATGTTGATTAGAAGGATAGGAAAGTAGAAATACAATACAAATCATCTTAAGTCTAGGCTTAGTCTATATTCTGTATAAAACTCACCAAAAACCGAAGGCCACCTTTGGGGAGAGAGACCGAGTCAAGCGCGTGCTGTTAACCGAGAGCCGGGCCGAGTCAAACTCCAGTCCGCGTCTGTCTGTGCAGCACAGCCAGGAGACCAGCGGAGCAGGAAAAAAGGCCCCACTTCCGTTCTCTTTTTGCCTTTTAAGCTTGCACCCCAGAAGTCGAGTGCTCAGCAGGCAATCTGGCGTGCGTCGCAGGCGGACTGGTGTGTGTAGCTCATGCTGTTGGTCTCCTCCCCAAAAGGGTGGTCCTAAAAAAAACTGGCATCTCTCCATTATCTAATCGACTGTTAAAACTTTTTACCACATTACTATGTGAATAAATGTTACAAAGAAATTAAAAGAGACAGAATTTTAAAAGAGACAGAATTAAAATCCTGTTTCTTAACTAGTTTCCTAGAAAGGACCCTATAAATTGTTGAGTAATAAACCTCTGATGATTCACCATCCCATAGTCTACAGCATAAAATTCAAACTTCTCAGCCTGAAAACCAACACTTAATTTGAGAATTACTAGCATTGTGAAACTAAGAAAGTCATTGAGCCTCACTGCCCAGACCCTCATTTTCTTCATCTACAAAATGTGGAGAAATGGTTTGAATAGGCCACAGAATTATTCTAGGGGAAAATGATCTGTAAATTTTGAAGCTCTTTAGAAATCTAAGTCATGATTATGATTATGATTATGCAGCACCTCATTTTGGGCTACCCACTGCCAGCTCATAAATATCTCAGTTTAAAGTATTATGTGGGTGTTTATAACTGAAACCAGAGCTCCAAAGCCCCTACCAGTGGATATATCTTTAATAGTCAGCCAGAGAACAGAATGAGATCAAAGCAAAAGTATTTATTGAGAAAGCAAACATGGAACAGATTTTCCTACAAATATACACAGTGTCAGTGGAAAGAGTGGATACAATAGAAAAAAGAGTAAAATAGAAGAGAGGCACACTCTTAGGGAAAACATGGCCCAGAAAACTCATATCTCCATTGTTTCAGTTCTTTGATGTCTCTCTCTTGTCCTGGTGACCTTATATTCTGCGCCCCCCCCAAGTGCAGCATTTCTGCTAAGGTTTCCTGGCTAGGCTCAGTGGGGGTATTCATCTCTGAAGCTCAACTCTCAAAGATCAAAGATAATTCTCATTTGACTTGCAAAGATCCTCTGGCAATGTGCCTTGAATGATTTCCCTGTACTCCTTAGGCTTGGTCCCTATAGCCAGTAGGGAGGGAGATAAAAGAAAGAAATCCCCTCCCCAACCTAAAATGTAGAGAGCACTTCCTTTTCAAGATCCAGATGCTTCCATAGTTGGATCTATTCTCAATATCTAGAATTCACACTCTTCAGAGCTATCTCCTGTTTCAACTAACTCTCTGGACACTTATCTTAATATTTAAAGGTCTATCAGAAGAATTCATGACCAAACAAGAAACAGGCAGTTTTCAGAAGAAATCAAAGCTATTTATAGTCACATGAAAAATGCTCTAAATCAGTATTGATTAGAGAAATTCAAATTAAAACAACTCTGAGGTACCACCTCACACCTATCAAATTGGCTAATATGAGAGATAAGGAAAATGACAGATGTTGGAAGGGATATGGAAAAATTGGGACACTAATGCACTGTTAGTGGAATTGTGACCTGGTCCAACAATTCCCAAGAACAATCTGGAACTCTGCCCAAAAGACTATAAAACTGTGCATACTGTTTGACCTGGCAATACCACTACTAGGTCTATATTGAAAAAATATTCTTTTTAAAAAGGAAAAGGACGTATATGTACAAAAATATTTATAGCAGCTCTTTTTGTAGTGGCAAAAAACTGGAAATTGTGGGGATGCCCATAAATTGGGAAGTGGCTGAACAAGTTGTGGTATATTATTGTGATGGAATATTATTGCTCTATAAGAAATGCTGAGCAGGATAGTTTCAGAAAAACCTGTTAAGACATACATAAACTGATGCAAAGTGAAGTAAACAGAACCAAGAGAACATTGTAGACAGTAACAGCAATATTCTATGATGATCAACTGTGAATGGTTAGCTAAAACACATTCCACCTCCAGAGAAAGAAGTAATGAAGTCTGGATACGGATCGAAGTATGTTTTTTTTTTCTTTTTTTCTTTTTCTTGGTCTGTGTTTTCTTTTACAACATAGTTAATATGGAAATGCTTTGCATGATTGCACATGAATGTATAATCTATATCAAATTGTTTGCCTTTTCAAGGAGGGGGGAGAAAGAGAATTTAGAACTCAAAAATTTTTAAATGAATGTTAAAAATGATTACATGTGGGGCAGCTAGATGGCGCAGTGGTTAAAGCACCGGCCCTGGAGTCAGGAGTACCTGAGTTCAAATCCGGCCTCAGACACTTAACACTTACTAGCTGTGTGACCCTGGGCAAGTCACTTAACCCCCATTGCCCTGCAAAAAAAAAAAAAATGATTACATGTAATTGGAAAAAATAAAATTAAACATTTCTCCTTAAAAGGGGAGGGCTGTCAGAGGTATGTATAAGGCTTCACTCAGCCATTGGATATCTAATTTCTAATTTCATCAACTCTGATCTGAAATTTCATACTTAATAAAGGGCTAAGTGAAAACATGTCTTTACACTTCACTTAAAACCTTAACACCTCCTTGTCTCTTTTACCTACTCCTGACAACCAAGTGAGATGGTCTGAAATCAATATATCAAGGACTCATGATCAATTCTGACAATTATTCAAAGACCTCAACTACTTATCCAACTTTATCTCCCATTGTTCCTAGTTTGACACCTCAGCTCCACCCAAGATGATCTTTTCCCAATTTCTTGAATTTATCATGCTCATTCGACTCCCAGGAATTTCACAGAAATTAAAAAATGAAAAAATATTAAACTTGGGGCACTGTTCTAATAGCTGAAGGTACGCATGCAAAAGTGAATCAGGTTCTGCCTTAAGAGAACTTATATTCTATTAGTGAGAAATATCACATATGGGAAAGATGGTCAGGAAAAGGGAATTCCGGGAGGTCACAGGTTTGGTACTTTGATCCTTAGGAAAAACAATTGATGTGCCTTCTCAAGGAATGATGGCAGTATAGATTTGATTATACTGTGCTCAGAGCAAAAAAAAAAAAAAATGATGGTCAGGAGGAAGGGATCAAGCAGGATCACAGAATCACAGATTTAAAATTCTAACATATCTTCAAGGTCATCAAGTCCATTCTCTTCATATTTCCAATGCAGAAATTGAGACCCAGAAAGATTAAGTGATTTCCCCAGAGTCAACAGATAGTAAAGAAAAGATAAAGAATTTGAACTCATATTCTCCAATTGTAAATTTAACACATTTTCCCTTTGTATCTTGGTATTTTTCATCCCTCTTCCCATCCTAAACTCCAAAAGACTTTCCAGTCTACTGCTTCTATTTCCAAATCTTAGCAATCTTTCCTTATTTAATCCTAGTTCTACCTCCTCTGTGGGTCTTCCCCTGTCCTCTCTATTGCTTATATCTTTTTTTTGGGGGGGGGAGCAGAGCAATGAGGGTTAAGTGACTTGCCCATGGTCACACAGCTAGCAAGTGTCAAGTGTCTGAGGCCATATTTGAACTCAGATCCTCCTGAATCCAGGGCCTGTGCTTTATCCACTGCACCACCTAGCTGCCCCCTCTATTGCTTATATCTTTCTCTCTACTCTGCACTCCTGTAGGTTTTATTGTCTGTACCACTCATTTTGCCCTTGCATAGTCTGCTTTCCGTTGTTGGTTACCTTTTCCTATATATGTATGTATGTCATCTCCTTGAATTAAATTGTAAGTTCCTTGAAGACAGAGGCAAAATGTTGAATAGCCATCCCAGAAGTAATCAAAAAAAAATCTAGACCCCCCCAAACCCCACTGAACAGGATCCACTTTTAGCCATCAGTGAAGGTTAGCTGAGGATAGTGTTGAAACTATGGAAGGACCAAGTTTATGAGAAATTATGGATGAGGCAAAATGGAGTCAAGCCCACTTCAAGCCACTCTCTTTAACTTTCCTATTTCTACCAATAGCACCATCAGCTTTCTCATTGCTCCTGTTTACAAGTTTAGCTTCATCCTAGACTCCTTACTCTTCCTCACTTCATGTGTATCTTCAATTACTGACTTGTCTAATCTGACCCACCCCCACAAAATTTTTTACATGCATCTTCTTTTCTTTATACCACTCTCATCCAGGTACTCATCACCTCTTACATGGACTATTAAAATAGCTAAGTGGTCTCACTTACTAGAGTCTTCCATCTTCAATCAATCAATCTTCCACAGAGGTACCAAGAATAAGTCTGACCATTTTGCTCCCTGATCAGTAATCTCCAGTGGTTTTCTATTACCTCTAGGATCAAGTATAAATTCTCCTCTTGGGCATTAAAGTCCTTCACAACCTGGCTCTGACCTAAATTTCCAGCTTTATTATACCTAACTCCCCTCCACCTTCTCTACAGTCTAGCACCAGTGGTGTCAAACTTAAATAGAAACAGATTCCTATAGGCCACATATTGACTTAGAAAACTATGAATTAACATTATCTCTGTTGTGTTGTATTTTAATTTGTTTTGTTAAACATATCCCCATTATATTTGAATCAGGTTAGGGCAACACTGGAGTTTTGTAGTTGTATGCACCTTGAGAGTCATGAATTTTACCCTTCCACTCTAGCTAACTGGTCTTCTTGCTGCTCCTCACATTCCATCTCCGGTCCTCATATTTTCCTTTAGATTATTCCTTATGCCTGGAATTCACTTCTCCTGTTAGAAGCCTAATTTACATTCTAAAGGGGGAGACAACATTTATGCATATAAATATATAGAAAACACAAGAGAAAATTTCAGGGGGAGATACAAGCAAGAGGATCTAGGAAAGTCTCTAGGAGATGATTCTTGAGTTGATTTTTGAAAGAAATTAGGCTTTGAAGAGAAATGAATTCCAAGCATACAACTATTGAAATCTGAATGCAAATCAAAGTATACTATTTTTCACTTTTTTTGTGTGTGTTTTTATGTTTTTTCTTTCACAACATGCCTAATATGGAAATATGTTTTGCATGACTTCACACATATAATCTATATCAAATTGCTTACTGTCTCAGGAGGGGGAAGGGAATGAGTGAGAGGGACATTTTGGAACTCAAATTTTTTTTTAAATGTTAAAAATCATTTTTACATGTAATTTGGGGAAAATAAAATATTTTTTAAAATAGAAAAATATAAGTCAACAAGTAAGTAATCAATTGCTAAGTGGACACTGCTAAATCTTAAGCATTACAGAAATTCCTTATTCGTCCAGATCTGTAAAGATGTAGCTTCCTGTAAAGAAATTCCCTTTACCAATGTAGATCAACAACTGTTCACAATCTTAACAAGTTGCCTAAGACTCCAAGAGGTTCAATGATTTATTAAGTTCATATGATCAGTTTGTATCAGAGAAAAAACAAATCCAAGTTTGACTGTCTTTCCACTATGTTATGCTAAGGCTAGGAGTTAACAATAGCTCGAATTTTTATGTTTTCAAAGCCCTTTACATACACTATCTCATTTGATTATTATGATAATCCTGGGTGGAGAGCACAATAATTCCCATTTTACAGATGGGGGAAATAATTTTGCTATGGTCACATGAGTAATTAGCTTTGGGGGTTGATTTCAAGTCCAGGCTTCTCCCAACTCCTGGTCCAGCCCTTGTTCTATTATAAAAGGCTGCCTGCCTGTTAAAAAAAAAAAAAGGAATAATGACATTAAAGGGTTGGAGAAGAGAGGGCAGGAATGAGAAATCAGTATGAGTTGGGAAAATCAAAGATGTCCCAAAGGAGGTGGGACTTTATGTGTGTTCTACAATCGTAGATAAATTTGAGAGTTAAAAGAAACTTTACAGGTTATCTCATCCAACACCTCAACTTTATTTTTGAGGAGAGTAAGATACAGAGGCAAATCTTGTCAAAAGTCAGGATTTTAACCCAGGTCCTCTGACCATAAAATTAGTTCTGTTTTTGTTTTACCACAATACCTCCCACAGACCCCCTATCTTGTTGTTCTTGTTGTTGTTCAGTCATTTTAGACTCTTCATGACCCATGTGGGGTTTTCTTGGCAAAGATATTGGAGTGGTTTGGCATTTCCTTCCACACATTATTTTACAGATGAGGAAACTGAGGTGAACAGGATTAAGTGACTTTCTCAGGGTCACACAGCTAGCAAATGTCTGAAACCAAATTTGAACTCAGGAAGATGTGTCTTCCTTACTCCAGGCCTGGCACTCTATCCACTGTGCCACCCAGCTGCCCCTTCAGGCTCTCTTACAGAAGTACAACAATATTCTATATCACCAATATTGTTTTGAAGTGAAAACCATGTTATGCTTTGACAACTATTCTATTCCTTAAAAAGGAGGTATGGTTTCAAAATGTCAGTGCCTTGAAGGCACAATCAATATTCCTATTATCAGTCAATCCACAATAGGCTATGATCTTATATGTCAAAAGGATTCTATGCCAGACTCTCTAGGTTCTGTCTGGAGAGAAATAGGCTGCATGCCTCATGTCCTTAACAGCTGGGCAAAGCCAGCTGTATTTCATGACAACAATAATAACAACTTACATTTGGAGAACATTTTATACTTTTCAAAACATTTTCACACATATTATCTCTTTGCAGCCTCATAACTCCTCCATGATGCTGGCAGGGTAGTCGTTATTTTCTCATTTCATAGATAAAAATGTGGAGACATAAAGAAATGAAGAAACCTGTTTATATAATTACAATTGGGCTACACAGGACCATAGAAACCACCCAGTTCAGTCCTTCTAATTTTATAAATGAGGAAACTGAGGCCCAGAGACATGAAATGTCCAGCCCAACATCAAACAATGAGGCAGTAGTAAAACCAGGACTAAATCACAGGTCTCCTGACCCCCAGGCAAGGCTTTTTTCATTTAATTGAACTAGTATTGGTTCATGGACTTTATCTTACTGCTCTCAATGTCCATTAATAAGTCTTGAAATATTAATGATCCATGATCAATGCACAGGAAAAGCCAGATAGTTCAGAGAAGCAGAGCATAGTTGTTAGTATTATATTGGACCTGGAGTCATAGATTAAGGCTGTCAGGGACTTGGGAAGCCATCTACTCCAAATACTTCATTTCACAGATGATGAAACTGAGGCACATAAGGGTTAAGAGATTTGCCTAGGGTCACACAGCTAGTAGGTGTCTGAGGCAAGATAGAAAATGAGATCTTCCTCACTGCAATTCTAAAGTTTTATCCATTACACTACATAACTTCTTCCTATGTTCAAAACCTACCTCCAGTACTTACTAATCTCCCTAAGCCCAAGTATCTTTTTATGTAAAATATGAGTAATAATAACTGCATTAAGAGGCTCACTGCATTGTTAAGAGACTCAAATGATGTATGATGCAATAATGCAGACATGAAAGTGTTCTATAAATGTCAACTATCATCATTATTTATTGGCACTTGTCATATTCCCCTCTAAAAAGCTCTGTGGTGGATATAGTAAGTACAACCAGCACCAGTTGAGGAACCTAAGAGTTCTCCAACTCTCAAGGGCTAGAAATGTTGATCTCAGAATCACTCTTCAGTGACATGTTCAGGAAAGAAACATAAAGCAGAAAAGGCAGTCAGAGCTTTAAAATCCAGTCTCAAGCTCACCTAAAATATATATCTAGAGATACAGTTAGATAGATGTATGTGTGTATGTATGTATATATATGTGTGTGTGTGTGTGTGTGTGTGTGTATGTATATGTATGTATGTATATTTATTGGGAGCCATATGGGAGCAGTTCACCATTTCTACCAGAGTGGGAGAAGGTTCTTGCCTTTCCTTCAGCCCCTCACAGGAAATGACAGACAGACAAGAGAGACAGAGACACAGAGACACAGACACAGACAGATAAATAGAGCTACTTGACACATGTTCCACAAAGAGCAGAATGTCTCCTTTTAAAGTCTCCTAATGGGTCAGCTCTTCCTAATTCACTGACAAGTCATCTCTGAAACAGTCTTAGCATAGCTTCTGCCCCCTGGATATGATGGGTTGAGAGGAACCAAGGAATAATTCAAGGTTTGTTGCTTTATCCTAAGATACCATCTTTTAGGACTTGGGCAGAATATGTGGCCCCCCTGGAAAAGAAAAGGATAACTCTGTCAACAAAAGAGGCCCAGCCCTAGGTATGCTTCACGGAGTATATTCTAGCCAAAGCACTTGATTTCACCCATTATAGAAGTATTTCTGTGTTTCTCTATAGTCATCATTCCTTATGCCACAATTTGCTTAGTCATTATCCAATCAATGAGCATCTATTTCTAATATCCAATGCAAAATACTTTTCTTAAAGGACAAGTCTAACCATGATATTCTCTTACTAAATAAACTCTGTTGGCTTCTTATTACCGTTAATATAAAATACAAGCTATGTTGTTGACATTTAAAGTCCTTTACAATCTGGCTCCAACCTACCTTTCTAATATTATTATACCAATCCCCTTTGACCCAGACAAACGTGTCCTGCTGTTACTCTTCACACATAATATTCCATCTCCCATCTCTAGCCTTTTGTTCCAGTTACACCCCATCCTATAAATGCACTTCCTCCTCACCTGGGCCTAGTTTCCTTCAAAGTTCAACTCAGACACCACATCCTCCATGAGGCCTTTCCAAATTCCTTTCAGTAACTAATGCCAATCCCCCCCAAACTACCTTGTTTCTCTTTTGTATATATTTTGTTTATTTGTGGACGTGCTATCTCTCCTGTAGCTTGTAAGCTCTTTGAGGACAGGAACTCTTTTGTCTTTCTATCTTCAATACCTACCATGCTACCTCAGTAAGTGCTTAACACATGTTCATTGATAGATTGATTTATTCTCAGATCCGATGGGCATACAAGCATAAAAGCAGTAACAACAGCAACATATTTGCATAGAGCCTTTACAAATATGTAGCTTTCTTCACACATCTCAACTCAAAAATCTCCTCCTGTATGAGGCTACTTGTGATTCCCACTAATTGTTCATGCCTCCCTCCCCGCAAGAAGTTATCTTGTTGTTGTTGTTGTTGTTGTTGTTCAATCATTTCAGGCATATCTGACTCTTCACAGCTCCATTCTGGATTTTCTTGAAAAAGATACTGAAGTGGTTTGCCGTTTCCTTCTCTAGATTATTTTATAGATGAGGAAACTGAGGCAAACAGTTAAGTGTCTTGCCCAGGGTCACACAGCTAGTAACTGTCTGAGGCTGCATTTGAAACCAGATATTCCTGACTCCAGGTCCAGCACTCTATCCATTGAGCCTCCTAGTTACCCATCTTGTATTTACTGTTTATATATATTTTGTATGTACTTATATGCGTTTACCAGAGGCTCCCAACAAAACCAAGTGCTACTAGAACCAGATTAAAATGGAAATGAAAATGTTTAACAAAATAAATAAAAATGCAATAAAACAAAATGTTAAATTGTAGCTTTCTATATCAATATGTGACTTGCAGAGATATATTTCTATTTGAGTTTGACACCACTTGTTACACAATGTTTCTCTGATAAAGGTGAACTCCATGAGGCCAGAGATTGTTTTACTTTTTTCTCTGTATCTCCAGCATCTAGAACAATGCTTGTCCTGGAAGATAGCAGACACTTAATAAATGTTAGTTGATTGACTAAGAATTACTGATTCCAAGGTTTATTGAGCATATCCTATATACCTAACCCTGTCCTAGATATTAGAGAGATGGAAGGAGAAGGAAAAATCATAAGATAAGTATAAAATGAAGTACTTGTCCTCAAAATATTTATAATGAAGTTGAAGAGACAAGATTCACTTAATACAAGGAAACATATGGCCATGTTATAGATCATATTCATGGTATGGGTCAGCATAAAAGAGAAGTCAGCAAGGGAGGAGATCAGTGTGGCATAATGCAACTAAGGTAAACTTTCATTCATTATTCATTTATTCAAGTACTCATTCAATAAGTGTTTATTAAATATCAACTCTGTAAAAAGCATTATTCTAGGGACAAGAGATACAAAGACAAAACAAAACAAAAAAGGCCTTAACTTCAAATAGCTCACATTCTAATGAGGAAATATGAAATTTAAAAAGATAAGTGAGGACAAAATACTTTGAAAGAAAGAATGCTAAAAGCTAGGATAATGGGGAAAGGCTTACTATAAGAGGAAACATCTGAATCGAGCCTTAAAGAGTCCACAAAATTCTAAAAGAAAAAGGTGGCAATGAAGCTTATTCCAAGCATGTGTGATAACCTATGCAAAGAAAACGAGAGAGAAGATGGAATGCTGAATTTATGGAACAGCAAGTAGGATAGTTTGACTGGAAAAGTGAGTGTGGGAAAAATGTGAAGAAGACTCAGAAAAATTGGGTGGAGTCAAAATGTGAGGCATTTTAAGTACCAAGTAGAGAAGTTTCTATTTTACCTTAGGAGCAAAAAGAAGCCACAGAAAATTCTTGAGGAAGAGAATGACATGGTCAGACCTGCATTTTAAGGAAATTATTAAGGCAGATTATTATGGAGAATTTTGCTGGAAGGTCAAATACTGAAGGTGAAGCTTAAATATTTTGGCCACATAATGAGAAGATGGAACTTATTGAAAAAGATCCTGATGTTGGGAAAGATAGAAGGCAAAAAGAGAAGGGAACAGTAGAGAATGAGATGGATTGATAGTGTCATGGAAACAACAAACATGAACTTGGACAGACTTCAAGAGACAACAGATGATAGAAGGGCCTGGAATACTGTGGTCCATGGGGCTACAAAGAGCTTTACACAACTGAATGACTGAACAACAGAATTATGGAGAATGGATCAGAGAAGAGGAAGACTGGAAGAAGGGCAACCAATTAAGAGACGGTTTCAGGGGCAGCTAAGTAGCGCAGTGGATAAAGCACCTGCCCTGCATTCAGGAGGACCTGAGTTCAAATCCGGCCTCAGACACTTGACACATACTAGCTGTGTGACCTTGGGCAAGTCATTTAACCTTCATTGCCGTCCCCCCCCTCCCAAAAAAAGACTATTTCAGTAGTCAAGGCAAGATCACAGGATCACAGATTTAGAGAATATATATACATACATAAATATATATACACACATATATACACATATATGCACATGCACATACATACCTTTACCTATACTTTACATATACATATTGTATACATATATGTATATGTGTGTGTGTGTATATCTATAAATATGTGTGTATTTGCAAATCATCCACATAGGGATAACAGTTGAACCCATTCAAAGTAATAAGATCACCAAGAGAGGATATAGAGAAAAGAGAAGGACAGATTTGGGCGGGGTGGAGGGGGTGGAGGGGCATGGATAATGATTCGGCAAAAAAAAAAAATTAAAGTAGGAGACAAAGCAGGAGAATATTATCTCACGAAAGTCAAACAAATAGAGATTAACTAGGAGAATAAGGTAGTTCATGGCTCATATAGATTTATTCAACTGTGTTGACCTTTGTAAAGAAGCCAAGTAGACTCAGGACTATGAAAAGGCCATTTGATCCAACAATTAAGAGATTGTAACAAACCTTTGGAGTGAGCATTTCATTTGAGTGATGATGCCAGAAACTAGATTCCTAGGAATTGGAAAGTGAATGGGAGGTAAGAAAGTAAAAGCAGAGAAAATAGGTAAAGTTTGAAAAGACAGGGACATGAAGCTAGAGCAATGAGCACAGCATGGGTAAAGTTAAGAAGGTGAAATGAGATTGGCCTGTGTGAAAAACACTGAAGAAACTGGCCTAACCAGGGGAACATTTTAATTTTCAAAATATATCCTGATTCCTGGTCCCAAGATTAAGGTTGATACTCAACAGTACAATAACCAGGTGAATCTACAAATGTCCCAATCTAATGGTTAACACACACAGCTTTTGTGTTTAGCCCCAGAACCCTATCCTCATTCTAACCAATCATCCATGGGTGCCAAGGGGCCCTCCTACATGTAAGTGAGAACCCTCTAGATAGCAAGCTTTGTCCTTCCCCATCCTCATGAGTTTTGTTAGTGCCTTTAATGTTTCCTGAATATTCATGAACTGAGTAAATGAATAATTGGGATACATTTGCAGTACAGACCCATTATAGGATAGCTGGGGCACCTTAATAAGATACTAATGATTCATTTTGACGTGACTATAAGAGGTTTCACAGGGATTTTGCCTGTGTGACTTGCTAATGCAGAAATAATTGTTCCATTTTCTGGTTTTAATGTCCAGAAAGATATTGGAATACACAGTAGTGAATATTCCTAAAATCACACTCAATGTAACACAAAGACTTAAGCTAATTTTAAATTCCATTTACTTATACCTATATAGAAAAAAACAAATTCAAGGTGGGAGGAAGTGAAAGAAGCATTTGTCTTGTGAAGAGAAAAAAAAGTGATTAAACAAGCTTTTTGTCATATCATAGACAACTAGAGCTTGAAAGAACCTTAGAAATCATCTAATCATCCTCTCTAATTCCTTTTTTGGATAAATGAGGAAGGTGAGGGAGCCAGAAAGAAAAAAAATATGACTTTCCTAAAGTCACATGCTAGGTACTGAATAGCAGAGAGAGTATTAGATTGCAGGTCTCCTGCTTTTAATCCACCACCCTTTTCTCTGCATCAGTTGTCATAAGAGAGGAAGGTGATTTTAGTATTCTAAAGAATATGATCACATAATTTGATTTGTAGCCTCCAAAGAAGAAGAAAGAGTTTGGACTTCCAGAAGAAAAAAGAGGCTTGCTCACTTTTGAAGAGTAATCCAAGATGGCAGTTCCTCCCATCCCCCATCCACCTGTTCCTCTGAGTTTCCTTTAGCTGGTTCACAGCCAATTTAATTCTTCTTTCCAAAGGCTTCCTCCAGTGAAGGCAATGATAAAAGAAGCATTTTTGAATGAAAATTAAGCTTTTAACAGGAGTACATCTGCCGGCATGGGGCCATAATTTGGCAAATTGACAATTAGAAAATACATTTTATGAAAGCAATAACACCCCAGGGTGTGCATTATACAGTAAGAACATGTTTGGGTTTGGGTTTTTTTTTGTTTCAGGCTGCACCACACACCCAAGACACACCATGATTACAACTTAGTTCTAATTTCAAATGTGACTCCATGCTGAGGAATCACACTCTGTCAAGCACCACATGGTTCTTTATGGATTAAAGGCTCTTCATGAAAAAGCAGGTCGTGGCTTTCAAGAGTTCTGGATCCTCTTGGTAGCTCCAACAGGTTTGTGGCTGAAGCAGATGGATGATTCAAGCATGTCTAGAGATAGGCCAACGCTATTAGTTTTCCCCCCAAGTGCAGAAGAGGAAGCAACCTCCCTCCTTCCAGATGCAATATTTACCACTCCTGGGAAAAATTTTTCTGAGTGACTGGAGAATGGAAGTTTTTAGTAGGTTGTCTTTCTGTGATATGAGGATAGTAAGCAAATCCAGTGACTGTAGTGAGAAAGAGAATATAAATGGGAAGGTTTTGTGTTTAGAGTGTGAACTGGAGTAGCATCTTCATCGTGGGCTAGTGTATCAGAATCAGTCCATACAAAAGAACATAAATTTGCCAGATGATGAAACCATAGGCATTGGTATAGGCACATATTCTGGCTCAGAGTCATTTGCACTTTTACTGATGCCAATCTCCTAGCTGCCACAAAACACCTCTTGGGCCAGGCTACTAAAAAGACAGCCTGTTAGTATCACAGGCAGATCTTAGGATCATAGGACTTAAAGCTGGAAGGAACTTTAGCAATCTATGATCTAATACAACCCCACCATTTTACAGATGGAGAAATAGGATCAGGAAGATTGGATGTTTGCTCATGAAAGCAAGCAGATGAGTCCTATCCTTTACTGGCTATTGCTCTGAAGATTAGTCACAAAAGAATGCCAAGGATTTTCAAATCAACATGACTCTGAATGCTTGGCAGGGATAAATTGATAGGACCTTGTCATGTGTAGAATCTGTCCCTTCTTCTATGGGTGACCTGCCTCTCCCTCCCCAAAGGAGTAAACAGACCCTGTTCTAGAACAGAGGTTGTGGTCACTGTTTCATGATTAGGCAAATGTGGCTTCTGGGTGTTCTGCACATATGATCACATTTGCCAGTTGGTCTGTATAAGGAAATTAGAGGTTCTTGAATTATCAGAACCACTAAGCAATCTGGAATAAGAACCAGATGACAGAAGCCTTTATTCAGCAACACTAAGAGAGCCTACATTGATCCACAAGTATTAACTGGAATAAGAGGAAAGCACTAGCTATAGCAATAGTCTGTAAGCTTTCAGATATGATGCAAGAGAAGTACCTTGGACTTGTTGTATATCAGAATTGTTAAACATGAAATGCACCCTGCCATACTTTTTTGGAAGCCATTGGGGGTTAAGTGACTTGCCCAGAGTCACACAATAAGAAAGTGTCTGCGGTCAGATTTGAACTCAGATCCTCCTGACTTTGGGACCAGTGCTCTATCCACTGCTACCTAACTGCTCCCCAGCTTTCCATACTTTCAAGTCCTATGGAAACATATTAAAATGTCATTTTGAAATATTTAACAAAATAAATAAAAATACAATAGAACATAAATAATATGAATGTGTGACTTTCTAAGTCAATATGCAGCCTGAATGGATCCTTATGCTTAGTTTAAATATATATTTTATTTATTTCATTTAATGGTTGCCTATTACAGTTTTTAATTTAACACTCACTTTGGGGGGGGGGCAATGAGGGTTAAGTGACTTGCCCAGGATCACACAGCTAGTAAGTGTCAAGTGTCTGAGGCTGGATTTGAACTCAGGTCTTCCTGAATCCAGGGCCAGTGCTTTATCCACTGTGCCACCTAGCTGCCCCAACACTCACTTTTTTAAAATTTTTGAGTTCCAAATTTTCTTCCTACTCCTTGAAAAGGCAAGCAATACAATATCAGTTATATATGTGAAGTCATGCAAAACATATTTCCATATTAGCCATGTTGAAAAAGAAAACAAAAAATAAGAAAATGAAAGAAAATGATTAAAGTATGCTTTAATCTGCACTTAGAGTTTATCAATTCTCTCTCTCTCAAAGTGGATAGCCTTTTTCATCATGGGTCCTTTGAAGTTTTCCTGGATCATTGACTTGATCCAAGTGGTTATCTTTCACAGATGATCAAAATCACAATATTGACATTATTATATACAATGTTCTCCTGTTTCTACTTACTCACTTCACTTTGCATCAGTTTATATAAGATTTCCCAGGTTTTACTGAAACCATCTCACTTGTCATTTCTTAGAGCAAAATAATATCCTATCACAATCATATACCACAACTTGTTCAGTGGTTCCCCAATCAATGGGCACCCTTTCAATTTCCAATTCTTTGCTATCACAAAAAGAATGCTATAAATTTTTGTACAAATAGGTGCTTTTTACTTTTCTTTGATCTCTTTGGGATACAGACCTAGTAGTGGTATTGCTGGGTCAAAGGGAAGCAGTTTTATAGCTCTTTGAGCATACTTCCAAATTGTTCTTCAGAATGATTTGATCAATTCACAACTCTACCAACTATACATTAATTTCCCTATTTTTCCACATCCCCTCTAGCATTTGTCATTTTCTTTTTCTGTCATATTAGCCAACCTGATAGCTGTGAGATGGTTCCTCAGAGGTGTTTTAATGTGCATTTCTCTAACCAATAGTGACTTAGAGCATTTTTTTCATATAACTATAAATAGCTTTGATTTCTTCTAAAAACTTTTCATATCTTTTGGCCATTGATCATTTAGGGAATGACTTATTTTTATAAATTTGACTTTATTCTCTATATAGTTGAGAAATGAGGCTTCCATCAGAGAAACTTGCTGGAAATTTTTCCTCCACTTTCCTGCTTTCCTTCTAATTTTGATTACATTAATTTTGTTTGTGCAAAAACTTTTTACTTTTTTGTAAACAAAATTATACTTATTATTTCCCATGGTCCTCTCTATCTCTTGTTTGGTCATAATCTCCTCCCTTATCCATAGATATGTCAATTTTTCCATGTTCCCCTAATTTACTTGTGATATCATCCTTTATGTCTAAATCATTTGTCCACTCTGACCTTCTTTTGGCATACAGTGTGAGATATTATTCTATGTCTACTTTCTGCCAATCTGCTTTCCAGTTTTCCCAATAATTTTTGTCAAATGGTGAGTTTTTGCCCCCAAAGCTTGGATCTTTGGATTATCAAACACTAGATTACTATAGTCATTTACTAGTATGTATTATGTACCTAAAATAGTCTACTGATCTACCAATCTATCTCTTATTCCATATCAAATTGTTTTCATGATTACCACTTTGTAAAATAGTTTGAAATCAGATACTTTGAGGCCACTTTCCTTCATATTTTTAATTGATTCCCTTGATTATGTATGGTTTTATGACACCTATTTCTATTTGAGTCTGATGGCACTGTTTTATATAATGCTGAGTTCAAGAGAGCTTTTAGAATATTCAGCTATATGAAGAAGAAAAACAGAAAACATTTGTCCTTCCAATAAATTTGGTACAGGACTGGTCATTACACTTGAGCATAATGAAGCTTGAGAAGATCCCAAGAAAGTTAGATGTGATGATCCAGAGGATGAAGGATGGCCAACAGCATAAATATTAGAACATAATGAATGAAACATCTTCTCTCAAAAAAAAATTAAGACTGAAAGGAAAGACAGAGAGAATAAAAATTAATTTTTCCACCAAATCTCAGAATACTAGAAACAGAGGCCCTGCTAGACACTTGAAAAAGGTAACTTTGGGGCCCATAAAATCCTATTTCACCTAAGGGGAAATAAACTATGCACAAGAGGTAATAATGACTAGAAATAGGTGGCAATCATAGATGGCAGAAACCCTCAAAGGGTTTTAAGAGGATTTTAGGAGTGTCCTAGGAATGTCCAGACTTATAATGGTAATAATAGGCAGATGGTCCACTCCAAACTGTCCCTCATCAAAAACAGAATCCTCAGCTGGAGACCCATGGTGCTGTGAGAAAATAATTATTAATAAATGAATTTCTAGGAGAAACCCAGACCTATTAGTGTTAGTGGCCCTCTCTGCTTCCCAGGAAACCAACCTGGGGTGAGCCTTCAGTTTAACAAAAGGAATGCAGATTGACCTTTCCAATTAGCTAGGAGAGGAAGCACACCTAGACCACCCCTCCAAGGCATGTCAATCAATGCAGCTGAATGATGCTAGCCAATTATCTTAGGTCAATGTGTGGTGACCCACCTCTCCCCAAAAAGAGGATAAAAATCCCTGGGGACACAAGGCATGCTCTCTCTCTCCAGCCCCCTTCCTGGGACTCTTTCTCTCTCCTCATTAGGCTATGTAGGGCTTGAGGCCATATGCTGTCTGGCTCTCTGGCTCTTACTTTCTTACCCTGGGCTCTCTCTTCCCTGTGTCCTTCCTAGGACTCTTACTTTCTCCACACTGGGTATGTAATGAATGGGGAAGTCAAACAAACATGTGGTCAATACTTTAATAATATGTGATCTTAACTAATAAAAAATGCTTACTGCCAAAACTGGTACAATAGCCTTTAATTTATAAGTAGCAATATTTTAGAAAATCCCAGCCTAGTTCCTCAATATTTTAAATAATACAGTGCTTATCTGAGAGGGTATGACTGAAGTTCCTAGTATGGTGCTGGGCACATAGTAAGTACTCAGTAAAAACTTGATGATTACCTTGAATGTAACCTGAGGCTCAAAGTCCAGTCATAAAAGACTTTCCTCATTGTTAGAGATTAATTATTCAGTATTCTATGCCTACAAAAGTTAGAGTTGACAAGAAGAGAAAACCTGGCCTCTGGCTTACAGCTTCAAGAGAAAAGACACAGTTTCAGATTCCCCTCAGGAGAGGTTTCTAAAATAAATGAAAGACTGAAAGAAGCCAACATATTAAGGTGCTGGCTCCTATACATGTCAGCTTTGTCCAGTTTTCTTTGGCTGGAAGCCAGAAGACCAGAATCTCTCTTCTGTCAATCTTTCACCAACTCCACCCTTTGTGCAAGAATTGAACACTGAGTCTTATATAAATGAGCTTTGAGTTGAGAATGACACTTTATCCTATTTAAGCTGAAGAAATGTCAGTGGTTGACTTGCATATTATTTCCATTCATTTCATTCAACGAATGTTTATTAACTACTATATACCAGGAATTACACTAGGCACTAAGGATACAGGGCAGCTAGGTAGCATAGTAGATAAAGAGTGCTGGGCCTGAAGTTAGGAAGGCTCATCTTCCTGAGTCCAAATCTGGCCTCAGACACTAACTAGCTATGTGACCCTGGGAAAATTACTTAACTTTATTTGCCAGTTTCCTTATCTGTAAAAAAAGCTAAAGAAGGAAATGGCAAACCATTCCAGTACCTCTGCCAAGAAAACCCCAAATGGGGTCACAAAGAGTCAGCTGTGACCAAAATGAATGAATAACAACTCTGAGGATACAAAGACAAGAATAACATAACAGTCTTTGTCCTGAAGGAACTTATGTTCTGCTGTGGGTACAACATGTAAATAGATGCGTTAATACAGGATTATTTGAGGAAGACAAGAGCACTAACAACTAGGAGCATCAAGAAAGTCTGAACATGAAGTAGAACCTGAAATGAGCTTAGAAAGAAGCTTGGGATTCTAAGAGACAGAGATGAGGAGGAAGTGCGCTCCAAAGCATGGAGAACACCATAAAGGCAAGGAGGAGGGAGATGGAATGTCAATTTCTGGGAACAGCAAAAGTAGATCTATTTGACCAAAATGTAGAGTACACAACTCAATCAACTAACCAATCAAAAGGCATTTGTTTAGAATCTACTAGAGGCCAGGCACTGAGGGGACTTTTGCTTAAGTAGCCTAGAAAAGTTTATTGGAATCACACTGTGCAAGGATTTCAATGCCAAGTTGAAGGAGCTTCTTTTATTCCAGAATCAATATGGAGCCAGAAAAGATTCTTGAAGAGGGAAGTTATATGTCAGACCTCTACTTTTGGAAGATGTTGGCAGCTATATAGAAGATGGAATTGAATGGAGAGACTGGAAGATATGAGAGCAATTAGGAAGCTATTGCAATAGTTGTTGTTCAGTTATTTTTCAATTGTGTCCAACCTTTGTGACCCCATTTGGGGTTTTCTTGGCAGAGGTACTGGAATAGTTTGCCATTTCCTTCTTCAGCTCTTTTACAGATAAGGAAACTGAGGCAAACAAGGTTAAGTGACTTGCCTAGGGTCACACAGCTAGTAAATGTTTGAGGCCAGATTTGAACGCAGGAAGATGAGTCTTCCTGACTACAGGCCTGGCATTCTATCCACTGTGCCACATAGCTGTCTCCATCGCAATAGTACCAACCAAGAAGTGATGAAGAGCTCTAGTAGGATAGGGATCAGGCAGGTTAAGAAAAGAGGACAGATGCAAGAGATCTTATGAAGCTAAAACTGACAAGAAGGCAAATTATTGCATAAGGTGTGATAAGGGAAAGTTAAGAATCAAGGATGAAGGGGCGGCTAGGTAGCACAGTGGATAAAGCACCAGCCCTGGATTCAGGAGTACCTGAGTTCAAATCCAGCCTCAGACACTTGACACTTACTAGCTGTGTGACCCTGGGCAACTCACTTAACCCCCATTGCCCTGCAAAAAAAAAAAAAAAAAAGAATCAAGGATGACTAGAAAGTTGTAAATAATAATAATTGCTTATACATATAATGCTTTAAGGCTTACAAAACATTTATGCCAATTAATCATCACAACAACCCTGTGAAGTAGGTGCTATTATTATGCCTGCTTTATAGGTATTTTTGTTGTTGCTGTTCAGATCCTTTGTTCTTAAGGAGGACCCATAACATCAAGAAGGTGAAGTTTTAACTTGCAAATGAATTAGATTTAAGTGAAGCAGGGTTATGCCAAGTCACAAGCCTCACTCTCTCCTCCAGAGTCATCTGAGTCCAGGGTCAAGACATAGATCAGGACAACTGGAAGTGGCTCTAGATGCAGCGAGAGACTTTGGTCTTTTTAAGCTAAGGTCTTTCCTGGTCTTAGTTTGTCTGGAACAACATCCTGTTGTCATTCGAGGCTAGGTAAGAAATGAGACAAAAGGGCAGCTAGATGGTGCAGTGGTTAAAGCACCGGCCCCGGATTCAGGAGTACCTGAGTTCGGATCCAGCCTCAGACACTTGACACTTGCTGGCTGTGTGACCCTGGGCAAGTCACTTAACCCCCATTGCCTGCAAAAAAAAAGAAAAAAAGAAAAAAGAAATGAGACAAAAAGTGGCCTAGTTTGCCTAATCAAAAAATAATCATTCTGGGAGGAGAGAACCCCTGGGGTTTGTCAGAATAATGGTGCTATTAACAGAAATAGGGAAGTCTGAAGGAAGATGAAAGAAAGGAAGGAAGGGAGGAAAGAAGGAAAAAAGAATGAAAGGAAGGAAGGAAGGAAGGAAGGAAGGAAGGAAGGAAGGAAGGAAGGAAGGAAGGAAGGAAGGAAGGAAGAAAGGAAAGAAAGAAAGAAAGAAAGAAAGAAAGAAAGAAAGAAAGAAAGAAAGAAAGAAAGAAAGAAAGAAAGAAAGAAAGAAAGAAAGAAAGAAAGAAAGAAAGAAAGAAAGAAAGAAAGAAAGAAAGAAAGAAAGAAAGAAAGAAAGAAGGAAGGAAAGAAAGAAGGAAAGAAAGGAGGAAAGAAAGGAGGAAAGAAAGGAGGAAAGAAAGGAGGAAGGAAAGGAGGAAGGAAAGAAGGAAGGAAAGAAGGAAGGAAAGAAGGAAGGAAAGAAAGAAAGAAGGAAAGAAAGTTAGTTGAGACTTTTTCTGCTTGGCCTGCAGGAGCCAATGGATGGAAAAGACAAGGATAGCAAGTTCAACCAAAAATAAAGAAATACCTCCTCAAAATGAAGCCTGTCCAAAACTAGAGTGTGTTGCCTGTGGGAGGCTGTGAGTTCCCTGTCACTAGAGATTTTTAAGTGGTTAGTTGATTATTAACCATGGGGAGAGTGCTAACAATGTGAATCATGCTTTTCTTGGGGTTTTTGGGGGGGGTTTTTGCAGGGCAATGGGGGTTAAGTGACTTGCCCAGGGTCACACAGCTAATAAGTGTCAAGTGTCTGAGGCCAGATTTGAACTCAGGTACTCCTGAATCCAGGGCCGGTGCTTTATCCACTGCGCC